>NC_142542.1:12780000-13437500 GCF_056151865.1 Erythranthe guttata
TTTATTTATAATAAATATTAAAGGGATGTGTTTATTGGCGAAAGAGATATATCAACTTAGAATAATAAAAATAATTGGTTAGGGACTCGGGCACAAAAACCCCAATTTACAATATTTAATATGTGATTTAATATTTTATATAGAAACACGTCTAATTCAATTTTAATTAATGCAAGTTAAAAAAAATATAATTAAATGTAGATTCTGTAACCCTAATATGTTACTAATAACTTAATTTTCTAATATTTGGGTAGAACAACATAGTTTCATAATTTATTCCTCCATTGTTTTCTTAAAAAGAATAAACCCACCTTGGGTAAATTAAAATAATTACACAATTCATGTATCCCTTCTTTTTAAGTAGCATGTCTTTTCCCTTTGTAATTTGACCACACCATACACAGTGACAAGTCCAGGAATGTGATACAAGATGGGCACGGGGACAGTGCACACTGACAAAATTAGGATTTTTTTGTGACAAAATAAAAAAAAATAGGAAAAAAAAAAAGAAGAAAAAGGGGGCTTTTTTTTGCATGATTTTGAATTTTAGGTGGACTAATTAATAATAATTGGGGTTTTTGCATTAATTTGGATTTTGGGTGAGCTAATTAATAAATATTTGGTAGACTTAATAAATATATAGGTATAATATGGTGAAAATTTGTAATTTAAGGGTAGGCTTGAGTCCACCCTCCCAAAGGGCCGGATCACTACAAGAAATTGTCAAATTTGCAACAATATGTTTTGTTGCCAAAAGATTTTAATTTCGTTGCCAATTCCTCTTGCAACAAAATAATTGTGTTGCCACCTTCCTTGCCGTTTCCTTGTTACCAAAAGTTTCGAACCGCTTCAGAGTCATATAATGGTTGGGTCAAACTCATGACTAGTCCAACAGGCTAACCCGCTTAATAAATGTCAAATATATGGTAAGTGTCGAATTCTGGTTGATTTGAAGTTATAGACCCTTCAAACCGCTGGGGCAACACTACATTTGTGTAAACTGACTGAAAATAAATTTATAAAACTAAATAGACAAGGTCAAATAATTAAAATAGCTACATAAATAAATAATATGTCATAACAAATAATTTACTATATGTATTTTATGTTAAAAAAATAATTTACAATAAAATTTAATTATAAATATAACATCTACCATTAACTCTCCACTATTAATAAATGTATATATAGTAAATTTTTCAAATCATATCAACAATACTTAACAAAAAATGCATGAGTTACTGTAATTAATATAAACAAATAAGATTTTTCTTATCATATGTTATGTTATATATACATAAAATTAAATTCAAGAAAAAAAGTTGGTTTTTAAATTTACAACGATTACATTTTGTTGTCAAATCACTTGGAGCATTTACAACAAAATATTTCGTTGTCTTTCGTCACTTATCCACAACAAAATAAATTTGTTGCCGTTGTAAATGTATTTAATACAATTTTATATCGTAGCAAAAAAGAAATACTCTTTTGCAACAACAAACTTGTCGTCTTACATTAAATTCGTTGTAAAATATATACGATACTATTCACAACAATATGTTTCGCTGCCTATGAGATTCAAAGGCAACAAAAATATATTGTTACAAAAATATTATTCTTTAGCCACAAATACTATATTTCGTTACCAAAATATAACTATTGGCAACGAATTAATTTCATTGATAAAGAAATCGTTCTCGATTTTGCATTTTCTTGTAGTGGGTGGACTCGCCCCTGACCCTACCCTTGGTTCTTTCGGTGTCTTCTTTTCTACCTTGAACATTTGCTGTATGGTGTCATTGGTCTTCGCTCGAAACATATCTTTGTTCCGTATTATGTGTTATGGTAGTCTTTCATTTTTTCTTGTCGAGTGTACTCATCATATCTTCATCTTCAAAGGCCTTATACTTCTTTTCTCGAATTTCTTTCTTCTTGCAACCTTTGTTTCATTTTCCACATCCTTTTCATTTTTCGAATTTAGTTTCTCGGTTACTTTTGCTACAACATTGAGTTATGCATTGATAGTTGTTGCCTCATTAATTAAGAGCAATGAGAAACATAAATTTCATATTGTTTGTAAGCTCAATTCCCTATAATATTTCGATACAATTTCGTCGTAAAATTAATACAGAACAATTTGTTAGGATTAACCATAATTTGATTTAAAGTTAAAACTATATCATTCTAAGTTTTATTTTACCTGCTCATTGAGGTCTAGAGTATTCATGACATCCATGTATAATTATTTTCTTGTAATATTATAATCATGATTGGATAAATAATTTATGTTAATATTGATAAATGATATGCCTAATTGGCCCAACCCAATGGGCCTACAAATTATTTACTTACTGGGCCACGAGCCCAATATCGAAGATCACTATCACCGAGGTCCAATCACCTTCAAGCAAGGTTTGGGCCCGACAATCTCAACTAAGCTATAAATACACATTTGAACTCATTCCATAAGGTACGTCCTATTAACTGAGCAATACTATAATATGTATTCTCTGGACTATTTCTATGATCAGCACGTCTGACTTGAGCGTCGGAGGGGTTTCCGCCGGATCAACCCCCGGCTTAGTTCATGTGTGCTCATTTTGCAGGGACCTCAGGATCATCAAGTTGTCAAGCTACTGATCTGCTTTGCTCTCCCAGCTCGGTTTTTACACTACATCAGGTGATCTAACTAATTAGCATCATCATTTTGGCGCCGTCTGTGGGAACGATGCAAACCAGATCACGTAGCCAACAAGATCCTCCTGAGGCGTCTGCTCGCAGAGAAAATGACACAGCTAACAACCTCCCGATCCGTGGAGGCTCTGGCTTGCCACTTCCTCCTCCTCCTCGTGCTTGGGATCCACCACGAAACATTTCTCGGATGTCTCACTAGATCCTCAATAGGATTCACTTCTTCTCGCCTCTCGATCGGTTCAGACAACCGAGGAGGCCCTTCAACACTAGAAAGGGTTATCGACTCCCTGGGGGCTTACATCTGCCCCCAAAACATTTCGCTCGCCAAGGGTTATCGACTCCCTGGGGGCTTACATCTGCCCCCAAAACATTTCGCTCGCCAAGGGTTATCGACTCCCTGGGGGTTATAGTGCCCCCAAAACATTTCGCTCGCCAAGGGTTATCGACTCCCTGGGGGCTTACATCTGCCCCCAAAACATTCGCCAAGGGTTATCGACTCCATGGGGGTTATAGTGCCCCCAAAACATTTCGCTCGCCAAGGGTTATCGACTCCCTGGGGGTTATAGTGCCCCCAAAACATTTCGTTCGCCAAGGGTTATCAACTCCCTGGGGGTTTACAATACCCCAAAAATATTTCGTTCGCCATGGGTTATCGACTCCATGGGAACCTACCTCCACCCCCCCTCGAACGGTTAAGATAACCGATAAGGACCTTCAGCGTATAATCGTGGAAGATTCAACTTGTGCTACCACTGAAACAGTGGAACCATATATCGTCATAGCAGGAGCCAACGCTCCTCCTCGTGAGGTCCCACTGGTTCCTCAACATGATCAACCTCTACTTACTTCTCGAACGGTTCAGATAACCGAAAAATACCTTCAGCGTATGATCACGGAAGATACAACTCGTGTTGCCACTGAATCAGTGGCATCATATATCGCCAAGGTTGGGCATCTCATCCCAAGGGTTCGTGATCGCCTCATCCTAAGTTGGGGGCTATCACACCCTAAAGTTGGGCATCTCATCTCAAGGGTGGTACATCCACTTACCTTTCAACCCCAAGTGGGTGCACATCCCATCTCAAGAGACGAGTATAATCTCCCTACTCAAAAAATAAAACATCCCCATCCCAAGGTGGGCATCACCTTTACCTTTCAACCCCAAGTGGGTGCACATCACATCTCAAGAGACGAGTATAATCTCCCTACTAAAAAAATAGAATATCCCCAAAGGGGTGAACATCAACCACCTAAAAACAAAAAAATAAGAAGAAAAAGAAGAAGATGAAAAAAAAGAAACAAGAAAAAAAGGAGAAGAAAGAAAGAGAAGAAAGAAGAAAAAAAAAAAGAGGAAGATGAAAAAACAGAAGAAGAAGAAGAAGAAGAAAAAAAAAAAAAAAAAAAAAAAAGGGAAAAACCGCAGCCAAGCCGCGCGCGAGCCGAGCCAAGCCGTGCTCGGCTCCATTAAAAAAAAAAAAAAAAAAACTCGGGCACGATTCCCGAGGTGCGCGCGGGCACAAATCCCAAGGCGCGCACGACACGCTTCCCGAGGGCGCGCATCCGACACGCTTCCCGAGGCAAAAAAAACGGTCACGTTTCCCGAGGCAAAAAAAACAGGCACGTTTCCCGAGGAAAAAAATTGGGCACGCTTCCCGAGGCGCGCATCCAGCACGCTTCCCGAGACAAAAAAAATAAGAGGAAAAAGCGAATAAAGCAACATGCTGCGTCACTCTCGAGGAAGTCCCTATCAGCTCCTCATAAAATTCTTAACAGCTCCACACTCTCTCTCTCTGTGCAATACATGCGCGCGTGCCCCCCCATGTGGGCTAGTGCGCGCACGGACCCCAAGTGCGCGCGAACTCAGGCACATAAGCGTTCTACAATGCGTGTCGCCCCTCCTACCTCGTAGCGCGCGCAGTCGCGCGCAACTCTCAAAATTTTACCTCAAAACACGTCAAGATTTTGACGCACTTTACTAAATCGCGCGAGAATTTCTGTGCGCTCCACCAAATCGCTTGATAGTTCCACCTCGCTTAACCAAATTGCGCGAGCTCTTCAACGCCCCTACCAAATCGCGCTCGCTATCAAACGGATAAATAAAAATATTATTTCTCCAAACCACGCTAACAGTTATCGGTACACCACGACTCCGATATACTCTCGACACGATCCGTCACCCATTTCGACTTGGCTCCCACATCGAATCGAGAGTGGGGAGCTTGCAAGACTCCCACGAGGAGCAAACTCGTTCGGTCCTACAAACCCGTAGCGAGACAACTCCCATGAGGAGCCAACTCCATCGGTATTACGAACCCGCAGCGAGACAACTCCCACGAGGAGCCAACTCGCTCGGAACTACAACCCGTAGCGAGACAACTCCCACGAGGAGATAACTCGCTAGGACATATAACCCCTTGGGAGGCAACTCCCACGAGGAGCCAACTCCCTCGGGTCTAGGAAACCACAGCGAGATAACTCCCACGAGGAGCCAACTCGCTCAATACTACAACCCGCAGCGAGACAACTCCCACGAGGAGACAACTCGCTCGGTCCTACACCCCACGGCGAGATAACTCCTACGCGGAGAGAACTCGCTCCGTCATACAACCCTTGCGAGACAACTCCCATGAGGAGCAAACTCGCTCGGTCCTACAACCCACAGCGAGATAACTCCCACGCGGAGAGAACTCGCTCCGTCATACAACCCTTGCAAGACAACTTCCACGAGAAGATAACTCACTCAGTCATATAACCCATTGCGAGGCAACTCCCACGAGGAGCCAACTCCCTCGGGTCTACGAAACCACAGCGAGATAACTCCCACGAGGAGACCACTCGCTCCGTTCTACAACCCGTTGCGAGGCAACTCCCACGAGGAACCAACTCGCTAGGTACCACAACCCGCAGCGAGGCAACTCCCACGAGGAGCCAACTCGCTCGGCACTAGAAATCCGCAACGGGACAACTCCCACGAGGAGCCAACTCGCTCGACACTACAAATCCGTTGCAAGGCAACTCCCACGTGCAGCCACCTCGCTCGATAATAAGACTCGCTGCAAGACAACTCCCACGAGGAGACAACTCGCTCAGAGCGACCTCAATCCGCACGCTCCTCAATCGCGCGTCGTCCAATGCTCCTACAACTTCGCTGTAAGACAACTCTCTCGAGGAGACAACTCGCCCGAAATTCACTATATAATCGCAAGCTCAAGTTTGCACGATTACAACCCTAGAAGCACTTAGAGATATTATGAGAATCTATATAGCCTGGCCAGCTTGATTACTCAAATTTATCTACTTGTTTTCGATGAGTCATTCATTAAAACGTGGCCACGGTCCAAACATACTTAAGACCCACGAGGTCTAACAAGGGGCACGACCCCCATAAAAAAAATCTTGAGAGTCTGATCCCCTCCTCAAGTACATCATGCACAAGGCTATATGTAAACACATATAAGCAACGCGTCAAAACATTGACAATGTCGAAAAATAACAACTCCCACGAGGAGAATACTTGATCCGTGCTACTACATTATCGCGAGACAACTCACACGAGGAGATAACTCGATCAACACTATTACCCCGCGACGAGACAACTCCCACGAGGAGATAATTCGCTACTACATCGTCGCGGGACAAAACCGACGACTCAATTAACTTACATCGCGAAAACTTGGTCGCGCTATGCGCCAACGCGCATTCACGCCCCTCCGACACACGCTCCAACGCGTTATCGCACACCATCGACTACTACAATTTTTACTCTCGACACGATATGTCACCCATGTCAACATGGCCCCCACATCAACTCGAGAGTCGGGGGCTTAATGATATGCCTAATTGGCCCAACCCAATGGGCCTACAAATTGTTTACTTACTAGGCCACGAGCCCAATATCGAAGATCACTATCACCGAGGTCCAATCACCTTCAAGCAAGGTTTGAGCCCGACAATCTCAACTAAGCTATAAATACACATTTGAACTCATTCCATAAGGTACGTCCTATTAACTGAGCAATACTATAATATGTATTCTCTGGACTATTTCTATGATCAACACGTCTGACTTGAGCGTCGGAGGGGTTTCCGCCGGATCAACCCCCGGCTTAGTTCATGTGTGCTCATTTTGCAGGGACCTCAGGATCATCAAGTTGTCAAGCTACTGATCTGCTTTGTTCACCCAGCTCGTTTTTTACACTACATCAGGTGATCTAACTAATTAGCATCATCAATAAACATACTTAGTTCTTCATCAACAATATAATTATCATTATTTAATCCTTGAAGACATATTAGTACACATGTTGTTTCATCTCCAACTTGCAAAACTCTAATGCACATGGTTCCTTTTGGTTCTCTTGCAAAGATCACTAGCAGAAAATTTACTTATTACTAGGAATTTCTTTCCTTTAATTTTTTTCCTCTTTTCTTTGATCTAATTTCATTTTTTTTTAGGTGTGGAGTGTTTGGTGGAATTAGACACGGCCACGGGCCGGTTCATACCGGTTCACGGTTCACTTTTTCCGGAACCGGAACCGGCCTGTAATATGCACGGTTCGACGGGCCGGGTCGGCCCGCCGGTTTGGGCCAGTTCCGGGCCTATCCGGGCCGATTCCGGGTCGGCCCGGAAAATTTGAAATATATATTTTTTTTTTTTAGTTTTTTGAAATATTTGATGAATAAGTTAATTATAGGAAAAAATGGGGTGTGAGGGTATTTATAGGAAAAATTGGGGGGGGGGGGGGGGGGGGGGGAATTTAAAAAAAAAAAACAAAAAACGGCCGGTTCCGGGTGAACCGCCAAGCCGGCCCGGCGGTTCACGGTTCACCATTTCTTAGAACCGGGCTCGTCCCGGGTAGGACGAGCCGGTTCACGGGTCCGGGCCGGTTCACCCGGTCAACGGGCCGGTTTGGCCGTCAACGGGCCGGTTCCGGGGCCAAAACCGGCCCATGGCCATGTCTAGGTGGAATGTGTAATTGAAGGGTATAATTGGAAAGAAAGTATTTGGTGGAGTATGGTGAGTAATTTTGTGGGAGCTAATTGCATGGAACCCCCTGTGTAATTTTGAATTACTATAAAAGCCCTCGTGTTAAATAAATTAGCACATACCCCCTTATGTTATCTTTCACAGAGCACACTGCCCATTTTTTTCAAAATTGGTTGTTGACTTATATGCAATGACTAATTTACCCTTACAAAGTAAAAAATAAAATTTAAAAAGAAGAAGAAAAAGAAAAAACAGGAAAAAAAAAACGCAAAAGGGGCTGCAAAAGAATGAAAAAGAAGATGATAATTCTTCATTTAAATTTCTAAGAAGAAGACATTTATCATCTTTGCCTCACAATTCGGCGAAATCAAAGTGTTTCCGTTCAATTTGTCCGGAAAACACTTTCCCCTATCGAATCTACTTCGAACCAAACCCCACCTTTAGAACTCACCGGAAGATTTGGCCGGAAAACGTCTGCCCCCGTCGAACCTACCTTGGACCAGCCCTCGCCCTTAGATCTCGCCGGAAGAACTTACCCGTAGTCGTCGTTCTCGCCAGAAAATCGTGGTTGAAGCACGCAAGGGCTGAAGATCCTCCATTATTAACGAATGCCGGAGGGCTGGGGTTCTTCAAGAACTTTGCGGCGGAAAAGAGAAATTGGCGATGGAGGAGCAAATAGTCTTGAAGGTGAAGAGGAATTAACCTCTGATATGGTTGGCGTCACCGGCGAGAAGAGTAGAGGCGATGGAAGAAATTTGGGGAAGATGTATTCCTTCAGATTTTTTTTTCTTATTTCTTTACTATATTCTTTTGGGGTTTGTAAATAAGCCGTACTTATTTATAAAGAGATCAAGACAAAAAACTCATTTACCAATAAGTCCACACATGGTTCAGATTTTTGTAAATGACTAAAATAACCCCTCATACTTTAATATACTCCAATTTCATCCTTAACTTTATTTAACCTCAATTTGACCCCAAATTTTACAAATTATTCAATTTTGACCCAAAACTTTTTTTTTCAAAAAAAATTTTTTCAAAAACTTTTTTTTTCCCGCCGGATTCTGGCGTTGACTTTTCAATTTTTGTTTATTTCTTCCGGATTTTTTCGCTGGTCTCCGGCGTTGACTTTTTCGATTTTTTTTTCTTCTTTTCTTTCTTTCTGTAACCTTTTTTTTTCGTTTAAACAACAATATTGCTGTGATTGACAGTAATATTAACTATATTACTGTTAAACACAATAAAATTAAACTAAACTACAGTTTAACACAGTAATATTGCTATATTAATCTCTAGCACAATAATATTAACACAACAAAACTCATTATTATTGTGTAATAGAGTAATATTACTATGTTGACCGTTCAACAAATGTAAACATAATAAAAAACCAAAAGAATTAATATTACTGTGAGTGACAGTAATATTACTATAACAACATAATATTACCGTCAACCATAGTAATATTACAATAATAGATAGTAATATTATTACGTTACTCCATGAATAACACAAACAAACAAAAAATCCAAACAAAATAATAATATTGATGTGGTTGACAGCAATATTACTATAACAACAGTAATATTGCCGTCAACCACAGTAATATTATTGTGTTTACAGTAATATTACAATAATAGACAGTAATATTATTACGTTACTCCGTGAATAACTCAAACAAAACAAAAAACCCAAAAAAATAATAATATTGATGTTGTTGACAGTAATATTATTGTGTTTACAGTTATTTTACTGTCAACGACAGTAATATAATTACGTTGACTTGTCAACAAATCAAACAAAATAAAAAAAAACAACAAAAAATAAAAAATAATAATATTACATTAATTTACTGTCAACGACATCACAATTACATAAATTTATTGTCAACGGCAGTACAATTACGTTAATTTACTGTCATTGACAGTATAATTACGTTAATTTACTGTCAGTGATAGCACAATTACGGTCAACGTTTAGCGGCGGACGTAAAAAAAAAACAAACCAAAAAAAAAAAAACTTAAAAAAACACTAAAAAAAGTCAACGCCGAAGACTAGACACGGCCACGGGCCGGTTTTGGGCCCGGAACCGGCCCGTTGACGGCTCAAACCGGCCCGTTGACCAAGTGAACCGGCCCGGACCCGTGAACTGGCCCGGTTTTGAGAAATGGTGAACCGTGAACCGCCGGGCCGGCCCAGCGGTTCACCCAGATTTAAAAAAAAAAAAAAAAAAAAAATCAAAAAAATTCAAAAAAAAAGCAAATAACGGCTAGTGAACCGGCCCGAACCAGCCCGGGTGAACCGGCCGTTATTCACTTTTTTTTTGAATTTCCCCCCCCCCCAATTTTTCCTATAAATACCCTCACACCCCAACCTAATTTCTCACCAATTCACTCACAATTCTCTCTACTTCTTCAATATCAAAGTTCAGTAAAGTTCAATTCTCTCTTTAGTTTTTGCATTCTCGAATTTCTCTTCGGTTCTTAGTCAAAAAAAAAAAGAAAAAAATTCTTTTGCATTTTCGAATTTCTCTTCAATTGTTAGTAAAAAAAAATCAAAAAAACATTGTATTGCATTTCCGAATTTCTCTTCAATTGTTGGAAAAAAAATACAAAAAATTGTTTTTATTTTTAGTGAAAAAATGTCTTCAAGTTCACGTCGTAGCGGAAAAGGAAAGGGAAAATCCGTAGTTCCTCCCGAAATGGACTACAGTTATGATGGTTCTTGGGGTCATGATATTCCATCAATAATTCCCAATTCCTACACCGACCACATACCGATAATTCCCGAGTTGGGCGACTACACCAACATACTCGACGATGATGAGCCGGAGGAAATGCCACCGCCACAACCATCCGGGGGTTCGGTTCCTAGGGCTAGTACTAAGCGGCCATCTCAATCATCAACCACCGAAGGGACCGGTGATGATGTTTCTAAATCCGACATTTGGAGGTTGCATTATAAAAAAATTGAGAAGGCGGACGGAACTTGTCGAGCTCAATGCAATTATTGCAAGGTAAGTCCATTAGTATAAAACAAAAAAATTCTAGTTTTAATATTCGTAAGCTAATTTTATATTTCTTTTTTAATTTGTGTAGGCAAACTACGCCTTCAGAAAAGGAGATGGATATGGATCTTATTGGCGGCACTTGAGGAATAATCATCCCCAAGCTCTAGGCATCGACAAAAGTCAAACTCAATTGCAAACCGGATCTTCACAGGGAGGTAACGATTCTTCTTTATTTAAATATTCGAAACAAAAAGAAAAAGAAGGGTGGGCTATGGTTATTGCTATGGGTCACCTTTCATTTGGTTTTGCCGATAATGATTGCATAATAAATGAATTTAAAGGGATGTATGGTCCTAATTGCACTCGTCAACCTAGATCAACCACTACACGCACCACTAGAAGTATTTTTGAAAGAGAAAAAAATATTTTAAGGGAACAATTGTTGTCCATGATTAATAAAGTGTCTATTTGTTCTGATATTTGGAGTGATCATTGGCGTCGTAATGATTTCATGGGTGTTATTTGTCATTGGGATAATAGTGCATGGAAACTTGAGAACAAAATTATTGCTTTTCCGGTTATGAATACTGGTCATACTGCTGCACAAATTGCAATGACGCTTTCACAAGTTTTAGATGATTATTTGCTAACTAGAAGAGTTTTTTCGGTTTCATTTGATAATACAAGTGCCAATACGGCTAGTATCCCCGTACTCCAAGAGAAATGCATGCCAATTTTAGGGGGAAGGTTTTTCCATGTTAGATGCATTTGTCATGTTTTGAATCTATGTGTGCAAGATGGTTTAACAATGTTACAAAATCATATTTATCCTATTAGAGCTCGAGTTTCTTATATATGGCAACACGCATCTATTGTGAAACGATGGAATAGATTTTGTAAGGAAAATGGCAAACATCCTATTGCGTTTTCACGAGATGTTAGTACCCGTTGGAACTCAACCTATAAATTGTTAAGCCAAACTTATGAATATCGAAATTTGTTATTTGTTTTAAACAATCAATGGGATGCATACTTTGAAATATGTAGTCTTTTGGAAATTTTCTCAGAAGCTACTAATGTGTTATCTGGTTCCTCATATCCAACATGTCATTTGGTTATTTATTATTTGTGCAATATTGCCGAGGGTTTTGCGACCGCTGAAACAAAAGATATTTTAAAAAATTGTGTGGTTGAAATGAAAAAGAAATGGTTGAAATATTATGAGAAAATTGATGAGATTAATTAGGTTGGGTGCATTTTGGATCCTAGATTTAGGATTGAATTATTAACTGAGTTGTTAAAGATGTATTACAATCATTTGTTTCCGGAAAATGATGTTATCGTTAATATTGATCCTAACGCTCCTCTTCCTCCTGTTAAACCTAATGTGGATCTTATTATACTTCAAGCTACTAGTACTTTGCATGCAATGTTTGATGAATATGTTAGTGAAATGAGTGGAACTCAAAATTTACAAGTTAATCGAGAGTCTACGGATACTTCCAATATGACGACGGGTCAACGATTGGTGTTTGAGCGCTTAAAGCGCCCGAGGTCCACGGGTTCAAGTTCCAATCGACGATTGGAACTTGACCAATATCTAACCATTCGTTTTGATTTTCCTCATGATGAAGATCCAAGTGCCTTTTCCAAGTTTGATATATTAGATTGGTGGAAGTCAAAGAGTTCAGCGTTCCCAATTATGTCGATGATTGCAAAAGATGTTCTCGCTTGCCCCGTATCCACAGTTGCAGTCGAAGCTGCATTTAGTATCGCGGGCCATATACTTGATCAAAGAAGAAGCAATCTCCGCCCCGAAAATTTAGAAGCACAAGTTTGTTTGGATAATTGGGGAAAAAGCAATTTCCGACACAAAGACGACCACCTCGCTGTTGATGATGATGACGATTGCGATGAAGCTTACGTCGAAAGTGGGACTTCAGCTTCAGCAAGTCGTGCTTCTACTCTACACACTCTGTCTAGCGACGACTAGGGAGGTAAGTGAAAGTAAGAGAACTACGTGGACTTTGATTCCGTAATGGATACGTAGGCAACTTCATTTTAAATTCGAAATCTTTAAAATTTTGAATTTAAAATTAAGTTCAAGTCTTTTCATTTATTTCCTTTTCCTTTTTCTATTTAAAAGTACTTCTTTTAATTTACTTATTCATAAAATATTTCAAAAAATCATTTTAAATTCGAAATCTTTAAAATTTTGAATTTAAAATTAAGTTCAAGTATTTTCATTTATTTCCTTTTCCTTTTTCTATTTAAAAGTACTTCTTTTAATTTACTTATTAATAAAATATTTCAAAAATCATTTTAAATTCGAAATCTTTAAAATTTTGAATTTAAAATTAAGTTCAAGTCTTTTCATTTATTTCCTTTTCCTTTTTCTATTTAAAAGTACTTCTTTTAATTTACTTATTCATAAAATATTTAAAAAAAAAAATTCAAAATTTCCGGGCCGACCCGGAACCGGCCCGAACCGGCGGGCCGATCCGGCCCGCTGAACCGCCCATACTACGGGCCGGTTCCGGTTCCGGAAAATGTGAACCGTGAACCGGTTTGAATCGGCCCGGAACCGGCCCGTGGCCGTGTCTACCGAAGACCGCCGAAAACCGGCGAAAAAATCCGGAAGAAAAGAAAAGAAAAAAGCAAAAAAAAAAAAAAGTCAACGCAGGAGACCGGCGAAAAAATCCGAAAGAAAGAAATTTTTTTTTTTGAAAAGTCAACGCCGGAATCCGGCGGTAAATATTTTTTTTTGAAAAAAAAAATGTTTGTGAAAAAAAAAAGTTTTTGGTCAAAATTGAATAATTTGTGAAATTTGGGGTCAAATTGAGATTAAATTAAGTTAAATGATGAAATTGGAGCATATTAAAGTATGCTAAAAAAAAAGTCAAAATTGAATTTTTGTGGTCAAAATTGATTAAATTGGGGTTACAATTAAGAATTGGGTATAAATGGTTGAGGGTAATATTGGGATATACATGAGTGTTTCCTTTATTTATAATATATATTAAAGGGATGGGCTTATTGGTGAAAGAGATATAGCCCCTAAACCTAGAATAATAAACATGCTTGGTTGGGGACTTATGCACAAAAACCCCTATTCTTTTTGTTTGTTTTAAGAAATTTTGAAAATTGCAATTTGATCCAAAAATTTGAATTATTTATATTAAGCACCAATTAGATTTATCTTTATTTATAGAAGAACTTCAGAGGGTATTTTTGACTTTTCATATCAAAAAATACACTCTCAGTCGCGCAGCCCGCGTGTGGATCACATGACATGTTTTTAGGGACTTTTTTGGCTTTGATTAATTTTTATAGGGGGGGTTTATGCTAATTTTTTTAACACAAGGGTTTTTTTAGCCATTCAAGATTATACAGGGGTGGTTCTTGCAAAAAACCCTAAGATTAAATAGCCTAATGAGAACCCAATTATTTTTATCGGACCCTGAAATGTCCAACGAAAAAGCTCCCTAAAATGCAAGATAACATAATTTTTGCATGTCTACCGGATAAGTTATTGGAGATATCAAACATCAAACAAAGTTCAATTATTTCGTTAATAATGGCTAATCTCCCCAACCAAACGAAGCATTAATATATTCATCAATTATTCAAAACAAAATGTGTATTTTTCAGTTTACTCTTTTGTTTTCTTACACTTTGAATAAACCTGAATTTCTCGCTTTACTATTTTCTTTTGTACAGACTCTCCTAACCTTTTCGATTCAGACTAACTTTCACTTGAATTTTCTCCGAAGTTTCGATGTTGCACATGAATGAAAGTTGCTCTATCCTTATCAAGATAGTTGACTATATTCAGTGCATTCATATCAGTCTCCAATAAGACTAAATCATCACAGTCATTGATACTCAGACCCCTGCAATGGTAAAAAAACAACTACATCTATCATAGACATTTTATCTACTGAACAATAGTCAAAATAAGCAATATGATAGCATACCCTAAAGTTCAAAAACTTGCCAGAATGATACATTTTTATGGTGAAAAATTAGAGTTCCAAAAACACTTTACAACTTAAAAAAACCAGACTCAACTTTACATATCTCTTTTTATCCAAAAAAATCATAAAGAATAAAATGTGGTCCACAAAACATTTAACAAAACATTTGTCTTTGTCCTTTTCGAAATAAAGCCAATAACCACTACATTGATTACATAAAACAAACCCTAAAAGAAATCAAGCACAGTTAAATAAATTTCTTAATTACTGTAATATGGAGTATTTCTTCCCAGTGGAACGCCATCACTAGCTTCTCGTAACTTCCAAAACTTGATCAATGTCTTGCTAAATTTGTTAATTTTTTGATGAAGTAAAAAACCCTAGATTCGTAATTTGGTAGCAAACTGAATTCTTTTACAAAGTAAAGTGTGAAGTGAAGAATCGAATTATGGCAGGCCGGTAAACGAACGATTTGATTTGGCGAAATTGCCCCTCAATTCTCACGTGGCAGAAAATGAGGTTTTAAGTGACCGATGCAACGAATTAGTAAGTCCAAATATGATCAAGCAACTATTATTTTTGTTTAACCCATAAACAAATATAATAGATGATCTTGTAAGAGGATGAGTACCTAACCTCTACTATTATACTAGAGGTCTAGGGTTTGAATCATACCACCCTCCCCTAGTTTCCCAATTTATAGCATATTTTGAATTTATAAGTATATAAATAAAATAAAGTTAACTATGGTTTTATTAAAAAAAGTAAGATATATTGATTAATATTAATCGGTAACTTTACTTGAATTATATGTTGCACTAAAGAAAAGGTATTCCATTACCATCAATGAGTAAAGGGTAAATAGCACTTTACCCCATTTGGTTTCAACTAGTTGCACTTAACCCCCCTGTCATATCAATTTAGGCCTTTTACCCCCCTGTGGTTTGCACAACGTAGGGCCGTCAGTCGAGCCGTTAAAGGTTAACGGAGTGTGCATCTCACTAGCTCGAAAAATGACTTGGTTGAGTTTGTTTAACCATAAATTAATGTTTGTAAACCTTTTGAATTGGCTAAATCGCACTTTGCACCCTTGAAATATATCATTTTGGCACTTTGCACCCCGAAACAAATTAATAACATTTTGCACCCTCGAAACACAATAATTCATGCATAATGCACCTCAAATGAATTTGTAAAGCTAAAAAATGTAATTTAATACATTTAGTCCTATTTTTTAGAATGCCAAATGTCAAATATTTATTTTATTTATCAATCATTTTCAATCTATGAAGTGCAAAAATAAAAATACATTTCATCAACATATTTAAAAATTATATTTTTTTATCAAAATAAAATATTCTACGAAAAAAAAAATCGTTCAACTATTCTGTTATCAAGTTATCTGAAAACCATATTTTCTTCCAAATATTTTACCTAATATTTTCAACTAGTTACAATAAAAGATCCATCGATCGAATAATTTAGTGATAAAAGCTTTTTTTTTGTAAGAAAATATAGTTTTATGATAGCGGATATGGAGCATGGCGTCGAAGCGATGAAGATGGCAAATTGGCAAAGATGAAGATGCAGATTGCAGAGGAATAACGGAGAAGACAAACTTCTCTCATCTATGCTTCTTTTATCTTTTATTTTTTACTTTTCGGTGTGGAGGAAGGGGCCACCTGGAAGTTAATGAGTTCTTTTAATTTTAATTTTAATTTTCTTTATTAATGGTTTAATTATATTTTATTATTTATTTGTATATTTAATTAGAGGTAGTTTGCTCATTTCCTTTCAAGTCAATGGATTTATCTCGTTCAAGGGACGGTGGGCTAAATAAATGAAACATAGAGGGTAATTGCTTATTGTTTTTAACACGAAAACTTATCCGACAATTAGACATTACACATGGGGTTAAGTGCAATTAACTCGGATAAAGAGGTTTGTTTTGACATGTAACTTGTAAAAAAATAGAAGGGTATATTAGAAATGTTACCATTTAACAGCTAAGCTGGCGGCCGCTACATTCTGCAAACCACGGGGAGGTAAAAGGCCTAAATTGATATGAAAGGGGGTTAGTTGCAATAAGTTGAAACCACATGGGGGTAAAGTTCTATTTACCCATGAATAAGTGATAGTAAGAGTCTAGAAAAACACTTTGTAATTATACTATTTTGAAGGGGTCTAGATGTAATTAGCTAATTATAACCATTTCACGAGGGAATATTGTCTAGGTAGCATATCAAACAACAAGACTCTCTGCATTTCAGTAGAATTTTCTTCACAAAAATCTCTTTAAGAAGATGAGGATTTATGGAAGAGCGGCTATTCGCAGAGCAATTTCTGCTAAATCTTCTACTTATTACGGTATTTTTGCTGATCCGTTCTCTTTCTTTTCTTCAAATCTCCATAGCGAGCGCCACAAAGATAGACTTTTTTCACCTAATTTCAAAAGAGATTTGAGCGGTGAAACCGAAGTAGATGAAGCAATTTTCTTGTTTCGGGAAATGGTGAGAATGCGGCCGCAGCCCCCCATTTTTGAATTCACCAAACAATTGAAAGTTATTGTCAATATGAAACAATACTGGGTTGCCCTCAAACTGTTCGACGAAATGCGTGAACTGGGTGCCCCTGTAAATGAGTACACAATGAACATCTTGATTAATTGTTGTTGCCTTTTGAAACGCTTAGACATTGGTTTTTCTATCTTCGGCGTCTTCTTTAAACACGGTTACGAGCCAGATGTTACGACATTCACCGCTCTCCTAAAAGGGCTCTTTTTAAATGGTAAGGTGGCCGAGGCAGAGAAATTGTTCAAGAAGCTTTTGACTTTGAAAATTTGCGAGCCTAATGAAGTTACGATTCTTACTGTGATAGATGGGCTCTGCAAAGCTGGACATGTTCTTGCTGCCCATGATTTGCTTTTGTTATTGGAAAAGAGTATCTATAAGCCCAATGTTAAGGCTTATAATGCGGTAATTAATGGCTTATGCAAGACCGGAACGGTAGATAATGCTCTCGAGCTGAAGTCTGGAATGATTGATAAGGGAATTTCACCTGACGTTGTCACATATAACTCGATGATTCAGGGCTTGTGCGATTTTGGTAGATGGAAAGAGGTCAAAGACTTATTGAATAAAATGGTCAACCAAAAGATTTGTTTAACTGTTGTCACTTTCAATATATTAGTGGACTCGTTTTGCAAGGAGGGAAATGTTAAGGAGGCTGAGGATGTTTTTGAAATTATGACGAGACAAAATATTTATCCTAATATTTTCACGTACAATGCATTGATAGATGGGTATTGTTTGCAAGGGAAAATGGATAAAGCGAAACAAGTATTTGATTCCATAACGGGCAATGGCCTTAAGCCTTCTATTGTCACCTATAACTCTTTAATCAACGGGTATTGCAAGAATGGTAAAGTGGATGAAGCTTGGCGTCTTTTTCTCGAAGTTTCTTCTAAAGGTTTAGATTACCTTTATACAATTACCTATAGCACCATGATACATGGATTCTTAAGTGCATGTAGAAACGATGATGGATGGAAACTTTATAAGGATATGGAAGCTCGGCAAGTACATCCTAATTTATACACTTGCAATATTTTGTTGGAAGGCTTGTGCAAGACTCATCAGATTGCCGAAGCATTTTCATTTCTACGGGTGATGGAAGACAAAGGAGTAAGTCCTAATATAATAACATACGGTATCCTGATTAATGGTTTATGCAAATATGGGAAACTTGAAGATGCAGAAAAGCTTTTAAACGAACTTCCTTCCAAACGGTTGAAACCCGATAATCACATATATGCTATCATTATTGGTTCACTTCGTGAAGAAAGGTTCGTGGACGAGGCAAAAGATTTGCTTATAAAAATGGAGAGAAGTGATTGCGCACCGGATAGCATGCATACAACATCATTATCCAGCGTTTGCTGAAGAAGAAAGAGGTTTACAAGGCAATCCCATTCTTAGAGGAAATGCACAAAAAGGGATTCTTAGCCGACGCATCTACTTCGTCCATGTTAATTAATCAGTTGCAAGGATCCAAAAAAAATGATGTTCTTTTAGAAATGATGAAGAAAGTTGTGCCGAAAATGTAAATTATTTATTTTCGGCTTGTCAAGTTTAATTAGTTTTTTGGAATATTGAAAATGACTTGTTGGTCATTATCTTTTCTTCTTGAATTTCTATTTGGGCCTTTCTGTAAAGAATGAATGTGAATTTTGTAACAGAAACTTAATTATATGCATAAATAAAACTCCCATTTTTCTGCTTCGTTTACAAATCCTTAAATAAATGATAAAACTCATACCAAAGATTTCATAATTTGAAGTTAATTGTATTCTTAAGCATCACAAAAGAAGCCAATGAAACATAAAATAAAAAATACAAATAGTTTATACGAAGGTTTTGGTTGGAGTTGTTTTCCATTCCTTGTTCACCATAAAGAAGCGAGTAGTTAATCATACCAATACAGGATCGTAACAAGCATTCAACAACGGTGATGTCCTTCAAATTTGAGAGCTTTTGGTATTAGAAGACGAACAAAAAGTAGGATTTTTTGGTAGAAGAAAGACGAAAGAAAAGTACAATTGAATTCCAATAATCCAAAAAATTGACGATTTGAATTCCTTTTCTTTGAAAGCATGCATAAGAGAAGGGAAATCGAATTTAGTAAAACCTCTATAAATTAATAATGTTGGGACCGAGATATTTTATTCATTTAGCGAGATATTATTATATCGATAATTTAATAATTTATTAATTTAAAGAGGTTTTACGAATGACCTTTAAATTTTCAAGTCCAATGTACTAGTTACAATTTTGCCGTCTCAGCTTGAAGAAATGTGCAACACGAGGCCACATCAAATTGCTTTCGACACTGTAAAATACGTTCGGCGAATCTAACCGCTCAAGTGATTTAAACGATGTAAATTCTGGAGAGGACATTCGTGAGCTTGAGAACTTGATTACAGGAAGTGAATCACTTGCTAGATTATCCCGATGAAAATAATGAATGCTACGAGGTTCAAAGCATTGAAAAAATTGTGGCGGATACCATTCAAAATCCGACCGATGATGAAGTTGAGGATGATTCAATAGTTTTGGAACCTGTCTCTCGGAAAGAAGCATGGCAAGCGGCAACAAATCTTCACAACTTTTTGTTGCAATAAGAGAAGACAACGCCCCAACTTTTAAACACAATGAAGAGAATTAAAGATGAATTCACTATAGATTTGAACATATGTATACTGACTCACTCATTTAATGATAGCAGGTGTAGCAACAAATTCTTATCTCCTATATAAACAAACAAGAAAGAATTGCACAAAGATAATTTTATTGAATTAAAATAAGATATTGCGGGTTACAAACTCTAATTTAATCCACTGATTCTTCACTCAAGAACAATATATGTTGACTTTGAATTTTGGAGTCGGGTCGTTGACTTGATCTTCTCCAGATTTGATTTTGAACTTGAATAACGTCTTCCGAGGGTCTTGCGACTTGAATCTCGGATCGAACGCAGAACTTTGACGGGTTTTGACTTGAAGATCTTGGAGTTCTAGATGGATTTGGCCCTTCAATCTTCCTTCGATCTTGATTTGTTAAGAACGCCCTCGATTTGATGAAGAACTTGATGGATTTGGCCCTTCAATCTTCCTTCGATCTTGATTTGTTGAAGAACGCCCTCGATTTGATGAAGAACGCCTTGAATTGGATGAAGAACGCCCTCGATTTGATGAAGATTTGTTGAAGAACGCCCTCGATTTGATGAAGAACGCCTTGAATTGGATGAAGAACGACCTCGATTTGATGAAGAACGCCTTGAATTTGAAGAAGAACTACTTGAATATTGTAGAGATAATTTTCTCCTACGGTTTTTCTTCTTCTTGAGTTGTGTTTTGAATTGTGTAGAGAGGGTCCCTATTTATAGTGGTAGAATAAGAGTCCTACTTAAAGTCTATTTGATGACGTGACGCGATTTGATTGGCTCTCTTTAAATTGATATTTATCTCTTATAACTTGGAAGAGAAGAAATAATCCTATTGGCCAATAATTAATTGATAATTATCTTCATAACTTATTTTGTAAGATAAATTATAATTTAATTTAAACACAATTTAATTGGCTAATTTAATTAACCAATTAATTAATTTTATGCATCTACAGCAGGAGAGACCATTTAGAATTAGAATGTACGGGGACCATATAATATTTATTAGATCAATTATTTGTTGATAAATGAATAACTATTAACCTAATTAACCACAAATAGGACATAGTGTGACTTAATAAATAAATGGTAAAATGGGAATCACAAAAATGTTAATAACTAAAAATATTCATACTTTTAAAGGTAGGGTATATATAAATATATATATATATATATATATATATATATATATATATATATATATATATATATATATATATATATATATATATATATATATATATATATATATATATATATATATATATATATATATATATATATATATATATATATATATATATATATATATATATATATATATATGGTCCATTACAAATAAGCCTATCATGGGCTACTTATTTATAAGGGGTTAAAGACAAAGAATTTTTTTTAAAAAAATCCAAATATTGAGCTATGTGTGTAAAAAACTTAAATACCCCACACATTTTAATATGCTCCAATTTCGTCATTTAATTCAACTTGACTCCAAATTTCACCAATTATTTAATTTTGACCCAAAACCTAAATTTGAGTACAATTTCCCCCGCCGCTGCCGTTGGCTGCCGGTCTCTGGCGTTGCCCTTTTCTTTTTTTTTTTTTTTTTTTTTTTTTTTTTTTTTTTTTTCAGTCTATTTTTTCTGTCGGTTTTCGGCATTGACTTTTTTTTTTCTTTTTTTCTTATTTCTACCGCCGCTGACCAGTGGTCAAAGCCAGTCTCAGGGAACGTTGAATTTTTTTTGCTTCAACATTTTTTGGCCCGTTTAGATAGTAATATTGTTGTAGTTGACAGTCATATTAACTATATTACTCCCTCCTTCCCTTAACCGTTGTCACTTTTGTTAGTTGCACACATATCAAGAAACTCAATAAATATGCATGTATAGTAACAAAAAGTATATCAAATCACTAAAATGTCCATGCCAATAATTGATTTTTAACTATATTTTAATTAATTATTAGTGAGAAAGGGCAAAATTAAAAAAAAAATGCAATTAATGATTCATTGGAATAGTAAAATGACAACTAATTTGAAACATAAAAAAATGACAAAATTGACAACTATTGAGGGAAGGAGGGAGCACTGTTTTACACAGTAATATTAACTATATTACAGTTTAATACAATAATATTGCAATATTACTCTCTAGCACAGTAATATTAACACAACAAAAATCAGTATTAATGTGTAATATAATAATATTAATATGTTGACCGTTCTATAAAGGCAAATATAATAAAAAGGCAAAACAATTAATATTGATGTGGTTGACATTAATATTACTATCAACCACAATAATATGTCATAGTAATATTATTGTGCTTACAGTAATATTACAATAGTAGACAATAATATTATTACATTAATCGGTCAACAAATCAAACAAAAAAAAAAACGAAAAGAAAATAATATTGATGTGATTGATAGTAATATTATTGTATTTACAGTAATTTTACCGTCAACAACAATAATATTTTTACAACACAATAAAAAAAACCAAAAAAATAATAATATTGATGTGGTTGACATTAATTGTATTGTCAACGACAATACAATTATGTAAATGCATTGTCAACGACAGTACAATTACAAAAATGTACTGTCAACGAGAATACAATTAATGTCAGTAACAGTATATTGTACATGACAGTACAATTAAGGTCAACGTTCATCGGTGGGTGTAAAAAAAAAAGGATAATAATTTTATGAAAAAAAAATCAAAACAATTCAACGTCGGAGGCCAGCGGCGAAAAAAAAAAAGTCAACACCGGAAATTGGCGGTAAAAAAAAATTCAGAAAAAAAAAATTTAAAAAGAAAAGGTCAAATTTTGATTTTTGTGGTAAAAAAAATGATGAAATTGAAGTTAAATTAGGGTTACAATTATGAATTGTGTTTAAAGGGTTGGGGTAATTTTGTCATATACATTAATTTTACTTTTATTTATGATACATATTAAATGGATGGGCTTATTGGCAAAAGACATATAACCATTGAACCTAAAATAGTAAAGATGATTGGTCAGGGACTTGTGCATAAAAACCCCATTTATAAAAGCAAGTTGGGGAATTGCAAAACCAATTCTTGATATTTTATTTACGCAGACCAGACTGGCAAACTCACTCTCCAATATAAGCACCAATTTAGATACGTATAAGTACAACCGATGCCAAAATTTGATTCCATAATATAATGGGGTTATATGACAAACACCTCTAATTCAATTTCTACTTAATGATAAATCCATTTTTATTTAATTGATATTTATTATAAACCCAATTGACATGAATTATCCAAAATACGCCCATTTATTATTAAGGAAAATTAATTAATTTTTTTAAATATGCTAATCCCCCTTAATATCTCCCATACTACGTCATTTCAAATTCTATTTTTTCTTTTCTTTTCTTTTCTTTTTAATGGTTTTCTTTTATTTTGTAATTTTTTTATTTTCGGTTTTCTTATTTTAAATTATTTTTTTTCTTATTTATATTTCATTTTTTTCATTTTGAATTTTTAAAAAATAGTTTTATTTTTATTTTCATTTTTAATAGTTTTTTTTTTCTTAATTTCGTTTTTTTAAATGATTTTTTTTTATTTTTTTCCCATTTTTCTTAAATAAAAAATATTTTGTTTAATTATTTTTTATTAATTTTTTTTTAATTCGATTAATTTTTATTATTTTAATATTTAAAACAAAACATCCAGCAGATTTATCAAAGTGGAATCCACTATAAACTTCGAAATCCGCTATAACTTTAAAACCACTCTATGAAAACATCTATATAAAATGAAAACCACTCTGCATAAAACAACTATATAACCATGAAAACAACTATGTATACACAATTATATAAATATCGAAAACCACTATGAATTCTAACAAGAAAACATTAAAATTATGCGAAAAAGAAGCTATAAACCCACTATAAAAGACACCATCCTCTCTCCAATGAACCCTAGAGCATAGTCTGTGTAATCATCTTCTTCTCGTTATTTGAAACGTTAACCACTATTAGAAACGTGAACCACTACTATGTCCAAGAAAAAAGTGCAAGACCAATTACGAAAAATTAACGCAATCCACTTTAATAATAACATAATCAACAACAAAGTTATTGAAATCCACTAAAAACATACGTAAATCCCCTACTAACACAACTAAAAAAAAAAACATAAATCCATTATTCAAAAATCCGCAATTTAAAACGTAAGTCACTACTATATCCAGGAAAAAAGTGCAAGATCAGTACACCACCACCAACAAGGCCGACGAGGGTCACTGTATCAATCTGGTCAAGAAAAAAATTAATTTATCAGAATTAATTGTCTTTTCCACAATATCGTTATCAAATAGGAACCTTCCCCACAAACCCTAAAACCATTGAAAGATGATTGAAGCGAGAAAAAAAATATTTACCTTTTTCTACCATGCATAGATATCGTTCGGCGACAGTGAAGAGAGAGGAAATAGGGGTGGGGGTTGTGGCGGCGCCGGGCGGGGACTGAGGCGACGCCAGGCGAGTGCTGGGGCGAGTGCTGGTGCGGTGCCGGACGGGGCTGAGGCGGCTGGGCGGCGGCTAGGGCGGCGCCGGATGGGGGTTGGGGCAGCGCCAGTGGGAGAGAAGAAGAGTTGGACGGAAGGAGATTTGCAATGGTGAATAGAAAAAAAGAAAAAAAGAAAATAAAATCTAGAGAGAAAAAAAAAAGTGATGGACGTTATATTCAAGAGCGAGATTTGTGGAGCGAGATTTGTGGGTGAGATTGAGAACGTGATATTAATGGAACAGATATTAATTATATTTATATTCAACCCTAACATACCTTATAATAAGATAAGGGTATAATTATGAAAATTAATTAATTTTTATTAATAAAAGTTGTTTTGGATTTATCTTAAAAATAAGAAATAAATTTGGGCTCATTGTAATTGGACTTTTGTGATGAGGGGGTTTTGTGAAATAATCCCTAATATAATAGCCCACGACAAGATACTTAATTGATATTCTACTTTTTTTTCTTAAATATATTCACCAATCATATATATATATATATATATATATATATATATATATATATATATATATATATATATATATATATATATATATATATATATATATATATATATATATATATATATATACAAAAACTACCCCTAACTCCATGAAAACTTAATTCACACCCAATTTCATGATACTGTCCTGGGCTGCAATATTATTGTCTGAAACATTAATATTGAAGCCCAAGACAATAATATTGTTGTGTTAATAATTTTGCACAATAATATTACTGTCTGAGACAGTAATATTATTGTCTTGGCATGTAATATTACTATTTCAGACAGTATATTATTGTGTTTATATTAATACTATTATCTCCACCTACAATATTACTGTCTCGGAAATCACTCTCAAATCACTCTCAGACAGTAATATTACTACTGTGTTGGTTGTTGAAAAAATTGAAAAAAAGAAAGTTAAAAAATATATTATATTACTATGAATACAATAATATTATTGTGTTAATATTAATATTATTGTTTGCGCCTACAATATTACTGCCTGAGATAGTAATATTATTGTGTTGTTAAAAAAAATCTGCATCGGCGACATGCCATAAAATAAAAAGTCAACGCCGACAACCGACCGCAAAACAAAATCCAGAAAAAATAAATTTAAAAAATTATGAAAACGGGAGTTAATGTGATATATTTGTTAAGATTGGGGATCAATTTATAATATTGATTAAGTTAGAGTTTCATTGATGAAATTGATTGAATTTATATTATGAGGGGTATTTTGGGTCAAAACATTAGGATGAGTTTCTTTGCGAAACTATTTTTTGTCTGAACATATATGCATTTAAATTTTCCTCTCGGGGTTAATGCAATTCGCCATAAATAATAACCTTTATTGAATAATATTTTAGAACGATCCCAGTTTTGGAGAAATATGCTTATATAAAATGGGAGCTATTAGTGAGAAGCCCCTCTAGAATTTTTTTTTTTTGTAAGGATGGATCTAGTCCCTTGTTCTTTATTAGTGATAAGTCCAACTTTTATTTATTCTCAAACTTACCCTTCACTATTATTAGTTTTTTTTTTTTTTGGCCAAAACGATTTTATTATTCCATTATAATAAAGCGTTTTGGGGCCTCGTTAAAACCTTGTGGGCCTAAAACAAGGAAAAAGAGTACCCCTACAATGGTAATAAAAAATCCGAAGCGACCCTATCGAGTCCATTACAATGTAATCTCAAAATGGGGTAAAAAGAAAATAAGATAGAATATATACTCCTATGGTGGCAACAACTACGAAAATTGCAAAAAGGCCCCAGATGGGGTTCAAACGTAAATCCGCAAAATAGACAAATTTGTCAACTTGGCTCCATGCATCAGGCTCCAAAATGATCCAACATGCGACACCCCTACTCCACCAAGCAAAAATATTATAATAAATGTGACTCATGTGGTTCTACATCTTCTACAAAATTGAGGGATTCCGGTTCTATCTAATGTCAAAAAGGATTGGATATGGCGAGGAAAATCACCGATCTCTCGATACTGCTTCATCTCTTTGTGATCATGAGCCAATTTAGCTAGATCATCCGCCACTTTGTTCCCCTCTCTCAAACATGTTGAACATACCAAGAATTCGGTAGGAGTTGCCGGATTTTATTAATGACGTACTGGATTTTCCAAGCAATCGAAGCCTTGCCATTAATCGTATCCACAACGAGTTTGGAGTCCGACTCCAAATCCACCTGATCCAAACCAATCTCCCTACTTATAGAAATGCCCTCCAAAATAGCATGGGCTTCCGCAATTAGTAGAGAACCTTGACCAAAGAAATATGAGAAACCTCATATAAATTTTCCTTCATGCGTGCGAATAAGGCCACCTCCTGAGGAATACTCCCCTTTTATGAGAGCCATCAACGTTAAGTTTACATCTAGGATTTATAGGAGGAAGCCATCAAATCCATTGCCCTCGCGTAAACATAGGGTCCTTGAGGCGGAGGTGTAAATGCTGAAGAAATACTTTTCCCACAGTTGTCGTCTTACTTTTGGGCACCAATGCGTCGTTTAATGCAGTAAGGGATAAATGAATATGATGAATTATAGAGACGTAGTTCATTGGTTTTCCTTCGAAAATGGCTAGGCAACTACTTTTCCATATTTCCCAACAACCGAATAATAATATTCCCAGCAAAATTAGGCCTTCTTGCGAGCTAATCGACCATTCACCCGTTGCATGGACACATTTGAATAGGTTTTTTGCCAGATTTCAGCGTAGTGTTTCCACACACCGATTATGACATCCGATAGAACAATAAGGTGGGAAAGACTTTTGAATTGTGGCGAAGCACAGCAGTGAAATTTCAATGGAGAGGTGCAGCCCAACCCCTTTTTCTTAATGACATATCAACAGGAAGCGAGCTTCCAAAAGAAAACAACAACTTTCAGCGGGATTTTTGGGTGCCATAATTTGGATGAGAATGAATAATGAGCACCCTATGCACCAATTGTAAACACTCCAGTTGGAGATGGGGTGAAAACCAACCGATCTTCCTCATCAATAAAAACCAGCTCAAAATTTTTACATTGAGCCGGCGTGAGGAAGTTCCTGTATGAATGAACCTTGGCCACAATGATTTGCCTTCCAAAATTTTCCATGCAAGTTTGCCTGCCAAATAGACATCGTAGCTTTCAGAGAACGAAACCCTAGTCCTCCTTCACATTTAGGCGCGCAATTTTTATCCCAACTTATCCAATGTATCACAGTACCTTCCTTTTTAACCCATACGAAACTCCGAAATAAGGCTTCAATTTGATTCAAAATTTGATTCGGGACCACTGCTGAAGACAAAGTGTGGGTTGGGAGACTAAATAGAACTGCTTTGATAGGTGTTATTCGGCCACCAAAACTCAAAAGTTTTGCCTTCCATCCTCAATGCTTATAGTCAATGCTTGTAGTCGCTGTTGCACCTGTTGGAGCGTATAGTCAATGCTTCGTCAAGCAATGACCCTTATAAATTGGCACCCCAAGATATTTAAGAGAAAGGGTGCAGCCCGTCCACTCTTTGATGAGATGGATCTTATTGTCTGGAATTTTCGTAGGAGTGTAGAAGCCGCTTTTGTCCAAACTAATAACTTGGCCAGACGAGTTTTCATATTTATGCAGCATGCGCATTAAATTTTTCACCGATCTCTTACGTCCATTAGTGATGATTAACATATGTTGATTTTAAATGCCTATCAAAGTCCACTCATCTGTTGAGACAGACTACTTGTTACGACATTAGGTGACGTAACAGAATTGTTGTGTTGTCACAGTAATAAATCTACGAAAAGCAGAATAAAGAACACAACAATTTAATGTGGTTCGGATACAAACGTACCCTACATCCACGAGGACTTGCAAAACTAGTTCAGATTTATGTGTACATTAATAGGACTTAATAAAACACTAAAGACTCCCTCTTTATGTGATACGCCGTTCTTGCACACGACTCGAACTTGTTGATAATCAAAGCAATTCCTCCATCCGCACTCTTGGACTTCCTCCAATGTTGAACTTCCTTCAAACGGCGGATCGACCTCTCCCGAGATCTTTTAAGCACTTCTCCCGAAACGCCGATCTTCTTTATGGCCTGGTAGAAGAAACCTGTTCTGTTGCCACACCTGCCGTGCAGACAGGGCTGCAGCACGGGCTGCACCCTTCAAAGCCTTTATGCTGGGATTTTTCTTTGTAAAGCTTCGTCGGACTCATATGAGGTTGAGGGCCTTATATAGGCACGAAATCCACCACCCTTAACCTAACTTGAGCCCTAAGAAATCGATTAACTAGGTAATAGAATCCTAGTCGATTTCTACTTCTATTCTAGATAAATACAAAAGATACCTAACTAGAATACAATACATGGAAATAAATCTAAGTCCTAATAACAATATTACAAAAATAGGACTCTAATTAATTCCAAAATAAACATGGAAAACAAATCTTTGCCAATCTTTAATTTCCACATATGGCGGATTTCTTCAATCTTCACTAACGGAAATTTGGTGCCAACAATCTCCCCCTTTGGCATAGATTGGTTAGAATCCATGTTTAACAAGAACTCCCCCTGCAGATGAGATTTACTCCCCCTGCAACAAAGATGTCACTTTTCTTCACCCGTCTTGATCTTCTATCAGAGTGTCCCATCACGGGGCACGTTACAACGCAGCGGAATTGGGTGAATGTCGTGACAGACTACCGTCTCAACCGTCCTTGTGAACACACGTCATCCAATAAGCAAAACAAATAAATCAAAACCCAAAATCGGACACTAAGTATATCTAGTGACCCGCTCTGATGCCAATTGTTGATTTTAAATGCCTATCAAAGTCCACTCATCTGTTGAGACAGACTACTTGTTACGACATTAGGTGACGTAACAGAATTGTTGTGTTGTCACAGTAATAAATCTACGAAAAGCAGAATAAAGAACACAACAATTTAATGTGGTTCGGATACAAACGTACCCTACATCCACGAGGACTTGCAAAACTAGTTCAGATTTATGTGTACATTAATAGGACTTAATAAAACACTAAAGACTCCCTCTTTATGTGATACGCCGTTCTTGCACACGACTCGAACTTGTTGATAATCAAAGCAATTCCTCCATCCGCACTCTTGGACTTCCTCCAATGTTGAACTTCCTTCAAACGGCGGATCGACCTCTCCCGAGATCTTTTAAGCACTTCTCCCGAAACGCCGATCTTCTTTATGGCCTGGTAGAAGAAACCTGTTCTGTTGCCACACCTGCCGTGCAGACAGGGCTGCAGCACGGGCTGCACCCTTCAAAGCCTTTATGCTGGGATTTTTCTTTGTAAAGCTTCGTCGGACTCATATGAGGTTGAGGGCCTTATATAGGCACGAAATCCACCACCCTTAACCTAACTTGAGCCCTAAGAAATCGATTAACTAGGTAATAGAATCCTAGTCGATTTCTACTTCTATTCTAGATAAATACAAAAGATACCTAACTAGAATACAATACATGGAAATAAATCTAAGTCCTAATAACAATATTACAAAAATAGGACTCTAATTAATTCCAAAATAAACATGGAAAACAAATCTTTGCCAATCTTTAATTTCCACATATGGCGGATTTCTTCAATCTTCACTAACGGAAATTTGGTGCCAACAACATATCGTCGGCATATAAATTCTGGACAAGATTGCTTTCCGTTTCCATCATCCGTCGTTGTAAACTTTTTATATTATCCCCAAGTCTCCTAAAACGTTCCGAGTTCCACTGTTTCAAAGCTTTACGAAGGATTCCAAGTTTAGTTTCAAAACTCGTCTTTTCGCCTAGAGAACTGGTCTGCCACACAGTAGTAACAAACGGTAAAAATTCTGGATGGTCAATCCACATACGTTGAAAATAAAAACTGGATTTCAGAATATGCGGAGGCTGAAATTTGAGGAGGAGAGGCGTATGGTCCGATTCTATTCTCGCCAGGTGTTCAAGTTTTGTATTTTTTTGAAAGATCAATAGCCGCCGAATTAATAAGTATGCGATCAATCCGTTGCCAAATTCGACGGCGTCCACTTTGATTATTACTCCAGGTGAATTTATTGCCTTAAAAACCCACATCAGTAAGTCTAGCGTCCACTATGAATTCATTAAATTCATGCATCCCCGGCAACATAACGTAAAATCCTCCCTGCTTTTCTTCCAGTGATCTAATCGTGTTGAAATCACCTCCTACCAACCATGGAACAGATGTAAGCTGCCCAATTTGGGTCAAATATTCCCATAATCCCATCCTCTCCTGCCTATTACATTTAGCGTAGATGAACATTATGTGGCCAGAAAATATAGAATCGAAATTAACTTCCACGGTAATACATTGATCAATGATCATGTATCTCCTTGACCACCTGCATATGCACTTCGTCTTTCCAAAAAATCCAAATGTATGCATTAATAGGACCACAATGCATAAAATTCTTAAACTCATCAAGTTTTTGGGCAACTGTAGCAATTTTTGTTTCCTGTTGATTAGGTTCCAATAAAACCACAATGATGATGCCAGAGATAGATCACCTTAGATAGTTGATGTAGGATGAGCTGGAAGAACAGAGTGGATCACTTGCTCACGAGCTTGATGACCTTGAGATACCTGCGATCATAGAATACGTGAACTAAGCCGGGGGTTGATCTCCGACGCTCAAGTTAGACGTGCGGATAGTGGAAATAGTCTAGAGAATACAGTTAATAGTATTACTCAGATAATAGGACGTACCTTAAGTTGGAGAATGAGTTTTTTTTTTACATAAAACAGGGATTGTGGGTTCCCTATACCCCTTATGTTCCATATGATGACTGACATCAAGAACGAATGTGGTTGGAAGGAGCTTCGACGACACTCTCTTTTCTTCGCCGACCTGGTCCTTCGGTAACCTCTTTTCTAGGACGACCGAGTCCTAGGTAATGACCCTTGAGATTTGCAAGCAATTACTCATCCGTTTGGGGGTTTTCGCCAGCCTTGAGTCCTAGGTAATGACCATTAGAAGATTTGAATTGCTTTGACTAACATAAACCCGCTTTAATGTTGAGAAATGTTTTTTAAAATATTAATCTTGTTATCGTAAATAGTTTCAAGATTCAAAATGCGGTCAAATCATAATTATCATCAGTATCAGTATCAGTATCAGTATCAGTTTTAGTTTCAGTTTCAGTTTCAGTTTCAGTTTCAGTTTCAGTTTCAGTATCAATATTAATATTAGTATTATTCTTAGTATTAGTGTTAGTATCAATATGAATATTAGTACTAGTATTAGTATTAGTATTAGTATTAGTATTTGTATGAGTATGAGTATTATTCTTAGTATCAGTATTAGTATTAATATTAGTATTAGTATCGGTCTTAGTATTAGTATTAGTATCAGTATTAGTATTAGTACCAATATTAGTATTAATATCAGTATTAGTATTAGTATTAGTATTAGTATTTGTATTAGTATTAGTATTAGTATTAGTATTAGTATTAGTATTAGTATTAGTATTAGTATTAGTATTAATATTAATATTAGTATTAGTATCAATATCACTATAACTATCAATGTAAGTATCAATATTGTTATTAATATTAGTATCAATATTAGTCTTATTCTTAGTATTAGTATTAGTATCAATATGAATAATAGTATTAGTATTAGTATTGGTACGAGTATGAGTATGAGTATTAGTATTAGTATCAGTATTATTATTAATATTTGTATTAGTATCACTATTAGTATTAGTATTAGTATTAGTATTAGTATTAGTATTAGTATTTGTATTAATATTAATATTAGTACCTGTATTAGAACCAATATTAGTATTAATATTAGTATTAGTATTAGTATTAGTATTAGTATTAGTATTAGTATTAGTATTAGTATTAGTATTAGTATTAGTATTAGTATTAGTATTAATATTAGTATTAGTATTAGTATTAGTATTAGTATTAGTATTAGTATTAGTATTAGTATTAGTATTAATATTAGTATTAGTATCAATATCACTATAATTATCAATGTAAGTATCAATATTATTATTAGTATTAGTATCAATATTAGTCTTATTCCTAGTATTAGTATTAGTATTAGTATTAGTTTTCATTGTTAGTATTAGTATGAGTATTGGTACGAGTATGAGTATTAGTATTAATATCAATATTATTATTAGTATCAGTATTATTATTAATATTTGTATTAGTATCGGTATTAGTATCGGTATTAGTATTAGTATTAATATTAGTATTAGTATTAGTATTAATATTAGTACCAATATTAGTATTAATATTAATATCAATATTAGTATTAGTATTATTATTTATATTAGTATTAGTATTAGTATTAATCGAATTAGTATCACTATTGGTAATAGTATTGGTATCGGTATTGGTATCAACATTGGTCTCAGACTGGTAGTGGCGTATACATCATATGTCTTTAATTATAAGTTTTATTGTTGTTTGAGTAATGTGCATCACTAATTGAACGCCATTAGTGATAAACTTGCAGGTTATTTGAATATCTATTGTGTTACTTCTATGCTACCGTGTTTGTTGTTACCTTAGTTATTTTGCAGAAGATTCACATGGTGTAGTAGATTGTAAACCAAGAAATAGAGTTATACCATATGTTTTAAATGATTTCACTTTATCTTGATATCGTGTTTTGCGCGCTTCATGTTTTCTTATTTGTAATATTTAACTTAATTTCATATGTCACAACTCTAAATTAAGAGATAAAGTTTATTTTTTTTATTTCCTTCCATTTTGTTTTACTTGAATTGGTATTGTTATAAAGAGATAGTCATTTACATAAGTTTATTTTTCTCATTTTGAAACTGACCGTCGTACAACGCACGGGTGAAATACTGTACAAAATAATTGAACATATTAATTGAATAGGACTAATAGGCCTCGGCCCAAACTTTATAATATTCTTAGGTCATAAATTCTAATTTAAGCCCAATTTTTAATTTATTTTACCTCGATTGGGCCCTTTTAAATTAATTAAGTTTAATTAAATGCCCAAACAATATTGTCTTATTTATCGATATAAATAGCCTAATCTCAATAGTTTAGAGATAATTATCATTTTATGATATTCACTTCCCCTAAGTTTTCTTTGGAGCTTTATTCTCCCGAATTTGATGGCTAACGTTGGGTTTTCGCCGAGACTAAAACCCGACGCCCCAACACTCGTGCTTTATTCTTGGGAATTTGATGGCTAACGTTGGGTTCTGCCGAGACTGAAACCCGACCCCCTAACACTTGTTTGTGACGCAGATAACGATCCCGACATAAAATTGACAAGTACTAGGATTGCCTAATCCAAATTTTATATAATAAATCACCAAAAAATAAAAGATTTTTTTTAAACTAAATAAAAACCTATGTGTAAATGTTACACGCAATGATGTGCATGGGATGCGTGTTCAGTGTGCATGCATGCATATTAAAATATATGATCAAACTATTATTATTATATATAACCAATTATTAAATCACATCTCATAATAGATCTAGCTATAAAATACCATATATCATTGCATGCAATGCCTTGTTTCAAAGTAAAATGGAACATTATAACAAGTTATAATCATAAAAAAAAAAACAACAACAACAACATAAATGATACAACAAATGAGCAATTAAGCCCCTAAAAACAAACATAATGTCATGTAATTAAAACATTAATTCAAGAAAATAGAATAAAATGTTTTTCTTTTAGCTTCAAATTTTGTTAAGTACTCTAATCTTCACTCGAACCATCAATTACCGGCGGATCGGGGAAACGGAGCTGCGCGAGTGGCTGGTTCTAGGGCTGCAGTTCTACGCCTTCGATGCCTCAAAATCTGAATAAATGTTCCGATAATAACCTGAAAATTAAAATGGAATTTAATGTGTTGATGAATTCTTCAACTCAATAAAAATAAAGAAATTAAACTTAAACGAACTTAATATAATTTCAAAGTATATTAATGATTATTATTTGTATTCTTTTTTTTTTTGGCTAAAATGAGGGGGGAAAACCCATTTTTGTGTGAATTGTGCACACACTTATACACATGCATGTGCGTTTATTGTGTGTGTTTAGATACATACAATATATACAAACATATACAAGCTAAGCACAATCTTTGCACAAGAAAATTAAAAATAAAATATTGAGAATTTGGGTTACCCGAGTCGGGCCGGCAGCAATAAGTGAACCGGCTACTGCACCACCGTAGCATCGACCTTCGGAATCAGCCAAAAGTACACTTAATAGGCACTTTTTAGCACCTCTTACTCCATCATATGTATGCGATCCATTTAAGTGTATTATAGTCAACTCCCCCTGCACCACCAATACGCGAGATCAAATTAATTACAAAAATAATTACAATTACGAACAAAATATAGAGATCATATATATATATACCTCGTATCGGGAAATGTCACGGCGAGGATTAGGCACGTAAACTTCAGCAATAGATACTGTACCCGAAGCTGAGATAATGTAAATTGAATCGGGTGTCATCTCAGAAAATGACCTAATTCTTTGCACTATGTCCTGGTCGATCAAACAACGAGAAATAAACAATTTATATATAACTTTTAGTTATAACGATTAATCTTGTACGTCAAAGAACAAACGAATCGATTGATATTTAATATATATATATATATATATATATATATATATATATATATATATATATATATATATATATATATATATATATATATATACACACACCTCTCCTTGTTCAATTGTAATGGTGTGGAAAGTGAAGTTTCTTCCCGCCGTCTCCCCAACAATTCCACCTTAAATATTACGAGAAATATTGACCCGGTTAACAATAAATAATATATATATGGAATAAAAAGTTTGTCAATTTTTTATTTATTTGCAATAAAAGAATTGGATAATTAATAAGAAAAATTGATTTCATTAAAAAAAATGTATATACACATATTGAACAATGGGAGTATTGTTAGATGCACAAGAATTACACGGATGCCGCACACTAGAAGAACTAAATTGATTTTACCATATGCCAATATATATAAATTATAAATATATGTCTATAATAAATAAATGGATAAATAAAATTAATGCAACGGCCGATTCACAAATGCATGCATGTTGCAATATTTTTATAAAAGCATCTAAATAATCAAGAAAAAAATAAACAAAATTTACCTAAAGAGGCAGCCAAGTTTTTCGTGGATCCCTTAGGGCGGCCTCTTCTCGGCTTCGGTGCAGAGATATAATATTCCGGCAGCATCTCCGCAAATTGTTGCCGGCCCCCCACCGACTGCTTCCTCGGCCGCCCTCTCTTTCTCTCGCTACAAACTGCATCTTCGCTTCCTCCGCCGCCTTCCGAGAAGCTCGCCGCCACTCCGTGATCATTGCCAATAGGGGTGTCTTCAACTATTTTGTGGCCCAAATGATTAGTTGAAAGATTAGTATTGTTTCAAAGTATTATAAATATTTTTTTCAAAATTAACTACCACTCATGTACATTATTATAAATAAATGATTAGTATTGTTTCAAAATATTAAAAATAATAGTTCGTAAAATATTAAATTCTAAGAAATTCTCGTAATAAATGCAGGTATCGAAACGACCGATAAACGTTAATTTTTTCGACGTTAACTAGTATTCACCCGTGCGATGCACGTGGTGGCATACTTTCAACTGGAAATACATGTCTGAAAAATAAATTTACGCATATATAAATTATTACGCTCATTGAATTTAAATACAAAACGCGACCAGCAATATTGAAGCATCATGTTCTTCATAGTTACATCATAAGAATAATATTAAATATTAGTATATCGTCAAAATTAAATCTTAAAGATAATAAAATTTGCAATGAGCCTCCTAGGGACATGACTGAAAATAACATCGCACGGGGGAAATTATATAGAGAAGAAACACCTGCCAAAGAATAAGTTGTTAAAAAAAAAGACATGTTACATGAATAATTGGTAAATATGAAAATATTATCTACCTTCAAATTCGATGAAATACTTCCTTGTACACGACATTTCTAGTAACATTGGTGAGTTCACCCGAGTCCAACTTGATGAATATTTTAATGCCACCTCTGCTCGTAACTCTGGACAGTGCAACATATAGTTGATCATGGCTGAAGACATGCTTAGGAAGATACAAACCAACATGCGAAAGAGTTTGAAACTTGGCTTTTATTGATTGTCATTGCAAAAGAAACAATCAACGGAAACTGTCTTTTCTGAAATTTAATTGGCAGTCCGGTAGATGGTATTAAAGTCATCCGAGGAATGAACACCATGTCACCGATATTTTTTCCGGAAAGAATTTTGCAACTCAGAACGTGAATGCCAGTTCTAATAATTTGAAGTTTGGTCCCGTTACACAATCCTTTAGCTTGATCGATGTTTCTTATTAGCATAACGGGTGCACCAATCTTGAACTTCAACGCATGAGAACGAAGTCCGGAGCATCTTATTGTGTTGAGGAATTCAGTCGAATAAATTTCTGCATTATCCTCCATTGTTTGCTCGTCCCTAAACATACTATCTGAGCTCAGGTACACCTTCTCCTCTCCTAGAAGGAGAGACATTAAGTGATCGTTCACAAACTCGACGCATTCATTAGTTGGTGCAAGAATTGCTCTCCCTTGAAAATAATCTGAATCATACATGTTACTCAACAATCCGGGTAAACGAATTCCAGTAGGTCTCTGAATAGATCTTCTGAATCACCAATCAACATGTCATCGGGAATCACTATCGAAGCTTCACCATGATTTTGTTCCCCAACATCCTCACTACCAACCTTCAGTATCCAGTCTCCAAATTATTTTACCTCATCCACGTTAGATGGAGAAGAGCATGACTGCAATCTCATGTTCTTAGTCAACTTCATGACACGACAGAAATTCCACAGCGGAGAGGAGTTTATCGTAGCATGTACTATGTCCTGCCTTGATGCTTTGAGCACAACTGGTAAAATCTGTCTAAAATCTCTTCTAAGAACAACCACCTTACCACCAAAGAGTTTGTCAACCTGTAATATTGACTTCATTGTCTTGTCAAGCGCTTCAAAACAGTATCTATGCATCATAGGAGCCTCGTCCCATATAATAAGCTTTGCCCTTATGAACAACTCCGCCTGTGGACTTTTTTGCAATATGCTACAGGTGGAACTCTCGTGTACATTTATGGGTAGTCCGAATCGAGAATGAGCTGTTCTTCCACCGGGGAGCAATAATGATGCTATACCACTCGATGCAACGTTAATTACAATCTCTCCCTTGGAACGAACTGCAGCCGAAAGAGTTTACCATAGAAACGTCTTTCCCGTTTCACCATGGCCATATAGAAAGAACATTCCACCACGGTCATTGGATACAACATCCATGACTACATCATAAATCTTTGTTTGCACGTATGTAATTCAAGCAAGACACCGTTGAAGTTCCCTACCCATTTCAAACCGGTCGTAATCCAGTTCATCTAACACCAATATGTTTACTGTGTCATCCGCTGAGAATTCGATTGGAACTGGCATGGGCGCGTAATTTCGCAAGCTTTTACCATTGCTTTGCAATATTTTTTCTATTTCGGTGAGAGACGACAATATTAAAAAGATGAGTAATATTTAAAATCTAATTGAATAATGTGTTATACAATTTGCCATATCTGGATTATTATGAAGACTTTGTTGTTTGTAAGCAATACCCTCAGCCAAATCCAACCAACAACTTTGTCAAACATGTTCGGGCCGACTTAAGCTATTGGAAAGAAGCATAAGTACAAATAACCTTCTTATATAATCCCTCGGTGCCCAAGTATTCACTTATATTATTGAATATATGTATTCTTTGTCGTTATCTAATAAACCCAACACATAACATGCATCCCTGAACGTAGGGTAGACGGTGTCAAAAACTTTTCTAATGTCCTCGTAGCACGTATATCCCCTCTGAATGTTAAGTAGCAATCTAAGGTATTAGTCTTTTCCTTTTCCAGGGGGAACATTCGCAAGCCTACCAATAGAAAATCTTTTTTTCCTTGGCGCCCAAGTTTGAGAATCCTCTTTTAACTCAAGTTCGCAAACCTCCACATTGCCTCACATGCCGAAAGATATCTGCAGCCGTAGTACATCTTTATCTCATCACAAATCTCAGCACCGCTATCTGTATTGCGTGTTTCAAAAAATACCGCCGTAACTCGGCCATGCCCCTTGTTTACGCATTTGAACATGTATTTGATTGATTTGTTCTGGTTGCATGACTCGATATTAATGTGAGATCGGTATTTACTCAACAATATACGATTGTACGGGACTACAAACTCATTGTCAAGAGTAGTCTTCTTCTTCGTAACTGTTCTGCCATCTTCCATTCTCCTGTACACAGTAAAACCATCTGCATCTGATTCAGTGCGCTGCACAAATGGCTTTGGAAATCGCTTCGTGCAAACTCGATCCTTCATACAGGGAGATTTCAAATTCGCCTGACCGCACGGTCCATGTATCATATACTTCTCCACCAACTGGTACATCTTTCGGTCGTTTACTTTGTCAGGATTTTCAGCACATATGATCCAATCAATTTCTTCTGGGTTATTGGTCTTATCGTTATTATGAAACCACAATAAAATATGTGCATGCGGTAGACCTCGTTTCTGAAATTCAATTAAGCATACATCTGCATAGAAAATATAAACATATGGTATTAAAAAAATATGCATTAATTTAGTTAAGGAAGCAATAAGTAGTTAAACTCACACATGAGCAATTTTTTTTAATTTATATGAATGAAGTAAATGTATAATTATAAACTGAGATCTAATTAAATACTTACATATTGTAATACGTCTGAATATACAACCTTTCTTGATTTCTGTCATCATACTATTGAGCTTCATCTTGAACACACGACAAAGAATGTCTGGCCGATCCTCCGGCCTGAGATTTGTATCTTTCAACACCCTTTGTATTTCTGGCCATTGAGGATTGCATGTGATGACAATGAAGAGGGTTGTAGATCCAATCCAGTTACATATTTGAAGAGCATCAACGAAGTTGTTAAACATATACCTTGGACCTGCGGTGAACGACCCTGGAATTATAATGCGTTGTCCAACTGATCTACCCTCAGTGTCTCCTTTAAAAATATTTTCTTCGATACCCTTGTACATGTCAACCCTAAGTTGATCTTGATTGAACCTTATGAAATTCAACCTCTGTGACTCTACCATCGAAAATCCATCAACACAGAACTGCTGAAATAACTTCTTGAAATGCAAAAGTAACAAATGTTATCAACGTGGTTTCTGGATTAGATATGCAAAGAACTCTCGCATGCTTACCTTCCTCCATTTTCTATTATCAGCAAGCGAAGATTCTCTCAAACATATATCGTCTCGATAATCATCTTCCCTGTAAGGAAATAAAAGAGGATACTGTAGAGGCAAGTAAAGAGGATGGAGCTCACTGATTCGTTGAAGCTTATTTGAGCGTGTCTCAGCTACAATATCCCTAAACGCATGTAACGAATTAATCCAATACAATGCAATTGACCTGCTATTTTGTACAATGATTATACAAAATAAGTAAAACGTTACCAAAATAATACAAATATAAATATTTAATGACATAAAATCATTCTACAATAAATTACCTTGATAAAAATATTGAGTGGAGCCCGTAGCAAGTTTCTAGTACAATGCAAATTAACCTACAAATGAGGAATGCCAAAACATATAAGTTATACAAAATAAAGGTCATTATGTAAAATTGTAAAAAAAAATTATATAGTTACCTTCATATATGCCGAAAAACATCCTTGTACCACATTATTTGTAGTTGGTTGTATCGCTAGATTCCGACGTGATCAAAATCCTTATGCCACTTCAACTATTAACTCTCGAGAGTGCGACATAGAGTTGTCCATGACTGAAAACATGTCTGAGCAAGTGCAGTACTACATGGGAAAGAGTTTTATTGATTGTTATTGCAAAGGAAACCATCACCGAAGACTGACATTGCTAAAATTTAATAGGCGATGTAGAGTTGGACGGTACCAATGTCATTTGAGCAATGAACGTACACTATATGGTCAACATGTTTATCAGGTAGTGTCATGCATTTGAGAACGTGTTTTCCCATATTAATAACCTGAAGCCTAGTTCCACTGCACGATCCTCTAGCCTGATCAATATTTTTGATGAGCATAACGGGAATACATCTTTTCAATGCAACCTAGGTGGAATTCTGGAGCACGATATGGTGTTGAGAAACTCGGATCTATGATATTAACTCCTCATTGTACACACTATCGGAATTCAAATAAACCTTCTCTTCTCCAGTTATGAGCGACAAAAAATGATCATTCACAAAACCGACACTTTCATTAGCCGATGCAATAATTGTTATGGCCTCAAAGTACTCAGGATTGAACAGGTTGCTCACCATATCCAGGTAAACAAACTCTATAAGATCAAAAAATGGATCTGCAGAATCACGGATAAGCATGTCATCAAAAATTTCAATTTCAAAATTGTTTTATTAGTATTATTCTTAGTCATAATCATCATACTAATACTAATATTAATATTAATATTAATACTAATACTAATACTATTACAACTACTTATACTAATACTAATACTAATACTAATACTAATACTAATGCTACTACTAATACTAATACTTTAATGCTAATATTAATGTACTAATGCCAATACTAATGTACTGATACTAAAACCAATATCAATACAAATATCAATAACAAAACCAATACTAATACCAATACACATATCAATACCAATTGTTTTATTAGTATTAATCTTAATCATATTCCTCATACTAATACTAATACTAATACTAATACTAACACTAAAATTAATACTATACTAATACTAATATTAATACTACTACTAATGTTAATACGTTAATTCTAATATTAATGTACTAATGCCAATACTAATGTACTAATACTAAAACCAATAGCAAAAAAATAGCAATACCAAAACCAATATCATTACCATTACCATTACTATTACATTTACCTTTACAAATATTAATACTAATCTGATAATAATATTATTACTATTAGTAATACTAATGCTACTGATAATCCTAATATGCTAATGTTAATACTAATACCATTGTCAATATCAATTATAATCTTAATCATAATCCTAATGCTAGTGTTAATGCTAATCCTAATCCAAATACATTAATACTATTGTCAATCTTAATATGCTATTATTAACATTAATCCTAATACGCTAATGCTAATATATTAATGCTAATTCTACTTCTACTTCTAATGCTAATGGTAATTCTAACCCTAACACTAATGCTAATGCTAATCATAACCAAAATTACAATCCTAATATTAATTCTAATCATAATTATAATCATAATCTTAATCCTAATCATAAGTATAGTCCTAATCGTAATGCTAATCTTAATTTTAATGCTAATTTCATTCATAATAATAATACTAATCATAGTTCTTATCCTAAAAATACACATATGCTAATGCTAACGCTAATCTTAATACTAATTATATTATGCTAATGTTAATGCTAATCCTAATCCGAATCCTATTTCTAATTATGATGCTAATATTAATACTAATTTTACTAATTCTAGTCATAATGCTAATCATAATACTAATATTCATACTAATAGTAAAATCCTAATGTACCTAATGCTAATGTTAATCCTAATGCTAACATTAATACTAATACTAATATTAATACTTATATGATAATGCTAATTCTAATTCTAATTCTAATTTTAATATGCTAATGCTAATATGCGGCTTAATCCCACTTTGCACCCTTGAAATATGCCATTTTGGCACTTTGCACCCTCGAAATAAATGAATAGTACTTTGCACCCTCGAAACATAATAAATCATGCATAATGCATCCCAAATGAATGTTTAAAGCTAATAAATGTAATTTAATATTTTTAGTGGTAGTTTTTAGGATGACAAATGTCAAATAATTTTTTTTATTCATCAATCATTTTGAAACTATAAAGTGCATAAATAAAAATACATCTCATCAACTTATTTAATAATTATATTTTTTATCCCAATAAAATATTTTACAAAAAAAAAAGAATCCTTCATCTATTCCGTTATCAAGTTATCTGAAAATCATATTTTTTTTCCAAATATTTTTACTTCATATTTCCACCAGTTACAATAAAAAAATCCATCAATCGAATAATTTAGTGATAAAATTTTATTTTAGTTTATTTTGTAAGAAAATATAGTTTTTTCCAATGATCAGGTGTTTTTTTTCCCGCATTTTCTGCGCTCGAAATTAGGTTGGAGGTTGAAGAAAATAATAATTTATGTATTATTTTGAATCCCTCATTAAAAAAAAACAATAAAAAAAATTTCCTTCATTATTCAGTTCAGGGTGCATTGTGAATAATTTATTGTGTTTTGAGAGTGCAAAGTGCTATTATTGTTTTTCAAGGGTGCAAAGTGCCAAAAGGCTCAATTTCAAGGGTGCAAAGTGGAATTAAGCCGCTAATATACTAATGTTGATTGTAATTCCAATTCTACTGTTAATGCTTATGCTAATCATAAGCAAAATCCTAATGTTGATGTTAATCTAAATATGCTAATGCTAATGATAATGTTAATGCTAATACTAATATTAATTCTAATACTAATCCTAATTTTAATGTTAATTCTAATTCTAATCATAATTCAAATACTAATGCTAATATTAATCCTAATCGTAATCCTAATGTTGTTGCTAATTCTAAATCTAATACTAATCATAATCTTAATCCTAATACTAATCTTAATCCATATAGGAATACTAATACTAATATGAATTCTAATTTTAATCCTAATTATAATTCTATTACTAATACTAATCCTAATTCCAGTATTAATCCTAATATACTAATGATTATCCTAATATGCTAATGTTAATCATAATATATTTATGTTAGTATTCTAATATTAATCGTAATCCTACTACTAATCCTAATTTTCATATTAATCGTAATATACTAATGCTAATGATAATACTAATGTTAATCATAATCTTAATCCTAATGCAAATCCTTATTATTATCAAAACCGTAATTCTAATCCTAATGCTAGTGTTAAGTATAATATTAAAACTTAATTCTAATCATATACAAATATTAATTATACTACTACTACCAATACTAACACTAACACTAACGCGTAACACTAACAGTAGCACTAACACTAACACAAATATTTGTACTAATACTAAAAATACTAATACTAATACTAATTATACTATTATTTATACTAATATCAATATAATACTAATATTAATACTAAAACTAATACTAATACTGATACTGATACTAATATTAATCCTAATATTGATAATAATTCTAATACTTAATAGTAATACTTATACTAATATTATTACCATTACAATATTACTATTGCTCATACCATTACTAATATTATAACTCATATTAATATTAATTCTAATCCTAATACTAATTGTAATGACGACTCTATTCATAATCCTGATCATAATACTAATACAAATACTAATAGGAATACTAATGGTAATACTAACCTAATTATAATACTAATACATTATTAATACTAATCACAATTCCAATCTTAATCATGATATTAATATTAATTTTGATCATAATCTTAATACTAATCCCAATCATACTAATAATAATACTTATACTTATACTCATACTCATACTTATACTAATACTCATACTCATACTTATACTAATACTCATACTCATACTCATAATACTCATACTAATATTAATACTAATATTAATATTAATACTAATACCAATACCAGTACCAATACCAATACCAATATCATTATCAAACCAACAACAATATTTTGAATAATTATTGTTTAATCAACCAAATCAACACCATGAAATACGAAACGAAAAATATTCAAAACAAAGGAATTTGGCATATAAATAAATTTGCCACAAATAAATAATGGGGTTTTTTCATATCGAAAAAAATAATAAATAAATTGCTTCGCATGTATCGCTGATTGTACACAAACTAAAATATGAGAAAGAAAAAAAATTAAAAAGAAGACACATGGTATGAAATTGGTACACAAAAAATTGAAACGGAATTGTAAACATAACCGAAAGTACACATATTTTTGGGTAGTAAACATTTGATTGCCAATATATAAGCTGTCCGTCTTGATCATATCTACAAAAACATATACAATTAAAAAAATTGTTATATATGACTGCAAATATAAAAATTTATTCAACTATATTGAAACAAAAAACCCAATCTTTTAACCCATAACAAATCATTTAAAACAAAATCTTAACAAAGTTTACATTTATTTGTTTAATTCATTTCCATTGTTTAACAAAGTAAGATATATGTAAACCGGTGATGCTATTAGAATGTATAGTTCGAAATACTATTAAAATTTGACAAACTTTTATAAGGATTAAAAAAATGGATAAAAAAATAAGGATTAAAAAAACTACTTATATTTTACTAAACATATTTTTTGTTGTGATTCAAAATAAATATAAATATTACCATAATAATGTAAACAAAATCTTTGTTTTTTATGACAATTGCTATCAAAATTTCTATGAATTATGTAACACAAGCATTTTCCCCCGTGCGATGCACGGGATAACATTTTCAAATGAAAATGATGATTAGTTTAATACATGATAATAACAATTATAATAAAATTTATTAATGATATCGATAACAACATCAATATTTATACATATTTAATAATACAAACTCATTAAGAAAAACTATATAAACTTAATTGTGAATCATTAATAAATGAAGCATATTTTTTATTAGAAAAAATAGGGTGAAAACTAATAATAATAATAATAATTAAAAAAATATAGATGTAGTGGATAAGACTGAAAAATAATAATAATAATTTAAAAAATATAGATGTAGTGAATTATGATTGTGTTAGCCGAAATTTGGTGTTACAATAATTAGAAAAAAAATGCTGCAAAATACGAAATAAAAAAAATATATTTACACAAATTAATTTATTTTTACAAATATGCCATTAGGGTTTCTTAGGTTACCCTAGCGTTTCTTTCTTTTATATATAAGATATTAGTATAACGATAATTTGCATTAATACCAATTTATTAGCTTTCATGAAATACCTCATGATCAAGAAGTATGTCATTATTCTAGTTTGCATCATTATAAGTGGTGATACACGTTTTATACATTCAATGGCAAATAGTGAATAGTATAATTATTGTATTATATAAAAAATAAGTCACATTATTATATAATAGCAAACATTCGATATAAAAACAGTTATAAAATAGCGAAAATATTGGAAATTGCTAATTACTATATCTTGTTAATATCTATATTATAACAGCAAAAAGTCAAATTATTATAAAGAAAAAACAAAAAAAAGGGTAATATGGCATTGAAAAATATAATATTTATCTACTGGAAAAGAATTTATTATGTAATGATTTTAAATCAATCTCGTTTCTATGAATGTTGACTAATATATTTCCTAAATTTTATATTAAAATTTTTAGCAATAAATATGTATGAAGTTTTTTTTTTTAATTTAGTGTGTGTGTGTGAGTCAAAAATAAATTCTTAAAAAATAGTATGTATTGATTTTAAAAGAATCTCATTTTACAAAATTTTGTAACGTAGAAATATACTACTATTTTTTAAATGTACGTGTATATATATATATATATATATATATCAATAATTTTCTTCAGCTTTAAATTTGAGCACGACATATTTCATAAAACAATAGACAAAAATTATCAATTTAATTATAATAATCAAGAGCAAGATTAAAACATAAAATAAATTATAAATTAGAATGTCCTAACACTATTAAACTCCCAACATTAAACAAATTTCATCAAAAGAAAATTCTAACAAAAAATTAAATGAAACAAAAAAAAATATTTAAGGAGTAAATCTTCTTCTTGACTTGCACAATGCACTTCAACGACGTTTTTGTTGGGATAAACAAAAACTGAGTGATTCTTCCACGAATAAATCTCAAAGAAATCTTTTTTTTTTTTTTTTTTTGCCAATGTATCCAGCAACATCTCCAAATTGCTTGGATATGTTCTACACGGAAATTGATCAATTAACAACATATTATTAATTATACATTAGTTATAGAAAATATAACAAAACAAAATATGAATATAACCTTTGATTTTTGAACTTTCAAGATGTAGTCGCACTTTTTGCAAATTCATAGAACTTTTCCATATCCGATATCAGCCGCGTAAAATACATGACTTAACAACGTCCATATCTACAGATCATTACAAAAATGTTAGAGATATATACGTATGTAAAAATAACAAATAATATAATGCAAAGTTAATTTGGAGCAAATAATTATCATGTGCATCGAAACAAATAAATCATAATGATATATTTTGTCGAGAAAAAAAATGTACACCGAATTATCAATTTCAATATAATTATCAGAAGAAAAAAAATACTCCCTCCTCTCTCTCTCTCTCTCTCTCTCTCTCTCTCTCTCTCTCTCTCTCTCTCTCTCTCTCTCTCTCTCTCTCTCTCTCTCTCTCTCTCTCTAACTGGATTTTTTTTTGTGGTGATGAATTTTGTGGTATGAGATTTTATAGTTGTATTTATGCGATAAAAATGTAAATAATATGTAAAAAACGGAAACAATTAATTAACATTAAAACAAAGATTTTCAAGATTGAATTTTTGAATTTGAATTTTAAAATAAATTAAACTACATGTTTAAATAAGGAAAACCCGAAACCAATATAATTAATGATATGCTTCAATTTTGCTAAATCACCCACACACGTGTATATATATATATATATATATATATATATATATATATATATATATATATATATATATATATATATATATATATATATATATATATATATATATATATATATATATATATATATATATATATATATATATATATATAATGATATCTAGAAATAAATTAACATCGTTTCTATAATTATAGAAATTATATATATTGTAATTGATATTAATTGACACTCTTATATAAGATATTATGAAATATGGAAAAGATATAAATCAAATTAATACACAAAATAATAATATCTTATATTAAGTTGGTAAGTTTTAATTAATATGCATCTATTATCGGTAATTGCATTAAATAATTAATTAATGTGTGTATATTAATATTGTGATTATAATGGAATAAAAAATGCCACATGAGATATGAGGTGGATGTCACATAGATATGTCACATATCGATTTCTTAAGCTATGAGGGTTTCAATTTATATATTATATAGATATATTTATTGTTTATAAAAAAAGAAACTCATTAACCAATAAAAATACACTATTTTGACATGTAGGAGAGATAAAATTTGAAACAAAAAATGTGAAATTATTTCATTAATAATATGGGTGATTCTTGTAAGTGGGTTATTTTTGCAATTAATATAATATTGTGCATAAAATTTACTCAATTGTGAAATTATAAAAATTGCAATTAAGTCCTACGTTTTTTAAATCAAAATATTGTTTATAAAAAAAAAAAAAAACTCATGAACCAATAAAAAGACATTATTTTGACATGTAGGAGAGATAAAATTTTAAAATCAATAATGTCAAATTAATTAATTAATAATATAGATGATTATGATAATTTGAGTTTTTTTGCAATTAATATAATATTGTGTATAAAATTTAATGAACCCAAAAAAAGAATTAACGTATTTATTATGAAAAAATGGATTAAAAAAGGAAACTAAATAACCAATAAAAAGACACTATTTTGACATGTAGGAGAGATAAAATTTAAAAATTAATTATGTGAAATCAATTACATAATAATATGGTGATTATGGTAAGTGGGGTTATTTTGAAATTAATAATAAAATGTGGACTCAATCTCCTCAATTAGAAAACTTTGATTGTGTATCTTAGTTTTATATATAATATAGATTCTACTTATTAATAGGTATTAATTTATTCTTAAAATTAGTAAAATGCCCTTGCAAAATCGTAAAATTATAATGTATGTCTCCATTACATTCGAAACCCTAATTATGCGTTAGATTTAATTACCTGTGTTATCGCCGCCAACATTCTCCGCCGTCTCTTCCTTTGCGACACGGAGGGCGACCTCCACCATCTCTTCATGTTCTGCGACGACGTCAAACGTCGCATGATGCGGAATGGTGTTTTCGACGCATAGATCTTCCATTTTTAGGTCTTAAAAACATCAAAAATGAACATTTTGTTAATGATGACAAATCGAAAAGGGAACAAGTTTTCAAGATTTAACACTCATAAAACATTTATAGAAGCATGCAAAAAAAAAAAAAACAATTAGTATTAATTAGTAAATAGATCATTTTCACTATTGTTGTTGTTTTTTTTTTTGCAAATCGTTTTCGATTCCTCCATAACAGCGAAAGAATCGAAAACAATTCAAAACCAAATATAAATTAGTATTACTTTTTAGTCCAAATCTTTGAAAAATATTATTAGCAAAATATTAAAATCTAAGAAATTCTTGTTATAAATGCAGATATCGAAATGACAAAAACGCTAATTTAAAAGAGCAATTATCACCTGTGCACAAATAATTTTTTCTACATAATAATCCTACTAATTCATAGGTTTAATTTATTTAAAATTACATAAACACCCTTCCAAAATTATAGAAATTACGATATATGTCCCCATTATATTTTGGATCCCTAAGCGGTAGATTTACCCATTCTATCGCCGCCAGCCTTCTCCAACGTCTCTTCCTCTACAACAACCTCCACCACCTTTGTAGGTTCTGCGGCGGCGATCGACGTCGCATGATGCGGAATTGTGTTCTTGACGGATAGATCTTCCATTTGTCGGCCTTAAAAACATCAAAAACAAACATTTTGTTAATGATAACAAATAGAAAAAGGAAACAAATACAAGATTTAGCACTCATAAAACATTTAAAGAAGCATGTCAAATTAATAACTAATTATATAACAAGAACACATACTAATGTGTGTTCAAGCGTGTGTTGGTTAACTGATTGAAAGAATTAATCTCTCTATGCAAATTGCAGAATAAGCAAAATGGGAAGATTTTTTTGCAGTTTTTAGAGTAGTCTTTATGATATTTTTTTTCAGTTCTGGTCAATCTTTCTGTATGAGTGTGTGTGTTTTAAAGGGAAGATTTTTACACGAAATTCCAATAATGCCCTCTTAGATATTATTTGCCTTTTTTATGGTTTAGAAAATCATTTTACACGTGGAATAATTAAATTAAAATCCTTTGAAATTTCAACAAATACAAAAAGCATTTTTTTTTAAATTAACGAACATCTGCATAACTGTGTATAAATATTTATTTATAGGAATATATTATTTATGTGTTTGTGCTACAAATAAAGAGCTAGTAATTTACATTTTCTCTTCTTTCTTTTTTCCCCTTTCGGTATATTCATTTCATAATAAATTAATAATAATAAAAAAAATAATAATAGGAAAAAAAAAAGTTTATCACTTGGAAGTTAAATTAAAATTCCTAATTTTTGAAAGAAAATAATACATTTTTTAGTCAAAATGTTATCGATATTATAGTCATATGTCGGAAATGATAGTAATACTGGTTGGATCACATTATCGATTGCGAATTAAATTCTCATAGATTGTTAAAACTTCGAATTGAATACTAACAAGTCTATGAAAGTATACGTTATAGAGCAAACGGGACTGCAGTAATGATAAATCATCGATTACAGTTGTCTAATTTGAATTTCAAATTTATTTATAGAAAATGATAGTAATACAGGTTGGAAGAACAGAGTGGATCACAATGTGCATCACTAATTGAACGCCATTAGTGATAAACTTGCAGGTTATTTGAATATCTATTGTGTTACTTCTATGCTACCGTGTTTGTTGTTACCTTAGTTATTTTGCAGAAGATTCACATGGTGTAGTAGATTGTAAACCAAGAAATAGCGTTATACCATATGTTTTAAATGATTTCACTTTATCTTGATATCGTGTTTTGCGCGCTTCATGTTTTCTTATTTGTAATATTTAACTTAATTTCATATGTCACAACTCTAAATTAAGAGATAAAGTTTATTTTTTTTATTTCCTTCCATTTTGTTTTACTTGAATTGGTATTGTTATAAAGAGATAGTCATTTACATAAGTTTATTTTTCTCATTTTGAAACTGACCGTCGTGCAACGCACGGGTGAAATACTTACAAAATAATTGAACATATTAATTGAATAGGACTAATAGGCCTCGGCCCAAACTTTATAATATTCTTAGGTCATAAATTCTAATTTAAGCCCAATTTTTAATTTATTTTACCTCGATTGGGCCCTTTTAAATTAATTAAGTTTAATTAAATGCCCAAACAATATTGTCTTATTTATCGGTATAAATAGCCTAATCTATATTATATATAAAACTAAGATACACAATTAAAGTTATCCACTTGACTAGATTGAGTCCACATTATTTTATAAATTTCAAAATAACCCCACTTACCATATTCACCCATAATATTAATGAATTACTTTCACATTATTGGTTTTTAAATTTTATCTCTCCTACATGTCAAAATAGTGTATTTTTATTGGTTATTGAGTTTCCTTTTTTTCATTGCTTCATATAAAAAAAGTAAATATATAAATTGACATTCCACTTAATTTGGGTTAATTAAATTTTATGCACAATATTATATTAATTGCCAAAAAACCCCAATTATCATAATCATCTATATTATTAATTAATTGATTTCACATTATTGGTTTTCAAATTTCATATCTTCTACATGTCAAAATAGTGTTTTTTTATTGGTTAATGAGTTTTTTTTTTAAAAAGCAATATTTTGATTAAAAAAACGTAGGGCTTAAATGCAATTTTTTTAATTTCACAATTGATGAGTAAATTATAAAACTAAAATACACAATCAAAGTTTTCTAACTGAGGACATTGAGTCCACATTGTTTCATTATTTTCAAAAAAAACCCTAACTTCCATAAACAACCACCTAATTATCTATTTATTAAAACAAAAAACGTGGTTACCTAATTTGAATTGCGCACATGCCAATTTGTGCATTTTAATTGGTTGATTTTTACCGTTTGGCAAACTATCCATATATACAAAAAAATAATAAAATCCAAATTTCATATATGGACAAATTATGCATTTTCATTGGATGATTGTTTTCAACTTTTAATTTTAATTGCACACACGGACAATTCGTACATTTTAATTGGTTGATTACATATTTATATTTAATTTATTACATCTTATTCGCATATCTAATATTATGTTTTCTTAATAAATATTTTAATTTTTAATAGTTATTTTGTATATCACTATTTTATGGAAAATATTTACCAACCTATTAACTATATATTAATATATATATATATATATAGATAAATTAAAATATTATTTAATAATTGGTACATGGTAATGAAATCATCTATTATAACCGTAAGATTAATTTGGAAATCATTGACTTGATTGAATATAAATATAATAGGTAATTGTAAATATGGAAGTAAATACGCAATTATAGGGGTAATTAGAAATTTCATAAAATTTGAATTTATTACCTAAGTAGTTTTCAAATTTTGAATATTGACTAATTAGTTTCTAAAAGAGTATTAACTCTGCATTAATTATTTTATTTATTTCATTTATTACATTATTGAACCACCTATAAATTCACCATTCAACACATTCACCTTCTTCATCTTTCTCACACAACTTTTTCTTTTCTTTTCCAATTTAATGTAATTCGAATTATTCAATTTAATTTCGTATTGAGTATTGACTTATTGTTTCGTAATCTTTTGTCGTAATTCTTTCAATTTACCAATTATTGTTTTATTCGTTATTTTTAGTGTTTCGGAGATATGGCGAAGAGTATGTTTCAGAAACTATTGCATTGACATCACATGCCTACAATTGTTGAAACATCTTAGCCTTTTTTATACTATATGTTTAAGTTATTGATTTATTTTGTATTTGATTTCTTTATTCAATTATATTTGCAACATTTGAGTAATTCTTTCATTGAAGCTACAGGATTGTATCAACCTTTGCTAGGAGTGTAGAACTCATGTTCAAGTTGTTATATATGTTCGCGAAGAATACATGGGCAAATAAGGTTTCAATTGACAGAGAGTTGGAGAGAGTTTTGAAGATCAAACAACATGGCGTGCGACAACAAGTACTCTTTTTATCTACATCTATATTATATATGAAACTAAGATACACAATTAAATTTTTCCAATTGAGGAGATTGAGTCCATATTTTTACATAATTTTAAAAAAATCCCACTTACCATAATCACCTATATAATTAATTAATTTATTTCTCATTATTAGTTTTCAAAATTTATCTCTCCTACAAGTCAAAATATTGTCTTTTATTGGTTAACGAGTTTCTTTTTTTTTTAATCAATTGTTTGATAATAAATACGTAAAAACATAAATGCACGTAATTCTTTTTTTTGGTTAATGAAATTTTACGCACAATATTTATATTAATTCCAAAACAACCCCACTTACAAGAACCACCCATATTATTAATGAAATAATTTTATATTATTGGTTTTCAAATTTGATCTTTCCCACACGTCAAAATATTGTCTTTTTATTGGTTAATGAGTTTTCTTACAAACATTATTTTGATTAAAAAATGTTCGAGCTATATGCAATATTTAAAATTTCCCAATTGAGGAAATTTTATGTACAATATTTATATTAATTGAAAAAACCCCCACTTATAATATTCGCCCATATTATTAGTAAAATAATTTCACAGTATTGGTTTTCAAATTTTATCTCTCTTACATGTAAAAATAGAATTTCACAATATTGGTTAATGAGTTTCCTTTTTATAAACAATATTTTGATTAAAAAACATAGGACTTAAATGCAATTTTTTATAATTTTCCAATTGAGAATCTTTTTTGCACAATATTATATTAATTGCAAAAAAACTCCACTTACCATAATCACCCATATTATAAATGAAATAATTTCACAGTATTGGTTTTCAAAATTTATCTCTCCTACATGTCAAAATAGTGTCTTTTTAGTGGTTAATGAGTTTCCTTTTTATATACAATATTTTGAATGAAAAAAACGTAGGACTTAAATGCAATTTTTGTAATTTTCACATATTATTGTATTTAAATTAATTTAGATATATCCGGAAATTATATCAATTTAAATTAATTACTTTATTTGTTACCTTTATTACATTCCTTAACTCTCCTATAAATTACCATTCAACACATTCACCTTCTTCAACATTTCCACATACATTTTTTCTGTTTCGGAGATATGGGGAGAATTATTGAGAAAGAATTGCATTGGTATCACCTACATGCAATAGTCCCTTTTGTAGTATAATTTTACTTTATTGCTTTATTTTGTAATTTATTTCTTCATTCAATTCTATTTGCAGCATTTGAGTAATGCTTTTGTTGAAACTTCTCGGTTGACAAGATTGTCTACTATCAACCTTCGCTACGATGAAGGCAATCATTTTCAAGTTGTTGTGTGTTCGCGACAAAAAAACATGGAAAAATGTATGTGCTGTTGAATAAGGGTTGGACACAATTTTGTTACGCAAATAACATGGTATGCGGTGACAAGTACTCTTTTTATTTTAACCAATGGGATGATGTACTTGAGGACTGACTTGACCCAGCCTTTTAAATGTTATGATATGTCTTTGGCATTCCTTAAAGCTTTATTAATAATATGAATTGCATCGATTTTCAAATAATTTTGATTTTTTTTATTATGTTATATATCATTTATACATTAAACAAACATATGTATTCATATAAATCGAATGCATATACTAGCCACGTGGAAATAGCATTGTATTCCATTAACGTAATTGTGCACATCCACACGGAAACGAGGGCCCATAAGATAAACCGAATAAAGGTATGGAAGGGAAAAACTATTATAATATATTACAAAAGAGCCACAAAATTGGGCCAAAAAAGAAAATTTGAAAAATATCTAAATAACTAATTTTACATAGATGTTATATATCTGATACATAGATATGTATTGCTTTGATAGTTGTGAAACTATTGTTATATGCATCTAAGCCCATATAATGTTAATATTTATCGTTAAAAACTATGTATTTACTGTCTTTATTGTTTTAATAAAAACCGCGTTAAAAACAATGTATTTACTGTCTTTATTGTTTTAATAAAAACCGCATAATCTATGCAACAATTAAATGTAAAAGTGTAAAATCATGTACATAATTTTATTTAATTGTTATTGTAATAATGTACAATAAGCAAATCAGATATATAAAAATTTTCACATGTACAATAATGTACAAAATTATATATTGTTTCCATATAATATATGTAAAATGTATTAACCATATATAAAATACATATGGATATTTTGTATATCGAATATATATTTTCGTAATGTATGTATGGATATTTATTTTATATGTATTTTCGCACAATATATATTTTGTTTCCTTAATATTAATTAATAATGATGTAAAATTTTAGAATTATGTATCGGATATATAATTAATTCTAATTAAGAATATAAATATATTTAAATCAACATTTAATTTGTGCAAATTATTTATAGAAAATTGCTTAATTGTATTTCATTACATGGAAGATGAATATTTGTTGCAAGACAAAATTTCGTAAATTAATTCTTCTTCCCACATGTTTCCAAAATATCAAGTAAAATTGTGGCTAATGTTAAATCAATATATATTTTCCCCGGCGTTGACTTTTTTTTTTTTTTTCTATAATTTTGTTTTTTCTTACAAAAATATTTTAATTAATATTACTGTCTTGGCTACTAAATTACTGTCTCCAACAGTTATTTAACTGTGCCAGACAGTAATTTAACTATTAATTGATTTTTTTTTCTTCAAATATAGTTTAATTAATATTACTGTCTTGGCTGCTAAATTACTGTCTCCAGTAGTTATTTAACCGTCGGAGACAGTAATTTAACTGTTAATTGCCTTTTTTTTTTAAATATTTTAATTAATATTACTGTATTCGTTGATAAATTACTGCCTCCAGCAGTTATTTAACTGTCGGAGACAGTAATTTAACTGTTAATTGACTTTTTTTTTTCTTAAAAAAATATTTTTAATTAATATTACTGTCTTGGCTGCTAAATTACTGTATCCAGCAGTTATTTAACTATCAGAGACAGTAATTTAACTGTTAATTGACTTTTATTTTTATTTTTTTTTCTTAAAATAAATTATTTTAATTAATATTACTGTCTTAGCTGCTAAATTAATGTCTCCAACAGTAACTTAACAGTCTCAGACAATAATATTAATAATATTTATGTTCGGAAAATAATATTCATAATATTACTGTCCCAAACAGTAATATTATTGTCTAAGACGGTAATTCAGTAGCCAAGACAGTAATATTAATTAAAATATTTTTTCTAAGAGAAAAAAATCAAAAAAAAAGTCAACGCCAGAGGCCGCCGGCCGGAAAAAAAATTCAGAAAAAAATCAACGCCGAAATCTGGCCGAAAAAAAAAATTCTAAAAAAAAATATTTTCTGAAAAATAAAAAATTCAAAAAATTATTATTTTGGGGGTTAGTGTGATATATTTGTTTAAATCCAGGGTCATATGTAATATTAAGAAAGTTAGAGCATAATGGATGGAATTGATAAGAATTATATTATGGAGGTTATTTTAGACTAAAGACATGGGGATGAGTTTATTTGAAATACTGTTGTTTTTTGTAGACCAATGTGCATTTAAGTCCCTTGTGATGGACATTTTTGCCATTCGCCCTATATATATGAGTATACGATAGGTATTAGTTATTTATATGATTTCTTTTTCCTTTCTATTTAGCCTTTATTTATAAAGGGTTTTCTTACAATGTTTTAATATTGATTGCAAATGTTATTGGTTCGATTTTGTGGATAGGTTCATTAGCTCACCTAGCCGGATTAGGCACGTAAACTTCAGCAATAGATACTGTACCCGAAGCTGAGATAATGCAAATTGAATCGGGTGTCATCTCAGAAAATGACCTAATTCTTTGCACTATATATGTCCTGGTCGATCAAACAACGAGAAATAAACAATTAATATATAACTTTTAGTTATAACGATTAATCTTGTACGTCAAAGAACAAACGAATCGATTGATATTTAATATATATATATATATATATATATATATATATATATATATATATATATATATATATATATATATATATATATATATATATATATACACACACACCTCTCCTTGTTCAATTGTAATGGTGTGGAAAGTGAAGTTTCTTCCCGCCGTCTCCCCAACAATTCCACCTTAAATATTACGAGAAATATTGACCCGGTTAACAATAAATAATATATATATGGAATAAAAAGTTTGTCAATTTTTTATTTATTTGCAATAAAAGAATTCGATAATTAATAAGAAAAATTGATTTCATTAAAAAAAATGTATATACACATATTGAACAATGGGAGTATTGTTAGATGCACAAGAATTACTCGGATGCCGCACACTAGAAGAACTAAATTGATTTTACCATATGCCAATATATATAAATTATAAATATATGTCTATAATAAATAAATGGATAAATAAAATTAATGCAACGGCCGATTCACAAATGCATGCATGTTGCAATATTTTTATAAAAGCATCTAAATAATCAAGAAAAAAATAAGCAAAATTTACCTAAAGAGGCAGCCAAGTTTTTCGTGGATCCCTTAGGGCGGCCTCTTCTCGGCTTCGGTGCAGAGATATAATATTCTGGCAGCATCTCCGCAAATTGTTGCCGGCCCCCCACCGACTGCTTCCTCGGCCGCCCTCTCTTTCTCTCGCTACAAACTGCATCTTCGCTTCCTCCGCCGCCTTCCGAGAAGCTCGCCGCCACTCCGTGATCATTGCCAATAGGGGGTGTCTTCAACTATTTTGTGGCCCAAATGATTAGTTGAAAGATTAGTATTGTTTCAAAGTATTATAAATATTTTTTTCAAAATTAACTACCACTCATGTACATTATTATAAATAAATGATTAGTATTGTTTCAAAATATTAAAAATTATAGTTCGTAAAATATTAAATTCTAAGAAATTCTCATAATAAATGCAGGTATCGAAACGACAGATAAACGTTAATTTTTTCGACGTTAATTCTACTTATTAATAGGTATTAATTTATTCTTAAAATTACTAAAATGCCCTTGCAAAATCGTAACATTATAATGTATGTCTCCATTACATTCGAAACCCTAATTATGCGTTAGATTTAATTACCTGTGTTATCGCCGCCAACATTCGCCGCCGTCTCTTCCTTTGCGACACGGGGGGCGACCTCCACCATCTCTTCATGTTCTGCGACGACGTCAAACGTCGCATGATGCGGAATGGTGTTTTCGACGCATAGATCTTCCATTTTTAGGTCTTAAAATCATCAAAAATGAACATTTTGTTAATGATGACAAATCGAAAAGGGAACAAGTTTTCAAGATTTAACACTCATAAAACATTTATAGAAGCATGCAAAAAAAAAAAAAGAAACAATTAGTATTAATTAGTAAATAGATCATTTTCACTGTTGTTGTTGTTTTTTTTTTTTTTTTTTTTTTTTGCAAATCGTTTTCGATTCCTCCATAACAGCGAAAGAATCGAAAACAATTCAAAACCAAATATAAATTAGTATTAGTTTTTAGTCCAAATCTTTGAAAAATATTATTAGCGAAATATTAAAATCTAAGAAATTCTTGTTATAAATGCAGATATCGAAATGACGAAAACGCTAATTTAAAAGAGCAATTATCACCTGTGCACAACTAATTTTTTCTACATAATCCTACTAATTCATAGGTTTAATTTATTTAAAATTACATAAACACCCTTCCAAAATTATAGAAATTATGATATATGTCCCCATTATATTTTGGATCCCTAAGCGGTAGATTTACCCATTCTATCGCTGCCAGCCTTCTCCAACGTCTCTTCCTCTACAACAACCTCCACCACCTTTGTAGGTTCTGCGGCGGCGATCGACGTCGCATGATGCGGAATTGTGTTCTTGACGGATAGATCTTCCATTTGTCGGCCTTAAAAACATCAAAAACAAACATTTTGTTAATGATAACAAATAGAAAAAGGAAACAAATACAAGATTTAGCACTCATAAAACATTTAAAGAAGCATGTCAAATTAATAACTAATTATATAACAAGAACACATACTAATGTGTGTTCAAGCGTGTGTTGGTTAACTGATTGAAAAAATTAATCTCTCTATGCAAATTGCAGAATAAGCAAAATGGGAAGTTTTTTTGCAGTTTTTAGAGTAGTCTTTATGATATTTTTTTTCAGTTCTGGTCAATCTTTCTGTATGAGTGTGTGTGTTTTAAAGGGAAGATTTTTACACGAAATTCCAATAATGCCCTCTTAGATATTATTTGCCTTTTTTATGATTTAGAAAATCATTTTACACGTGGAATAATTAAATTAAAGGGTAAATTGGCTAGACACCCCTAATTTTGGACTTATATAGGTAGGAGTCCTATGAACAAGATGAATATAGGCATAGGTCCTTTTACCTTATTAATTAAGTAAAATTAAAAGTAAATAGACATAAATACCCACATACTACGTACACATTTTTTAAAAATAGTAAATTATAGAAAATGACAACAAATCCCACATATCACTCTCTTTATCCATTTCTCTCTCCTCTATTTCTCTCTCCTCTCTCACACGTCTCTCTCTCCTCTCTCATGTCACACGTTTCTATACCTCTCTCATCTACCTCACACATTCTTTCTCTCACTTTCTTTGATTTTACTTATATTTTTTTTTCCACTCTCCCTACTCATTTTAGACAAATTTATTTTGAATATTTAAGAATGTTGTTTAATTTCTATTTTCATTCAGTATCACTACTAATCATTTGATAAGTAGATAGCAAATAGCAAATTGCATCCTAAATAATGCTAACATAAAAATAGCAAACATAAATTTATGATTTCTTTAGTTTGAAAATAATAATATGCAAAATGCAATAGCAACACATACATTTTTTTCATTTGCAATTTGAATTTGGAATTTGCAAGGTGGATGTGAAACATCAAACACTTTTATAAATAAATTAGTAGTACAAGGCACAATTCAATGTACGTAATATGTTCTAATCAAACTTGACGTGCTCATCATTCAAAAACTAATGAATAAAATTAATTCAGAGCTCAGGTCACTAATTTTACTGTCCATGAAAATTTGCACTACTAGTTGTTGCAAGTAAAACTGGCGTGCTCTAAACATGAAAAATAACCCGCAATCCACCGAATTAGGATTGTATTATGGTGAATGGGTAGCATAATCAAAACTTGCATTCACTCAAATGTCAACTTTTGTTCATCACCCGCGCTCTCGTGGATCTTCACCGTGTCTATGACACTAACAAAAAAAAAAAACCAAAAACTTGATCAATATTTCGTGCCACTAAACGAAATAAAAAATAAAAAAAATTATGAGGTTCAGATACAAAACAACATTATCATAGTTGCAAATATAAACAATCAATCAAATGCAGGCACATTGTCAAACAACAATAAAATGCAGCCATATTTGACACAAGTAAAATGTTGCAACATATAGCATGCAAACAACCATTAAAATTGACAAAATAAGTTATTTACAAATTAGTAGCAAGAACACCAAAATGCAAAACAAACAGTTTTACCATTACAAAGAGTTTCCAGATGCAAATTGGGATTGAAACCAAAACACCAATTTGCAGGCATCAAATACAAACAGGAAATATTGAAGAAAAGGTAGAAAATGGCAAACAACAAATGTCAAATAAACATTTGCAAAACTAGAAACTTAAAATAAGAACCTGCAGACAACAAATACCTATGATAAGAAACTGCAAACAACAAACAATTTGGTTTGCAAATAGCAAAGTCAGAACACATAATGAGGTTCTTCAAATGTAATGTTTTAGAATAAACATAACCAAAGTCGTAACATACACAAACCCCTCAATTTACCTGATTTCGGGGATTGGAAATCATCACCATCATTTGCTGTTAAGGGGGAAAAAAAACGGGTTCTCAAATTATTATTGAAATATTTGAAATAAATAGCAAACAAACAAAATACAAAAGCAAAAAATGAACAAAATACAAAATTTGAGATGAAAGAAAAAAAATCAAAAGCGAAAACCGAACATGCAAAAATTTTTTTACACAAAGGATCATTGATTACCAAGACTTAATCGTGTTTTGGCCATCGTATGAACTCCAAACAAGAAACCCTAAACACCAGCCGTTGATTCCGAGCAACAAACAATTTGTAAACTGCAAACAGAACGAAGTCAAATTGGGCAACAACAAATCGAATGAAGGCAAACGAAATAAAGGCAAAATGCTCAGACCTGGTAATTTGTAAACAACAAACGAAACAAATGCAAATAGTGAGCAACAAATTTGTAAACAGCAAACGAAACAAATGCAAATATTGAACAGCAAATCGAACAAAGACAAAATGCAAACTTCCTGGTAAAACTGCAAACAATCAAACACCCAAAACCTATGGAAGGATTCAAAATTCGTGGTGAGATTTTCGTTTTGAAGCAACAGCGAAGAAATCGATTGCAAAATCTGGAATTTTCGAAACAACAAACCCTGTAAACAGCAAACGAAACAAATGCAAATAGGGAACAACAAATTTGTAAACAACAAACGAAACAAATGCAAAAATTGAACAGCAAATCGAAAACGAAGACAAAATGCAAACGACTTGTTAAAACTGCAAACGACCAAAACACCCAAAACCTTTGGAAGGATTCAAAATTCGTGGTGAGATTTTCGATTTGAAGAAACAAGGGACAAATCAAAATGCAAACGACCTGTTAAAACTGGAAACGACCAAACACCCAAAAGCTTTGGAAGGATTCAAAATTCGTGGTGAGATTTTCAATTGGAAGAAACAGGGGACAAATCGAATTCCAGATTTTTGCAATTGGAATTTCGAAACAACAAACCCTGTAAAACAGCAAACGAAACAAATGCAAATAGTGAGCAACAAATTTGTAAACAACAAACGAAACAAATGCAAAAACTGAACAGCAAATCGAAAACGAAGACAAAATGCAAACGACCTGGTAAAACTGCAAACGACAAAACACCCAAAACCTTTAGAAGGATTCAAACTTCGTGGTGAGATTTTCGATTTGAAGAAACAGTGGAGAAATCGAATTCCATATTTTGCAATTGGAAATTTCGGATTTGCAGTATAATAGGGATAGAAATGGGGGATTTGATTTTGAAGATATATTTTACCGTATATTACTAGGGATATTGATAGGGGTACTTTTGACAAATTATAAATACAAAAATTTGCTGGAAATTAGAGTTTATTAGATGGATTTTCACACATATAATCTCTTATAGGAGGACCTATAGCAAATTGCCCCTAAATTAAAATCCTTTGAAATTTCAACAAATACAAAAAGCATTTTTTTTTTAAATTAACGAACATCTGCATAACTGTGTATAAATATTTATTTATAGGAATATATTATTTAAGTGTTTGTGCTACAAATAAAGAGCTAGTAATTTACATTTTCTGATATGAGTCAGCCATGCAATGAAGTTAATGTCAAGCTAAACAAAGTGCAAACTCTCAGTGTGAATGTTGATGAGATAGCGGTGCCTAGAGAGATGCTTCATCCATTCTCTATACAGAGGTTGGACATATTGGGAACTCGAGCTACAAAATATCCATGTTCGTACACATTTCAATGGCTGCAAGATGGTGTGTTCTGCGATGTGGTGCAACGATGTGTTAGTATGCTGCCAAAGAGGGAGGTTGATCATGAAGTCAATTTTATTTATACTCCTTGTGATATTTGTCTGGATTCGAGGACGAATCCTTTTAAAGAGGGGGAGAATGATACGATCCAGAGATGCTCCATGACAAAGAATTGGAAGACGCGAAAGCGTACGAGTTTAAAGACATTATTCGAGCTGTCCATGGAGAGTAAAGGGCTGAATAAGACTATTGAAGAGTCCGTGGCTTGGAATTGGAAGAAAAGAAAGAGAAGAAGTCGTTGGACAAGTCGAATTCCATGCATCCGAGATTCTCGCCTATTCTGGCAAGGTTTACCATTCGGGTAATAACTCTCGCATCCGAAGTCCGATTGAGATGATTCAAAATGATTCGGAAAGCTAACTGAAAGATCTACAACTTTCATGTTTTGAGCAAAGAGATATTCGAAGTGGAACAATGTCGAAATTGAGCTTTAATTGCATGCACGTGCACAGCCCAATGTCGCGAGATTAGAAGGGAGATCGAGAAGCCGACTTGAAGATCAAGTTATTTAGTTTACTTATTCACGTTTTTAATTTAGGTTTTATTATGTTTTTATTATTTTAGAGTCTTTTATGGTTAGGATTTGCTTATTTATTTATTTCCTTATTATAGTTTAGGTAGGAGTCCTTTTCCTTGTGAAAAAGGAGTCTTTTTAGACCTTATAAATAGGTTGCCAATTTGGCTTATTTTCTAAGACGAATTTTAATGAATATTTGAGTATTTTGAGAGTTAATTCTCCTTCGCTGTTCTACAGCATTCTTCGGGATTTTACAAGTGGATTCTTGTAACTTTCTTAGCGACATAATATTGGTTTCTGGTTCTTTATAATCACGGGGTCAATATTCCACCTTGATAATAATGGTTTCTAGCTCTTTATAGCTATGGGGTCATTGTTCCTTGCTTCCGCCAAACTTGAATCTTTGTTTTTTGGGTGTTTTCGATCTTGCTTCCGCGTAGGGTATTGGGTCTCGTAACAAGTTCTACGGGGTTCGTATCAGTTGGTAACCAGAGCCTACATCCAAAACAGGTTTCGCCTATCCTTTATCTTGATTGTTGAGTCAGTCCTTTTTTTTCGTGTCCTCGTTTTGTTTTTCTCGTTTCGTGTCTATTGTTGCTGAGTCTTCTACTCTTTCGTTTTGTTTATTTAGAGTCCAAAAAAAAAAAAAAAAAAAAATCGAAATTATTTTTGTTTGAAGCTTCTTAGAGTCTAAGTTAGGTTTTGTCTTGAGTCTTCGTCACAAAAAAAAAAAAAAAAAAAAAAAAAAAAAAAAAAAAAAAAAACAATTCGAATTTTTGCTTTTATTTCAAGTTCTTTTCAGCCCCAAGATAGGGTTTGGTTTGTCCGTGTCAAAAAAAAAAATTAAAAATTCGAAATTTATCTTTTATTTGTAGTTTTTGGAGTCTAAGTTAGGTTTTGTCTTGAGTCTTTGTCAAAGAAAACAAAAAAAAAAAAAAAAAAAAAAAAAAAAAATTCGAAATTTATTTTTGTTGAAGCTTCTTAGAGTCTTAGTTAGAGTTTGGTAGTGTCTCAAAAAAAGAAAAAAAAAAAAAAAAAAAAAAAAAAAAAAAACAAATATTGCTTTGATCATGTCCGAGAAGGCCGGTTATTACGGAGAAAGAATTGAGCAGCGTAGGACGTCAATGGACAAACGCTTCCAAGAACTCCAAGATCGGATGGAAGGAATTATTACCCAACTACAGGAACTACGCAAAGATCAACATTTTCGAGGGCCATACGTACGACGTGATGTTCACCAACCAGTTATACCTTATCCTGATAAAGAGGTAGCTCGTGATGAAAATTTTGGTGTGAGCGCTACAAAATCAAGGATGGAGAGTATGGGACGAGGGTCTAGAATGGATAGATCGAGCCGAGGATATTTTGTTCGAGAAAGAGATGGCGTAGATCAAAACTTCAGCTCACTCAAGTTGACAATACCATCTTTTCAAGGTAAGAGTGATCCCGAGGCGTATATTCAATGGGAAAGAAAGGTTGAGCACGTATTTGATTCTGATTACTATTCCGAAAAGAAGAAAGTGAAGCTCGCCGTCGAAGCGTTCATTGACTATGCAATTACTTGGTGGGATCAATTTGTCTTAACTAGGCGCCGATGTGGTGAACCACCAATTGATGATTGGGAGTCCATGAAGGCAGTGATGAGGAAGAGGTTCGCTCCTGCTCTTTATTATAGGGAATTGAAGATCCAAAGCTTGAGGAAAGTTACTAAGTCAGAAGAAAGGAGTTCGCCGAGGTGGGAATCGCAAAGGAGTTCTCCAGCGAGCATGGTGAGAGAATCGGTGCAAAAGCCTAAAAGAGAGAAATCAAAAACCGAGCAGCAATTCAAGACTAAGAGAGGAGAGTGTCCGAGCAAGCAATTCGTGAACTTGTGGTCCAATATTGAGGATGCTACAAAGGAGAAAAAGATTATTTACGTGTCACCGCCTCAGAGGAATGATGGCATTGAGTTTCCCATGGAGGAAAATGATCTAGACATCGTGGAAAGCATTGGTGCAAAAATTGAATTGATGCAAGACGAGATTGTTGAGTTGCAGCCCAAGGAGGATGAAAAGTGCAAAACCGCCCCACCACTCGAAGAAGAAATTGAAGATTCGGATTCGAGGACGAATCCTTTTGAAGAGGTGGAGAATGATATGAGTCAGCCATGCAATGAAGTTAATGTCAAGCTAAACAAAGTGCAAACTCTCAGTGTGAATGTTGATGAGATAGCGGTGCCTAGAGAGATGCTTCATCCATTCTCTATACAGAGGTTGGACATATTGGGAACTCGAGCTACAAAATATCCATGTTCGTACACATTTCAATGGCTGCAAGATGGTGTGTTCTGCGATGTGGTGCAACGATGTGTTAGTATGCTGCCAAAGAGAGAGGTTGATCATGAAGTCAATTTTATTTATACTCCTTGTGATATTTGTCTGGATTCGAGGACGAATCCTTTTAAAGAGGGGGAGAATGATACGATCCAGAGATGCTCCATGACAAAGAATTGGAAGACGCGAAAGCGTACGAGTTTAAAGACATTATTCGAGCTGTCCATGGAGAGTAAAGGGCTGAATAAGACTATTGAAGAGTCCGTGGCTTGGAATTGGAAGAAAAGAAAGAGAAGAAGTCGTTGGACAAGTCGAATTCCATGCATCCGAGATTCTCGCCTATTCTGGCAAGGTTTACCATTCGGGTAATAACTCTCGCATCCGAAGTCCGATTGAGATGATTCAAAATGATTCGGAAAGCTAACTGAAAGATCTACAACTTTCATGTTTTGAGCAAAGAGATATTCGAAGTGGAACAATGTCGAAATTGAGCTTTAATTGCATGCACGTGCACAGCCCAATGTCGCGAGATTAGAAGGGAGATCGAGAAGCCGACTTGAAGATCAAGTTATTTAGTTTACTTATTCACGTTTTTAATTTAGGTTTTATTATGTTTTTATTATTTTAGAGTCTTTTATGGTTAGGATTTGCTTATTTATTTATTTCCTTATTATAGTTTAGGTAGGAGTCCTTTTCCTTGTGAAAAAGGAGTCTTTTTAGACCTTATAAATAGGTTGCCAATTTGGCTTATTTTCTAAGACGAATTTTAATGAATATTTGAGTATTTTGAGAGTTAATTCTCCTTCGCTGTTCTACAGCATTCTTCGGGATTTTACAAGTGGATTCTTGTAACTTTCTTAGCGACATAATATTGGTTTCTGGTTCTTTATAATCACGGGGTCAATATTCCACCTTGATAATAATGGTTTCTAGCTCTTTATAGCTATGGGGTCATTGTTCCTTGCTTCCGCCAAACTTGAATCTTTGTTTTTTGGGTGTTTTCGATCTTGCTTCCGCGTAGGGTATTGGGTCTCGTAACAAGTTCTACGGGGTTCGTATCATTTTCTCTACTTTCTTTTTTCCCCTTTCGGTATATTCATTTCATAATAAATTAATAATAATAAAAAAAATAATAATAGGAAAAAAAAGTTTATCACTTGGAAGTTAAATTAAAATTCCTAATTTTTGAAAGAAAATAATACATTTTTTAGTCAAAATGTTATCGATATTATAGTCATATGTCGGAAATGATAGTAATACTGGTTGGATCACATTATCGATTGCGAATTAAATTCTCATAGATTGTTAAAACTTCGAATTGAATACTAACAAGTCTATGAAAGTATACGTTATAGAGCAAACGTGACTGCAGTAATGATAAATCATCGATTACAGTTGTCTAATTTGAATTTCAAATTTATTTATAGAAAATGATAGTAATACAGGTTGGATATTATCGATTTTGAATAAAATTCTCGTAGATTGTTGAAACTTCGAATTGAATACTAACGCATCTATGAAAGTATACGTTATAGAGCAAACGGAACTACAGTAATAATAATTTTTCATCGATTACAGTTGTCTAATTTGAATTTCAAATTTATTTACATTGAATTTTGAAAATCTAGCTCCTTCGCAACGTATAGTGTTTTTAGTTGATTTTTTTCTTCTTCCGAAAATCTAGCTCTATCGTCGAATATAATATTCAAAAAAAAAATTATTAACAACATGGGATAAATTATAAATATAATCAATCACGTGAAATAACCTAAATAAATGGTCTCCATACATATTGTATACATATTTATTTATACATATAAATTAAATTAATATTTGAAGTTTATAGTAACAAAAAATGCATTATCCGTCGCAATAACAAGTTATGTATTTTTCACAAATTAAAACGGTAATTCTCGACGAAAAAAAATACGGGATCAACAGTACAAGAATTTTTATACCATTTGCCATCCCGACTAATTGGGGAAGCATCTTTAATTTTATTTTTCGAATAATTAGTTGAGAACTTACACCAATGGCAGACAAATTACCTTAATGAAGATAAAAGAATTTCGCAAGCACTTTTATTCCTCCTTATCCAAATGTCCGAAGACTGAAGAGTTCTTGCCAATGGGATTTCGCTAAATAAATGGAACATTATAACAAGGTAAAATATTTATAAAAAAACAACAACTTTAATGATACAACAAATGAGCAATTAAGCCCCTAAAAACAAACATAATGTCAAGTAATTAAAACAATAATTCAAGAAAATAGAAATAAAAATATTTTTCTTTTAGCTTCAAATTTTTTTAAGTACTCTAATGTTCACTCGGACCATCAATTACCGGCGGATCGGGGAAACGGAGCTGCGAGTGGCTAATTTTCTAGGGCTGTAGTTCTACGCTTTCGATGCCTCAAAATTTGAATAAGCGTTCCGATTATAACCTGGGAATAAAAATTGAATTTAATGAGTTGAATTCTTAAACTTAAAAAAAAATAAAGAAATTAATCTTGAAAGAACTAAACATAATTTCAAAAGTATATTCATGATTATTATATATTTGTTTTTGCGGTTGGTATTTAATTATTTGAACTTTGCCTTTTCTTTTTGCAGTTTGCATATAGATTATAATAGCAAAATTCAAAATATAACAACGGAATGAAGACTAAGGCCCTGTGAGAATTTTGTTGCAACAGTGTACAGAATACAAAAATCGACTAAAGCTCTGTGACACTTTGCCTGTTTTTTTTTTAACAATTTACTGAATTTATAAGAAATTATGAATTGACAAGCATATACCAATACACAAAATAACTGCATGAATTTAGAATATATTAGAAAATAGTTCATATCAAAGTCCAACAAAAATATAATTCCACAAATAAAAAAATAAAGTTCTGCTAAACATAAGTAAATGTCATAAAAAATTCTTATTAAACTCAACGGTATCCTCGTCGTTCAAGAACTAATAATTAAAAGTTTTTCGAGTGCGATAATCCCATTTGCTGCATTTTTTCTCACTAATGGTTGTTGCATGCACAACTGCCTTGCCATATACAAGACAAAAATCCCACAATCAACCAAATCTAGTTTTTGTTGAGGCGATATCGAAACATATTATGGCTTCGTGCTACCGTGCAAATACATTTGGCTTGATTCATCGTTGCTTTCCTCTTTTTGAAGAGGCAAATGATTCATCTACTTTCCTCTTCACCTTCGTCAAATCAACGGTTCAATTGAAAAAAAAAATTATTGCACAACCATATCGGTACCTATAATCCATGTACATCAATTGCACATAACAATATGCAAGGTGCATTTGGTAACATCAAGTGCAAATTGTAATTTAGAAACAATAAAATTCAATTTAAAAAGCACAAGATGACTAAGAATATAACAAAGTTCAAATGAAATATACAATATCAAAGATTACATCATATATGCAAAATGAAAAATGCAAAATAAACATCAAAGCGCAAAATGCAAAATGCAAAATAAACATCAAAGTGCAAAATACACTACGCTAGAAACAACAAATTTGTTGCAATTGACACCAGAAAATAACATGAACAAAAAAAAAACACAAATGTATCACAAAACAGCAAAATGAAAACACAAAATAATGTAACACAAACCAGGAAACTCCAAACAAACAATCAACGAATTTAGGAGGAAAAGGACAAATTCAACAAAATACTCCAAGGGCCGAAAAGCACAAAATACGAGAAAACAAAAAATCGCAATCGAGATCTGAAAAGATGTAACAAAAACGAAAAACAACCGACAAAATATTATAACTCGAACAGTAAAATCTAAACAAAATATAATGTCAAAAAAAAAAAAAAAAAAAAAATTACATGATTAAAACCTCTAATTTGCATCTTTCACTTATGTTATAAAAATAACTCATTGCATTTCGTCAATGAATCGTCATTGAAGACATTTGAAACACCACAAATCAAATTACCTGTACGTTTCGATTTTGCACTATCCTCTAGGATGAGTTTTTTTGTTGGCGATTTGCAGAAGTTATAGAGATTCCATCGTTCTCGAGAACAACGATAGGGTTACAGAGATTGCATTGAAGAAAAGGGAGCAGGGAGAAGTTTTGTTTTTCGAGAGATTAACGATGGAAAAATGCAATTTGGGGAGGATTTGCAATTGACGTTTTGCAGCACGATTTATGCTAAAACCGATTTTTGTGGAGGATTAATAGGCATATATAAATTTAAGAATACAATATTCCTATTTTTGCTAAAGGGCAAATCAACCATAAAAAGTAATAGGGGGTTATAGCAATAGTGGACTTATGACTTGGATTTTAACCAAAATAATCTAATAATGGAGGGTCTATAGAAAATTACCCCATTATAAGTTGGGTCCGTACTATATTACTTTACCTAATGAGGGGGTTATCCCTCATTTTCCCATATATTATTGTATTTATATTAATATTATTATCTCGACCTACAATATTACTGTCTCGGAAATCACTCTCAACAGTAATATTACTACTGTGTTGGTTGTTGAAAAAATTGAAAAAAAGAAAGTTAAAAAATATATTATATTACTATGAATACAATAATATTATTGTGTTAATATTAATATTATTGTTTGCGCCTACAATATTACTGCCTGAGATAGTAATATTATTGTGTTAAAAAAAATCAGCATCGGCGACAGGCCATAAAATAAAAAGTCTACGCCGACAACCGACCGCAAAACAAAATCCAGAAAAAATAAATTTAAAAAATTATGAAAAAGGGGGTTAATGTGATATCTTTGTTAAGATTGGGGATCAATTTATAATATTGATTAAGTTAGAGTTTCATTGGTGAAATTGATTTAATTTATATCCCGAGGGGTATTTTGGGTCAAAACATTAGGATGAGTTTATTTGCGAAATTATATTTTCTATGAACATATATGCATTTAAATTTTCCTCTCGGCGTTAATGCAATTCGCCATAAAATAATAACCTTTATTGAATAATATTTTCGAACGATCCCAGTTTTGGAGAAATATGCTTATATAAAATGGGAGCTATTAGTGAGAAGCCCCTCTAGCATTTTTTTTGTAAGGATGGGTCTAGTCCCTTGTTCTTTATTAGTGATAAGTCCAACTTTTATTTATTCTCAAACTTACCCTTCACTATTATTAGTTTTTTTTTTTGCCAAAAATATTTTATTATTTCATTATGATAAAGCGTTTTGGGGCCTCGCTAATACCTTGTGGGCCTAACACAAGGAAAAAGAGTACCCCTACAATGGTAATAAAAATCTGAAGCGACCCTATCAAGTCTATTACAATGTAACCCCAAAATTGGGTAAAAAGGAAATAAGATAGAATATATACTCCTATGGTGGCAACAACTACGAAAATTGCAAAAAGGCCCCAGATGGGGTTCAAACGTAAATCCGCAAAATAGACAAACTTCTCAACTTGGCTCCATGCAGCAGACTCCAAAATGATCCAACATGCGACGCCCCTACTCCACCAAACAAAAAGATTATAATAAATGTGACTCATTTGGTTCTAGATCTTCTACAAAATTGAGGGATTCCGGTTCTATCCAATGTCAATAAGGATCGGATATGCCAAGGAAAATCACCGATCTCTCGATATTGCTTCCTCTCTTTGTGATCATGAGCCAGTTTAGCTAGATCATCCGCCACTTTGTTCCCCTCTCTGAAACATGTTGAACAGACCAAGAATTCGGTAGGAGTTGCCGGATTTTGTTAATGACGTACTGGATTTTCCAAGCAATCGAAGCCTTGCCACTAATCATATCCACAACGATTTTGGAGTCCGACTCGAAATCCACCTGATCCAAACCAATCTCCCTACTTATAGAAATGCCCTCAAAAATAGCATGGGCTTCCGCAATTAGTAGAGCACCTTGACCAAAGAAATATTAGAAACCTCATATAAATTTTCCTTCATGCGTGCGAATAAGGCCACCTCCTGAGGAATACTCCCCTTTTATGAGAGCCATCAACGTTAAGTTTACAGCTAGGATTGCTAGGAGGAAGCCATCGAATCCACTGCCCTCGCGTAAACATAGGCTCCTTGAGGCGGAGGTGTAAATGCTGAAGAAATACTTTGGCCACAGTTGTCGTCTTACTTTTGGGCACTAGTGCGTCGTTTAATGTAGTAAGGGATAAATGAATATGATGAATTATAGAGACGTAATTCATTGGTTTTCCTTCGAAAATGGCTAGGCAACTACTTTTCCATATTTCCCAACAACCGAATAATAATATTCCCAGCAAAATTAGGCCGTCCACTCTTTGATGAGATGGATCTTATTGTCTGGAATTTTCGTAGGATTGTAGAAGCCGCTTTTGTCCAAACTAATAACTTGGCCAGACGAGTTTTCATATTTATGCAGCATGCACATTAAATTTTTCACCGATCTCTTACGTCCATTAGTGATGATTAACATATCGTCGGCATATAAATTCTGGACAAGATTGCTTTCCGTTTCCATCATCCGTCGTTGTAAACTTTTTATATTATCCCCAAGTCTCCTAAAACGTTCCCAGTTCCACTGTTTCAAAGCTTTACGAAGGATTCCAAGTTTAGTTTCAAAACTCGTCTTTTCGCCTAGAGAACTGGTCTGCCACACAGTAGTAACAAACGGTAAAAATTCTGGATGGTCAATCCACATATGTTGAAAATAAAAACTGGATTTCAGAATATGCGAGGCTGAAATTTGAGGAGGAGAGGCGTATGGTCCGATTCTATTCTCGCCAGGTGTTCAAGTTTTGTATTTTTGTGAAAGATCAATAGCCGCCGAATTAATAAGTATGCGATCAATCCGTTGCCAAATTCGACGGCGTCCACTTTGATTATTACTCCAGGTGAATTTATTGCCTTAAAAACCCACATCAGTAAGTCTAGCGTCCACTATGAATTCATTAAATTCATGCATCCCCGGCAACATAACGTAAAATCCTCCCTGCTTTTCTTCCAGTGATCTAATCGTGTTGAAATCACCTCCTACCAACCATGGAACAGATGTAAGCTGCCCAATTTGGGTCAAATATTCCCATAATCCCATCCTCTCCTGCCTATTACATTTAGCGTAGATGAACATTATGTGGCCAGAAAATATAGAATCTAAATTAACTTCCACGGTAATACATTGATCAATGATCATGTATCTCCTTGACCACCTGCATATGCACTTCGTCTTTCCAAAAAATCCAAATGTATGCATTAATAGGACAACAATGCATAAAATTCTTAAACTCATCAAGTTTTTGGGCAACTGTAGCAATTTTTGTTTCCTTTTGATTAGGTTCCAATAAAACCACAATGATGATGCCAGAGATAGATCACCTTAGATAGTTGATGTAGGATGAGCTGGAAGAACAGAGTGGATCACTTGCTCACGAGCTTGATGACCTTGAGATACCTGCGATCATAGAATACGTGAACTAAGCCGGGGGTTGATCTCCGACGCTCAAGTCAGACGTGCGGATAGTGGAAATAGTCCAGAGAATACAGTTAATAGTATTACTCAGATAATAGGACGTACCTTGAGTTGGAGAATGAGTTTTTTTTTTACATAAAACAGGGATTGTGGGTTCCCTATACCCCTTATGTTCCATATGATGACTGACATCAAGAACGAATGTGGTTGGAAGGAGCTTCGACGACACTCTCTTTTCTTGGCCGACCTGGTCCTTCGGTAACCTCTTTTCTAGGACGACCGAGTCCTAGGTAATGACCCTTGAGATTTGCAAGCAATTACTCATCCGTTTGGGGGTTTTCGCCAGCCTTGAGTCCTAGGTAATGACCATTAGAAGATTTGAATTGCTTTGACTAACATAAACCCGCTTTAATGTTGAGAAATATTTTTTAAAATATTAATCTTGTTATCGTAAATAGTTTCAAGATTCAAAATGCGGTCAAATCATAATTATCATCAGTATCAGTATCAGTATCAGTATCAGTTTCAGTTTCAATTTCAGTTTCAGTATCAGTTTCAATATTAATATTAGTATTATTCTTAGTATTAGTGTTAGTATCAATATGAATATTAGTACTAGTATTAGTATTAGTATTAGTATTAGTATTTGTATGAGTATGAGTATTATTATTAGTATCAGTATTAGTATTAATATTAGTATTAGTATCGGTCTTAGTATTAGTATTAGTATCAGTATTAGTATTAGTACCAATATTAGTATTAATATCAGTATTAGTATTAGTATTAGTATTAGTATTAGTATTAGTATTAGTATTAGTATTAGTATTAGTATTAGTATTAGTATTAGTATTAGTATTAGTATTAGTATTAGTATTAGTATTAGTATTAGTATTAATATTAGTATTAGTATTAGTATTAGTATTAGTATTAGTATTAGTATTAGTATTAGTATTAATATTAGTATTAGTATCAATATCACTATAATTATCAATGTAAGTATCAATATTATTATTAGTATTAGTATCAATATTAGTCTTATTCCTAGTATTAGTATTAGTTTTCATTGTTAGTATTAGTATGAGTATTGGTACGAGTATGAGTATTAGTATTAATTCAATATTATTATTAGTATCAGTATTATTATTAATATTTGTACTAGTATTCACCCGTGCGATGCACGGGGCGGCATATTTTCAACTGAAAATACATGTCTGAAAAATAAATTTACGCATATATAAATTATTACGCTCATTGAATTTAAAAACAAAACGCGACCAACAATATTAAAAATATGTTTTAAGTATCATGTTCTTCATAGTTACATCATAAGAATAATATTAAATATTAGTATATCATCAAAAATAAATCTTATAGATAATAAGATCTGCACTGAGTATCCTAGGGACATGACTGAAAATAACATCACACGGGGGAAATTATATAGAGAAGAAACACCTGCCAAAGAATAAGTTGTTAAAAAAAAGACATGTTATATGAATAATTGCTAAATATGAAAATATTGTCTACCTTCAAATTCGATGAAATACTTCCTTGTACACGACATTTCTAATAACATTGGTGAGTTCACCCGAATCCGACTTGATGAATATCTTAATGCCACCTCTGCTCGTAACTCTGGACAATGCAACATATAGTTGATCATGGCTGAAGACATGCCTAGGAAGATACGAACCAACATGCGAAAGAGTTTGACCTTGGCTTTTATTGATTGTCAATGCAAAAGAAACAATCAACGGAAACTGTCTTCTCTGAAATTTAATTGGCAGTCCGGATTTAGATGGTATTAAAGTCATCCGATGAATAAACACCATGTCACCGATATTTTTTCCGAAAAGAATTTTGCAACTCAGAACGTGAATGTCAGTTCTAATAATTTGAAGTCTGGTCCCGTTACACAATCCTCTAGCTTGATCGATATTTCTTATTAGGATAACGGGTGCACGAACCTTGAACTTCAACGCATGAGAACGAAGTTCGGAGCATCTTATTGTGTTGAGGAATTGAGTCGAATAAATTTATGCATAATCCTCCATTGTTTGCTCGTCCCTACACATACTATCTGAGCTCAGGTGCATCTTCTCCTCTCCTGGAAGGAGAGACATTAAGTGATCGTTCACAGACTCGACGCATTCATTAGTTGGTGCAAGAATTGCTCTCCCTTGAAAATAGTCTGGATCATACATGTTATTCGACAAATCCTGGTAAATGAATTCCAGTAGATCTCTGAATGGATCTTTTGAATCACCAATCAACATGTCATCGGGAATCTCTATCGAAGCTTCACCATCGTTTTGTTTCCCGTCATCCTCATTACCAACCTTTAGTATTCAGTCTCCAAATTATTTTACCTCATCTACATTAGATGGAGAAGAGCATGACTGCAATCTCATGTTCTTAGTCAACTTCATGACATGACAGAAATTCCAAGAGGAGTTTATCGTAGCATATACTATGTCCTGCCTTGATGCTTTGAGCACAACTGGTAAGATCTGCCTAAAATCTCCTCCAAGAACAACCACCTTACCACCGAAGAGTTTGTCAACCTATAATATTGACTTTATTGTCTTGTCAATCGCTTCAAAACAGTATCTATGCATCATAGGAGCCTCGTCCCATATAATAAGCTTTGCCCTTATGAGCAACCCCGCATGTGGACTTTGTTGCGATATGCTGCAGGTGGAACTCTCGTGTACATTTATGGGTAGTCCGAATCGAGAATGAGCATTTATTCCACCGGGGAGCAATAACGATGCTATACCACTCGATGCAATGTTAATTACAATCTTTCCCTTGGAACGAACTGCAGCTGAAAGAGTTTACCATAGAAACGTCTTTCCCGTTCCACCATGGCCATATAGAAATAATATTCCACCACGGTCATTGGATACAACATCCATGACTACATCATAAACCTTTTTTTGCTCGTCTGTAATTCAAGAAAGACACCGTTGAAGTTCTCTAACCATTTCAAACGGTCGTAATCCAGTTCATCTAACACCAATATGTTTACTGTGTCCTCCACTGAGAATTCGATTGGAATTGGCATGGGCGCGTAATTTCGCAGGCTTTTACCATTGCTTTGCAATATTTTTTCTATTTCGGTGAGAGTATAGTTCTTCAAGCTTTCATCCGATATATGTAAATCTTCAAAAAAGAAAATGGATAAATTATGTACATTTAGTTCAAAGCGTAAAGAGACAATATTAAAAGAATGAGTAATATTTAAAATCTAATTGGATACTGTGCTATACAAATTCGTATGATGACTAATAAAAGAAAAAATATGTTCTTGTTGGCCTCAAATTAGCATGTGGATAGTTCTTGTTGGCCTCAAACCACGCTAGAAACATAGTTTCTTTAGCAGGTGGCCTATTCAGCACACTTTGTAATGACTGGTTTTCATTGAAGACAATCGGCTGATGATCGGGGAGATGAAAGCTTAGCCTAATTACGGACGGGGCTCGATCTGTAACGAATATCAAAATTAGACAACCTCCACATTGCCTCACATGCCGAAAGATATCTGCAGTCGTAGTACATCTTTATTGCATGTTTCATAAAATGCCGCCGTAACACGGTCATGCCCCTTGTTTACGTATTTAAACATGTATTTGATTGACTTGTTCTGGTTGCATAACTCGATATTAATGTGAGATCGGTATTTACTCAACAATATACGATTGTACGGGACTACAAACCCATTGTCAAGAGTAGTCTTCTTCTTCTTAACTGTTCAGCCATCTTCCATTCTCCTGTACACAGTAAAACCATATGCATCTGATTCAGTGCGTTGTACAAACAGCTTTGGAAATTGCTTCGTGCAAACTCGATCATTCGTACAGGGAGATTTCAAATTCGCCTCACCGCACGGTCCATGTATCATATACTTCTCCACCAACTGGTACATCTTTCGGTCGTTTTCTTCGTCAGGATTTTCAGCACATATGATTCTGTCAATTTATTCTGGGTTCTTGGGCTTATCGTCATTATGCAACCACAATAAAATATATGCATGCGGTAGACCTCGTTTCTGAAATTCAATTGTGCATAGATCTGCATAGAAAATATAAACATATGGTATTAAAAAAATATGCATTAATTTAGTTAAGAAAGAAATAAGTAGTTAGACTCACACATGAGAAAATTCTTTAATTTATATGAATGTAGTAAATGTATAATTATTAACTCAGATCTAATTTAATACTTACATGCTCTAATACGTCCGAATATACAACCCTTCTTGATTTATGCCATCATACTATCGAGCTTCATCTTGAACACACGACAAAGAATGTCTGGCCGATCCTACGGCCTGAGATTTGTATCTTTCAACACCCTTTGTAGTTCTGACCATTGAGGATTGCATGTGATGGTGATGAGTAGTAAAGCTATATGATTGAGTAGTTTGTGATATTAGTATTTAAAGTTAAATTTAATTACGAATCAATTGAACGATTGATTGTAACGTATAATCTATTGTGTTTGATCCATGTTCACTCGATTTGAAGCATCACCTCGAAATTTTGTGTGTATAGGAATAATACCTTTAGCCTTTTCTTTTGCATCATGTTCCAAAGATGAGTGATGACTTCTATATACTGTGGAATACACATAAAAAGCGTGGATATTACTTATATGTGGCTATATATATATATATATATATATATATATATATATATATATATATATATATATATATATATATATATATATATATATATATATATATTAAATTCATTATATAAATTTAATTATAATTATATATTTATACTTGTAGTTCAAAGAATATTTTTCTTCTTATAATATGAAAAAGATGTAAATATTCAATAAGATCATTCAATAAGATTTCATACATGCGTACCATATAATATATATTAATAGATACAGAATACCCTTATATAGTTGAATAGCTAAGCATTGGATATGTTGGTTAGAACGCAGTTATCACGCCTTCGATCAAGATTAATTCCCTTGAAGGTGTCACCAAGCAATTTCTTTTGTCCAGTAACGATTCATTTACCTCGTTTGCTTGCAACTTGTTCAATCATTATTTCTTTGCATTTTCCTTTGTCAATATAACCTACACATTTATATTGATGAATAATACAGTATAATGTATATAATAACAAATATTAACACTAAACATTCATTAACTACAAAAATATGTATGTATATAAACCTGTTAATTTAAAAAAAAAATTATTGAGATTTTGTATATGACGTACTATTGTCAGACATGTCTCCCGGGCAGTGGTTCTTTTTCATCTGAGTTCCTTCCTTCTACAGTCAACGGGTAGGACTTTGGAAAACCTGCAATTTTTTTTATTGTTGTAATGTTTTCATAATTATTTGTTGTAGTTTTATATCTGGAATTTATATATATATATATATATATATATATATATATATATATATATATATATATATATATATATATATAACATTTTTTGATAATTTACGTTGGTTCGTATTAGCAGGAGACCTAGTGTTGTGAATGTAATCCTGTGGCCATGGCCTTGCATCCCTTTTAATAATTGTTTCTACTGATAGATCTGCAACTATAGATAAAAATAATAAACCGATAATACAAACAAAAATATTTACATTTACAACAGGAATATGTAACTTACCAATATGTACATCGTATAATATAGATTTTTCAGGTGAAGAAGGCGTCTTTCGTTTATTGTCCATATGTAAATACTATCCACATAAAACTACGAAAACTAAATTGCACAATTAGAAGTGTGTATAACTCTTTATAATAAATATAATTAAAAATAATCAATATTTGCATCACCAAAAAAATGTATATTATGTCTTAGAAGGGGAAAAAAGATGCATATGATTGTCATCATATGCATAGCAAATTGTGTGACATTCATATAAAAACAATGTTTTCATATAAATTGTTAAATCATTTATAAGAGGTATGCATATAAATACATAGATCTTATATGAATAAGATATACTCGCCTTCAAATTTTTATATGTAAATAAATATAATAAAATTGTATACGTAACATAAACATACATTGAAACAAATATGAATAAAATTATATAAACGTTCCACAATATACATAAATTGGACTACCGTGTAATAGCATTAATATATGAAGAAAATTAAAGGTAGATATGTGATTTAGAGAGCCTAATAGAAGATGAAGAGATGATTACAAAACGTGATCTATATATCTGATTTAATAGCAATACGTGAGAAATAATAAACAACTACATGTACTCGTTCAGTAATAATATACTCGAATACTATAAAATAAATGAAAAAAAAACAAAGTTAAATACAAAATATCTCACGTACCGTATTGCGTTGCTCGGATTGTAAGAATACTATTATACTCAATATTCAGAAAAAGAGAACGATGGCTAAATTATGATTAGATGAGAGAATATTATTTTTCTGTACTTTAAACAACCACTGTAATAAATCGTGTATATATATATATATATATATATATATATATATATATATATATATATATATATATATATATATATATATATATATATATATATATATATATATATAAGATGATGAGAATTAATTGTTTAAAAATTATAGTAATTAGTTGCTAATTTAATGGTTGATTTTGATATTTTGTAAGCATGTTAGAAAAGTACTTAATGTACTAAATATTTTCTTGCAATAAATACTCATATTCCATTAAATGAAACATAATTACCTAATTTTCAATAAATAATAGCAATTTTATATTAAAATAGATTTAATATCCCATTTAAAATTGAGCATATATTGGTTATAATAGTTAATGGTTACTAAATTATAGTAATAATCCCTAAATTATAGTAAATGTTACCAAAAAAATCGGACTCATATATTAATGCCTAAATTAGAGTAAATGTGAATAATGTCTCTTTTACATATATAATTGTTTTCCAACTAATACGTAAATTATAGTAAATGTGGATATTATTGTAAAGGAGAAACATATATATCAAAATATATATATAAACATGGACATGGAGTATTAGAATATATATATATATATATATATATATATATATATATATATATATATATATATATATATATATATATATATATATATATATATATATATATATATATATATATATATATATATATATATATATATATATATCGATTATTATTTGTGTAATAAACTAAAAAAAATGTGTAACAAAAATATATGTTACTCAAATTGACTTTTTTTGAATGTACACGATCATTCATTGTTTTGTTATTATGGTAATCTATTAATTCATTTATTAACATATATCAATAAAAATATATCCACTATAAAATTTGTCCTAAGTCCCATACCTAAAATATATTCCTCTAATAAGTCCTTACATATATCCTATTAAATATAGTTTTATACATAATTTTACACTTTTACATTTAACTGTTGGATATATTATGGGTTTGTATTAAAATAAAAGATAGTATATACAATATTTTTTAACGATAAATATTAACCTAATATGGTCTTTGATGCATATAACATTAGCTGTATATATTACAAAAACAATACATATCTATAACATTTGTTATTTAGATATTGTTAAATTTCCTTTTTTGGTCCAATTTTGTGGCTCTTTTTGTAATATATTATAATTGCTTTATTGTTTCTATATCTTTATTTAGTTTATCTTATGGGTAGTCGTTTCCGTGTGGATGCATACAATTATGTTACTGGAATAAAATGCTCTTTCAGTCATACATTCGACTTAAGTGAATATATATATATTTGTATAAATTACAAATGATAGATAAACATAATAAAGGAAATCGAAATTATTTAAAAATCGATGCAACTCATATTATTAATAATAAAGCTTACAAAACTCTGTTCAACCCTTCGTCAACAGCAAATACATTTTTCCACGTTTTTGTCGCGAAGACACACCAACTTGAAAATGATTTCCGTCCTCGTAGCGAAGATTGATAGTAGACAATCCTGTCAACCGAGAAGCTTCAACAAAAGCATTACTCAAAGGCTGCATATAGAATTGAATGAAGAAATCAAATACAAATAAAACAATAATTCATTGTTAAACAACAAAAGGGACTATAGTGAATATACCATTGCATGTAGGTGATACCAATGCAATTCTTTTTCAAGAATTCTCTCCATATCTTCGAAACAGAAAAAATGTATGTGGAAAAGTTGAAGAAAGTTAATGTGTTGAATGGTAATTTATAGGAGAGTTAGGAAATGTAATAAAGGTAACAAATAAAGTAATTAATGTAAATTGATATAATTACCTATTTTATCTAAATTAATTTGAAAATAATAATATGTGAAAATAATGAAAATATAATAAAGCTCATAGGTTTTTTTCAAATCAATAACCAATCAAATCAATTGTGAAATTATTAAAATTGCATTTACGTCCTAAGTTTTTTTAATCTATATATTTATTGTTTATAAAAAAAGAAGTTCATTAACCAATAAAAATACACTATTTTGACATGTAGGAGAGATAAAATTTGAAAACCAACAATGTGGAATTATTTCATTAATAATATGGGTGATTCTTGTAAGTGGGTTTTTTTGCAATTAATATAATATTGTGCATAAAATTTACTCAATTGTGAAATTATAAAAATTGCAATTAAGTCCTACGTTTTTTAAATCAAAATATTGTTTATTAAAAAAACTCATGAACCAATAAAAAGACACTATTTTGACATGTATGAGGGATAAAATTTGAAAATCAATAATGTGAAATTAATTAATTAATAATATAGATGATTATGATAATTTGGGTTTTTTTGCAATTAATATAATATTGTGTATAAAATTTAATTAACCCAAAATAAGAATTGTGTCCATTTATATATTTACGTATTTATTATGAAAAAAATAGATTAAAAAAGGAAACTCAATAACCAATAAAAAGACACTATTTTGACATGTAGGAGAGATAAAATTTGAAAATTAATTATGTGAAATCAATTACATAATAATATAGTGATTATGGTAAGTGGGGTTATTTTGGAATTAATAGAAAAATGTGGACTCAATCTCCTCAAGTGAATAAATTTTATTGTGTATCTTAGTTTTATATATAATATAGATTAGTATCGGTATTAGTATCGGTATTAGTATTAGTATTAATATTAGTATTAGTATTAGTATTAATATTAGTACCAATATTAGTATTAATATTAATATCAATATTAGTATTAGTATTATTATTTATATTAGTATTAGTATTAGTATTAATCGAATTAGTATCACTATTGGTAATAGTATTGGTATCAGTATTGGTATCGGTATTGGTATCAACATTGGTCTCAGACTGGTAGTGGCGTATACATCATATGTCTTTATTTATAAGTTTTATTGTTGTTTGAGTAATGTGCATCACTAATTGAACGCCATTAGTGATAAACTTGCAGGTTATTTGAATATCTATTGTGTTACTTTTATGCTACCGTATTTGTTGTTACCTTAGTTATTTTGCAGAAGATTCACATGGTGTAGTAGATTTTAAACCAAGAAATAGAGTTATACCATATGTTTTAAATGATTTCACTTTATCTTGATATCGTGTTTTGCGCGCTTCATGTTTTCTTATTTGTAATATTTAACTTAATTTCATATGTCACAACTCTAAATTAAGAGATAAAGTTTATTTTTTTTTATTTCCTTCCATTTTGTTTTACTTGAATTGGTATTGTTATAAAGAGATAGTCATTTACATAAGTTTATTTTTCTTATTTTGAAACTGACCGTCGTACAACGCACGGGTGAAAATTGAATAGGGCTAATAGGCCTCGGCCCAAACTTTATAATATTCTTAGGTCATAAATTCTAATTTAAGCCCAATTTTTAATTTATTTTACCTCGATTGGGCCCTTTTAAATTAATTAAGTTTAATTAAATGCCCAAACAATATTGTCTTATTTATCGATATAAATAGCCTAATCTCAATAGTTTAGAGATAATTATCATTTTATGATATTCACTTCCCCTAAGTTTTCTTTGGAGCTTTATTCTCCCGAATTTGATGGCTAACGTTGGGTTTTCGCCGAGACTAAAACCCGACGCCCCAACACTCGTGCTTTATTCTTGGGAATTTGATGGCTAACGTTGGGTTCTGCCGAGACTAAAACCCGACCCCCTAACACTTGTTTGTGACGCAGATAACGATCCCGACATAAAATTGACAAGTACTAGGATTGCCTAATCCAAATTTTATATAATAAATCACCAAAAAATAAAAGATTTTTTTTAAACTAAATAAAAACCTATGTGTAAATGTTACACGCAATGATGTGCATGGGATGCGTGTTTAGTGTGCATGGGATGCGTGTTCAGTGTGCATGCATATTAAAATATATGATCAAACTATTATTATTATATATATATAACCAATTATTAAATCACTTCTCATAATAGATCTAGCTATAAAATACCATATATCTAATCATAAAAAATACAACAACAACAACAACATAAATGATACAACAAATGAGCAATTAAGCCCCTAAAAACAAACATAATGTCAAGTAATTAAAACATTAACTCAAGAAAATAGAATAAAATGTTTTTCTTTTAGCTTCAAATTTTGTTAAGTACTCTAATCTTCACTCGAACCATCAATTACCGGCGGATCGGGGAAACGGAGCTGCGCGAGTGGCTGGTTCTAGGGCTGCAGTTCTACGCTTTCGATGCCTCAAAATCTGAATAAATGTTCCGATAATAACCTGAAAATTAAAATGGAATTTAATGTGTTGATGAATTCTTCAACTCAATAAAAATAAAGAAATTAAACTTAAACGAACTTAATATAATTTCAAAGTATATTAATGATTATTATTTGTATTCTTTTTTTTTTTGGCTAAAATGAGGGGGGAAAACCCATTTTTGTGTGAATTGTGCACACACTTATACACATGCATGTGCGTTTATTGTGTGTGTTTAGATACATACAATATATACAAACATATACAAGCTAAGCACAATCTTTGCACAAGAAAATTAAAAATAAAATATTGAGAATTTGGGTTACCCGAGTCGGGCCGGCAGCAATAAGTGAACCGGCTACTGCACCACCGTAGCATCGACCTTCGGAATCAGCCAAAAGTACACTTAATAGGCACTTTTTAGCACCTCTTACTCCATCATATGTATGCGATCCATTTAAGTGTATTATAGTCAACTACCCCTGCACCACCAATACGCGAGATCAAATTAATTACGAAAATAATTACAATTACGAACAAAATATAGAGATCATATATATATACCTCGTATCGGGAAATGTCACGGCGAGGATTAGGCACGTAAACTTCAGCAATAGATACTGTACCCGAAGCTGAGATAATGCAAATTGAATCGGGTGTCATCTCAGAAAATGACCTAATTCTTTGCACTATATATGTCCTGGTCGATCAAACAACGAGAAATAAACAATTAATATATAACTTTTAGTTATAACGATTAATCTTGTACGTCAAAGAACAAACGAATCGATTGATATTTAATATATATATATATATATATATATATATATATATATATATATATATATATATACACACACACACCTCTCCTTGTTCAATTGTAATGGTGTGGAAAGTGAAGTTTCTTCCCGCCGTCTCCCCAACAATTCCACCTTAAATATTACGAGAAATATTGACCCGGTTAACAATAAATAATATATATATGGAATAAAAAGTTTGTCAATTTTTTATTTATTTGCAATAAAAGAATTCGATAATTAATAAGAAAAATTGATTTCATTAAAAAAAATGTATATACACATATTGAACAATGGGAGTATTGTTAGATGCACAAGAATTACACGGATGCCGCACACTAGAAGAACTAAATTGATTTTACCATATGCCAATATATATAAATTATAAATATATGTCTATAATAAATAAATGGATAAATAAAATTAATGCAACGGCCGATTCACAAATGCATGCATGTTGCAATATTTTTATAAAAGCATCTAAATAATCAAGAAAAAAATAAACAAAATTTACCTAAAGAGGCAGCCAAGTTTTTCGTGGATCCCTTAGGGCGGCCTCTTCTCGGCTTCGGTGCAGAGATATAATATTCCGGCAGCATCTCCGCAAATTGTTGCCGGCCCCCCACCGACTGCTTCCTCGGCCGCCCTCTCTTTCTCTCGCTACAAACTGCATCTTCGCTTCCTCCGCCGCCTTCCGAGAAGCTCGCTGCCACTCCGTGATCATTGCCAATAGGGGTGTCTTCAACTATTTTGTGGCCCAAATGATTAGTTGAAAGATTAGTATTGTTTCAAAGTATTATAAATATTTTTTTTCAAAATTAACTACCACTCATGTACATTATTATAAATAAATGATTAGTATTGTTTCAAAATATTAAAAATAATAGTTCGTAAAATATTAAATTCTAAGAAATTCTCGTAATAAATGCAGGTATCGAAACGACCGATAAACGTTAATTTTTTCGACGTTAATTCTACTTATTAATAGGTATTAATTTATTCTTAAAATTAGTAAAATGCCCTTGCAAAATCGTAAAATTATAATGTATGTCTCCATTACATTCGAAACCCTAATTATGCGTTAGATTTAATTACCTGTGTTATCGCCGCCAACATTCTCCGCCGTCTCTTCCTTTGCGACACGGAGGGCGACCTCCACTATCTCTTCATGTTCTGCGACGACGTCAAACGTCGCATGATGCGGAATGGTGTTTTCGACGCATAGATCTTCCATTTTTAGGTCTTAAAAACATCAAAAATGAACATTTTGTTAATGATGACAAATCGAAAAGGGAACAAGTTTTCAAGATTTAACACTCATAAAACATTTATAGAAGCATGCAAAAAAAAAAAAAAAAGAAACAATTAGTATTAATTAGTAAATAGATCATTTTCACTGTTGTTGTTGTTGTTTTTTTTTTTTTTTTTTTTTTTTTTTGCAAATCGTTTTCGATTCCTCCATAACAGCGAAAGAATCGAAAACAATTCAAAACCAAATATAAATTAGTATTAGTTTTTAGTCCAAATCTTTGAAAAATATTATTAGCAAAATATTAAAATCTAAGAAATTCTTGTTATAAATGCAGATATCGAAATGACAAAAACGCTAATTTAAAAGAGCAATTATCACCTGTGCACAAATAATTTTTTCTACATAATCCTACTAATTCATAGGTTTAATTTATTTAAAATTACATAAACACCCTTCCAAAATTATAGAAATTACGATATATGTCCCCATTATATTTTGGATCCCTAAGCGGTAGATTTACCCATTCTATCGCCGCCAGCCTTCTCCAACGTCTCTTCCTCTACAACAACCTCCACCACCTTTGTAGGTTCTGCGGCGGCGATCGACGTCGCATGATGCGGAATTGTGTTCTTGACGGATAGATCTTCCATTTGTCGGCCTTAAAAACATCAAAAACAAACATTTTGTTAATGATAACAAATAGAAAAAGGAAACAAATACAAGATTTAGCACTCATAAAACATTTAAAGAAGCATGTCAAATTAATAACTAATTATATAACAAGAACACATACTAATGTGTGTTCAAGCGTGTGTTGGTTAACTGATTGAAAGAATTAATCTCTCTATGCAAATTGCAGAATAAGCAAAATGGGAAGATTTTTTTGCAGTTTTTAGAGTAGTCTTTATGATATTTTTTTTCAATTCTGGTCAATCTTTCTGTATGAGTGTGTGTGTTTTAAAGGGAAGATTTTTACACGAAATTCCAATAATGCCCTCTTAGATATTATTTGCCTTTTTTATGGTTTAGAAAATCATTTTACACGTGGAATAATTAAATTAAAATCCTTTGAAATTTCAACAAATACAAAAAGCATTTTTTTTTAAATTAACGAACATCTGCATAACTGTGTATAAATATTTATTTATAGGAATATATTATTTATGTGTTTGTGCTACAAATAAAGAGCTAGTAATTTACATTTTCTCTTCTTTCTCTTTTCCCCTTTCGGTATATTCATTTCATAATAAATTAATAATAATAAAAAAAATAATAATAGGAAAAAAAAAAGTTTATCACTTGGAAGTTAAATTAAAATTCCTAATTTTTGAAAGAAAATAATACATTTTTTAGTCAAAATATTATCGATATTATAGTCATATGTCGGAAATGATAGTAATACTGGTTGGATCACATTATCGATTGCGAATTAAATTCTCATAGATTGTTAAAACTTCGAATTGAATACTAACAAGTCTATGAAAGTATACGTTATAGAGCAAACGGGACTGCAGTAATGATAAATCATCGATTACAGTTGTCTAATTTGAATTTCAAATTTATTTATAGAAAATGATAGTAATACAGGTTGGATATTATCGATTTTGAATAAAATTCTCGTAGATTGTTGAAACTTCGAATTGAATACTAACGCATCTATGAAAGTATACGTTATAGAGCAAACGGAACTACAGTAATAATAATTTTTCATCGATTACAGTTGTCTAATTTGAATTTCAAATTTATTTACATTGAATTTTGAAAATCTAGCTCCTTCGCAACGTATAGTGTTTTTAGTTGATTTTTTTCTTCTTCCGAAAATCTAGCTCTATCGTCGAATATAATATTCAAAAAAAAAATTATTAACAACATGGGATAAATTATAAATATAATCAATCACGTGAAATAACCTAAATAAATGGTCTCCATACATATTGTATACATATTTATTTATACATATAAATTAAATTAATATTTGAAGTTTATAGTAACAAAAAATGCATTATCCGTCGCAATAACAAGTTATGTATTTTTCACAAATTAAAACGGTAATTCTCGACGAAAAAAAATACGGGATCAACAGTACAAGAATTTTTATACCATTTGCCATCCCGACTAATTGGGGAAGCATCTTTAATTTTATTTTTCGAATAATTAGTTGAGAACTTACACCAATGGCAGACAAATTACCTTAATGAAGATAAAAGAATTTCGCAAGCACTTTTATTCCTCCTTATCCAAATGTCCGAAGACTGAAGAGTTCTTGCCAATGGGATTTCGCTAAATAAATGGAACATTATAACAAGGTAAAATATTTATAAAAAAACAACAACTTTAATGATACAACAAATGAGCAATTAAGCCCCTAAAAACAAACATAATGTCAAGTAATTAAAACATTAATTCAAGAAAATAGAAATAAAAATATTTTTCTTTTAGCTTCAAATTTTTTTAAGTACTCTAATGTTCACTCGGACCATCAATTACCGGCGGATCGGGGAAACGGAGCTGCGAGTGGCTAATTTTCTAGGGCTGTAGTTCTACGCTTTCGATGCCTCAAAATTTGAATAAGCGTTCCGATTATAACTTGGGAATAAAAATTGAATTTAATGAGTTGAATTCTTAAACTTAAAAAAAAATAAAGAAATTAATCTTGAAAGAACTAAACATAATTTCAAAAGTATATTCATGATTATTATATATTTGTTTTTGCGGTTGGTATTTAATTATTTGAACTTTGCCTTTTCTTTTTGCAGTTTGCATATAGATTATAATAGCAAAATTCAAACTATAACAACGGAATGAAGACTAAGGCCCTGTGAGAATTTTGTTGCAACAGTGTACAGAATACAAAAATCGACTAAAGCTCTGTGACACTTTGCCTGTTTTTTTTTTAACAATTTACTGAATTTATAAGAAATTATGAATTGACAAGCATATACCAATACACAAAATAACTGCATGAATTTAGAATATATTAGAAAATAGTTCATATCAAAGTCCAACAAAAATATAATTCCACAAATAAAAAAATAAAGTTCTGCTAAACATAAGTAAATGTCATAAAAAATTCTTATTAAACTCAACGGTATCCTCGTCGTTCAAGAACTAATAATTAAAAGTTTTTCGAGTGCGATAATCCCATTTGCTGCATTTTTTCTCACTAATGGTTGTTGCATGCACAACTGCCTTGCCATATACAAGACAAAAATCCCACAATCAACCAAATCTAGTTTTTGTTGAGGCGATATCGAAACATATTATGGCTTCGTGCTACCGTGCAAATACATTTGGCTTGATTCATCGTTGCTTTCCTCTTTTTGAAGAGGCAAATGATTCATCTACTTTCCTCTTCACCTTCTTCAAATCAACGGTTCAATTGAAAAAAAAAATTATTGCACAACCATATCGGTACCTATAATCCATGTACATCAATTGCACATAACAATATGCAAGGTGCATTTGGTAACATCAAGTGCAAATTGTAATTTAGAAACAATAAAATTCAATTTAAAAAGCACAAGATGACTAAGAATATACCAAAGTTCAAATGAAATATACAATATCAAAGATTACATCATATATGCAAAATGCAAAATGCAAAATAAACATCAAAGCGCAAAATGCAAAATGCAAAATAAACATCAAAGTGCAAAATACACTACGCTAGAAAGAACAAATTTGTTGCAATTGACACCAGAAAATAACATGAACAAAAAAAAAACACAAATGTATCACAAAACAGCAAAATGAAAACACAAAATAATGTAACACAAACCAGGAAACTCCAAACAAACAATCAACGAATTTAGGAGGAAAAGGACAAATTCAACAAAATACTCCAAGGGCCGAAAAGCACAAAATACGAGAAAACAAAAAATCGCAATCGAGATCTGAAAAGATGTAACAAAAACGAAAAACAACCGACAAAATATTATAACTCGAACAGTAAAATCTAAACAAAAAATAATGTCAAAACAAAAAAAAAAATAAAAAAAAATTACATGATTAAAACCTCTAATTTGCATCTTTCACTTATGTTATAAAAATAACTCATTGCATTTCGTCAATGAATCGTCATTGAAGACATTTAAAACACCACAAATCAAATTACCTGTACGTTTCGATTTTGCACTATCCTCTAGGATGAGTTTTTTTGTTGGCGATTTGCAGAAGTTATAGAGATTCCATCGTTCTCGAGAACAACGATAGGGTTACAGAGATTGCATTGAAGAAAAGGGAGCAGGGAGAAGTTTTGTTTTTCGAGAGATTAACGATGGAAAAATGCAATTTGGGGAGGATTTGCAATTGACGTTTTGCAGCACGATTTATGCTAAAACCGATTTTTGTGGAGGATTAATAGGCATATATAAATTTAAGAATACAATATTCCTATTTTTGCTAAAGGGCAAATCAGCCATAAAAAGTAATAGGGGGTTATAGCAATAGTGGACTTATGACTTGGATTTTAACCAATATAATCTAATAATGGAGGGTCTATAGAAAATTACCCCATTATAAGTTGGGTCCGTACTATATTATTTTACCTAATGAGGGGGTTATCCCTCATTTTCCCATATATTATTGTGTTTATATTAATATTATTATCTCGACCTACAATATTACTGTCTCGGAAATCACTCTCAACAGTAATATTACTACTGTGTTGGTTGTTGAAAAAATTGAAAAAAAGAAAGTTAAAAAATATATTATATTACTATGAATACAATAATATTATTGTGTTAATATTAATATTATTGTTTGCGCCTACAATATTACTGCCTGAGATAGTAATATTATTGTGTTAAAAAAAATCAGCATCGGCGACAGGCCATAAAATAAAAAGTCTACGCCGACAACCGACCGCAAAACAAAATCCAGAAAAAAATAAATTTAAAAAATTATGAAAACGGGGGTTAATGTGATATCTTTGTTAAGATTGGGGATCAATTTATAATATTGATTAAGTTAGAGTTTCATTGGTGAAATTGATTTAATTTATATCCCGAGGGGTATTTTGGGTCAAAACATTAGGATGAGTTTATTTGCGAAATTATATTTTGTATGAACATATATGCATTTAAATTTTCCACTCGGCGTTAATGCAATTCGCCATAAAATAATAACCTTTATTGAATAATATTTTCGAACGATCCCAGTTTTGGAGAAATATGCTTATATAAAATGGGAGCTATTAGTGAGAAGCCCATCTAGCATTTTTTTTGTAAGGATGGGTCTAGTCCCTTGTTCTTTATTAGTGATAAGTCCAACTTTTATTTATTCTCAAACTCACCCTTCACTATTATTAGTTTTTTTTTTTTGCCAAAAATATTTTATTATTTCATTATGATAAAGCGTTTTGGGGCCTGGCTAATACCTTGTGGGCCTAACACAAGGAAAAAGAGTACCCCTACAATGGTAATAAAAATCTGAAGCGACCCTATCAAGTCTATTACAATGTAACCCCAAAATTGGGTAAAAAGGAAATAAGATAGAATAAATACTCCTATGGTGGCAACAACTACGAAAATTGCAAAAAGGCCCCAGATGGGGTTCAAACGTAAATCCGCAAAATAGACAAACTTCTCAACTTGGCTCCATGCAGCAGACTCCAAAATGATCCAACATGCGACGCCCCTACTCCACCAAACAAAAAGATTATAATAAATGTGACTCATGTGGTTCTAGATCTTCTACAAAATTGAGGGATTTCGGTTCTATCCAATGTCAATAAGGATCGGATATGCCAAGGAAAATCACCGATCTCTCGATATTGCTTCCTCTCTTTGTGATCATGAGCCAGTTTAGCTAGATCATCCGCCACTTTGTTCCCCTCTCTGAAACATGTTGAACAGACCAAGAATTCGGTAGGAGTTGCCGGATTTTGTTAATGACGTACTGGAGTTTCCAAGCAATCGAAGCCTTGCCACTAATCATATCCACAACGATTTTGGAGTCCGACTCGAAATCCACCTGATCCAAACCAATCTCCCTACTTATAGAAATGCCCTCAAAAATAGCATGGGCTTCCGCAATTAGTAGAGCACCTTGACCAAAGAAATATTAGAAACCTCATATAAATTTTCCTTCATGCGTGCGAATAAGGCCACCTCCTGAGGAATACTCCCCTTTTATGAGAGCCATCAACGCTAAGTTTACAGCTAGGATTGCTAGGAGGAAGCCATCGAATCCACTGCCCTCGCGTAAACATAGGCTCCTTGAGGCGGAGGTGTAAATGCTGAAGAAATACTTTGGCCACAGTTGTCGTCTTACTTTTGGGCACTAGTGCGTCGTTTAATGTAGTAAGGGATAAATGAATATGATGAATTATAGAGACGTAATTCATTGGTTTTCCTTCGAAAATGGCTGGCAACTACTTTTCCATATTTCCCAACAACCGAATAATAATATTCCCAGCAAAATTAGGCCTTCTTGCGAGCTAATCGACCCTTCACCCGTTGCATGGACCCACTTGGATAAGTTTTTTGCTAGATTTCAGCGTAGTGTTTCCACACACCAATTGCGACATCCGACAGAACAAAAACGTGGGAAAGACTTTTGAATTGTGGCGAAGCACAGCAGTGACATTTCGATGGAGAGGTGCAGCCACTTTTTCCTAATGCCATATCAACAGGAATAGCCCCATAAGCGAGCTTCCAAAAGAAAACAACAACTTTCTGCGGGATTTTTGGGTGCCATAATTTGGATGAGAATGAATAATGAGCACCCTTTGTACGGATATTATCCCAGTATGCACCAATTGTAAACACTCCAGTTGGAGATGGGGTGAAAACCAACCGATCTTCAAGTTCCTCATCGATAAAAAACAGCTCAAAATTTTTACATTGAGCCGGCATGAGGAAGTCCATGTATGTTTGCTCTTGCTGCTTGGCTTCATAAAAAGTGTGGGTACGGGTCTCGTTAAGAATATCGTCATCATGCCATTTGTCTCTCCAAAAATCGATATGACCTTTTTCAATGATCCATCGACTATGTAACTCCAAGGTTTTAAAATGAGGCCAAACTTCCCGATAAAGCAACGTAGAATGAAGAGGCAGGACATGTGAGGCGCCATATTTAGCATGAATGAACCTTGGCCACAATGATTTTCCTTCCAAAATAGATATCGTATCTTTCAGAGAACGAAACCCTAGTCCTCCTTCACATTTAGGCTTGCAAATTTTATCCCAATTTATCCAATGTATCACAGTACCTTCCCTTTTACCCCATAGGAAACTCCGAAATAAGGCTTCAATTTGATTCAACATTTGATTTGGGACCACTGCTGAAGACAAAGTGTGGGTTGGGAGACTAAATAGAACTGCCTTGATAAGTGTTATTCGGCCACCAAAACTCAAAAGTTTTGTCTGCCATCCTTGTAGCCGCTGTTGCACATATAGTCAAAATGCTTCGTCAAGCAACGACCCTTATAAATTGGCACCCCGAGATATTTAAGAGAAAGGGGTTTATGAGTGCAGCCCGTCCACTCTTTGAGGAGATGGATCTTGTTGTCTGGAATTTTCGTAGGAGTCTAGAAGCCGCTTTTGTCCAAACTAATAACTTGGCCAGACGACTTTTCATATTTGTGCAGCATGCGCATTAAATTTTTCACTGATCTCTTACATCAATTAGTGAAGATTAACATATCGTTGGCATAGAAAATGTGCGAGATATGGAGCGATCCACGTCGAACCTTATATTGTTGGAGGCCATCATGCGCTTCCGAATGTTTGAGATTCAGAGAAATAATCTCTTGAGCTATATTGAATAGAAGAGGCGAGAGAGGATCACCCTGCCGATACATGAGTTCACAGACTCGGTGGGAGAAACCAGGAGACTGGAGGGCTTTAAGGACAAATCTCCACTCCATCCTAACATAAGCTTTCGACATATCAAACTTTAGCAGTAAATTACATCCCTCCACTTTACGGTCAATATCGGAAACTAATTCTTGTGCTAAAGCGATGGACTCATGAATGCTGCGATCCTTCAAGAAACCCGATTGTACTTCAGAAAGAACCATAGGTAGAAATTTACCCAATCTAGAAGCAAGAATTCGAGAGATCAGCTTGCTGGCGAAATTTCCCAAACTAATTGGACGAAATTGACTTAGGTCGTCTAGGTTAGGAATTTTAGGCAGAAGAACGAGTAGAGTAGTAGTCATGCCCTTCGATAAATAATTACCCTTGAAAAACCCTAACCCTTGAACCACCTCCATAAGATCATCTTTAATAATTTGCCAGCAGCTCACATAAAAATGACCCGTGCAACCATCTTGACCAGGAGCACTGTCAGGAGATAGATCTTTGATGGCTTGAAACACTTCAGTATATGTGGGACTATCACAAATTTGTTCGTTCGTAGAAGCAGAAACCTTGGTCTCCACGTGGTCAAAGAGCTCCATATCGAGATAATAGGGAGTGACTTTAAACAATTCTGAGAAATATGTTACAACTTTGTCGCCAATGAGTCGACCCTCTGGCGTATAAGATCCATCGTCAAGTTTAAGAGAAATTCGATTACGCCTCCTCCGTTATTTTATCATCGCTTGAAAATATTTGGTATTCCGATCGCGTTCTTATAATTCACGAACCCTAGCTTTACTTGCAAGCATCTCATGCTCCGAGTCAAGATATTGGGTCAGCTCCTGCTTGGTTTGGAAGCATGAATCCTTGGTCTCTTGACTCCAATTCTGGACAAGATTGCTTTCCGTTTCCACCATCCGACATCGTATAATTGTTATATTATCCCCAAGTCTCCCAAAAAGTTCCCAGTTCCATTGTTTCAAAGCTTTACGAAGGATTCCAAGTTTAGTTTTAAAACTCGCCTTTTCGTCTAGAGAACTGGTCTGCCACACAGTAGTAACAAACGGTAAAAATTCTGGATGGTCAATCCACATACGTTGAAAATAAAAACGGGATTTCCGAATATGCGGAGGCGGAAATTTGAGGAGGAGAGGCGTATGGTCGGATTATATTATCGCCAGGTGCTCAAGTTTTGTATTTTGTGAATGATCAATAGCCGCAGAATTAATAAGTATGCGATCAATCCATTGGCAAATTCGACGGCGTCCACTTTGCTTATTTATTGTCTTCAAAACCCAGATCAGTAAGTCTAGCGTCCACTATGAATTCATTAAATTCATGCATCCCGGCAACATAACCTGAGATCCTCGTTACTTTTCTTTCAGTGATATAATCGTGTTGAAATCACCTCCTAGCAGCCATGGAATAGATGTAAGCTTCCCAAGTTGGGTCAAATATTACCATAATACATCCTCTTCTGCCTATTACACTTAGCGTAGATGAACGTCGTCATTTGGCCAGAAAAGATAGAATCGAAAGTAACTTCCACGGTAATACATTGATCATGTATCTCCTTGACATGCATCTGCACTTCGTCTTTCCAAAAAATCCAAATGTATTCATTAGTAGGACAACCATGCAAAAATTCTTAAAACCAAGTTTTCGGGCAATTGTAGCAATTTTGTTTCCTGTTGTTTAGGTTCCAGTAAAACCACAATATATGGCTTATGTTGGAGAATGAGTTTTATTACATGAAACAGGGATTGTGGGTTCCCTATACCCCTTATGTTCCATATGATGACTGACATCAAGAACGAATGTGGTTGGAAGGAGCCTCGACGACACTCTCTTTTCTTGGCCAACCTGGTCCATCGGTAACCTAGGACGACCGTGTCACGAATCACTCCCAATAATATAATAAACTTTAGAATTTAATATTGAAAATTCAGTTGAAAGATTGTATTCACTCAAAGTGCAAAGTAGGGTTTACAATTTTGAAGAAAGAAAGACAAACTTGGGGAAAAAGAAGAAAGAACTCTATGTTATCTCTACATTAACTAAGCTAGACTAGAGTACTATAATGCTTGCCAACCAACCATGAGTGTTTTTATGCCCATTTATAGAAATAAAACAACGGCTCTCTCTCCCCAGCCCAGAGCACATTGTGTGCATGTGATGTTGTCCATGCTTCCCTCTCTCGAAACGGCGCCGTTTGGCCCTCCCCTCCAACTTTCGAAAAAAAACGTAATAAAATGAAAGCGTGGACGTGTTTTAATAAGTTAAAACGACGTCTTTTAAAGCATAATAAAAGAAAATTAAAAAAATGGTTAATTCCGTTACACCACTCCTCCCTCTTCCCAAGCCATGACTCATGGCTTAAAGTGAGGGAACTTTTCCATTTCCGTAGCTTCCTCCCAAGTGGCCTCCGCCTCTGGAAGGTGTGCCCACTGAATCAACCACTGTACCACCGCCGTGCTATTCCTCTTTATCATTCTCCTCCCCAAAATAGCTACTGGAACTAATAACATCTGGCTATCTTCATCTAAAGGAGGCAAGTTGGTGGGAACTTGTGTGTGAGCTACAACCTTCTTCTTCAACTGATCGAGAGACATGGAAAACAGGATGTAATTTAGCTTCTGGTGGTAGTTGTAGTTCATATGCTACTTCTCTAACCCTTCTGATAATGGGAAATGGACCACAATACTTAGGTGTAAGCTTCCACATGTGGCTTTTCCTTAGACTCAGTTGCTTAAAGGGTTCTAGTTTAAGGTAGACTGCATCTCCTTCCTCAAAATACCTCTCACTTTTGTTGTTATTTGCATAGTATTTCATCCTCTCTTGAGCTTCCCTCAACAGCTCCTTCAGCTTCTGTGATATCATCTGGTGCTTTTTCAACCAACTGTCAACCCCTTCTGTAGTCTTGATCAAATGAGGTCCATACCCAAGCTGTGGGGGAGGATATCCATACATTGCTTCAAATGGAGACATCTTGATGGTTGAGTGAAAAGTAGTGTTGTACCACCATTCGGCCAATGGCACCCAAGTGCTCCATTTCTTTGGAAATTGCCCACACATGCACCTCAAATAACTCTCTAGGCGCTGATTCACCCTTTCTGTTTGCCCGTCTGTCTGAGGGTGATGTGCAGTGCTAAGTTGTTGTTGTATTCCTAGAGATGACATCAACTCCTTCCAAAAGTTGCTAGTGAATATGGGATCTCTGTCTGATACTATATAACTAGGAAGCTCATGCAGTCTGTATACTTCCTCAATAAAGACTTGAGATAGCTGTGAGGCACTAATGGGGTGGCTTAGAGCTATAAAATGGCTGTATTTAGTAAACTTGTCCACCACCACCCAAATCACTTCATTTCCCTGAGATCTTGGTAACTTGACTATGAAATCCATAGTCATACAACTCCATGCTTGCCCAGGGACTGGGAGAGGTTGCGAATATCCTGGTATCTTTGCATTTTCATGCTTACTTAGTTGACAAATATGGTACTGCTTCACCCATTCTCTCACTTGTTGTTTGAACCCTGGCCATAGGAATGTAATTTGGATCTTTTGGTATGTGCTTTGGATTCCAGAATCCCCCCCCCCCCCCCCCCCCCCCACACTAGAACTGTGCATTTATTCAACTAACTTCTGCCTGATGTTAGATGATTTCCCCACAAATATCTTTCCTTTTTTACCTTATCAATCCTTCCACATAACTGTATTATGACACATCCCATGGTCTGAGTGTGCTATTGTCAATGATTTCTTGAGTATCTGTGTCAGCATCATAGCTTTGGACCATCTCTTGAACCCACAATGGTCGGATTACAGTAAGTTGATTCAATTTCCCCTTCTCCTCCTCTTCTAGACAATGCATCTGCCACCCCATTTTCCTTTCCCTTCTTATAATCAATAGTGTAGTTGAAACCTAACAACTTGGCTAAGTATTTATGTTGTAATGAAGTGGAGAGTTTCTGTTCCAGCAAATACTTAAGACTCGTCTGATCGGTTCTTATCACAAATGTGCCACAGATTAGGTATGATTTCCATTTCTGCACAGCTAGGAGTATTGCCAGGAACTCTTTCTCATAATTGGATAAACCTAAGCTCTTGTGGCCTGGAGCTTTGCTTAAGTAGGCCAGTGGGTGCCTATTTTGCATCAAGACAGCTCCAATGCCAGTGTAGGAAGCATCTCTCCACCACAAACTTCTCCTTGAAGTTTGGCAACTGTAACACTGGAGTGGAGGTCATCACTTCCTTCAGTCTTTCAGAAGACAGTTGAGCCTTTTCACTCCACTTAAATTGTCCCTTCTTGAGTAATTGAGTGAGTTTGGCTATTTCCCCATTCCCTCTCACAAATTTCCTGTAGTACCCAGTTAAGCCCAAGAATCCTCTTAGTGCCTTGACTGATTAAGGAATTGGCCAGTCTTTCACACTCTGTATCTTAGAGGGGTCAACTCCTACTCCCTCTTCATTGATCACATAACCCAAATACACAACTGGTCTCTGCCCAAAGCTACATTTAGATAACTTAGCATACAAGTGGTATTGCTTCAGTAACTTACAAACCACTTCCATGTGCTCCAAATGCAACTCTATAGTTTTGATGTAAACTAATATATCATCAAAGAAAAACAATACAAACTCTCTTAAGTGTTCTCTGAACACATTATTCATGAGTGATTGAAATGTGGCAGGAGCATTGGTTAGCCCAAATGGCATTACTCTAAACTCATAGTGTCCAGAAGAAGTGACAAAAAGCAGTCTTCTCAATATCAGCTTCCTTCATCCTGATCTGGTGATATCCAGCCCATAGATCCACTTTTGAGAACACCTTAGCTCCTTCTAGTTCATCCAAGAGATCATCAATCAAGGGTATAGGATATCCATCCTTGATGGTCATAGCATTAAGCTTCCTATAATCCACACAGAATCTCCATGATCCATCCTTCTTCTTTACAAGCAAGACTGGGGATCCAAAGGGACTGTTGTTAAGTGTATTTTTTTACACTTTATCGTACCTTTTAATTGGAGCTCTTGGTTTGTTTTAATGATTATTGGTGCTTAAAATGTTGATTTATTGTATTTTAGGTACAAATTGAAGAATTGGGAAAGTATGGGGTAAAAACTGCAATTTTGGAGAAAATATGGGCCAAAAGTGAAGAAATAAAAAATCTGAAGAAATATAGCCCGGAACGGCCCTCCCAGAAAGACACTTAAAACTGGGACGATCGTCTGAGAAGCAGGAGCAGTCTCTGGTTTTGAGACGGCCGTCCGAGTTTTAGTGCAAAATTCGGGACGGCAGTCCGAGATTACGAAAAGGCGCAGTAAAGGAATCCTAATTGCACAAGGAAACTACCTTCTTCTCCAAATTTTCCACTCTATATAAGACTAAGACAAGCACACAATTGGGGATCAATCTTTTTACGCAATTTCAAGAGCAACAAAGCAATAACGAAGACGAAGAATTCGAAGACTCCAAGCATAGACTTATCGTTTCTGATTAATTTTATTTGTGTTTTTACTTTAATCATGAGTAGATAATTTTATTATTTCTAGGATTTTATTTGGAACCCTATGTGGGATTTATGAACCATTTTCTATGATTTTATGAAAGTTTTAATTCCGGATTATTTTTTCTACTTGTTTTATTAAGTGCATGAACTTGATCACCTTATGTGCTTTTCTGTTATTGTTAATCGCATGAATCGGAAGATCGGGTTAATAAAGAACTGTGGTAGAAGAGTCTTTGTGGTATTAACATAGGAATATAGTTAATCTTTTACGTAACCATTATTGAGATTTGTGCTTAATGTTGTGTTCTAGAATTAATTGCGTAGGAATACAATGATTGAATCTAGAGTATTAGAATCGTAATACACGCGAAAGCGGGTTATGAGTAAATTAGCATCTCAGGTTAATAATCACATAGGGGGGAAGAATAAAATCCTAGGCTCGTTTTCTCTAATTAAATCTTCGTTTTAAATTTCTTTCTTGTTTTTGCTTGCTTTTTAAGTTAGTTTAATTTAGTTAATCTTTTCCAAATTCGGCTGTGTAGGATGAGCTTGATAACAATTGCTAGGATTTAGCGTCTAGGATTAAATAATTAAATATTCTCTGCGGGATCGATATCCGGACTTAATTGTCCACTTTATTACTTGTACGATATGTGCACTTGCGTGTAGGTTATCCACCAACAAGTTTTTGGCGCCATTGCCGGGGAATAATTAATTCTTTATTTTATTCTAGCTCTAAATTTGAAAAAAATTCACGATTCACCCATTTAATTTTTGTTTTATTTTATTTTTCTTTATGGTATTGTGTATGCGCAGGAGGCTCGATCTTGCTAGAGAACCGTTTGATCCCGAAATCGAACGTACTTTGCGAGCCGCTAGGAGACGCCACCGCGCAAACAATATAATGGAGGACGAAGAACACAAACACGCAGAGGTAATTTACTCGAGGCCTACGGAAACCAAGTCCAAGACCCACCCTCTCAACTTCCATTACAGCCAGCAGTTCGGCCACGGGCACTTCAACACTACATAATCCCTACTCTCGACGGGTTCCGCCCCAGCATCCAATATCCACCTATTGAGGTGCATAATTTTAGAGATTTATTATTATTATTATTATTATTATTATTATTATTATTATTATTATTATTATTATTATTATTATTATTATTATTATTATTATTATTATTATTATTATTATTATTATTATTATTATTATTATTATTATTATTACACAGAGAGAGAGAGTTATGACTCCGGGAAGCAACTTTGCGGTTGAAAATCTATGGAGGCATGATTTGAATCTGAAAGTTGAGAGAGGAAGAGAGAGACGACTGTGAATGGCTAGGGTTTAAAACTGATTTTAAAATGACATTTTAGGTACTTCAGGGTGGGCGAGGGGTCTGTCAAATTAATTTCAAAATGAAGGAGGTATGCACAAGGATATAATTAGCTTGGTGTTAGTTATATTCCTGATTTCTCCCATTCGCATTTCCACGTGTCCTAGGAATTTGCTGGGCCGATTTTTTCAATTTAGGACTTCTTATTAAACTTTATGTTGCATTGTTTTGAATGATGTTATTTTCTAAATCAATTTCAATTTTTTTTTGTCTTCCGCGATCACATATGGATTTTTAAGTCAAACTTGTTTAATTATTATTAATTTGTTTTTCAATTTTTGGTTGAGATGAATGAAACTATGCTGTCCTTAGATCGGCGGATCAACCGATCAACAGAGATGCGCATTGGACCATTGGCTGGAATAAAATAAACATTCAGCTTACTGGATTCCGATTAAAATCCGATGTTTCTGGGAATCCATTCATTCTGATATGAGTGAGTATTTATGGATACAATACAAGATCAATATTCAGTTTCACTTCATTTGTTTACATTTAGTCTAGTATCGACATATGCTTGTGTATCGAATATATGATGAATGTGTTTTGAGTAAAAAGACAAGAGCACAAAAACAATAAAAAACAAAGGTTTAATCAGAGTAAACAAGCCTACGATTTTATCCCCCTATGTGATTATTACTCCCCCAATTCCTTCAATCATGCAAGCAATTAACCCGAATTCTTCGTCTTCGTTATTGCTTTGTTGCTCTTGAAATTGTGTAAAAGATCGATCTCCAATTGTGTGCTTGGCTTGGTCTTATATAGGGTGGAAAATTTGGAGAAGAAGGTAGTTTACTTGTGCAATTAGGAGTCCTTTACTGCCCCTTTTTGTAATCTCGGACGGCCGTCCCGAATTTTGTACTAAAACTCGGACGGCCTTCTCAAAACCAGAGGTGGCTTCTGCTTCTCAGACGGCCGTCCCATTTTTAAGTGTAAATCTGGGACGACCGTCCCATGCTATATATCTTCAGATTTTTTATTTTTTCACTTTTGGCCCATATTTTCTCCAAAATTGCAGTTTTGACCCCATACTTTTCCAATTCTTCAATTTGTACCTAAAATACAATAAATCAATTTTTTAAGCACCAATTATCGTTAAAACACACCAAAAGCTCAAATAAAAAGGTACGATAAAATCTAAAAATATACACTTAACACACCCCCAAACTTGAACTTTTGCTTGTCCTCAAGCAAAAAATCTACCAATAAGCAAATAACTCAACTACTACATCTCAATACATAGATTAATGATCAACTTCACGTTTTCAGAACTTGTAATTATAATGACAATTCTTAGGCATTCGCAGGCTCAAAATTCAACAACACTTAGTCACTCACCATTACCAAAAACCACAATTCATACAATTGCTGTAAGCATCCAATATTTGAAAATTTAAGAAAGAAAGAATTTATACTTACATGCATATATTTGACTCCAAATACTCACCAAATTATTCTACTCTACTAATATCGAACATTAAGCTATTGGGATCATTGGGGTTTTGTGGCTTTCAATTGTTAGGCTATTTGGTTCGAGGTAGGAAATATGGTATATGTGGCTATTCTTCTTGAACTGAGGTGATTACGCAAAAATTTGAAAGATAGGCGTTTGAAACAATGAATTCACCTCTAAGGACTTTTATAAACTCGATTCTTAAGAGTTCAAAAGTCTCCACTTTTGCTCTTAAGACAATGGATCGAGCTTTCAAAACTATTCAACAATTAGTCCTTACTTCTCCCTTCTAGTCTCTTCTTTTTCTCTTTTTCTCTTTTTTTTTTCCGAATAAGAAGAAGGACCTTATAAAAAAATTAGACCGAACTCCAAGGGGTAATTTTTCAAGAATCTCCACGTTTCTACCTTGTACACATTGGCTAAAAGAAAGAACACCTTTTCTCCGAGGCTCAAATCATGTTCTAAGGATAATTTCGATAAAAAGGTCGGCTTGAAAGGCTCAATCGGTTCAAAGAAGGCCCAAATCATATCCCAAATCACTCACTACTCAATACTTCGTATCATAAATTTTCTAAGGTGCGTCTTAAAACCGAACTTAGCATGATCTAGCACAAATTAATTCCAAATTTAAAATACAAACCATTCAACCAAAGCAATGCACAAAGTGTGATTCCTAGCAATAATTCGCTTCTAAGTTCCGTTGAATCGAAAGCTAAACAAACATCTACTCCTTATCACACAAAACAAGCAATTTCATCATCAAACATTGATCATCTCTCATCATCATAACTCATCGATGCATTCGACTCAAGCAAAATAATTTTTTTTTTGTATATTCCGAAAAAAACGATAAAAATAATAAAAATAAATAAAACCTAATGCATGCAAACTAAAACAAATAAGCACAAAAAAACATGTTTTTCACCCCCAAACTTAAAATTTCCGTTGCCCTCAACAAAATTAGCACAAAGTTTAACTTTTGAAAACACCTGATTTAGTCGGAGTCGATGTGATCGGGGTGCTCCTCCCTAGCTCTCTCACGCTAGTCCTAATTGGGCGGTGGCACTTTTCTTTCCCTTTCTCTTCCCTTTGGAAAATTATGCTTCGCTCGTGCGGCCTCGTTTGTTGGACATAGTTGGGAGAGAGGTTGGAATAGATTCGGTGAGAATTGGTTGACAATGGAACTCAAAATTTGGTTGGAGCAAATTGTCGAACACCTTGTGGGCGTGCCTTGAAAGAGTAGATTTTGGAGAATTTGGTTTGATTCTCTAGCCTCCTTGTGTGTGGGATGTGGAGAGAAGAAACGAGGAGGGTTTAGGAAATAATGGGGGAGAAAATCTGATTTTTTAATTTAAAACGCCCCATAAATGTTCGGACGGCTGTCCCGGTTTTTGTGCTACATTTCGGACGGCCGTCCGAATTTATTTTTTCGTTACTGGTTGTGGGACGGCCGTCCCACAAATTAGGCATGTTTTGGGACGGCTATCCCGCATGCACTGCTGGTGGACTTTGCCTTCTGTTTCCCAGACGGCCGTCTGGGATTTCGCTTGCAATTTCGGACGGCCGTCTAGACCCCCTGACTATGTTTTCGACCCTGAAAATTAAAATTCAAATAAATTAATTAGAATGCATGCATATGACAATAAAAACGAAACAAAAAAGTAAAGAAAACTACAAAAACCAATAAAGCTCGGGTTGCCTCCCGAGAAGCGCTAAGTTTAAAGTCTTCAGCCGGACGTTGCTTCTTTATTTCAAGCAAAAGTGACCGAAGTCACTTGGCTATCTTCACTCGCTTCCCAATACGGTTTTAGCCGGCTTCGCTTCACGTTGAACGTAAGATTTGAATCTCGCTCCTTTATTTTGACAACTTCGAGAGGAAGAATTTCTTGGACAATAAACGGCCGTGACCACTTTGATTTGCGGTTCCTTGGAAATAACCAAAGACGGGATTTGCACAATAACACCAATTTTCCTTTGTGCAATCCCCTTTTGATTTTATCCTTACGACCCCAATATCTTGACTCATCCTTCTCTCGTGGCTTGCTCGATTCTTTGGGTGGCAATATCTTCCTTGCACTTTTATCGTCGTTAAGGCCCCAACTCGTATGACTTTCTCTCGGAGGAGTCCAAATTGAGTCCATGAAGTAAACTTGCTCCTTCGGATTCTCGTTTCCGCCATCATCTCCTGCACTCAAAGATGTTTTCCCATTGTCCAAGATCAAAACATCAAATTTTTCATGATTTGTAAAATCCATAAGCTCAATAGCAAAACAATCATTATTATCACATGGATTTTTATTAGCACTAAAAACATTGAATTTGATTGTTTGATCATGCACAGTCATTGTAAGATCACCACTAGCACAATCAATAAGAGTTTTCGACGTGGCTAAAAACGGATATCCTCATCTATATCAAGTATAACGAAATCTACAAGGAAGATGAATTTATTAACCTTCACTAACACATTCTCTAAAATATCTTTTGGGTAAACTAAAGATCTATCGGCTAATTGAAGAGTTATAGCCGTCGGTTCAATTTCTCCTAACCCAAGATTTTTAAAAGTAGAGTAAGGCATAAGATTAATGTTGGCGCCTAAATCAATGAGCAATCTAAAATTTTTACCTCCTATAGTACAAGGAATAGTAAACTTACCTGGATCACCGAGTTTTTGTGGAAGGGGCCGAGTAAGAATTGCACTAATTTGCTCCGTGAGTTGGATCATCTCGTTCCCTTGCAATTTCTTACCTTTAGTCACGAGGTCCTTGAGGAATTTCACCCACTTTGGCATCTTTTGAAGTGCTTCAATTATGAAAGGAATATTTATGCGAATTTCCTTCAACTTGTCCAAAAATCTTTGATATTCGGCATCGAGCTTCTTCTTTATAAACTTTTGAGGATAAGGAATTGGAGGGACTTGTGAATGCACCGTTGATGGTGGCTCTTCATGAGTTGATTCTTTTTCCTCATTCGCTTTCGGCTTCTCAATTACCGTGTTTCTCTTCTCTTTTTGTGGGGCTTCCTCCACTTGCCGTTCTTCAAGGTGACTGTTTGGCATGTCTCGACCTCGATCTTTTTCGTTAGCAATCTTTGTGGATATGGGATTGGCTCGACCCATTCGGCTACAGTGACTTGCGGCTGGACTTGAATTTCTTCCTTTTTCTCGATCTTGAAATCGATAACTTGGCACGTCTCGAACTTTTGCTTTCGAGGATCTTCCGTATTCGATGGCAATGCTCCCGCCTGACGGTTCTCTTGATTCACAACGAATTGAGCGAATTGATTCTCCAAATTCCGCAGCGAGGCTTGGGTAGCAGTCATGAATTGGGCCAATATCTCCTCCGTGTTTGATTTTTGGGCCGGTGGATTGTTGCCTTGATAGCTTTGTTGAGGAGGGGCTTGATTTTGGAATTGACCTTGAGGTCTTTGATATCATTGGCCTTGTTGATTTCCTCCATATTGCCCTTGTGATCTCCACCCTTGATTTTGGAATTGACAAGGTGCGTTATTAACGTAGTTGAGCGATTCCACATCTTGTTGGCATTGGAGCGTGTAGTGATTTCCACCGCAAATTTCACAACATGGAGAATCAATTACTTGGACTTGTTGTGGCGGACTTGCTTTGATGTGCTGTAGAAGGAGTTGATTTTGTTGAGCAATTTGGGTCACTTGAGCTTGAAGGGCCGTAATTGCATCTAACTTCAACACTCCGAGAATTTTCTTGGCTCCATTAACCGTCCTCTCGCTTGACTTGGCAAACCGATTTTGTGCAATTCGATCCAACATGATAAATGCATCCGGTATCGATTGACTCATAAAATTTCCCCCGGTTGATGCATCTAAGACGGTTCGTGCATTCTCGTTAATCCCTTGGTAGAAGATGTGGATTTGCCGCCATTGTTCGACTCCATGTGCTGGACATTGCCGCAAAGGAGTTTTAAATCTCTCCCATGCCTCGTATAATTGCTCTCCTTGCTCTTGGACAAAATTATGAATTTCTCGTCGGATTCTCTCGTCACTCTCGGGTGCGCTGTAAACTTTCATGAAAAGGTTGAGGAGTTGAGGCCACAACGAGATAGAGTGGGGGGCTTGGGACATCAACCACTGGCGAGCTCTTCCTTGTAAGGAGTGCTTGAAGAGAATTAAGTGAAGTGCCTCTTGGGAAATGCCGTTTTGACGGTGGGAATTACAGGTATCTAGAAAATTGACAATGTGAAGATGGGGATCTTCACCCGCCAATCCACTCAATAGCCCGTTATGTTGGAGCATCGTCAAGAGGCCTTGCTTGATCTCAAAATTGTGCGCCTCGATGGGTGGATATTGGATGCTCGGGCGGAATCCGTCATGGGTCGGGATTATGTAGTCTTGAAGTGCCCGTGGCCTAGCTGCTGGCTGTAATGGGAGTTGAGGGGGTGGGTCTTGGTTTTGGTTTCCATTGGCATTAAGTAAATTCCCCTCTGCCGTGCGTTCTTCATCCTCCATTATAATGTTTTCGCGTTGAAGTCTCCTAGCGGCTCGAAAACTACGTTCGATTTCGGGATCAAACGGTTCTCTAGCAAGATCGAGCCTCATGCGCATGCACAGTACAAAGAGAAATAAAATTAAACAAAAATTAAATGGGTGAATCGTGAAAATTGTTCAAATTTAGAGCTAGAATAAGATAAATAATTAAAATATTCCCCGGCAACGGCGCCAAAAACTTGTTGGTTGATAACCTACACGCAAGTGCACGTGTTGTACAAGTAATATAGTGGACTAAAAGTCCGGATATCGAACCCACAGAGAATATTTAATTATTTAATCCTAGACACTAAATCCTACCAATTATTATCAAGCCCACCTTACACAGTCGAATTTTGAGAGAATTAACTAAATTAAACTAAATTAAAAAGCAAATTAAAAAGACAAGAGCAGGAACACAATTAAAAACGAAGGTTTAATCAGAGTAAACAGGCCTAGGATTTTATTTTTCCCCCTATGTGATTATTACTCCCCCAATTCCTTCAATCATGCAAGCAATTAACCCGGATTATTAACCTGAGATGCTATAATCATAACCCGCTTCCGCGTGTATTACGATTCTAACACTCTAGATTCAATTACTATATTCCTATGCAATTAATTCTAGAACACATCATTAAGCACAAATCTCAATAATGGCTACCTAAGAGATTAACTATATTCCTATGTTAATACCACAAAGGCTCTTCTACCACAGTTCTAATTATTAACCCGATCTTCCGATTCATGCGATTAACAATAGCATAAAAGCACATAAGGTGATCAAGTTCATGCACTTAATAAAACAAGTAGAAGAAATAATCCGAAATTAAAACTTGCATAAAATCATAGAAAATGGTTCATAAATCCCACATAGGGTTCAAAATAAAATCCTAAAAATAAGAAAATTAGCTACTCATGATTAGAGGAAAAACGCAAATAAAATAAGTCAAAAACGATAAATCTATGCTTAGAGTCTTCGAATTCTTCGTCTTCGTTATTGCTTTGTTGCTCTTGAAATTCTGTAAAAGATCGATCCCCAATTGTGTGCTTGGCTTGGTCTTGTATAGGGTGGAAAATTTGGAGATGAAGGTAGTTTCCTTGTGCAATTAGGAGTCCTTTACTGCGCATTTTCGTAATCTCAGACGGTCGTCCCGAATTTTGTACTAAAACTCGGACGGCCGTCCCAAAACCAGAGGTGGCTTCTGCTTCTCATACGGTCGTCCCAGTTTTAAGTGTAAATATGGGACGGCCGTCCCATGATATATATTTTCAGATTTTTTTTTTCACTTTTGGCCCATATTTTCTCCAAAATTGCAGTTTTGACCCCATACCTTTTCAATTCTTCAATTTGTACCTAAAATACAATAAATCAACTTTTTAAGCACCAATTATTGTTAAAACACACCAAAAGCTCAAATAAAAAGGTACGATAAAATGTAAAAATATACACTTAACACCGATCCGATCATCTGAGTAGTACTTTACTACTCAATATCCGATAAGATTCTATATATGAACTTGGGGCAGACATAGTGAATGCATTACCATATTGCAATCTACGGATTAGTTATGTATTATCGTAATTTTGAAATTTCATAAACAATTATCCATTATTAAATAGGGGCTTCTAAGCAATGTATTTTAGTGTTTTCTTCTTAATACATATACTAGTGTTTCTCCACCAATGTTCATAAAAGGGAGCTTCTCTCAAGGTATGAATCATAGATATTTCATCACAAATTCTGGATCCGGAATAATTTAGGATCGAAGTAACGTAGGTGAATTTTTTGCCTGCAGTCATATGCACGAGTTGTTGGGAATCGGACACGTGTACGCAGCGGAAAACAAAAACATTATGCGATTTAAACAACTTTAAAGCACATAAACACATGCCCGATAATTGAAAACAATTAATTGCGTACCTTTGCGCTTCCAGCGAAATTAAAAACAACATACATGCTTAATTACTTAAACGAAATTAAATCAACTAGCATGCTCGCGTTTAAATCAAATAATCATGCTCGCAGTAATTTAAACAATTTCATGTAGTCACATAAAATCATACAAGAACGAACATATATATTCAATTTAAACGTAACCAAATCTATCGACAATGCATTCGAAAGTTTACCTCTTGAAGCGTGAGGTAGGCGCACTAAGCAAAGCTAGATTGCCCCGGAAACTAATCCGTGCAACCCGGAGCAGCAGCGGCGGAACGGCAGCAGCGGCAAGACGAGCTGCGGCGGCGCGTGTGGCTCACGCGCTGTTTTTGGGCGGTGCGTGGGAATGCGTCCGGCGTCGGCTCGTGTGCTGCTCCTCGATTCTTCGATCTTCTATCTTCCTCCTCTCGGATTTCACCTCGTATACTTCGATCTACTAAACACGTGGAACTAGACACGTAATAGTTAGAAAAACAGAAGAATAGAAAGAAAGAAAGAACTACCAATGTGAACCGGCCAAGAGATGGCCGATTCCGGCAAGATTCCGGCGACGACGACGATGGTGGCCGTGTGGAGAGTGGCTGAGAGAGAGAAGGGGAGCGGCTAGGGTTAGGGTTTGTGTGTGTTGTGTGTTCAAGTGTGTGTGTAAGACCTATAAATCAAGTATTTATAGTGTCTTGCATAAAAACCTAACGGGCTTAAGTTGGACCGGGCCCACCAGCTTAAGTTCGTTAGTTCTTTTACTTGCTCGTCTGTCTCTCAATTCGATGATCAGAAAATTGCAACAATTACATTTTCGGACTAATTATAATGTCCTCTTCACGACGAGTGCCAATTCTCAATTTCCAACTTTCCAAAAGTGGAAACCCTAATTCAGTGCACTTTCTAAATTTGGAAACTTCCCGATTTAGAAAGTCCACTAAGATGTTCGCCTATTCTTTTCCTTTTCTTATTCTCATTCATAATTCCAAATTACGAATGCTGGACCCAATCATATTGAATTTCAATCATGCAAAGATAAACCATTTTATCTCTGACCGTTTATTCAAAGATCTCATATGCACAGCAGTGTGACCCTCGATGGTTCAGGTGTAAGCTAGCCGTGGGCCCACAACCCTTTGTGGTCAAAACTCGTCCCTTAGAGTTACGATTAAGATGAAACTCGTTTCACCTTAATTACCCAACGAATCAAGATTGGCGTCTAGAAACTACGCGTCATGATTCCCTAGATACAAATGAAGTGCCTGCAAGAACCTTCAGATATAGTTAACGTACAGTACGATCACTTCGATACATATGTCCTGATTGAACTAGAGGCATTGGTTCATCGAGACCACTTTATTTTTTCAATGACGGTGCGATCGTTCTAAGTGTTGTAATTGTTACATGCATGACTTAGAGAATCGAATTCTCTAATCATCACTTAGTCAGCTCTGGCCAGAGACTTAGAATGATTACAAACTATCAGAACACACAGGACATCCAAGACTATTCTAGCGATCGAATCCCCGACTACAATGCATAGACCTCCCACTAGATTTCGGACTGCACGAACACTTGCCCTTGGGATGGTCCTCGGTGGAACTCAGGGACAGGTCACGATACAGCTGGTCCTCTAGTGAAGTCACGGTAATGTCTAGGTCATAAGGACTAATGGTGTACAACTATACCATAGATATTTCTACTCAATTATTGGGAACCACTCAGAGATTTCTAGGGTGAGGGAGTTCAGTGAACTCGTCAACTTACGAGCACCCACTTATGCATGCCGATATCACAATACCGTTTACTGATGAGATGCAGTACACATACAGTAAGTGCTAGTCTGTTAATGGGAAACGCCGATATCCCCATTGGTGGCGTAACCCTTCGACTAGGAACACGTTTAACAGTTATAATACTTAAGTAAATATCTCACGATCCTAACGATCAATTACTAGTACTTGTAATAACTATAAGGACTATATCTATGCTTGTGACAAAGAGACAAATATATAGAATGCCAAGGTGTTTTATCATTAATTCGAATAAAGGTTCGTTTATTACCATAATAAATATGAAAGACCACAGCCACATGTTGGCTTGTTGGTCACCTACTCTAACAATCTCCCACTTGACCTAAAGCCAACTACCCATGAATCGTAATTCCATCGACTCTCTATGTTTCTCGTGGATTGATCTCGGTAAAGGCTTCGTGAAGGGGTCTGCAACGTTCTCTTCCGAGGTGACTCGTTCTACTTTAACTTCACCTCTATCAATGATCTGTCGGATCACATGATACTTCCTCAGAATATGCTTCGACTTCTGATGAGATCGCGGCTCCTTGGCTTGCGCCACGGCTCCGGTGTTATCACAGTACAACGGTACTAGATCGCTAGCATTAGGAATGACACCCAACTCTTGCATGAATTTCCTTATCCAAGTCCCTTCCTTTGCAGCTTCAGACGCTGCAATGTATTCCGCTTCGGTACTGGAATCAGCCGCCGTGCTTTGCTTAGAACTCTTCTAACACACGGCACCACCATTAAGCGTGAATATAAATCCAGAGTTCGACTTTGAGTTGTCCACATCCGATTGAAAACTAGAGTCGGTAAAGCCCTCTAACTTCAACTCGGCACCCCCATAGACCAAAAATATATCCTTAGTCCTTCGTAAGTACTTGAGGATATCTTTCACGGCCTTCCAGTGAGCCGGGCCGGGGTTAGACTGATATCTGCTTGTGACACTCACAACATACGCAATATCGGGTCTCGTACATAGCATGCCATACATTATGCTTCATATGGCAGAAGCATAAGGCGTCCATTTCATCTCCTCGATTTCACTAGGTGTTTGCGGACACATAGATTTCGAGAGACGAAACCCATGGGACATTGGCAAGAATCCTTTCTTCGATTCTTCCATGCTAAACCGTTTCATAACAGTGTCTATGTACAGGCTTTGGGATAAGCCAAGCATCTTTCTTGCTCTATCTCTATAAATGTGTATTCCTAATACATAAGATGCTTCTCCCAAATCCTTCATTGAGAAACGTGTGGACAACCATGCTTTCGTTTGTTGCAACATTCCTACGTCATTCCCTATGAGTAGAATGTCATCAACGTAAAGCACTAAAAATATCACTGCCCTCCCACTAACCTTCTTGTATACACAAGGTTCGTCCGGATTCTTCTCAAAATCAAACTCTTTTATAGTTGAGTCGAACCTAATGTTCCAACTTCGGGATGCTTGTTTCAATCCATAAATGGATCGCTGGAGCTTGCAAACCTTTTGCTCACTTCCAGAAGATATGAAGCCTTCCGGCTGCGCCATGTAAATTTCTTCCTCAATATCTCCATTGAGGAAGGCGGTCTTCACATCCATTTGCCATATCTCGTAGTCGTACCACGCAGCTATGGCCAGCAAAATCCTAATGGACTTCAGCATCGCGACTGGCGAAAAGGTTTCCTCATAGTCAACACCTTTCCTTTGAGTGTATCCTTTCGCTACCTATCTAGCCTTATAGGTCGATACCTTTCCATCCACTCCAATTTTCTTCTTATAGATCCACTTGCAGCCTATGGGAACAATTCCCTTAGGTGGATCTACCAAGGTCCACACCTTGTTGGAGTACATGGAGTCCATCTCGGATTTCATGGCAGTTAGCCAATGTCCCATGTCCGCATCCTATACGGCCTCATTGTATGTTCCTGGATCTTGTCTAATATCAACATGATCTTCATCATTCTCGAGGAGGAATAAGCTATCCGGCATTTTCCGAATTCTTTCGGATCTACGTACCGTAGGTTCAGGAGGTATATTAGTGGATTGTTGTATTGGTTCGATTACTTGTTCTTGCGCTTGAACTTCATTTTGCGGTTCTTGAACTACTTCAAGTTCTATCATGCTGCCTTTTCTATCGGATAGAAACTCCCTTTCCAAAAAGGTGGCATTTCTCGAAACAAACATCTTTGCTTCCTTGACATATATAATAGAATTCGTATCCCATTGAGTCTTCGGGATATCCCACAAAGTAGCACAAGTCGGATTTACTATACAACTTGTCTCCCACTAATCGCTTCACATAAGCGGGACAACCCCATATCCTAATATGTTTTTAGTTGGGTTTCCGCGAATGCCAAAGTTCATAAGGTATGGATTTAACTACTTTGGTGTTAACTCTTTTCAACAAATATGTGGCAGTGCGAAGTGTATGACCCCACAAGTATGCCGGTAAGTTTGTGAACCCCATCATTGATCGAACCATATCCAATAAAGTTCGATCCCGACGTTCGGAAACTCCATTAAGTTGAGGAGTTCCAGGTGGAGTCCATTGAGATTGTATCCCATTCTCTTTTAGATAGTCAATGAACTCGATGCTCAAGTATTCTCCACAACGATCGGATCGCAACTTCTTAATACTTCGTCCGAGTTGTTTCTCTACTTCGTGTCTAAAATCTTTGAACTTTTCAAATGTTTCGGACTTATACTTCATCAAGTACACATACCCATACCTAGAATAATCGTCAATAAAGGTAGCGAAGTAGTTGTATCCACCCTTCGCACTAACACTTAGTGGACCACATACGTCCGTATGGATCAAATCCAAAAGACCCTCGGCTCGTTCCATTTTCCCTTTGTAGGGTGACTTGGTCATTTTCCCTTTAAGGCAAGATTCACAAGTTTGTAGTGATTTCACGTCCTCCAAAGAGAACAATCATTCACTAACAAAATCGTTCATCCTTCTTAAAGAGACATGACCTAATCTAGCGTGCCAAAGTTGTGCGGGGTTTTGACCTATCTCCTTACGTTTTGCTGATTTTCGCCTTAGGGGCCCCCACTACCTTCACCCACTTCAAACTTGCTGTTTGGGAAGGGAACTCTCTCCTTTCTCTTCTTTTGGGAAGAACTTCTTTCCATAAGTAGCAGCAACGACTTAATGGTGGACTCGAAGCTGACCAACATGTTCATTAACTCATCCAAGGGAGGATCTAGTTTGTTCATGTTGAAGTTCACTATGAATGATTCATATGAACTAGGAAGAGACAACAGGATCAAATCCAACGAGAGCTCGGCCGGGAGGGTGACATCGAGATTCACTAGCTTTTCAAGGAGAGTGATCATTTTGAGATAGTGCTCGTGGACCGAAGTCCCTTCCCGCAGTCACGCCGTGATCAACTCCTTTGTAGCAGCGTACCTCGATGCCCTAATATTCTCACTATACATGCTATCGAGATGATCCTTTATATCGAAAGCATGCATGTGAGACTCATATTTCCATGCAAACGCGGGCTCCATGGCGGCTATCATATAACACCAAGCATGAGTGTCATCTTTCTTCCAAGATTCATAAGTTTCCTTTTCAGCATCAGTCTCTATGGCAGGTATAGTGGCGGGAAGTCTCTCGTTTAGAACATAGAGACGCCCCTCAACGGTTAGCACAAGCTTAAGACTACGCAACCAATCTAGGTAATTAGGGCCATTGAGTTTATTGTCGAGGATTGACATTATGGGATTCTTAGACATGATTATCTGAGAGGTATGGAGAATAGGATTATTAGATATTCGCGTTAAATGATTGTTACAGTTAAATGTTTGGCCTTATGTTATTAATTGTTCTCCCACTAATTTTATCGAGTTCCACTTCCCTCTAGCGGACAAACGAGAAAACTGATTTTTCTTAACGGGCTTTAGGTCCAATAGACAAATATAACCCGTAGTTAATCCAGCCCGATTATATTTGCCCAAAGGTAGATCACAATCAATCATATCCACAATATGACCCTAAATTAATTTTCCTCACACTTGATAATGACCTAAGTTAATCTCTTTTTTTTTTTGAGTAAATTCAAGTCCATTACAAGGGGAAATATGGGAGGGGGACTCGAAACTAAATGTTTGGACTTATGTTATTTAATTGTTCTCCCACTAATTTTATCGAGTTCCACTTCCCTCTAGTAGACAAACGAGAAAACTGATTTTTCTTAATGGGCTTTAGGTCCAATAGACAAATATAACCCGTAGTTAATCTAACCCGATTATATTTTTCCAAAGGTAGATCACAATCAATCATATCCACAATATGACCCTAAATTAATTTTCCTCACACTTGATAATGACCTAAGTTAATCTCACGAATTCAAAATTGTCGTGTGTCAAGTCTAACCTACCAATCAAAGATGCTCATAGAACTTGATTATGCGAAACTAATGCAGTCCCTAGTTAATTTAGCCGACCACGTTAATCTAGCATAACCCTTTTCTATGTCTACCTTCATCGTTTTGTCAATTGAATTACAGCTAACTTTACCTTAGCACTCCCCGCTAACACGGCTTACTGCACTACAGTAATGGAGTACACATAATCCAACCGTTGGCAGAAGGAAAGAAAAATTCATCAGATTGGTTTTTCTTTATAGCTTGAAATGATTCTTAATTAGATTAAGAATGGGGGATTTTTATTAATAAGTTTTATCTCATGAGAAGGTTCGGATTGGTCTATGTGATTCCTACATTTATGTTCTCTAAAGGTATATGGAAACGCATATTGTCCTAATAGGAACATATGACCTAATTACATAATTAATTACATTAATTAATTATCGAGGTTTTTCAAAATAATTATAGAACCTCAACTAGCATAAATGATTCAAATAATGTTGAGGTACTATTAATTAAGTTGAACTATAATCAATATTATATACGTAAATCTTATATACGTGTTCTATTAATTGTAATCAATTTAATAATTTAAATTAATTAATTAATCTAACACCCATTTACTAAAATAGATGATTGTTGACTCGAATATCTAATTGGGATTAATTGAAAATAATTTTCCGAAAATTAAAATCAATTTGTTTTAAGTTTAATTTTAGAAATATGAAATAAATTTATTTTTTTTCAGTGAACCGATTCGGCCGACCGGTCTGACCGGTTCGGACCAAAACGGTCCGGTTCTGCCCGGTCAAGTTGACCCAAATCAGTGGGCCGGGTCAGTCGGACCGAGAACCGGTCTGACGACCCGAATCCACGTGGATTCGGTCAATTGGATCGTGCATAACCACCGAACCGGCCGGTCCGACCGGTTCGATCCGAACAAAAAAAAAACCGACATTTTAAAAATAATTTCAGATCCGATTTTCCAATTTTAAACAATTTTAAAGCTGGAAAAATTCTAAACAATATTTCAAAAATATTTTAAACTTACGAAAACTCCCAATTACATAATACAACAATCGCTACTTTAATAAATCGAACATGCATAAAATCATAGCATATTATAACGAACGCAATTAATTGCGCAACAAGCTCTGATACCACTATTGGGAATCGGACACGTGTACGCAGTGTAAAAACAACATACATGCTTAATTACTTAATCGAAATTAAATCAACTAGCATGCTCGCGTTTAAATCAAATAATCATGCTCGCAGTAATTTAAACAATTTCATGTAGTCACATAAAATCATACAAGAACGAACATATATATTCAATTTAAACGTAACCGAATCTATCGACAATGGATTCGAAAGTTTACCTCTTGAAGCGTGAGGTAGGCGCACTAAGCGATGCTAGATTGCCACGAAAACCAATCCGTGCAACCCGGGGCAGCAGCGGCAAGACGAGCTGCGGCGGCGCGTGTGGCTCACGCGCTGTCTTCGGGCGGCGCATGGGAATGCGTACGGCGTCGGCTCGTGTGCTGCTCCTCGATTCTTCGATCTTCGATCTTCCTCCTCTCGAATTTCACCTCGTATACTTCGATCTTCTAAACACGTGGCACTAGACACGTAATAGTTATAAAAACGGAAGAATAGAAAGAAGGAAAGAACTACCAATGTGAACCGGCCAAGAGATGGCCGATTCCGGCAAGATTCCGGCGACGGCGCCGGTGGTGGCCGCGTGGAGAGTGGCCAAGAGAGAGAAGGGGAGCGGCTAGGGTTAGGGTTTGTGTGTGTTGTGTGTTCAAGTGTGTGTGTAAGACCTATAAATCAAGTATTTATAGTGTCTTGCATAAAAACCTAACAGGCTTAAGTTGGACCGGGCCCAACAGCTTACGTTCGTTAGTTCTTTTACTTGCTCTTCTCTCTCTCTCAATTCGATGATCAGAAAATTGCAACAATTATATTTTCGGAATCATTATAATGTCCTCGTCACTACGAGTGCCAATTCTCAATTTCCAACTTTCCAAAAGTGGAAACCCTAATTCAGTGCATTTTCTAAATTTGGAAACTTCCCGATTTAGAAAGTCCACTAAGATGTTCGCCTATTCTTTTCCTTTTCTTATTCTCATTCATAATTCCAAATTACGAATGTTGGACACAATCATATTGACTTCCAATCATGCAAAGATAAACCATTTTAACTCTGACCATTTATTCAAAGATCTCATGGGCACGAGCAGTGTGACCCTCGATGGTTCAGGTGTAAGCAAGCCGTGGGCCCACAACCCTTTGTGGTCAAAACTCGTCCCTTAGAGTTACGATTAAGATGAAACTAATTTCACCTTAATCACCCAACGAATCAAGATTGGCGTCTAGCAACTACGCGTCATGATTCTCTAGATACAAATGAAGTTCCTCCAAGAACCTTCAGATATAGTTAACGTACATTACGATCCCTTCGATACATATGTCCCGATTGAACTAGAGGCATTGGGTCATCGAGACCTCTTTATTTGTTCAATGACGGTGCGATCGTTCTAAGTGTTGTAATCGTTACGTGCATGACTTAGAGAATCGAATTCTCTAATCATCACTTGTTCTGCTCTGGCCAGAGACTTAGAATGATTACAAATTATCAGAACACACAGGGCATCCAAGACCATTCTAGCGATCGAATCCCCGACTACAATGCATAGACCTCCCACTAGATTTCGGACTGCACGAACACTGGCCCTTGGGATGGTCCTCGGTGGAACTCAGGGACAGGTCACGGTATAGCTGGTCCTCTAGTGAAGTCACGGTGATGTCTAGGTCATAAGGACTAATGGTGTATAACTATACCATAGATATCTCTACTCGATTATTGGGAACCACATAGAGATTTCTAGGGTGAGGGAGTTCAGTGAACTCGTCAACTTACGAGCACCCACTTATGCATGCCGATATCACAATACTGTTTACTGATGAGATACAGTACACATACACTAAGTGGTAGTCTCTTAATGGCAAAGGCCGATTTCCTCATTGGTGGTGTTACCCTTCGACTAGAACACGTTTAACAGTTATAATACTTAAGTAAATATCTCACGATCCTAACGATCAATTACTAGTACTTGTAATAACTATAAGGACTATATCTATGCTTGTGACAAAGGGACAAAGATATAGAATGCCAAGGTGTTTTATCATGAATACGCATAAAGGTTCGTTTATTACCATAATAAATATGAAAGACCACAGACACATGTTGGCTTGTTGGTCACCTACTCTAACAAGAGCTAGCACTATAATGATGCATGATATAGAGACTTTATCTGAACTTAATTATCGGCGATAAAGATGAAGGAACACCTTTACTCATTGATATGACTAAAATTTAAAAAAAAATGCAAATTTGTAGTGTTTATTATATCACCAATATTAAAGTTGTAGGCCGTCTAAAGATACCCTTTGCGCCTTCGACAAAATCGTAGTTAATAGAGGTTCTTTTTAGTCAAAGTTAATGGGTTTTTTGCAAAAACCACCCCTGTATAATCTCGAATTGCCGAAAAAACACCCGTGTTAAAAAAATTACCACATAACCCCCTGTGAAAATTAGTCAAAGCCAAAAAGGACCCTCCGAGCTCAATGTGTGATACACTCGCGGTTTGTGCGACTGGGAGTCTGATTTTTGACCTAAAAAGACCAAAATACCCCTAACTCATCATTTTCGAAAATTACAAATTTATCCCGGATTTTTCACATGCCTGAAATGAAGTTTTTAGAATTTTCGATTCAGTCCCTAATAATTTCAAAAAAGCCCTCTCTCCAAATTGAATAGAACCAAATTGCAATTTTCATAATTTCTTAAAACCTAATCAGCAATATATCACCAATTGCATTCTTGATTTGTCATGCAGTGTGGTATCAATGCTTGGTGTCTCCTGCTTATGGAGAAGATCAAAGATGAGTTGAGCACTGTATCCGAAACAAGAAAGCATTTTATCGGTGCAAGCTTCTATGGGTAAAACATTCATATCTATTTATTTATTGTTCCGTCGTGTCTTTTATCATCCCAAACAGGAAAGCATTTTTCTTATATATTGTAGATTTTTGCAGGATCTCAAATTAAAACAATTAAGCCTAAACGCTACATTCTTTGATTAATACACACACCCAGTTGACGAGGACAATGAGATCACGTTCCTCCATACGGTGCACGGTATCACTCAATAATAAATTCTATCTTAAATATATATCTTGTGTTTGGATTACATAATACAAATAATTGTAATTAGTTGTAATGGCTTTTTTCTTTTTTTCTAAATCTCGGGGCAATTTGGATATTGCACATTCTTTGTTAGGTTTTGTAGCTAACGGGCTAGTTTGAGGGGGCATGTAATTTCACAAACAAGAAGGGGTTTTTTTTAATTTAGGCATAATTCAAGGGACTTATTTGTAATTTAATACACAAATTTGTATAAATAGGCTTGAAATTACAGTGGTAGTAGTAACCCTAGAAAACAAATGGTCATATCCTCTCTCGCCGCCACCACCATAAGCCCTCGTTTAAGAAGTTGAGGCACGAAATTTTCCTTATAGCTTTGCCTCTTTCAATTGGCACCGTTTCAATCCGCCTCATTTTTTGGTAATTTAATATTTTTCTCATTCTAGATTTTATGTGATTTGGTATTTGAATTATGTTTGTCGAGTTTCATTTTCGATTTTGTCAGATTATTATTAGTGCATGATACAAGTACAATTAATTTTTAGTTTAGTGTTGATCCACCGTTTACTTGTTGTGGTGTTGTTGATCCACCATTTTCAGAAATAAAAAGTGTCGAAAAGAAGTCTATTTTGTTTGAAAATTAAAATAATAATTATACACGCTTCTATAGCAATTAAATATAAAGGTTTATTATTATTATTATGATTATTATTATTATCATCATCATCATATCATCATCATCATCATTATTAAAAGGCAACGAATATTTGCAAGACGAAAATTACTAAGTGCAAGACCTTACTTCATGCAAGACCAAAATATAAATAAATTTACTAAGATCAAGACTGGAAATTACAAATATAACCCCAATAATAATTTAGATATTATTAATTTAAATTAACCTAATTGCTATTGCAAGACCAAAAAAAAAAATACAAAAATTTTTTACCAACATCTTCTTCTTCACCCTCATTTTACACATTTTTTTCCACAAAAAATCTTCCATATTCTCCAAAATCCTTATCACATAAAACCCTCAAATCTTTACTAAAACTTGAAAAGAAGGACATTATGGATACACAAGACATAAATATGGAGGATTCTAAGGTCGAAGAACACAAAGAGGTAATAAATATTGTACTTTGTGATCGTTTTTCTCGTTTTTCGCACCTCATTTCACGTATAAAAAATTCGACATGTACAGGTCGAAATGTCCGCTTAATATCGACACAGTAGTGTCGAAAATTTCAACATAATTCGACACTCCTTAACTGTCGAATTATATTGAAATTTTCGACATTCTGGTGTCGAATTATATTGAAATTTTCGACATTCTGGTGTCGAATTATATTGAAATTTTCGACGCGGGTGTGTCGATTTTTCAAAAATCGACACCAGTATGTCGAAAAATTTCCAAAAAATCGACAAGTACAGGTCGTTTTTTGTAAAACCGCAACTCCTTCAACAATAGTGCTACAATCGAACCCTAGAATCATTAATTATGTTCTAAAATGACTTGAATTCATTATTCTAACAATAAAATCATGTTTATCACATTTATTTCTCAAAAAAAATTAATTCAAAAAGTAATTTCCTTGTTTTTCGTGAGATTATTGTGGCGGGGTTGGGGCAACAACGGACTTCAACGGCGACGGGGAGGTGGTGGACTTCAACGGCGACGGCGACGGAGCGATGGGGCGACGGTTGAGTGCTGCAATTGATTTTCTTGTTTTCTTCTTCCCTTCTTCCCTCCTCGTTTTTCAATTCTCAATTCAATTTCTTTTTTCTTTCTTTTTTTATTATTTTTTCTTTTTTAAACTGGTCTTGCAAAAGGAAATTAATAAAATAATTTTTATTTTGTTTGTATTTTATTAAGGTTATTATAGTCTTTTTATACTGAATTTAATAAAAAAAATTAATTTGGTCTTGCACTAAGTAATTTTCGTCTTGCAAATAGTCGCTGCCTTATTAAAATTATTATTATCATCGTCGTCATCATTGTTGTTGTTGTTGTTGTTGTTGTTGTATATGCTAATTTGCTCTAAATTTTCTACAGAGGCTAACAAAAAATATATTGCCTTTTGTCAAATATCAAAAATTGACTTTTCGTAACACAACATCGAAGTCGAATACTTCGCGGATGCTGCATTATGGTGTTAAATCGCCTATTGATCCGAAACATGTTTCTCCTATTGACAATAAAACAGAATTTGGTCTAACCAAATCTCCCAAACAAGCAACTAATTATGAATTTGACTATGCGAGTTTCTTCGCTTGAGAATTAGGTCTGACCAAATCTCCCAAACAAGCAACTAATTAGGAAACTGAAGACGGTAATAAAGGAGATGGGATCACTTGTATCGAGTGAGGCTACGTCTTCGCAATAATATCCCTCAAATGATAGAAGCGACCATTCGTGCGACCATTCCATATTTCATTTACCCACAACAAGATACAGTTTATCGCACACTACCAACAATGATTAATAGGTGTTCCTCTTCGAAATCGAGAAACACATCATCGGGTCCCAGAAATGGGACATCTTCTTCCAAACCAGACAGCCAAACTGAAAAGGGTTTGAAGTTCAACAACACTAGCAAAAAATGCTAATTTAAGTGTTGATGGCTCGGTCATAGTTGATTTAACCAACTACGATGAAGCTCATCAACAAAATGATTTTAGAATTGAGAATCGCAACCGAACATACAAAGATCCAACTTTGCCAAAGGGTTTCAATTTCGTCAGCACTGCTAATTCAAGTGTTGATGGCTTTGGCATAGTTGATTACACCAGTTAAAGTGATGATCATCAATCAAATGATTTTTAAACTGAGGATCGATCAACACAGTTATCAGAAGGTTATGGAGTAGGGCAAATGATTCTTCAGAGGTTGTTCGATAAAGATCATCTGTTGAGGTATGCTTAATTATTATGACAGCATATTTAATCGATTATCCTAACTTAATACAATAAATGTGTCATAGTATCAATGTTGAATTGATGATAAAATATTGATCTACTATTTATGCACGTGAATCATCCGGCCCTCATATTCAAACAGTGGGACATGTTAAGGAGTGACCTCCTCACTTTGGCGCATCCAAATTTTCTTTTTGAGGCGTAAGTCGTAATATTTTATTTACTTACCAATCTAATTGCTTACACCATACGTTATTTTACAGTGTAAATATCTTTGGTGTAGGTGATCGATGGTGTGGCAACAATGCTAACACTAAACATGATTGAAGAGGATGTTGATCGACCACGTTGGTATATGCCTGCTACATTTTTCGGTGCGTGTATGGAATGATTATTATCTGCATTTGATTTCAACTACATAATTACATGTTATTATTAATAACATTCTTATTTGGTACAGCAAATGACATGTGATTGCACGTTGGAAATTGAAAACATCCTTGGGCACTTCTTTAAACTTAAATTAATTCAAGGTTATGGTGGTTCAATGTCAACTGTAAAGGAGATCTACATCCCAATTAATGAGAACCAACAATAATAGTTGTGTGATATTAGATCTTACCACCAATACGGTGTTGATTTGTGATTCTCAACCCACCTGTGATTTTCGGAGGCAGATTGTCATCGGATTGGCAATAACTACTAACCACAAAACAATGTCTTCGGTGTCATTATGGTTAATGAAAATGTGGTATAATTAATTGTGTATTAAATAATGCAGTTCAAAAGACTAGAGTTTGTGTTTCTCAAATGGGATTATAAAGATGCAATCGAAGATTTAATTGAAATAACCTCAGTTACGAAAACGCCGACGGGGTACCCCTCCAACCAAATGGGCAAGTTAAAACTCACTTTTCTCCTTGACATTTGTGATATTCATTGTGATTCTAATAAAATCATACATGCAGGTATGATTGTGGATTGTACGTGTACTTGATAATGATGAATGGAAACAAATTCAATACACCAATCAATAATGTGAGCAAACACAATATATACCTTAAAGTTTAACCATACATTTATTTTGTTCAGAATATATAATTAAGAATGTAAAATGAATTTCGTTTATTTATAGGGGGATTCAGCATTAGTAAGAAAATCTCTGGCTTTGACCCTTGCCCGAAATAAACATTAGAGCATGGATTATGTTACCGAGTTCCTAGTCAACATCGATGATTGTCAAGGTACTAAGGAAGATTTTGATTTATATAATACTACAATGACTTTGTAATCAAATGTACAATGGTCGTGGATAATTGTCTTGTTGTTTATTCTTTTGGTAGATTTTGGCATTCATGGGTGATGATGCTAAAATATAGCTCACCTAGGGTGGTGTAGAAAATGAACTAGGAGAGCAAAGTGGATCATTAGCTTGACAACTTGATGATCATGAGGTCCCTGCGAAATGAACACACGTGAACTACGCCGGGGGTTGATCCGGCGGAAACCCCTCTGACGCTCAAGTCAGATATGCGGATTGCGGAGATGGTAGAGAGAATTAAACTCTAGCTTGTTCGTGAATAATGAAAAACGTACCTTTACAAATGAGCAAAACATCTATTTATATATCGTTGATTGGGTTGGGCTTACTCTGTTGGGCCCAAGCCTTACTTTGAAGGTGTTTGGGCTTTCGTGTAGTGGGCCTAATTAGTAGATGAATTTGAGGGCCCATTGGGCTGGCCCATTTAGGTATATCATTAAGCCCCCCAACTCTCGATTCGAGACGGGGACTTGTGTAGAGGGATCCGGGTCGTGTCGAGAGTTAATTGCGTCGTGGATTGAATTGTTTCCGTTGGTGGTGAATTAATTCCTTAATTTAAATAAGGGATAATTATATTTATTTGGCAGCGAGGTATATATTTAAGGGTTTTAAATAATATACCAGGGCCAGATAAATAAACTCCTTTTGCGGTGGGGAGAATTAAACTTCATCTTCTGCATAATAAATATGGGTATGTATTTTTAACTTTAGGTCTTCTTCTGTGCTATCCTTCTTTATTCTATAGCGGTAGAGTAGAATTTTTTTTGTTTCTTGATTGCTGGTTGGGAGAAAAAAATTTGTCATGTCGAATCCGGGTAAATCGAAATCTCTACGAATTAAGCTTCGAGATCCGGTTGAATGGGGGCGAGAAAACTGTTGGTTCCGTGGGCATGGAACGCGAGAAACTTGTGGTATCGAGTGCGAAAATCGGATCTACATCCGGAGGGGCACGGATCAGTGGGAGGGGGAAGGGGGTTGTGGGCAACGATGGCTCGGCTAGAGCCATCGGCTTGGACCAGTTATATGGCTCTTCTAATGGATGTGAGGGTGCGGAGCTCGATGGAGCCGTCGGCTCGGTTACGGGAGGAGAGAGAGCCGCGCGTGCGTCGGCTGAAGAGGTTGACGACGAGCTGAGAGTCACTTTGGATTAGGAGCTTACGGGCTCCAGCAGCTAGGGCGAGGCGGATTCCGACTATCAGTGCTTCATATTCAGCGACGTTGTTCGAGGCTGTGAATTCGAATCGTTGAGCATACTCGAATTCGTCTCCGTCGGGGTTCGTTAGTACGATGCCCGCTCCACCTCCTGTGGCAGTGGAAGAACAATCGACGCTGACGGACCAAGTAGGTAAATAGGTGCTTTCTTCTATTGAGGTCATTTCGACTAGAAAGTCAGCCAATACTTGCGCTTTGATAGCTGGGCGGGGTTTGAATTCCACTCCATATTCACTTAGCTCTATCGCCCATTTTGCTAATCGCCCGGATGTTTCGGGACTCCTTAGTATTTGTTTCAACGGATAATTGGTGAGAACCACCACTTGATGTGACTGGAAGTAAGGTCGAAGCTTCCGGGCTGCGTTGATGAGGGCGAGAGCGAGTTTCTCCATGTTGGTGTAGCGTTGCTCGGCTCCTTGGAGGGCGCGACTTATGTAGTATATGGGTTCGTGGCCTTTTCCTCCATCTCGGATGAGGACTGCGCTGACGGCATCAGCTGAGGTAGCTAAGTATAGTAGAAGGGTGTCTCCGGGTTGAGGTTTTGTGAGCAAGGGTGGTGATGCAAGATATGACTTTAGCTCAGTGAAGGCTTTTTGACATGCCTCATCCCACTCGAACTTTTTTCCTCCCCTTAAAATCTTGAAGAATGGGATAGCCTTGTCTGCTGACCTAGAAATGAACCTATTCAGAGATGCCAAACAGCCATTAAGCTGTTGGACTTTCTTGATAGACGTTGATGGAGCCATTGAGGTGATCGATTCGATTTTAGCAGGATTAGCTTCGATTCCCCACTGTGAGATCATGTATCCCAAAAATTTACCTCCCCGAACTCCGAACGAACATTTGAGGGGGTTGAGTTTCATCTTATATCTTCGTAAGGTGGTAAAACACTGATCTAAGTCGGTTAAGTGGTCTGATGACTTGACACTTTTGACGAGCATGTCGTCGATGTACACCTCCATATTTTTACCGATCTGATCTGCGAACATTGTGTTCACTAGACATTGGTACGTGGCTCCTGCGTTTTTTAACCCGAAGGGCATGACCTGATAGCAGTAGATGCCTTGGTCAGTGATGAAACTAGCCCTCTCTTGATCCTCTGGCGCAAGTAAGATCTGTTTATACCCTTGGTATGCATCGAGGAAGCTGAGGAGCTCGCACCCCGAGGTCGAATCGATGAGCTGATCGATTCTGGGTAGAGGAAATGGGTCCTTAGGACAAGCTTTGTTGAGGTCAGTGAAGTCTACGCATAATCTCCACTTGCCACCCGGCTTGGGAACGAGTACTACGTTCGACAGCCATTCAGGATACTGGACTGGTCGTATGTGGCCCGCTTCAAGGATTTTTGCCACTTCCGCTTTGATATGCTTGTTGCGTTCGGGACCAAATGTTCGTTTCCTTTGTTTGACTGGCTTCAACCTCTTGTCGACGTTGAGCCGATGTAGAGCTATCTGAGGAGGAATGCCCGACAAATCTTGGGCTTTCCATGCGAACACATCTCCATTGTGACGCAGGAAGTTGATTAGCTGCTGCTCCGTGGTTGGATCTAAATCAGATCCTATTCGTATGAGCTTGGAAGTATCTCCGGGAGTGAGCTCTATGAGCTTAAGCTCTTCGACGGCTGCTAGCTTGATGCTGTCATCTGGTACACTGATGAGGATTTCTTTATTATCCTCAATGATCGCGTTGACCCACTTCCGTTTGTCGGATTTTTGGGTGTCGTCTCCCCTTCCGGGTGGTTTAGGCTTCTTGGAAGGTTCTCGTAGGGCCCTTACATAGCACTCTCGGGCGAGACGTCTATCTCCAAGTACTTCCCCCATTCCATAGGGAGTAGGGAACTTCCACTTCTGATGGTTGGAGGAAGGCAATGATTTGAATGTATGGATTGCTGGCCTCCCTAGAATGATGTTGTAGGGGGATGGCTTGTCGACAACGAGGAATATGATTAGTTTTGTGATTCGACAAGGGTCTTCCCCTAGAGAAACGGGCAGCTCCACTTCTCCCATGGACAAAATGCCTTCTCCTGTGAATCCTTTCAGGGGTGTGGAGATGGGACTAAACCGGGAATTATCTATGCCCAGCTGCTTAAAAGCGTGGAGGTACATGATGTCAGCTGAGCTCCCACCGTCCACCAATATCTTCTTGACCAAGAAGTTGGCCACCGTTGTTGTTACTACCAATGCATCGACATGATCTTCATCTGGACCTTCAAGGTCGGAGGAGTTGAAGACTATGCTATGATCAGGTCTTCGTATTTGATAGATGCGTGCGGATGGAGAAGCACGTTCTTGATTCATGCGTGCTGATCGAGCGAGGGTGCGTCTTGCATTTTGTGAATCGCCACCCGCCGGTCCTCCGGAGATAAAGGAGATGATTCCCCGGGTAGGTTTGTTATCGTTGTTATCTGGGTCACGTCGATGACCCCCATCCTCTCCCCTTTGTTGTTGATCTCGATTATTATCTCGGCGTGGAGGATCATCACGGCGCTTATTTCGAGGCTTATCAATGTATTCGCCTAAATGGACCTGTTTGATCAGCCTCTCAATCGCCACTTAGAGTTGTGCACATTCCTCCGTGGTATGCCCTCTGTCCTTATGGAATCGACAATAACGATCCGACTTTTCTCGCTTTGCATTTGGCTGCATAGGACGTGGAGGCTCTGCTAAACCTTTATGTTCTATCACGTGAAGGATTTCAGTGAGGCGAGCGTTTAGCGGAGTGAACCTATTGTAGGAGGAAGAGGGTTGGCCTTGAGGTGGAAGTAATGGACGTCGATCATCGCGCCTCCTATTGTCCTGACGGTCATCTTCCCTTTTCCTTTTAGGAGGAGCATGGGTAGAGGCTTCCTCTATCAGGACGTATTTTTCGGCTCGATTCAGCAACTCCTCTAAGTTGCATGGGGGTCTTCCGGCGATAGACTCTTTGAATCTACCCGGTTTCAAGTTCTGCTGCATAATCCCGGAGAACATGTCTTGCCCTACACTAGGGACTTCATGGACGGCTTCTACAAAACGCTTAATGCAGTTACGTAGCGTTTCGTTATCTCTCTGTACTACAGAGAAAAGATGAGCTGGGTCTTGGCATATTGTTTGTTGATGGCGAATTGGTTGGTGAACCGGGTTGATAACCGAGCGAAGGTGTCAATCGACCCTATGGGTAGAGAGTTGAACCAATTCATTGCCCTCTTGGAGAGAGTGGTGCGGAACATTTTACACATCGCAGCATCCGTCAGGCCATATAAATCCGCCATGGCACTGAATTTCTCTATATGCTCATGTGGGTCGGTGGTCCCTTCAAATTGAGGTAACCCCGAGATCTTTACTCCTTGAGGTAATACCTCGTTGAGAATGTCTACGGTGAAGGGACTGCGTCTTGTTGGGACAGGCATTCTTTCACCCATTGGATTATTTGGTTGGGGGAAAAGATTTTGGCGAGACATTCTGATGTTTACCTCGCCTTCTCCCTCATTAAAGAGAGGGACTCTCTGTGGTGACACATTCCCCCGTGGGGGTGAGCGCTGACGCTGCTGTATGGGCTGTGCCCCTCGGTGATTAGTAGATAGCTGCACTCGGGACCGTGGATCCGAGGTAGAGGAGGAGACACTTATTTGATTCTGGATTGGCGGTGGGGCCACAGGTGGCACTATAGGTGGAGCTGGCGCTGGTATCACATTGGGAGCGTTTTCTCCCATCGTGGCGATATATTGAGTTACGGCCTCCGTAGCGGCGCGAGTTGAGGCTTCTGCTATCATGCGTTGGAGCGCATCCTCGGTTATTTAAACCGTTCGAGGAGCAGGGAGTGGTGGATCGGCGAGTGGTGGGTCCCGATGAGGGATCGCCTGAACCTCGCGAGGTGGATCTGCAGCACGTGGAGGAAGTGGCTCCACGACACGTGAAGGAGGTGGCTCCGCGGCACGTGGAGAAGGTGGCATGCCAGATCCTCCACGGACTGGGAGGTTATTAGCTGTGTCATTTTCTCTCCGAGCTGACGCCTCAGGAGGATCTTGTTGGCTACGTGATCTGGTTTGCATCATTCCCACAGACGGCGCCAATATGATGATGCTCAAATATATCTCACCTAGGCTGGTGTAGAAAATGAACTGGGAGAGCAAAGCGGATCAGTAGCTTGACAACTTGATGATCCTGAGGTCCCTGCGAAATGAACACACGTGAACTACGCCGGGGGTTGATCCGGCGGAAACCCCTCCGACGCTCAAGTCAGATATCCGGATTGCGGAGATGGTAGAGAGAATTAAACTCTAGCTTGTTCGTGAATAATGAAAAACGTACCTTTACAAATGAGCAAAACATCTATTTATATGTCGTTGATTGGGTTGGGCTTACTCTGTTGGGCCCAAGCCTTACTTTGAAGGTGTTTGGGCTTTCGTGTAGTGGGCCTAATTAGTAGATGAATTTGAGGGCCCATTGGGCCGGCCCATTTAGGTATATCAATGGGCTTTTTCAGACCCAATATTTGTAGCTGGATTTGGTTTGATCCAATCTTTTTTTTAATATTGGCCAATTGTTCTCTTTTACGCATCAAAAATTAAATAATGTCTAATATTTAAAAGAATGATTTGCTATTATGTCGTTGTTGATTCCTGTCGATGCACGTGTTAGTGTCTATAATGTCGTTGGTGATTATTGTTGATAAAAAAATGATTTGCTCTTCTCCCCCTCTCCATCTCTTCTCTTATGCCCTTGTTTCTCCCCTTTTTTCATAAGTGTCCTAATTTTGTCAAATTCGTTGTGAATATACAAATTCCTGTTAAAAAAAAAAAAAGTAATGTCCTCGTACTCATCTAACAACACGACAACGAGGAGGAATAATACTTTCAAGGGACACTTGGACTTTAGGTATGCAAAGCCTCCTCTATGCAAGTGCAAATTGAGATTAGGTATAAAAGTGGTTCAATTTAGTCCAGACACAAAGGGTAAGTTGTACTATTCTTGTCAAGAATGCAACTTTTTTTGCTAGTGTCATCCACAAAGAGCGCTTGAGGTACGCTTGGAATGCATGCCCAAGATTTTCAAGATGAGATGGAAGAGACAGCTGAAATTTTGTCAACAGCCAGGTCTACAAGGGTTGATGGAAGAGATGGAGATGAAAAACTTTTGCATATTTCATGGATTATAATTGCATCATTGTTTATCATCGCGGTGATTCTGTTATTGAAACTCTAGAAAATTGTTGATTGGTTTATTGTGTGCCAATGATGTAATGGATGAACATTTTCAAATGATGTAAATTACATTTAAAAATGATGAATTGGACGAAATAGCGAAAACTTCAATATATATTAATTAGCATTTAACAAACTAAATGAAAATTAATAAATTAAATTAAGTTAAAAATAAAATTAAACCTTAGATTCGCCGCCACCCACCCCTACCCCGTGCACCTGCCGTGGATGCTACCTCCGTCTGTCTCCTCTCATACTCCAACACTTAACCTGGGACCCAACCTCACAGGCGATCTAAACTCGTTTATATCCAATATTATAAAGTGTTTGTAGGTATGGTTTTCAGCAAATATAAGGGGGAAAGAAAAAAGGGATGTTTTTTTTATATTGGTCATTTTTTTGGTTGTGGCTTTAATCGATATATTCGCCATAGTTGAATTTATAAGCAACCAACTGTCAGCAATTATTTGTAGCCATTTTTCTATTAAATTAATTGAGGGGTAAATGATATTATTCCATATTAGTCTATTTTATTTTAATGTAATAAATAATTTTAAGAGAGAAGGATAGATGCGTATGTATGTAGACGCATAAATTTAATATAATTTATATTATGTTATATTGAATTCCAAAATTATAATTTATCTTGCAAAATAAGTCATGGAGATAAATATCAATTAATCTGTGACCAATAGAATTATTTCTTTTCTTCCAAGTTATAAGAGATAATTATCAATTTAAAGAGAGCCAACCAAATCGTGGCACGTCATCAAAGAAGGCTAACAAGAACTCTTATTCTACCACTATAAATATGGACTTTCCCTACATAATTCAAAACACAACTCAAGAAGAAGAAAAACCATATAGGAGACAATTCTATGTACAATATTCAAGTCATCTTCATCAAATCGAAGGCATTCTTCATCAAATCAAGGCGTTAAAGCAAATCAAGATTGAAGATTGAAGGGCGAAATCCATCAAGAACTCCAACATCTTCAAATCAAAGTTCGTCAAAGTTCAGCGTTCGATCCAAGATTCAAGTCGCAAGACCCTCGGAAAACGTTATTCACATTTAAAATCAAATCCAGAGAAGATCAAGTCAACGACTCAACTCCGAACTTTCAAAGTCAACTATATATTGTTCACGAGAGAAGAATCAGATGATTAAATTAGTATTTGTAACCTGCGATGTTTATTTTTAATTCAATAAAATTATATTTATGCGAGTTTTTCTTGTTTGATCAATCTTAGATAAGAATTTGTTGCTACAGCGTAATTGCTCAAATTATTATTTTAGTTATTTTTCTAGGAAACCCAAAATCACTTTTTCATTCAACGGTTCACATTAAATCTATTTAAAATGAATGGTAATTTAGGGGGTATCTGACCTCAACAAGTTTTTGAGCGATCTGACGCTAGAAAAATCCATGTTACTAGTAATGTATAGTAATGTGTAGTAATGTACACAGTGTGTAGAACACTTGAAGCAGATGTCAAAATCATCAAACAAATTCGTCTACAACTTCAACCAATTTTTTTGACACCTTCATAGAGAGGTTCAATGGTTTTCATTATGCTGCAGTTGCAGAATCAAAACAAAAAGAATGTGCAAATTAACAAAAATTGAAGAAATATCAAAACACTAAAAAATCGACAAACACTAAGTGAGAGAGAGAGAGAGAGAGAGAGAGAGAGAGAGAGAGAGAGAGAGAGAGAGAGAGAGAGAGAGAGAGAGAGAGAGAGAGAGAGAGAGAGAGAGAGAGAGAGAGAGATCATAGTTGTGAATTACTATGATTTTTTTTACCAAACCGTCAATGACTCCTCACCCCAAGTGCCTCCTACCAAAACTCTAGCCGTCGCTAACAACCCAAGGTTCCGCGCTCTCAATGAAAAAAATTCTAGAAATAAATCTGACAATAAAAAATTGAACGAAATTGCAATCAAAATATATATCTCGACGAGAAGAATCCACAGTGGGTAGCCCGTCAAATTCCGACTACCGGAACACAAATTACACCTTCGGCAAGACCGACCGTCGTCGAAATATGTACCGACTCTAAAACAATTATAGAAACAAATCCAGAGATCCAAACTGTATGAAATCGCCATCAAAAGAAAGAGCTCGACAAGAGGAATCTAATGGTAGTTAAACCATCGAATTCCGACCACCGGAGAAAGACAGAGTTATGACTCCAAGAAGTAATATCGCCGATTGGAGACCTATGGGAAGGAAATTTGGATCTGAGAGTTGAGAGAGAAAGAGAAAGAGAAAGACGGATGTGAATAACTAGGATTTAAAAAGGCATTTTAAGTACTTCAAAGTGATTAGGGGTATCCCGAATTAATATTAAAATGGAAGAAGTATACACCAGGATTTAATTTCCTTGGTGGTTAGTTTCAAACATTTTCCATATAAGCAGTCCCTAAAATATTCCCATATAAAATTGTATATTCACCCATGTATAATTTGTTCCCCTAATGCATCTTTTCATTTCATTATAATCACGCGATGTAAGGATATATTTGTTTTTGTTTTACAACTTTGATTAATGAAGACTGTCACAGGAAAAGCGATGATGCCATTTCAAACGCCACCGATTTCCAATTTCAGCACACATACAAGTGGAGATAATTACATCAAATGTGAGTCTCTGCACCAATTAAAGACCATACATTTTATCAAACAATTGGTTCCACATTAAACAAAAGTAGCACACTCCCTCCGAGACGAGTACAATAAGCCCTTCTGAATAAGAGCACAAGAATCAATCGGCATCTCCGTTTTTTTCCACATCAAAATATCAGACTCAGTGGCAAATTGGATAGCACAGAATTGAGATGGTTCTTCTTCAGCTTTCTTCTTCGACGATTCATTCCCCTGCATATCACCACCAGTCACACGCTTTTATACATATTCTATCGATACAAAGTTAATAAACAATTTTTTTTTTAGAATCTTAAAATCCAACGAATCAAACTCCAAGAGACGGCAAAAATGAAAAAAAAAAAAACAGAAGAGCTTGAAAATTCAATAATACACGTAGATACTGACCAGTACTGGTTATGCAGGACAAATTCATCGGTAGGTGTTCTTTTTCCATCATCGTTTCTATTCCAATGGTAAAAAGCATGTGTCCTATTTTTTATATCCAATGTCGCATGCCCGTAGCTTGCTTCGCGAAATGCAGAGTAATCTGGCTGGGGATCCCTAAATCTGATGAGGCAACACATGGTATTCAATATTAAATATTAAAACCGAATAATCTACACCTAAAAAATCGTCACATGTGTAAGTTTTTACCTCAAAGCAAGACCTTCCTGGTTTCCTCCATCGCCAATAGTTATGTAAACAGGAGCCGATTTGTCGGGTACAGGATAGGCAGGACCATTAGACACGTTGTATCTTGTGTTCGATATACGGTACTGAAATAAGAAACAGTTTATTTGTCATGAAACTCTAAAAAACATAATGCACTAAAACATTTTTTTTATTTTTATGTTTATATAATATATAATAAACAATAGGATAAGAGACGAACCGATCTTTCATATGCATGAACGTGACCAGCAAAGACAACATCAACTTTAAAGTTACAAAACCAGCTCTCGAAGACGACTCTCATGCTTTCCCCCTCCATGAAATGAGCCTCGTTGCTATTGTATAACGGAGAATGCACCAGGACTATAAGCCAAGGAGTTTTCTCTCTGTCAACCCTTTTTAACTCTTGTTGAAGCCACTCCCACTGTGGTGTATATTTTACTGCAACGATGAACCAAAATATTAAGCAAAGTAAGACAAGTCATAAAACTTTTAACAAGACAAGCAAATGTAATTAAAAAGTCTTAATCGGATGAAAATGACTAAGTAACTATTCAAGATCCTTAAGTGTAATGAGCATTAGGATAAAGAAAAACTTAAATCATGATCTTACGGTTTTACACAACCATCCATTGAAGTATCAATCTTAGAAAAAATTATTTCTGTTTATTGTAACAAATGAAGTATCAGACACAGAAAAATAAACGAAAGATGTAATAATGAACAATGCAAAAGTTCCAGGTAAGGGTGCACCATAGTAACACAACAAGGTTATCTTACAAGTCGAATCCTAGATGTAGAAATATAAGAAGGCGGGCCTTCTCTCCATCGAAAGAAATGAGATTATCGCGGATATAGCACATTCAAAAATTAGCCAAATTTCCCCGATGTAGAGGCAATCAAGAAAGCTGCATAAGTGAATATATAACCTACAGAAAAATGGGCTAATCCAAAAATGCACAACGCACGTGTACGTTACCAGTTATGAAAATATATATATAAATAAACTTCTCACATTTCATATTTGTAAAACTATTTAGAACAAAAAGTCATTCGTAAAAGAAAGAGAGAAGCAGGTCTGGTTTAAAACAATTCAAAACAAAAACTAACAAAGTTACAAATATGATTTTGAAGAGTAACCCTCAAACTTTCATCACAATCACATAGGTCATTATGAAGTGTTCAGTGCTTTTCATTATTATTATTATGAAAATAGAAGAAATCGTGAAATAATATACGCTGTTAAATACAAGGCTATGCGTTAACAAAAGATTGGTCGAGAAAAATCAAATCATTAAAGCAGTCGAAAATAAACGATTTTAAAAAAATTGTAACTTTGATAATGTGAAATCATGAGCAATAGGTGACGAAAATGATATGAGGATATACTTCTTGGACTAAACAAATTTTAAATAAATAAAATGCAAATTGTTGAAGAGACCAGCGCAATAAAAATATTCCCAAAACTACTAAATATTCATCATTGTTAAAGACACTGATTATTCAAATAACAGTTATTGTTCATATTAGTAAGAATTTACAGCCAAGGTAGAGAAATGAACAAGTTCAGAATAGCTCCCTTAAGAAAGGTAACTACTTCATGCATATTACGAAAAATCCATACCAAGTCACCAAAAATGAAAGAAACGAAACCAAGTGCAAATGTGCAAATAGTTTACCAAATGGAGAGTAACTGGACAGGACAATAATATGAGCAGACGCCCGTCTCACAGCATACCAGAGAGGACTGCTGCTTTCACTAGCAAGATAAGGTGTAGGATATCTTTGAAGATAATTTCTGAAAGGAGTAACTTCCCCCTGGACATTTGAAAGAAGTGGTTATGAACAGAAAATAAAAAATCCTATATGTTAAATTATGTATGCAGTAGCACTATAAAGACACGAGTCAAGTGATATCAGGGTAAGAAATATTACAAGAGAATCAAAAAATGAATGGAGATAAACAAAAGTTTCTTGTTTGGTAACGTTAAAAATAGTTGAAAGAAACTATATATGCTGCTTTATGTTTCCAGGAAGATATATCAGAAAAACGCAACAGCTTTTGCATGTCCAAACCGATTCTCTAGAAAACAATGTCTATGTTTGCTCATATTATGCCATCGTACAAAAGGCAGTACTATCAAGAAGTTGGTTTTCATATTTTCAGGTGGTCTAATTTTCGCAAGGAAGAACAGCTACAGTGACCAAAATGAAGGAAATTTATATAAAAAGGGGTCACATTTAAGTGACTAGATATTTAACAGGAAAAGCTTCTGCAACTGTGAATACAGGCAAAGCAAAATCAAATACATGGCACATATCTGAAGAAAAAACTATGTTTAATCAGTGGAGTGAATATCGAAACAAGTAGAATTAAATCCATGATGTTTCTTAAAATAATTCAATTTCAAAATATGTGAGTTGCATGCTTTACCATATATGGGAAGTACTCTATTTCATGATTTCCAGCTGACCACATCCATGGGTGATATGCAGAGCTACGTTCATTAAAACGACCCCATGAATCCCAGCGAACACCAACATCATGATATTCATATCTATCAGCATATGAAAGATCTCCAACAAATAAGATAGCCTCAGCACCACTCTGCATACAATGCTCAATTGTCGAAAGAGAATTATATGTTTGACCAAGATCACCTGCAATAGACAATAGATGACATTCAACCAAAAAAGGGAAGGAAAAAAAACTATGTACTATGCCAATGTTGGTGACCACAAACACACATTAAAGTCGCAGTAGTGGAGAATCTTTCACAAATGTAGCAATTTAAGTTGAAAATGTCACTCACATGTGTGGATCCACCACTTGTTACTAGATTTAAGTTCAACCATAAGTGTGCAGTTCGGAACCAAGCTAAATCTGTGCACGAAGGGTAACAACTAAAGGAAAGTTTCGTCCCTCGAAACTCTCTTTGAGAATTCTTATGATCTCCCAATTAGATATTTAGCTTATGCACTAATTCTGACTACTTAGAAATTATAACTGTCATATCTGCTTCTAAGACTTGAAACTGGACAGTGGATAACCTATGTGAACAGAAGCGCTGATTTGATCAAGTATTATGCTCATAAAGAAAAAAATACCAACATGTTATTTTTTAGTTTATCCAAATGGGCAACAAGATTTTTTATTATGTCATGGTTATTTACAAATATTTAAAAATATGATAAATGTTTGTTATAAATTTTATGCGCTTGAATTTTGCCTATACATATTTATTAATAATTTATGTTATTGATTACATGTTTGGAATTTATATATTTTTAATGGCTTAAACTTTCATCTTGTGTATGCGCAAGATTAGTCTCTTCATAAAAATTTGATTGTGTAGTCTCTCTTTAATCAAGATCAAGAAAAAAGACTAGCTGAAAACAACTTCAAGAAAAACACGAGACGAGTTCAAGCTAATGAAAAAAATATATCTAAAAGAACTGAGTTTGAGCTTATCATCATCAAGCCATGAGGCTCGATTAAGACCCCCACTATTAGACTAAGATGTTCACCCTACATTAGAGTTAAACCATAACTTTCAGGCTCGTGCAATAAATGGTTTTCCTACGTCCCAGTCTAATACTTAATCTTGAACACTAATAAGGGAAAATACATGCTATTATTTGTACTACAGACATGATGTTTTGCGATATTATTGTTATCACTTTTAGAATACAAAGCTGAATGCTCGTTATTTCAAGAAATTAGGTATTTAGGATTCGAAAATGAAGGGGGAGACTGACCAATTATTCCAAACTTGTAAGGAGAATCTGGATCAATTGGCGGTGGTGTTTGGAACCAAAACATTCTTGAAGAATCACCATCTCCAACCTCGTAGTAATACTTTGTGCTATACTGAAAAAGGGAACATCTATCTCGATTAGCTGCCAGATATAACAATACTGCTCTATGCATATTAATTCAATTGATGCAATTTTAAGGCATTCACATTCATTTAAAAATTAAAATGTGAAATTGAAAAATGTGCTCCTTGATTCAATGTGCAGAAGAATCTTGGTCATCGATATCACAGAAAATTAGACTATTTAATACAAATCTACCTGAAGACCATCAATCAGGCAGTGATGAATATATCCAGATGTATAGTTGTAGAAGGTATAGTTGTGTACTGTCCCTTCTGCAGTATACTCGTATTTTCCTTCTGACAAACCGTAGCTAACTTTGTTGGACCCCGGTTCATCAGCCGTTACCCATGTGATAATCACAGCCTTCCCATCATAGTCACCCTGTGTAATGTGCACCTGAAACAAACAAGAAGCGTTGTCAGAATTTCATACAAACTTTTCATTAAAAAAACTAAAAAAAGAAAATGATAGAAAAAGATCCGTAGTTGCATATATCCTTATACTTTATAAGCACCAGTTTCCGTACTTTATAAGCGAACTGGGCGGACAAAAAATGCTATTGGAGACTAAACAAGCTACACCTTGAAACCGTGTTATTATACATTTTTTTTTTTTTTAATTTTTGTTCGGGTAAGTAGGATTATGCAATTTTCGAGAAAGATGGAACTTACTTGCTGTGGTGCATTGTAACCTTTAGGGACCGCAAAAACTTCATTGTCGAGGGGAATATCAACAGACGGAAACTCGTTACGAACAAATCCACTGGTCACCCCACCACTCCCATTGCTTATGCAGCTCAACAGAACTGACGATAAAAGCAGCAGTTGAACCAGCATCGTGGCCTTATTCCTAAACATTGTCATCAAAATCATACATCATCAAAACATAGCTCAATCAAGGAAGTCAAAATTTCCGAACATTTCTCAAATTAAATCATTTAAACTCAGACCATATAATCATTGAGTAATATATATAAAAAAAACAAAAAAAAAAGCATGTAATATTGGAAAACAATCAACCACATATCAGAACATATAAAAAAATCAAAAAAGATTCAAAATACAACACTGAATCAATGATCTATATCAGGGCAATCAAAATCGCGTATATGAACAAACCCTAAGAATTGGGATCGTCTAGATTATACAGAAAAGTGATATACAATCCGATGACATGCTTCAAACTTGGGCAAAACAATCATCGACGCAATTAATTTACGGAGATTTGTGCAGCAATTCAGATCCAATAATGCATATACACAATACACGCAAACATATGAAAGGAGAAAGCACGTGGTGTACCTGAAATTGTGAGTTCTGCTGCTGCTGCTTTGGATCAAAAGGAGTAGTTTATTGATTATTTAATTGAATGAGTAAATGTAGTAATAATGTATTATTATGGATAAATTATTAATTATCAAAACAAAAAAAGTATTATTATGGATTAGGCGAAGGTTATGTGTTGATTTTGGTGGCCACGACATTGGGTTGCGGAAACCATTGGTGATCCGACACGAAGAAATGGGCGGCCATATCCTGTAAATTGTAATTCAATTCAGAAAGCGATTGTGTGTGTTTGTGTGTGTGCGCACGTTTTTAATGCTTCCCAGCTATAATTTAGCCCATGTGTTTGTGCGATTGTTTGTGAACGAACACCAATTCTTTTTCAGAAATCCAAGTCAATGTTTCGCACAATTCATTTGGTTCTCGGAAACATGTTTTAGAAAGAAAAAGAAAAAAAAAAAAAAAAGAGAAAATATTGATTTCATTTTGAGGAAATATGTTTTGGGGGAATAATTTGAGAATGAAAGTAATGTTTGTTTGTATTTTGGAAGGAGACAAAATACACTGTATGAGTCAAATCATGTTTAAAGGTGTTAGAAAAAGGTATTTTTGAAGAAAAAAATTGAAAGGTGAAGTGATGTTTATTTGTTTTTTAGTGAAGACATTTTTTACCGTAGCAGTCAAATCATTTTACTGTAGAAGTCACATCACGCCTGAATGAGAGAGAAACTTTTGAAATTGTTTTGAGAAAATGATTTGAAAAGTGTAATAAGTCCCATTTTGTTTTGGGGAAACAATGAAAACAAAATAAAAACGGTTCTAAACAAAATAATAACAATGTTTAGTTGTATTTTGTAAGTCAAACAAATAGTATTGAGAAAAATATATTTTGAAACAACAATTTAAAATAGCAGTCTTTACAAATAAGCTCAATCAATGGGTACTTATTCATAAGGAGATCCAGATTCTAGATGATAAATGCTTTTACAAAAAAACAAAGTTCACATATGGTCTAGAGGTTTGTAAAATAATAAAATAGTCTCTCATACTTTAATATGTTCCAATTTCGTTCTTTAATTTAATATAACCTCAATTTGTCCTCAAATTTCACAAATTATTCAATTTTGACCCAAAACACATTTTTATGGACAATTTCGTCTGTCACCGCCGTTGACCGCCGGTCTCCGGCGTTGACTTTTTTTTTCTTCCCGATTTTTCCGCCACCAGTTTTCGGAGTTGACTTTTTTGATTTTTTTTTCTTTCTTTCTTTCTGTAACATTTTTTCAGTTTAAAGTTTAAACAGCAATATTGTTGTGATTGACAGGAATATTAACTAAATTACTGTTAAACACAGTAAAATTAACTATATTACAGTTTAACACAGTAGTATTGTTATATTACTATGAGTGACAGTAATATTACTATAACAACAGTAATATTACAATAATAGACAGTAATATTATTACGTTACTCCGTGAATAACTCAAACAAAATAATAATATTGATGTGGTTGACAGTAATATTACTATAACAATAGTAATATTACCGTCAACCTCAGTAATATTATTGTGTTTACAGTAATATAACAATAATAGACATTAATATTATTATCGTTACTCCATGAATAACTCAAACAAAACAAAAAAACCCAAAAAATAATAATATTGATGTGGTTGACAATAATATTAGTGTGTTTACAGTTAGTTTACTGTCAAAGACAGTAATATAATTACGTTGACTTATCAACAAATCAAACAAAATTAAAAAAAAAAAAAAACAAATAAAATAATAATATTACGTTAATTTGTTGTCAACGGTAGTACAATTACGTTAATGTATTGCAGTGACAATATAATTACGTTAATTTACTGTCAGTGACAATATAATTACCGTTAACAAAATTACGGTCAACGTTTAGCGGCAGACGTAAAAAAAAAAAAAAAAAAAAAAAAAAAAAAAAACCACTAAAAAAGTGTCAACGCCGGAATCCTACAGCGGGAAAAAACAGATCAGAAAAAAAAAATCAACGCCGGAATCCGGCGCCAAAATACATTTAAAAAAATAAGTCAAATTGAATTTTTGTGGTCAAAATTAATTAAATTATGGCTACAATTAAGAATTGAGTGTAAATGGTTGGGAGTAATTTTGTCATATACATGAATTTTTCATTTATTTATAATAAATATTAAAGGGATGCACTTATCTTATCTTATTAATAAAAGGAAGGTTGTTCTGGTGAAACCCTAGGGTTTTTTTTTCCCGCTCATTTTATGGCTACATTTGTCATTTAATTATTTTTTACTTTTATTATTTATTATTTCAATTTTCATTTAAACTAATTACGTATCTTTTAATGGCTACATTTGTCATTTAATTATTTTTTACTTTTATTATTTATTATTTCAATTTTCATTTAAACTAATTACGTATCTTTTAATGATATATTATTGTGTGATGAATTCTTTTATACCATTTATTTATTTAATTTTTTTTTATTTCAATTTTCATTTAAACTAATTTTAATGATATTTTAATTCTAAACTAATTACGTTTTTCAAGGAATTATCCTGATTTTCTTGCTACATTTGTCATTTAATTATTTTTTACTTTTATTATTTATTTCTTACTTTTATTATTTTATTATTTCAATTTTCATTTAAACTAATTACGTATCTTTTAATGATATATTATTGTGTGATGAATTCTTTTATACCATTTATTTATTTTATTATTTTTTTATTTCAATTTACTATAAATGAATTTTTTTCCGCTCATTGGATAGTTACAAATTATAATTGTCATTTATTTAATTAATTAGTTTATTGTTTTACTTTATTTAATATAATCAATTTTAATAAATCCGTTAAGTATCCAGAATTTTTTGCAATAAACTTACGTATTTCATTTAAACTAATTTTAATGATATTTTAATTCTAAACTAATTACGTTTTTCAAGGAATTATCCTGATTTTCTTGCTACATTTGTCATTTAATTATTTTTTACTTTTATTATTTATTTCTTACTTTTATTATTTTATTATTTCAATTTTCATTTAAACTAATTACGTATCTTTTAATGATATATTATTGTGTGATGAATTCTTTTATACCATTTATTTATTTTATTATTTTTTTATTTCAATTTACTATAAATGAATTTTTTTCCGCTCATTGGATAGTTACAAATTATAATTGTCATTTATTTAATTAATTAGTTTATTGTTTTACTTTATTTAATATAATCAATTTTAATAAATCCGTTAAGTATCCAGAATTTTTTGCAATAAACTTACGTATCTTTTCCCGCCAAAATTGTCATTTTACTTAATATTAGTTTGATGGAAAAATTATTTAATTGTTTAGAAAAATATTTGGTTCTTATCTTATCTTATTAATAAAAGTAAAGTTGTTCTCTTATTAATAAAGGCAAGGTTGTTCCTGCTAAACACTATGAAATTTTTCCTGCTCATTTGATAGTTATAAATTATAATTGTCATTTAATTAATTAATTCGGGATATGATGAGTTTATTCACATTATCCGATTTGTGTGATTTTATATATCTGAAGTTCTATGTATCATTTAATGTGTTCAATTTTTTTTTTTTTCTCCATTCCAAAACCCCTAGGGGCAGGGGATTGTTCTACAGCCGTAAATATCATCATCATTAGTCGGAGTAATTTGGATTCAGGAAATTTGTAATTCAATAATTTGAATTCGTGTAATTGCAGATTTTTTTTTCTTTCCATATATATATATATATATATATATATATATATATATATATATATATATATATATATATATATATATATATATATATATATATATATATATATATATATATATATATATATATATATATATATATATATATATATATAATTGTTATCTTACGCACGTCAATGTCTTTAGAGTTGTACATTTTCCATATATACATTTTCCTATATTTTATTTTTTTTTATTTTTTTCGGCCATTTACTTCCTATGATTTTGAGGGAATTTATCATATAATTTTATAGGTTTGATTGAATGCAGGAATTATGGGAAATAAGGATAAATCTTCCAAGGTGTAATCAAGGAGACCGATGAACCTACTCACTTTTGTCATATTGAAAGTAAGTTCAGAGATAAAATCTTCAATTTCTTCTATTTTTTACGACGGACACTGTTACTTAAATTCGTTGTATTGGATTCGTTGATGAATTATGTGATAATTTTAAATGAAATCCTTTTAATTTATATTGTTATGCTTAATCAGTGAAAATTAGGTAGGCCGAGGAAGCTACTATTGGTTCTTCATATTGTTTTATCTGTTGCAATATTATGCTTCCAACTTTGATTATTGTCTGCAGTTCGTTTAGCAATTATTTGTTCAACGGGCGTGTTCAACGGGCGATTTCTGGCAACAATCCAAATTCTACATAATATTCTAATTTCCCCCCTTAAGCTTTGCCCTTAGTTTATAGATAGCTAGAACCACTTCAATGGTAGATAATAATTTATCAAACTTTAAAGGCAAACCTGTAATTCTATAAATTTTTTTATTTATTTTCCATTTTCTTCAACTGTCCGACTACTAAATGTTCGTTTATTGAAATATAAAATATGTCATTTTATTGTCGATTACCACTCCTTTCCACTTCTATTCAATGTTTATTTTTTGTTCTTATTCTATTATCATGTTCTTCATTCTTTCTTCTTCTTAGTAGAGCATTTTGAAAGACAAAAACCTGTACAATAACATCCCTACATACGTAAAGAAAAATATCGACCACAAGGTACGTATTGCTTTCTTAGTTTATTGTTTGTTAAACTCTCTCCAAATCTAATTTTATACCCTTTTGGAATTTAAATTTTAATGTGAAATTGTCGGTGGATTAAACTATTTAAGTGCTTGCAAATCAAAATTTGGGGGATAGAGATTTTAGGGAATCAAAACTTTTCCAGGTTTATTCGCATGAAATTTAATCAATATTTGTATCCTTTATGAACAATGTTCTTCTGAAAATTCTTTTATTTATGTATTGAGAGTTTCCTTCAAAGAAAAGATGTGTATCGTTTCATTTGTAATTTCTTAACAACTAAACGTAAAAATTAATTTAATTTCGTCATTTGCATCATTAATGTCTACCTATACTAAATATTTTTTTCATGCGTTTGTGTTTTTTTATAAAATATTGATGAAGATTAAAGAATGCTAGCTAGCTGACAGTAGTTTGTAAGGTTCCCACAACTAGCAAGTGTTAGGGTTATACACTCAATGTATTACTCCAAAGTTGTGGCGTATAACCAAGCATCTCAGTCAAATGGTAATATGTTTTCAATATATTTATGTATCTTTTATTCTGGACATCTAATATGTTTACAAAAATTACATTTCAGTTTTATGAATAAGAATATTTTTAATTCATTTTTTTTTTGTATTCTTAAGTTTTCTGGCCTGGTTGACATAATAATAATATCACTGCACTAAGTCATATACAAAATATTTAAAGAAACTTTGAAAATCTCGAATCATGTACATTTTTCATTAATTATATTAAATATTTTTTTCCATATATTTTTATTTTTATGTGTTTCTTTTTAAATAATCTCTAAAAATACAAAAATTTCGTGCATCACAAATCTAAAGTTAGTTTTGTGTTTACAGTTAAGCATCTCATTTAAATGGTCATATGCTAAGTCTATAAAGCTAACTTAAATCAACTCCCATACTCCAATCCTGTAGCATTTGAAACTGTACAACATTTTGTTATTAATTATTTTGAATGTTGACTAGGTTTATGAGATTCTACACCCGGTTAAATACACCATATAGTTTTAAACCGTACATCTACATAAATAATTATCCACTAAGCGCACATACATATGGACGTGTGTGTTATTATATGTAGATCTACGGTTAAAAACTACATGGTGTAATTCACTAGGTGTAGGTTCTACAAAAATTCAACCCCTAAAAATTATATTGGTAGTGATAGGGACTACAAGTGTACAACCAAGTGATTGTTACTGTGTTAATTTTATTAGATGCATTGAATTGTTCGTTGCATGCTGGGAAAATAATCGACAATATAATTATGCAATATTTTTTTTGCTTATTATGATGTATCATGAAATTTTGACTAGAAAAGTTCTTTATTTCCATTTTTTTATGGTCTTTCTGCAATTAATAATATAAACTATTCTAATTTTGACACCTTAAATTTATGATATAAACGAAATATTATTTTGCATTAATTTTATTCTAATCCCGTGCATCGCACGGGTGAAATTACTAGTATATAAAAGAAAGAAACGCTAGGGCAACCCTAAGAAACCCTAATATCATATTTGTAATTTTTTTTCAATTTTTATCAAATTTTTATCTCCTTAATATTATTTTAAATATTATTTTTTATTTTTATCAGATTTTTGTCTCCTAAATATTATTTTTTATTTTTATCAAATTTTTATCTCCTAAATATTATTATAAATAATATTTTTTTAATTTTATCAATTTTATATCTCCTTACTATAATTTTAAATATAATTTTCAACTTTTAGCAGATTTTTATCTCCTAAATATTATTTTCGAATTTTATCAAAGTTATATCTCCTAAATAATATTTTAAATATTTTTTTCGAGTTTTATCATGTTTTTATTAGTTTTTTTATCTCCTAAATATTAATTTTGTTTTTTTATCAGATTATTGTCTCCTAAACATTATTTTCGATTTTTATCAAATTTAATCTCCTAAATATTATTTTAAATAATAATTTTGATTTTAATCATATTTTATCTCCTAAATATTATTCTAATTATTATTTTCGTATTTTATCAACTTTTATCTCATTAACATTATTTGAAATATTATTTTTCGATTTTTATCAAATTTTTATCTTCTAACTATTATTTTAAATTTTATTTTCGATTTTTATCAGATTTTTATCTTTTAAATATTATTTTTTGATTTTTTTATCAAATTTTTATCTCCTAAATATTATTATCGATTTTCATCAAATTCTCCTAGATATTATTTATAATAATCTGATTTTCGATTTTTACAGAAAAGGGTAAATAAATCTGATTTTCATCCCTAGCGAATTTTGTGACATCGTTTTACATAATGTCTGCAACATTTGAATTTTATTTTTTCCCTACCTAAGGCTTCTTCTTTTGGTAACCCGACTTTAGATTTTGTTTTTTATCTTCTTCATCCTATTGACTGTGTGGCAATTAGTTTACATCTTTTTCCATCATGGCTTATCGGCAATTTCATTTTGTTAAATTATGTGTTTCATTAATTTATACCAAAGTTTTCAAATTTTATGTATAACAATTATTTCATTTTATATGTTATTGGACATGTTATTGAAATGGATGATTTGAGAGAATTAACCAAAAATGGGCGGAGCAACAAGCTATTGGAAGTCGACCTTCAAGACTTATTGTTTGTATGCGATATTTAATTTATTGTTTATATTTATTTTTGTTTCTTAATTTTCCAATTGTTAATTCCAGTGGCAAAACAGCCTGAAAATGAGGCAGTGGAGAAGGGCTTAGTTCCGATGCAAGATGTATAGATGGCCTTTTATGTTGTCGATAGTTTAGTTTTGATTATGTTAACTAAGTTATTAAATCTAATTACTTTTAAGCTCAACATGAAAGACATAGTTGATGATTTTTTGTCCTGGTTCAAATTTTCAATCTACTGGTATTAGCTGATTCAATTCATTTGGAAAATTATTCAATAGTAAAGTTATTTCCTTTTTTTTTTGTGTGTGGTATACTTAATGATGTTCCAGTATAATAGAATTTTGATCATACGATACATCAAACGTTTGTTTATATTCTTACAACATCAAAACAATGCAATTTGTTGTCCCGAGCATCGCACGGGTACAATTACTAGTTGGTGAAAGAGATATAGCCCATAATCTAGAATAATAAAGATATTTGGTTAGGAACTTATGCACAAAAACCCCTTTAAAATAATGTGACCTTTGTTCGCTTTAAAAGATATTTATTACGTACTATGTTTGAAGAAAATGGAAAGAGGGCGATATTTCAAATATTGTTTGGTTCTCGCTTCAATACATATTAGTTGAAAACCACATTTTAATTTTTTTTTTTTGTCCAATCTTTTCTTAATTTAATACCAAGAAGTACAACAATACCCTTTACTCACAAAATAAAATACTACTTATGCAAACAAAAAATTCAATTTAATTAGTTGAAGACCAAATTAAAATGATCCCCCACCCCCAATCGATAGTGTGAAACCCTAGCAACCACTTCCACCGCTCCATCACCACCATCGTTAGACCCCATTACCAACGAGTTTAAGTTTTTTTTAGATTTTGGTCGAAATATATATTGTATGTGTACTTAGAATTTGGTCGTTTTGAGCATTGAATGTTATTTGTTGATGAGTGCTTCTAGTTTTGAGCATTGATTAGCGTTTTTATAAAGGGAAAATTAGAGAAAACTCCCCCATCTAGGAAAATGAGTTAAGAAAAGACCTCCTCCCAAAAATAAATAGAGAAAACCCCCTTCGCTAATATTCCACCCAAGTGATATTTTTATAATTCCAAAACTACTCTTAATTGTCTATTATTCTCTTTCAAAACCCTAATCATATTTTCTCTACTCTCCCGTCTCTTCTTCTCCCGTCTCTTCTCTGCTTTTTTTTCTCTCTATTATACTTTTCTCTCTCAATTCTTTAGATTATGCTCTCTTGATCGGAAGATGAAGAACCAACCACCAACATCACCGCCAGAACAACGATGCCAATTCCGTTGAATCATCGTCGTTGCCGTCTCCGTCGTCGTCGGGGTCGTCGTCGTTGCAGATCTTAACAAAATCCATAAAGATGATGATGATTTTGATAGCGATTCTGAGTTCGAATGCCACGATTGCTACATCGGCGGCGAAAAAGGTAAAATTGCCGATTTGTCTCCGGAATCGGATTTTGATGGGTGGTGGTTATGCTTTGGTTGGTGGTGCGAGTTGTGATTTTATTTATTTATTTGTAATAAAAAAAACCGTCATATATATAATATCAAAGTAAGGTGGTGATGGTGTGTTGTGGCGGCGGTGTGGTGACGATGGGGAGGCAAATTTAGGGTTTTTTGGTGGATTGGGCGGATGATGGCGCGTGTAGAGAATTTCGCGCAAGCTGAAACCTTAAATCTACTATGTACATGTTGATAGTGTGTAAGGTGGAGGGACATAATTAAGAAAAGAGTAAAAAGCAGTTTACCCCCTAAACTATGACCCGTTTTGCACTTTGCCTCCCAAACAAATATTTTTTGCACGTTTTTACCTAAACTTGTTTTTTTGTTACACGGTGCCCTAAAAATGCTATTTTCCGGCAATTTTGACCGGAATTTTACACACATGCCACTCACGTGATTTGGCAGGGGCGAAATTGTCTTTTCCTTGCTAATACACACGTGGCGTCCAGCAGTATTCTTCTTCTCATCTTTCCCAATTCCCCTCTCTCGCTTATGTTCCTGGCAACCGCCACCATTGTTTTCACATTCAGTGGGCGAAGAGGCGGTCGGGGTGTTTGCTTTCGAGCTTCTCGAGGCCGAAGTACTCTCGGGCGACGGCGACGACGGAGGGGTCGAGCTCCCAGCCGTGGACAGCGGTTTGAGGGTGGAGTTCGAGGATGATTTTGGCGGCGGATCCGGCTCCGAACCCGAGTATTCCGACGGGTCCGGGCGGGAGGATCGGCGGCAGGGTGGCGAAGACATCGTAGTAGGCGTTGGTGAGGGTTTTGAAGAGGAAGGAGATGATGTGGATGTTGCCGGGGGCGTCGAGGAGGAGGAGCCTGGATCCGGCGAGTGGGTGGTCCGCCGCCCTGGATACTTGGATCACTCTGATGTAGTTGTGCCGGGATTTGAATTTCGCCAGTATTTTGACGTGTTCGAATGGGATTCCGGAGTCGCCGCCGTCATCGTGCCGGGTGGCGGCGGCGGTGGTTTGGGGATTGGGTGGCTGGGATTGGTGAGATTTGATTGGGAATAGGTCTTTGCCGCGGCGGTGGGTGGTGATGGCGGCGGCGAGGAGTGGAGGGGGAGGATTTGGGTGGTGGGGGTGTGAGAATGGAGGGTGGAATTGGGGGAAGATATGTGCTGCTGCTGCTAATTTCATTCTGAAGAAGAAAAAAAAAACACTGAATAGCTTCAATGTTGATGGTCAAAGAAAATCCCAAATTGTTATTCCAAAAAGTTCCAAAATTCAGTTCAAATAAAATATATTTAGATAGATTCCATCTTTGAGTTTGTGGTGAAAAGTTACGGCGGCGAGACTTTGCAGGTTTCTCTCGAGGAAGGAGGAAGAGAGTTGCAGATTTTCCTTCTTATTTTCTTTTCTTTTATTATTATTATTGTTTATTTTATTTGTTTTTTATTTAATATGATGAATGTAAGGGAATAGACACTTTTGACCCTGCCAAACTCACGTGAATGGCATGTGTGTAAGATTCCGGTCAAAATTGCCGGAAAATAACATTTTTAGGGCACCGTGCAAAAAAAAACCAAGTTTAGGTAAAATCGTGCAAAAAAATTTTGTTTGGGGGGTAAAGTGCAAAACGGGTCATAGTTTAGGGGGTAAACTGCTTTTTACTCTTAAGAAAATGGGGGTATGTTTGGAACCGTTTTTATTTTGTTTTCATTGTTTCCCCAAAACAAAATGGGATTTATTACACTTTTCAAATCATTTTCTCAAAACAATTTCAAAAGTTTCTCTCTCCTTCAGACATGATGTGACTGCTACAGTAAAATGATTGGACTGCTACAGTAAAAAATGTCTTCACTAAAAAACAAATAAACATCACTTCACCTTTAAATTTTTTTCTTCAAACATACCTTTTTCTAACACCTTTAAACATGATTTGACTTGCTACAGTGTATTTTGTCTCCTTCCAAAATACAAACAAACATTACTTTCATTCTCAAATTATTCCCCCAAAACATATTTCCTCAAAATGAAATCAAAATAAGATCCAAAACGCTTCCAAACATTGCCTGAGTGTCTCAAATTAGGAGTGGGTTTTCTCAACTGGTGCAAAATAGTTTGGACTTTTCCCTATTAAAAGAAGTATTGATGGGGTTATATATATATATCAAAGAGCCCCAATAAAAATTGTTCCTTGTTGATCATTTTTCAACAACTTGCAAAAAAAAAAAGAATCTTAAATTTTTTACATGTACATGTCGAAAACTTGAGATTTTTTTTTCAATATTCGCACTTACATGTCAAAAAATAACATAGAAAATCGACTTGTATGTGTCGAAAAACGGTGACGGGTTTCGAAAAAAATATTCAAAGTCGACTTCCAAGCTCAGAAAAGACATGAATATCCTTCCATGTAAACTACCATTTTGTTGTCTTGCGACTCCATTTTGTAAGTTTTGTGATGTTTTGATTTCTTTGGATATTGAAGTTTTTTAGAGGATTTGTGAAGAAGAAGAAGAAGAAGAAAGAAGGTGTGAGAGTTTTGTGTATGTGTATAGTATTAAAGAAAGAATAATGAAGTTTATTATGTTGATATAGTATTAATATTCATTAAGAGTATTAATGTTTCAGTACCTATTTATTTTTTAGATTGTATTAAGCTGATAAATAAGTTGTATTTTGAAAAGGAATTGAGTGGACAAAAAATGAATTAGATGGCTAATGAGATTAAACAACAATAAAATAGTGTTACAAAAATGAGTAAATGTGGGCTTTAGCCCATACCACAATACACATAGATCCGCCACTACGAATAACCAGGGTTTTTGTTGCTGGAAATAGGGGTGAGCAAGTCGGACCCATTAACTCGTTGAACCCGTCAAACCCGTTAAAAACCGTCCCATTAGGACCGGACAGATAGATCCATCTATAGGACTGGGTCCTAAAGTGGACAAGATCCGCGGGTTTGGGTCTAAGACGGGTTCAAAAAAATTTAATACACGTGAGACCCGTCTCGCCCCGCTACACAAAATAACGTTGTTTTGTTTATATTATGTAGTGTAATAAATTAATAATGTATAATATATGAATAAAGTATCTCTTACATGTCAAAACTTACATCTATAACGACGACATCGTCTCATTTTGTCTACAATTATCTATTTTATTTTAAATCTTGTCTTATAAATGTTTGAATTTAGTTAATCTTTTTTGGATTTATGGTTAAACCTTATTAATTTTGATTTATTCGTGACATTTATCATTGATGTTATTCACGTTTGTTTCAATTTAAAGTTTTACGCTTAGTCATTCATTTTAATTTCTAAATAATTTCGTGTAAACCTTATAACTTATTAAAGAAAATAATGGGTTCTACTTTAAACCCGCAATAGACCCATCTATTCTAAACCCGTTGAAAACCCACAAGTTTGATTCCTTAAAATCAAGAACCGCTGGTTGACGGGACGAGGGCGGGTTTTGCGAGAACCCGCGGATCTACGACCCGCGCACACCCCTAGCTGGAAATTCTTAATTTTTATTTGTTATTATTTTTTATAAGGGGATCTTTGAGGAAACCCCCATTATTTTTTTAGTGGGGAGAGACCTAAAATATTTTGCTTCATTTGAGAAAAATCCACACCCATTTTCAGCCATTATGTTTTCCAACTTTGCCCCCGCCCGCCACATCATCACAGGCCACGCGCGAATTTTTTTTTCCCCTTTTTTTCTCCTTTTCTGTAGCAGTTTTATTTTTTCGTTTTTTTTTCCTTTTATGTATCAGTTTTATTCATTGACTATGAAGCATAGTCGATTAAGGAAATTTTGTAATTTTTTTTATTTTAAATTTTTTTTATATCACGTATATTAATGAACTATGATGAAGCATTCATCATAGTCGATTAAGAATCTGCTACTAATAATAACAAATCACAACAGCAAAAATATGTAAAATTGACTATATTTTACAAAAACAAAAAATATACAAACATTATAATTGATGTATACAATTGGAATCAATAAGCAAAAAATCCAAAAAAAAAAATTGGAGTCGATCAACCTTAATCGACTACCAGAGCATAGTCGATTAAGAATTTGCTACTAAAAATAACAAATCACAACTGGGAAAAATGCAAAATCAACTATATTTTAAAAAACAAAAAATATACAAACATTATAAATGATTTATACAATTGGAATCAATAAACAAAAAATTCAAAAAAAAAATATAAACTTGGAGTCGATCAACCTTAATCGACTACCAGAGCATAGTCGATTAGCTTAATCGACTATTGAACATGTACATAGTCGATTAAGAATCCAGTCTGCGCAAATTTCTCTACACGCGTATTCCTCCGCCCGATCCACCAAAAAACCCTAAATTTGCTTCCCCATCGTCACCACACCGTCGCACCACACAATTCAACCAATCATTAACAAGAATAAAATAAATAATTCATACAAAAAACACAAATTAACATTTCAATGTCCACAAAAAAAAAAAAAAAAAAAAAAAAACCATTCAAAGGTAATTGTCAACCATTATTGGTCACTCCATAAACAATTTTTGAGCACATAACAAAACCAACACTAAAAAAATAATAAAAGTAAAAAAAAAATACCTTCATCAACAATTTCCGTTGATTCTCCTCCGACGACGAGTGCTTCTTCTTCTTCCTCCACACGCCGACGGGGTGGAACATGTTGTTGAGAAAGAAGAGTGTTTCTTCTCCACACGCCGACGATGAGTGATTCATCTTCTTTCTTTCTTCATCTTCCAGCGACGGCGGCAGCAGCGATTGGGAGAAGATTGCCGGAGAAAACAAAGAAGAAAAAAAGAAGAAAACAGAGAAGAGAGAAACAGACAAGAAGAGAAGAGAGAAACGAGAAAGCGGCAGAACGAAAATTTAAAAATAAAATTAGGGTTTTGAAAAAGTATAATAGACAATTAATGGTAGTTTTAGAATTATGAAAATATCACATGAGTGGAATATTAACTAAGAGAGTTTTCTCTAATTATTTTTTGGAGGGGTGTTTCTTTAACTATATTTCATAGATGGGGTTTTTTCTCTAATTTTCCCAAATTTGATAATGTCTACATTTAATTATATAGGCTAGGGATAAATACAAAAAGTCACTCAATTTTAAGTCTAAAGTTCTTAAAAAATGTAAGGACATATTAATGGCAATAAGAATTGGATGGTGATCCGTGCAATAAACATGATTGATGAGGTGGGATCCCTTTTGAGGAGTCAGTTGTTCAATGGTGGGGCTTCAAAGGACTCCGGCCGACCGACAAAGAAAGAACCCGGACTGATGCCAGAGTTAATAAGTGTCGAATAGTGTTTCCGAGAGATAAATAATTTTAGTAAGATAAGGGAATGCCTCTTGGTTTTATCTATCCTACACCCGGTGAAGGTTACACCGGGTAATTTTTTACCGTTGATCTACACACACCAATGTGGGTGTGTGTGTGTTTGTGTGTATATTAATGGTAAAGATCTACCCGGTGTATTTCACCCGGTGTAGGATCTCAAAAGCCATGTTGATCAGCCCGAGGATCCTCGTCCATAGGAGGGAATGAGTTCTTATTTATACTTACCTTCGTGGGCCCCCGAATAGTTCTTGAAGAACTGGGCTGAAAGCAAGTCGCGTCGGTTTTCATATCAACTCGCCGCACGTTCTCTCGTAATCTTGTCCATCTTCATCATTATGGCCGTCGTCTCCGGCTTTCCGGCTTAGCGGCTTTCAGCTCGGTACGGTCGTCCGAGTGCAGCACGCTCGGCAACTAGTCTATATGTTTCCATTGGGCCAAGGGTGCTGTCTACCGGGTCTTTGATAATCTTATTGGGCTTCCATGGCTTGGGCCCCATGTCTTTGGAAAAGGGATGTTAGGTCTGGATCAAATGGTTTCTCATCAAGTTTTAATAAAGGTTATAAAAAAAACAGAGTTCAAATGTAATATTTTTTAATGTGGACGTGATTGCAATAATTATTTTTTCGTATAATCAATAATTATTACTTTTTAAAAATAAATAAAAAATTATCGTGTTATTTTTATTAGAAAAATCTCAATTTTAATTTATTTTTTTGGAAAACTACCCTCTAAAAATTCACTACTATTAATTAGATGTTGTGATATGTGCTAACAAAGAACCGAAAATCTTGAACCTTCACAACTTGTATCAATAATATATAAGGATATTTTCAGTAGTTTTATAAAGTATCATCAAGCACCGAATGGAATAAACTATTATACAATATTTTTATATAGTATAGGGAAAGCAGTGGTACCAAACAATATTACTACAGGACACAAGTTGTTAAATTAGTGAGAGAGACAACGTAGGATGTAAGGAAGGATGTTAGAGAGAGAGAGAGAGAGAGAGAGAGAGAGGGAGGGGTTAAACAACAATTGGCCTTATTAAAGAAAACAATGAAAGGCCCCGGGCCCACAGTGACCACTCAACAGCTAATTTATTTCCATACTCTCAGCCCTCATCACCTAACTGTCAATTGTCTCTTCTTCCTCAACATCTCCATCTCTACTACCCACCAAACAACCTATAATTATGTCCAATATATATATATAATTATAAATGTATTTCTTAAGATTATTTTATTTGTGATACAGATCTTTTGGAAAAACTTATTTCATGAATGAAAGGGATTATGTTGGAGACAACTTATTCTTAAACTCGAATTTTAATTAAGAATAAAAAAAAAATGGAAGTTATGTGATTGTCAACGCATAAAATGGTGTTGTGGGTTTAATAATAGTTGAGCCAAATTGTTGGTGAAAATATAGAGAAAGTAGTGGACGCTCGTAGGTAATCTCTATTTCTGATCGCGAGGTAAATCAAAAGTTCATGGGGTTCAGGTAGACCTGACCACCGGTTCGGTTAGAACCGGAACCGGAACCGGAACCGAACCGGGGTCAACGGTTTTAGAACGGAACCGGAACCGGTTTGACCGGAACCGGAACCGGAACCGAAAAAACCGGTTCGGTTCCGGTTCCTCATTTTTTGAACCGGGAACCGACGGTTAGAACCGCGGTTCTAAACGTTCGAACCGGGTTTTTGTTTTTTTAAAAAAAAATCAATTCTCTCTCTCTCTATCTCTCTCTCTCTCTCTCTCTCTCTCTATATATATATATATATATATATATATATATATATATATATATATACATATATATGTATATATATATATATATATATATGTATATATATATATATATATATGTATATATATATATATATATATATATCTAGATATGTATGTATATATATATATCTATATATGTATGTATATATATATATATATATATATATATATATATATATGTATGTATATATATATATATATATATATATATATATATATATATATATATATATATATATATATATATATATATATATATATATATATATATAGGGGTATATAGGGGTAATGGCAAATAGGCCCATGACAATGGCACTTAATTAAAAGAGGGACATCCAACTTTTTTGTCTTTCAAATAAATCCACCCGATTCAAACTTATTTGCAAATAAGAAAAATTCTTTTATATATATCAAAATTACCCTCAATTCATTGAAACCCAATTTAACTTCAATTTCATGATTTACACCCCAATTTAGCCCAATTAACCAATTTTTACTCTAATTTCAATTTTAACCCCAATTTTGACCCGCCACCACCGGAGACCGCCGGTCGCCGCCGTTGACCGGCGTTGACTTTTTTTTTTCGAAATTCTTTTTTTTCCTGAAATTTTTTTTCCGGCCGATCAACTGCCGTTGATCGCCGGGTCTCCGGCGTTGACTTTTTTTTTTTTTTTATAATATTTTTTTTTTCGTAAAAGAAAAATATTTTGATTAATATTACTATCTTGACTGCTAAATTACTGTCTCCGGCAGTTATTTAACTGTCGGAGACAGTAATTTAACTATTAATTGACTCTTTTTTTTTTTTCTTCAAAAATATTTTAATTAATATTACTGTATTCGTTGCTAAATTAATGTCTCCGACATTTATTTAACTGTCGGAGACGGTAATTTAACTGCTAATTAACTTTTTTTTCCTTAAAAAAAAGTATTTTAATTAATATTACTGCTTTGGATGTTAAATTACTGTCTCCAACAGTAATTTAACTGTCTTACACAATAATATTAATAATATTATTATTCGGAAAAATAATATTCATAATATTACTGTCCCAAACAGTAATATTATTGTCTGAGACAGTAATTTAGTAGCCAAGACAGTAATATTAATTAAAATATTTTTTTCTACGAAAAAAAAATCAAAAAAAAAAAGTCAACGCCGGAGACCGGCGGTCAACGTTGGTTGACCGGCCGGAAAAAAATTTCAGGAAAAAAAAAATTCAATGCCGGAATCTGGCCGGAAAAAAAACATTTCAGAAAAAAAATTATTTTCTGAAAAAAAAAAAGTTTTGGGGGTTAATGTGATATATTTGTTTAAATCCGGGGTTAATGTGTAATATTAAAAAAGTTAGAGCATAATGAGTGGAATTGATAAGAATTATATTATTGAGGGTATTTTAGACTAAAGACATGGGGATGGGCTTAATTGAAAGACTGTATTTTTTGTGGACCAAAATGCATTTAAATCCCATGTGATGAGCTTTTTTGCCATTTGCCCATATATATATATATATATATATATATATATATATATATATATATATATATATATATATATATATATATATATATATAAGTATTAAGAAAAAACTTTACGTATTTAAAAAAAAATTAAGTTTTTTAAATATACTTTCCACTTTAAAAAAAACTATTTTTAAAAGTATTTTTTTTAAGTTTTTTAAAGTATTTAATTATATATATATATATATATATATATATATATATATATATATATATATATATATATATATATATATATATAAATAAAATAAAATAAAAATTAGTATTAAGAACCGGCGGTTCTAGCGGTTCTAACTGGAACCGAACCGCAAGAAACCGGATTTTTTCGGTTCGGTTCCGGTTCCTCCAAAATCGGAACCGGAACCGGCGGTTCGGAACCGGAACCGGAACCGAACCGAACCGTGGTCAGATCTAGGTTCGGGTAGAGCTTTGAAGTATTTTTTTGGAAAATACTCATACAAATATTATTCCAAGTAAATAGATGTAACGTTTTGTTTAAATGTAGGATTGATGTCAAAGAGGTCCATGACAAGGGCACTTAATTAAAGAAGACACATTCAACTTTTTTGTCTATCAAATATTTTTCAGCTTATTCAAACTTATTTGCAAATAAAATAATCCCTTTTATATATATCAAAATTATCATCAATTCCTTGAAATTCTATTCAACTCCAATTTCATGATTTACACACCAATTTAGTACAATTTCACCAACTAACCAATTTTGACCATTATTCCAATTTTGAGCCCAATTTCGACCCGTCACCAACAGAGACCGTCGGTCTCCGGCGTTAACTTTTTTTTTTTGAAAACTTTATTTGTTCCCGGTAGGTCAACCACCGTTGATCCCCTAGTCTCCGGCATTGACTTTTTCTTTTTTTTTTTCCTTCAAAAAATATTTTAATTAATATAACTGTCTTTGCTGCTAAATTACTGTCTCCAACAGTAATTTAACTTTCGGAGACGGTAATTTAATTGTTACTTGACTTCTTTTTTTTGACATTTTATTTTTTTCTTAAAAAAATATTTTAATTAATATTACTGTCTTAACTGCTAAATTATTGTCTCCGACAGTTATTTAACTGTTAATTAATTTTTTTTCTTATTTAAATTTTGTTTTTTTCTTAAAAAAAATATTTTAATTAGTATTACTAATTTATCTCTCTGAGACAGTAATATTACTGTATTAATTAATATTATCGTCTTGGCCTGCAATTTTGTTGTCTTCAACCGTAATATTATTGTCTCCGACCGTAATATTACTGTCTCATGCAATAATATTATTGTTTGGGACAATAATATTAGCAATATTTTAGCATCAAAGACAGTAAATATTAATTAAAATATTTCTTTTAAGATAAAAGAAAAGTCAACCCCGTAATCTAGCCAGAAAAAAAAAATTCAGAAAAAAAATTTATTTTCTGAAACAAAACGTATTTTTTCAAAAAAATATTAAAATGGGGGTTTATGTGATATATTTGTTTAAATCCGGAGTCAATGTGTAATATTGATGAAGTTAGACTATAATGGATGGAATTGGTAAAAAATATACTATGGAGGGTATTTTAGACTACAAACATGGGGATTAATTTATTTGAAAAATTATTTTTTTTTACGTGGACTAATGTGCATTTAAGTCCCTTATCACATCCCTATTTGATGTCATCAGAGTTACTTACGTTACCTTAACGTATTTGATGCCATCAGAGTTTCTTACGTTACCTTAACGTTTCCTTTTTTTTATATATAAGATATTATTATTATTGTTACTGTTATTATTATTTAATTTTTATTTATTTTTCTTTCTCCACCAAGGTGTATTAGGCCTTTTTAGAAATTTTACTTATAACTATATATATTTCTCGTTTTCTAACTTCTAAGACCATATGTGATGATCGTTTTGACAAAAATAAATTTGATAGGAAACAAAGTTGTACTAATATAAGACTGTTTTTTCTCTTACAAAAATTGTTGTTATGATTAATTACAAATGTGCCACTAACTAGAAGGTATTATTTAACACAATTGACGGCCGAAATAAAAGAGAGAAATAGGTACATATTAGAATATTGAATATGACTATTATCTTGTTGGAAAACGTTTCCTATGATATTATCCTCATAAATAAGTGCAAGAATAGACTGACAAAGAGCCACGAGCCTCTCGAATCTATATAAATCCTACACATATTATCTTCAACACGATTTAATAATTAATAGCATAAAGGAAAAATAAGTTTTTGAGTAATAACTATCAGGAATATTTATATGTGGCTGAAAGTGAAGATTCTTATGGGAATATCCTTTTACATTTATTCGATGCCTAAAGTTATATGCTGGCATATGCACATATGCCCTTCATCTGCCAAAGCATTGATACCAGTAATTAGCTTTTAAGTTTATGTAACCAATAGTAGAACAATGATTTTTACTATAATCTTAAATCGTAGCAAAATATACAAAAATTTTGCTAAGGTAAATGACCGTAGCAAATACATTTTTGCTATGATTAATCATAATATTTACTACGACTTCAAGATTGTTCTTAGTAAAATCAAATGTATCTTTTGTTACGACTTTTTACTGTAGCAAAAAAAATCATAGTAAAAAGTTATTTTTCTACTTGTGAACAATATGACCTTGTTTGCTTACCTATATTAGATTAGATTGGATTAATTCTCTACTGATTAACTAATTAATTAGTTAATAATATGTTTGGTTCTTTAGATTACATGTTTTATTAAATTTATTAGATATTTAAACAAACATTATTTTATATTCAAATTATTTCCTCTAATGTTATAATAACAAATTAATCAACCAAGAGGAGTTACTTCTAAATTTGAGCAAGGGAATAGATACAATTTTATAAGTGTAAAAGAGGATTTTTTTTTTTTTTTTTATAATTTAAACATGCTTTAGAAGGTTGTTTATAATTTATACTTGCACTAAAAAGACGAAATTTCTCACACCTATGGCCTTCTTCACCTGTCCGACATATTTTTATATATTAGAATGTAAATTCATGGTGACTCAATAACCCGTTAGGGTAGCTGATTTGTACATGGTGCGCTCTGGGAATCAACCATCATTGGAGTTGAAATTATCAAACTTCGGCTGCCAATATTCGATACTAGGACTGTGCACCAACTTTCTATCTCGAAACCAATTAAGTTATACCCATGCGGCTATTCGTTATTTATATTTTTTTTTGTAATGAAGGAACCCGCAACCAACCATAAAGGTGCACTGAATTAATAGTTTGCAAATTATAGGAGAGATATAAACCACACTGGATAAACCTATTTCTGATGGAACGTTTAGACAATAGAGGCGTTTTGTTACTACACCAAACCCCAAGAAAGGTTACCTTCAATGTTTGAAAGGGAATTAGAAAAAATCTTCAAAATTAAACATGTCGGATTTTTGCAATACAACATTCTTTAGCCTTCCATAAACGTGTTTTTTTTTTCATTATTCTTGATAATATTTGAAATTGCAATAACTATCAATAGGAAAGTCGAAACTGAAGACTAGGCATCAACTATTTCTTTTTTTAGCATTTTGGGTAACTTTTCGTATTTCTTATAGCTTAAAAAAAAAGAATTTTATTATTGCACACACAAACTGATAATGAACTAGAGAAATATGTGATTATAAAAATCACATTAACCATCCGAAAATTAATATTTTTAACATAATACTGCAGTAAATGTGAAGACTAATTGAAAAGTTAATGTGTAATTTACAAATTGTATAATAATTGAAAGCAAAGTTATGAAATTGGATGAAAAGATTATAACTTACCATTTTTGGAAAAAAAAAAAAACAGATTACAATGTTTTTATATTAATTCCAATTTCAATGATTCAGATTGGGTTGGAAAGGCAATAAATACATATGTAACTTTTATGTTTTTCATTTTTTTTGAAATTCGAATTCGATTAGTGACAAAAATCAGATTAAACACCTTACATACGCGTAAATGAACTTTTGAAAAATTGAGAAGAAGCAGTTCACCAGTGTACCATTTGGATTGTATAGTTTTTTCCTTTTTTAAAAATTCCAGTTTTAATGGTTCAAACCAATGTTGTCAGAATCGGACTGGACCGGCCGGTCCGACCGGTTCGACCGCGACCCGCCAAAAATACAGTCTGGTTCAACCACAAAAATCGGAAAATTAGTTAACCGGTGTCAGAGCGTCAAAAACCTGGTTCGACCGGAAAACCCGGTAGACCCGGGAACCAGTTAAAGAACTGGGTTTTAGGCTAAAACGATGGTAGATGGCCGGATTTGCGCGGAGGATCACCGTGGTGGTCGGATCTGGGCGGGGGATTGCCTTGGACGGTCGGATCTTGGTCGTAGGTGATTCGATCGAGTTGTGAATGGCTAGATTTGTGGGCTGAAGAAAAAAATAAAACCGAGCAAAAAAGATGAAGAAGTGAAGGGTGAAGATGGAGAAAAATCAAAGAGAAACATGAGTAGATGAGGAATATGATGTTTTTTCTGGACATGTAGAGAAAAAAAAAAGAAAAAAAAGGGGATTGGGCTTGGAAGTTGCAGAGAACGAGAAGAGGAAAGAAAAGTTGAAAGTGGGGGTAGGTGACTGAAGAGGTAAGAGGGGAAAAATTAATATATTAAAATTGAATTAGAATTATAGGAGTAAAAGGTGAAATAAACATAAATAATACATAAAAAACATATAGAATAATATTTTTATATTTATAAAAATAATTAAATAATTAAAAAATTAAAATTACAAAAAACCTGGGTTGACCCCGGTTGAACCGGTCTAACCATGACTCGAATCCTTACCTGGTTTTGTGTCCGGTCCGATTCTGATAACATTGATTCAAACTGGGTGGAAAGCCAACAAATAGAGCTACAAATACCATCCTTGTAATTGTTTCATGCTAGGGGACTTTTAACTAAATAATAATTTTTTGTGTCCTTTATGTTAATATATTTCAATTTCTAGGGATTTGTATTTTGCAAATTCGCTCGCACTTATTAAAAGGTATTTGATCTTTTAATTTTATGTGATTAATTTATCTACTTTCCTCTTAGACTTTGCACCTCCTTCCCTTCTCATCTTCACGACTAGGATGTAAATGAGTCAAGTTCGAGCTCAACTCATTTATATTTTTGGTAAATTACACCAACCCCCTGAGTTATGCTTAAATAACTGTAAGGTCCCTATGGTATCGATAATTACAGTCACCTCCCTGAAACGTAGTTAGAAACTCTAACGGGATAATGCATTGGATAGATTATCCCGATAGGGTTCTAATGGACTATTACTTTTCGCTAGTGGTGGAGATAACATAGAGTTATGGGGAGTAATGAGGTGACATGCCTCCCGAAATATTACTTAAATCACCCATAACTCTTTGTCGTCTCCACCACTTCCTGAAATCAATAGTCCGTTAGAACTCTATCGTAATAACGTATCCAATGCATTATCCCATTAGTCCCATTAGAGTTTACAACTATGTTTCAGGGGGGTGAATGTAATTATCGATACCATAGGGACCTTACAGTTATTTAAGCATACCTCAGGGGTGTGGGTGTAATTTACCCTATATTTTTTTATTTTGTTTTGTAATTTTAAAATAATATTAATTTTAGTTTTTATTATATATAATTTATATGAAAAATAAAAAGTTATAGAGCAAAAATAAATCTGTAATTTTATACACACACACACACAGACATATATATATATATATATATATATATATATATATATATATATATATATATATATATATATATATATATATATATATATATATATATATATATATATATATATAGGGGTGGTTTTTTTTTACCAAATTGCCCTACCAACCCGATGCCCTACTGTACCGTACCGATTCTCTACCGAAAAATCTCTACCGAATTATTACCGTACCCTACCGTACCCTACCGAAATGTTTTGGTAGGGCAACGGCACTTAACATTATTAAAATGGTAATGCCCTACCGTACCGAAATATTATTAATAAATAAAATTTTATTTTAATAATTCAATTTATTATATATAATTGATGTTAAAAGATCTTATGTTATAATTTTATTTAAGAAATATTTTACATTAGGTAAATTTAGAACATATATTAGGACACTTATATTTTAAAAATTAGTTTTGTACATTTTAAACATGTATACCTTGAATTGCTTTGAAAAAAATGATATTCAATTTAGACTTAAATAATAGATAATATAAATTGGTAATTACCATTACCATACCCTACCGTACCGAACTTTTGGTATACCGAAATCGGTATACCGAAGTTTTTGGTAGGGCAATGGTAATGGATTTCATAATACCGAAATTTCGGTATTGGTAGTGATTCGAGGGGTTTGGTACGGTTGCCCTACCAAACCCACCCCTATATATATATATATATATAAATATAAACAAACAAGAAACCAAGAAAAAAAAAAAAAAAAGTCAACGCCGAAGATCGACGGTCAACGTCGGCGATGGTTAAATTGAGTAATATAGTTAATATTACTTTCAACCATAATAGTATTAATATTTTCACCCCAGCCAAAAGAATTTATGAAAAAAGAATTTCAAAACAAAAGGAAGAAGAAGATAAAGTCAGCACCGCCGGTCAACGACATTGGAAGGAAAAAAAACACATAAAAAAAGGGTAAATTATAACCACCCGCTGCCCGCCTGAGGTATGGTCAAATTACGAAAAATCCGTCATGTTTGGAAAATTACACCTACCCCTCAACTATGAATCTTTTTACACATCCACCCTTATGGTGTCAACTTCAACATAATCTTATAGATTTCGTAGAATGTTTTCTAGTTTAACTCGCTTTGTGCAAAAATGCAGTTTCTGATGCACCACAATCTGATATATACAAGCCAAAAAACACATCTTATGACATCTTGCTTCAAAATGTGGAGTTCGAATGGGATAACACGGGTACAAAATTGAGAATATTCAATATAATCTAGAAGATTCCACTAAATTTGACACCACAAGGGTGGACGCGTAAGAAGATTTATAGTTGATGGGTGGTTGTAATTACCGAAACAAGAGGAATTATTTTGTAATTTGACCATACCTAAAGATTGTTATAATTTACCCTAAAAAACAAAAAAAAAAGTCAATGTGGAGACCGACGGTCAACGAGCGACGATAAAAAAACAAAAAGTCAATGTGGAGACCGACGGTCAACGTAGCGACGATGGTCAAAATTGAGTTAAGTGTCAAAATTAAATGTTTGGTAAAATTGAGGTCAAATTAATGTTAAATTGGAGTTAAAAGAAAATTAGAGTATATTAAAATATGATGGGGTATTTTAGTTTTTAATATACTTTAGAATTTTGTTTGTATTTTTTTGTAAATTTTTTTTTATGATTGGACTTAGATATGAATAAGTAGCCAATGAAAATGCAGAGGTAAATACTTTTATATACCTCAAAAAAATACACATACAAATATTCTTACCAAAATTGCTATAAATAATTTCTCAAAACGACTACTAAATACTTCTTCCAAAACTGCTACTAAATAATTTCTGCACAAATTTACCATATATTTTCTTTTTTTAAATGAATCAAACTTTAGGGGAGGTAGAGGTAAGTTACCAAAATACTAAGTACAAGAAAATAAATAACTTTGCAGGTGCATTTAAATTGATGGATTCGAAAATGAATATTAAATGATTTTAAATGTGATGAATTTAGATTCCAAGCTAATGAATTGAACTTCAATAGTGCATTTGCATTGATGTATATGAACATGATTTTTTTAAATGATTTTCCAAGGGAGATGAATTTAGAGTCCACCATCATGACTCGGGGTGAAAATGAGACTAATCAAATCGAAATTACTGTTTTCGCTTTTCGGAAGTGAAAAATTAATTTCAAGATAAATTAATAAAGAAAAGTCAAAATTTCGAAAAATTGGAATGAAAAAACTTGTTGTAAAATTGGAATTTTTCGAATTGGAATCGACATAATGTGAAACATTCCTATTTTTAGTAACTTAAAATGTAAAATATATAATACTTTTTATAATATAAGTGTAATTTTAGGAAACAAAATCACTTGAAAATTTTGGATTGGGATCGACAGAATGTGGAACATTCCTATTTTTAGTAACTTAAAATGTAAAATATATAATACTTTTTATAATATAAGTGTAATATTAGGAAACAAAATCACAATTTTGGAAAAAAAGAATATCGGCATTTTCAAAATATTGAAATCGAACTGAAAATTGGAATCTCAACTATGTTTGTTACCGTTTTCTAAAATATTTTCAAAAGTTTTCTCCAAAAAAATTCAAATGTTTCTCTATCTAACAAACATGATTTGACTGCTACATTTAAAAAATATCTTCACAAAAATAAAAAGTTTAAAACTAAAATCACTTTATATTTCAATTCTTTTTACAAAATACATTTTCCCAACATCTGCAGACATGATTTGACCGGCTACAGTACAATACAAATTGCCTCTTCAAAAAAGTTTAACAAACTTTACTTTATTTTTAGTTTGTTCTCTGAACACCTTTTCCAAAATAAAATGGAAAGGGAAGCCAAAAGCTTACCAAACATATATATTCAAATTCCAATCCAAAAAAAAAAAAATCCTTACAAAATTTTGGAATAGAAAAATATTGTTCCAAAATCGAAAAATTTCGTATTAGAATCGACAAAAATCAGAAATTCCATTCCAATTTCCTTCCCAGCTATGACTAAAAAATAATTCAAAATGAGAGCTAGTAGTAGCTTATAATTGAATATCAAAAGCTAGCAATATTTTCATTTGTTTTATATCACAAAAAAAAAAAAAAAAATAACAATAAAAAAAAAACGAGAAAAAAAAGAAGAAAAGAAAAACTACCACATTTAAGACATCCCATTCACAGGCAATGTGCCAACTGCCAGCACCCCACCCCCAACACACACAACACACACTGCGGCACAAATAAAACACCACCCCCCCCAATCCCTACTCATAAATTCTCGCCCTCTTCTTTTCACCTCCTCACATTCTCTCACTACTGATACTGAGTAGAGCATATTTTTCCCCAAAACCGAGGAGAGAGAGAGAGTTAGAGAGAGAGAGAGAGAGAGAGAGTTAGAGAGAGAGAGAGATGGCCGAATCGACACTGCTCACAGATCTCGGCACTCAGATTATCATCCCTGTATGCGCTTTAGTTGGAATAGCTTTCGCTCTCCTGCAATGGTATTTCGTCGCCAAGGTCAAGGTTTCGTCGGAAAAATCCGACGCCAAAAATGGTTTCTCGGAGCCGCTCATTGAGGAGGAGGACGGCGTCAGTGATCACGCCGTCGTTCGCAAGTGCGCCGAGATCCAAGCCGCCATCTCTGAAGGTAATTTAATTTTCCCCCCCATTTCCGTGGGTTTTGGGGATTTATGGATCTCGATTTTTTTGTATGTGTGCTTTTATCTTTTATCGGCTCACTTTCGATTTACACATTTGAAAAATACATAATTAATATATATATATATATATATATATATATATATATATATATATATATATATATATATATATATATATATATATATATATATATATATATATATATATATATATATATTTATTTATTTTGTTGGGTTAATGTTCAGATCTTTCCATTTTTTCATATAAATGCATTTACTCTCTCTTCTAATGGGCAATTTTGAGCATAAAGTTTGTTTCTTTTTTGTTTTCTTTTCTGTGGATTCATTCACAATCTCATAAAGATCTATCTTCTTCTTCTTCTTTTTCTTCTTCATTTCTTATTGTTTCATATGTGAACACGTGTGAGGTGACTTGGACTTTTTTTCAGTCTTTGGCCTTTGTTTAATTATTGTATTAATAGAAGTTGGATTTTATTAACCGGCACGCAATGTTACATACTTTAATTCCGACTATCTTGCTTTTTATTCACTCATCCAATGGGCCCTGTATAATAAAACAAACAAATAAATAAATAAACAATGTTGCTGGTGATCTATTCTCCTTTCCCCTTTTTTCATTCTTGTTGTGTAATGTGTGTTTAAAGATATCTCATAGATCTTGTTCACATATCACATGGGATTTTTTTCTCTTTCTTTAATGTTCCGGCATTTCAACGAGGCTGATGAAAGAATTCTCGAATTCGAATAGTTCTGAAGTTGAACAAAAAGACATATTCGTGAAGAATATAGTTTTTTAAGGATAATTACTTAAACAATGTTATCTCCATTCTATTTCAACTGTTAAAATGGGAAAATGATTTAATTCCACAGAACTATTTAATATGTGTTATAAGCTGATACTAGTAAACGAGGTACAATCTTTTTGACAATGTGTTTCTTAGCTTATGATGGAAATCTTAATGCAAGAGATTGATGCATACTGTAAAATCTCCATGTCGTCTTGATAAATTTTTTTAAAGAAGCTTTTTGATGCTTGTTTAAAATGAATTTTCTCAAGAAACTCGAAACGGAAACTTGACCAACAAATACGCATGATTACTTTTCTGACCCAACTTCTGCTTATATTACTGTTACGTAACAGGTTCAACATCGTTTCTTTACACCGAGTACAAATATGTTGGCGTATTCATGGTTGCTTTTGCCGTCGTGATTTTCGTCTTCCTCGGATCAGTAGAGGGATTCAGCACAAAGCCGCAAACTTGTACTTACGACGCAACCAAACTGTGCAAGCCCGCTCTTGCCACAGCTGCTTTCAGCACCGTAGCCTTCATTCTCGGTGCAGTCACTTCTGTCATTTCTGGCTTTCTTGGAATGAAAATTGCCACATATGCCAACGCCCGTACTACTTTAGAGGCTAGAAAGGGTGTAGGAAAAGCCTTCATCGTTGCATTTAGATCTGGTGCAGTTATGGGCTTCCTTCTCGCTGCAAATGGGCTTCTCGTTTTGTACATTGTCATAAACCTCTTCAAGTTGTACTATGGAGATGATTGGGAAGGACTTTTTGAGGCTATAACGGGGTATGGTCTTGGTGGATCTTCTATGGCTCTTTTTGGTAGAGTTGCTGGCGGTATTTACACCAAAGCTGCTGATGTAGGGGCGGATCTTGTGGGCAAGGTAGAAAGGAATATTCCGGAAGATGACCCGAGGAACCCGGCTGTAAGTGCAGATAGTAATCTTCTCAGAATTATTACTTAATTCTTTCATCTGCAACTTAAATATTGAGATTTTTTTTTTGTTTTTGTTTTTTTTTTTTTTTTGTGCAGGTGATTGCAGATAATGTTGGTGACAATGTTGGGGATATTGCTGGAATGGGGTCCGATTTATTTGGGTCGTATGCAGAGTCTTCTTGTGCTGCACTTGTTGTTGCTTCGATCTCGTCTTTTGGGATAAACCATGAATTCACTGCTATGCTGTATCCTCTATTAGTGAGCTCCGTGGGAATAATCGTTTGTTTGTTGACCACCTTATTTGCAACTGATTTCTTTGAGGTCAAAGAGGTTGACCAAATTGAGCCGGCACTGAAGAAGCAACTTGTTATCTCGACTGTGTTGATGACTGTTGGAATAGCTCTCGTTAGTTGGATTGCCCTTCCTTCCTCCTTCACAATATTCAATTTCGGAGTCCAGAAAGAAGTTAAGAGCTGGTGAGTTCAGTATAGCTCTGGGATTTTTTGTTTTTCGTTAATCATTGGAAAATTTTGAATACTATATTTTCATGAGATTTTTTTGAAAAGAATATTTCGTTTTTTTGCTTTTCATTTTATGCAGGCAATTATTTTTGTGTGTTGCTGTTGGTTTGTGGGCTGGCCTAATCATTGGGTTTGTCACAGAGTACTACACGAGCAATGCTTACAGGTATCTTTCTTGAAAAAAAAAGGATCTAAAATGAAGTAATAATTATTGAATATAAACGGCCGATTGAAAGTCGTGTTTTCTTGTTGTTTTTCCAGCCCAGTACAGGATGTTGCAGACTCATGCAGAACTGGAGCAGCTACAAATGTGATTTTCGGGCTTGCATTGGGATACAAATCAGTGATAATTCCGATATTCGCCATAGCAATTAGCATTTTCGTCAGTTTCAGCTTTGCAGCGATGTATGGGATAGCAGTAGCTGCACTAGGAATGCTGAGCACAATAGCGACTGGTTTGGCGATAGATGCATACGGACCAATCAGTGACAACGCTGGTGGTATTGCTGAGATGGCTGGCATGAGCGCCGTTATTCGTGAGAGAACCGATGCCCTTGATGCTGCAGGAAACACCACCGCAGCTATCGGAAAGGTAACTAATGTTTTTTTTATGCTAAAATTAATATTATTGTATTATGTTTTTGATCAATGTAAGTAGATCATCTTTTAACCAATATTTTCTTATTATAATGATTTTTTTATCAAGCATATATATATATAATTAGTAATCGGGTTTTTGTTTTTGGTAATTATGAATACACGAGGTTTTTTTTGGGAATTTGACCATAGTTCATGAGGTACTTCAATAATTTACCCTTGTTAATAATGTTGAGCAATATAACCACTTCTGGAAAAATTCCTTTTTTTTCGCAAGTGAAAAATTATTTCGAATTCCGTCTCAAAAAGATTCGGAATTTTTTGAAATTAGAATGAAAAAAGTTGTTCCAAATTTGAATTTTTTTTGGAATCGACGGAAATAGGAATTTCTATTATTAGTCACCTAAATATAATAATATTGATACTTCCATTGTAATTTCAATTCTGTACCAAAAAAAATGGACAGTCGAAAATCGGAACTTGTGGAATGAAAAATATGGTTCCAAACTCGAAAATATTCTGATCGGAATCAGCGGAATTGAGGAAATACTGTTCCAATTTACACCTCTAACTAATTTTTATCAATATAATAACCCGTCTTTAGATCATTTCTTGGCCAACATTTTTGCCTTTTATTTTCAGGGATTTGCGATTGGATCAGCTGCACTTGTGTCACTTGCACTATTCGGTGCATTTGTGAGCCGAGCGGCAATTTCGAAAGTGGACGTTTTGACCCCGAAAGTGTTCATCGGTTTGCTAGTGGGTGCAATGCTTCCATATTGGTTCTCAGCAATGACAATGAAGAGTGTCGGGAGTGCAGCTTTGAAGATGGTTGAAGAAGTGAGAAGGCAATTCAACACAATGCCTGGTATAATGTTGGGCACTCAAAAGCCCGATTATGCAACTTGCGTTAAGATCTCAACTGATGCTTCTATCAAAGAGATGATTGCTCCTGGTGCTCTTGTTATGCTTACTCCTCTCATTGTCGGTGTTTTCTTTGGCGTCGAAACACTCTCTGGTGTTCTTGCCGGTTCTCTCGTCTCTGGTGTTCAGGTATCTCTCTCTCTCTCTCTCTCTCTCTCTCTCTCTCTCTCTCTCTCTCTCTATATATATATATATATATATATATATATATGTATATATATATGTGTATGTACATGATTTTGTTATTATGGATTTGAAAACTCTCCCAAAAATCATTCAATCCAAATGGAGCCTAAATGGTTTTTCTGTTTAAGAATCTTTGTGAAATTTGACACTTATACCCCTTTCATTTACGTAATGCAGATTGCCATCTCTGCATCAAACACCGGTGGTGCTTGGGATAATGCCAAAAAATACATCGAGGTAAATGATTATTATTATTATTAAAAAAAGAAATAGCTACAGTAAACGGTGACTGAAGGATTGAATCTGTACTCGTCTCTTGGGAAATTATTACAGGCTGGTGCTTCAGAGCATGCAAGGACACTGGGTCCAAAAGGGTCGGACGCACACAAGGCAGCTGTAATTGGAGACACAGTCGGGGACCCACTCAAGGATACCTCCGGACCTTCGCTCAACATTCTTATCAAGCTTATGGCTGTTGAATCCCTCGTCTTTGCCCCCTTCTTTGCTACTCATGGTGGCTTGCTCTTCAAGCTTTTCTAAACAGGGGACAATGATGATGATGATGTCACGATGATGATGATGACGACGACGATGACGAACTCCATGTATTTTGCCCATTCCTCCCACATTTTGTAATCTCAGCTCCATTTCTAGTATTTTGGTTTCTTCTTGCCTTCCAAACTGTTTATTATCCTCTTAAAAGATTCTGAGGAGAAAATTTTCCATCAACTGTACTCTATTCTTTCACTGAGTTAATCGACATTTTATTCTCCCATTTTACTTTTTTTTTTTGTTTTTGGCAACTTATTTTTCAGGCTAATTTCATCTTATATCCCATCACTTTTAGATGCTCCCAGAGATGATCAGAATCCTCCCAAACTGATTGTCCTATCACTACAATCACTATCGTTCATATCAATTAAACCAACACTCATATCTAGGGGTGGAAATCGGACGGATTGAATCGGAAAAAGTTTTTTGGAAAATTTCCGATTTCAAAATATTCGGCAACGAGTTCCGATTCTGAATTTTTGGAACTTCAGAAATTTTGGATTTTTTTTGAGAAAGAAAAGAAAAAGAACAAAAATATTGAGAACAAAATAAGAATAGAAAAATTCTAGCATCAAACGAGTGTTATAATCCTTCCTGTTTGCAACACAATCAAGAATTTCTATTATCCCTAAAATTACAAAATATGTTGAAATTACATAAGAGAAAAGTAGAAGTTATCTGTAAGTGGCTAATTTGTCGAAGCATAACGCCAATGGACAGAAAGCTTGAGCACAGGGGCGCCACTGCGGAGAAGGAAGAAGAAAAAAAAGTTGGGTTTGAAAGCAAAGAGAAACTGCAAGACGCAGCGGCAGAGAAAATTGAAATGAAGAAAAAATCGAAATGAAGAAATTATGTTAGAATTGAAAAAAGTTGCTAGTTGTAAGTTTATTAATTGAGCCTATTACAAGGGTCAAAATTATATTTTTAGAAGAAATAAGTTTATGGGTCATTACAAATAATCCCATCAATGGGTACTTATTCAAAAAGAGATCCAGACAAAAAACTCCTTTACAAATAAGTCCACACATGGTCTATATTTTTGTAAAAGACTAAAATAGACCCTCATACTTTAATATGCTCTAATTTCATCCTTAATTTAATTTAACCTCATTTTGACCCCAAATTTCACAAATCATTCAATTTTGACCCAATTTTTTTTTTTTAAATTTATTTTCAATTTTTTTTTGCCGCCGGATTCTGGCGTTGACTTTCACGATTTTTTTTTCTTTCTTTCTGTAATAATTTTTTTTTTCGTTTAAACAACAATATTGCTGTGATTGACAGTAATATTAACTATATTACATATTAACTATATTACTGTTAAACACAGTAAAATTAACTAAACTACATTTTAACACAGTAATATTGCTATATTAATCTCTAGCATAGTAATATTAAGACAACAAAACTCATTATTATTTTGTAATAGAGTAATATTACTATGTTGACCGTTCAACAAATGTGAAATAATTTATGGTCCCGAATTCGTTTACTACAGAGATGTTATCTGAAATGTTGTGACACTTGAGACAACATGCAGCGGAAGTATAAAGATTAAAAGACAGTACTCAGAATTAAAAATGTTCACAAGTAAAGAATTGTGAACTTGCCCTTTACAGGACGGAAAAAATATATTAAAAACAGTATTCTAGGAATACAAACAGAAGAGTGCGAAAACTTCTTCCTTATGAATGAATCTTTTTCAAGATCACTCTTACAACCAAATCTAGATACTAAAAGAAAAATATTAAAAATTCTAGATTTCAAAGAATGCACTCATAAAGAGTACGTACAGAACTTATGAATGAATCACTATCTTGATCATTCTTACAACCAAGTCTAGAAACATATATACTAAACAATCTAGACTACAAAGAATGTACTTATGAGAAGTACGTAAAGAATGTACTCATAAGGAGTACGTAAAGATTGTACTCATGAGGAGTACAAACGACCGATTCTAAAACCACTCTAAAACACTCGTGAATATTCTTCAGCCCTCGGTTTTTATTTCATAGAATCGATTATCTTCCTTGAGTATTGAAGTTGGTATTTATAGGCATTCCAAGCATCCACTCCTCAGCCCATGATCTGCAAGAAAACCAACTACAAGAGCACTCAAGAACATGGGTTAGTGGGTTAGTGGGTTAGTTTAAGGAGTTAGAATAATATTCACAATTAAACCCACTTAAGCACTACTTAGCCCACTAAGCACTATTTATTCCATACCTAAAATTAAGTTTAAAAAATAAGAAAGTTAAAAACACAATGTGGAAATAATCCACGTGTTTCAAACTCCCCCTTTTTAACTTTCTGATCAAAACTAAATTTTAGCTTAACTCCCCCTGAGTCATTGCTTGAACTCCCCCTGAATTTGACAACCAACATTAACATAAAAGTTCAGAGGAAAATAACAACAGAACAAAACCAAATATTGTTCATAAAAAATATCAGCTGCTGCTCCTTCATCACTGAACAAAACAAAACAGAACAATATCCAAAGTCTCCTCAGTATCAGCTGCTGCTTTCCTCTGCTCCTTCTTCATTAACTCCTTGTTTTCTGCCTCTGGCATCCAAGAGATGAGAAGTCCCTGCTTCAGCTTCATGACTAGCTTTTTCTCCCCCTTTTTGATCAGAAAGAGTTTTTCGAAGCATTTCCACCGTGGACTGGTGATAGGTAATCTGAGCTAGAGAATGAGTAAGCTGTTGTAACAAGAGATCTCTAGGAACAGAAACAAGAATGTCAGGGATGTTGTCAACATGAGGAGCAACACCTTCAGTACCAAGATTATTTTGACCTGATTCAGTTGAGAGGAAATTATCTCCATTCCAGGGAAATCTTGGACATGAGGAGCTTTGAGAAAATTTTGAAAAATAATTATCATGCCAAGTGTGAGAAAGCAGAATGAAGTAGATGAGAGAAGAATTTAAAACGATTGCCAAAAAGTAGTTTTACAAACCTTAGTAAAATCACCATAATTATCTTCATCAATCACAGTAGGAGTTTGTAAATGAGGGTTGATAATTTTGGGAGAAAAAGAGAAAATTGATTCGCACAAAAAAAAACTTTTCCAAAGTTTGGAGAATTTTTCTTTAAAAAAGAGGTTTGTAAATTGGCATAAAATTCCTTCACAACAGAGGGATCATAAGGACAGACAATCTCAACTAGACTAAGGATTTTTCTTTGATCAAGAAAATCAGTAATCCTATGTCTATTAAACTCATCCTTGGAAATTTTCTTCTCCTCAATGAATTGGCAATTCATGATTTGAATCAGATTCAAAATAAAAGATTGTACTGAAAGTATTGTTTACCTCAAAAGGAGTTGACAGATCATTCCCATTCAATTTCAGCTCTTCTTCCTCAGAAGATTCCTCTTCTTCTGAGTCTTCAAGTTCGCCTGGGATGTATGCTGGCTCAGGTGATGCAACACGTGAAGCAGCATCTTCTTCCATCTGAGATGAGACCTCGGAAGAATCACTGTCTGACTCTGAGGATGGCAAATTCTTGCGGAAAGAGGCAAGGGCGCTTCCCAACTGTCATCACTTTTCTTTTCCTCTTCAGCCTGGGAAGGTGCTGTATCTGCTTGAACTGCTTCTGCCAGGGTTTCCAGGGGGTCAGCATGAGGAACTGATGGAGTTTCTTCAGTAGTGGTGAACTCCTGAGCATCAACAGTGGGAATGTCAACATGCTCTGCAGAAGACATCCCAGAAAAATCAGGCATTTCTTCATCCTGATAGGGAGCAGCACCCTCAGAAGCATTCTGAGGAACATCTGTTGAAGCAGTGGGTGCAGCAGCATCTTCTAGAACAGGTGCAGCAACATCTTCAGGAACAGAATGTTGAGAAGCTGTTGTTGCCATGCTGGGCTGTGATGTCTCCCCCTGAGTTGATGCTAGTGGAGGTGAGTCTTTGGAAGATGACTCAGTGGAGCTTGATGAGAGAGCTTGGGCTTGGTTCTGCAAAAATAGGATCTCCTTCTTCATCAACCAAATGAAGGCCTCTTGGTGGGTTTGGCCTAACTGGAGTGCGACCGACTCTGCTGCCTCTTCTTCTACCTCTGCTGCCTCTGCTGGGAGAATGTCTTCCCCTTCGGCGTTGTGATCCAGTAGCATTCAGATCTGGGAAGGAATTCATGCGCTTGGACCGGCGAGTTGGAATCCTTCCTGTATTGGAAGAGGGACCCACGTTCTGGAAGTTGTTTGGGTCAATCGGATTCATCTCGTCTCCGGGCTCAATAAAGCTGATCGGCATAGCTTCAAGGTTGACAGGATGAACGATGATGGCCAGATTTGGGTCTGCTGGTTCAGGTGCTGCAGCATCGTTGTGGACATCACCAACTGCGGCTGGAAGAGGATTTCTAGGAGGAGATGCCATGATACAGTAGATAAAAATTGCTTCTTGTGCTTTTGATTTTTGAGTGTGAATTTTCGAAAAAAGAAGCACAAAATTTATAAGCCCTAATTTGCAGAAAAAAAATTGAAGTGGAGAAGGTGAAGAAGTGGTGTGCGTTTTTCTTGGAGAAAGTGTGATTAAGGAGAATAAAGGTTTATGTGGCAGTTTAAAACAAAACGTGACACATGGCACAATAAGGAGTGGACTTAGTGGAATAATAAGGAATTAACCCATGTACCCATGACCCATATAAATAGGGATAATTCAACAAAAAAAATAAATAAAACCGTAGCACTCATGAAATATTCACAAAAATAGAAACAATTCATTTATTAATGATTGATAGTGAGAAAAATTTGCTGACAGGCATAGATACAATTATATATATATATTTAATTTTTTTTTTTTTTTTTTTTTTTTTTTTTTTTTTTTTAATATATATATATATATAAAAACTCTTATTTTCAAGTCAAACAATTCACATGGAACATGATCAAGTGTTCAGTTTGAAGGTTCCTCAGTTACTAAGATATGACTATCAAAATAGAGGAGTTTGACTTATGTGAGTGTAATTATTGGCTAAATGTTTACATGAAGCATGATCACGTTTCAAGGTGAAAGACTTCCAGTTACTGATTTAGGAAATAATACATCACAGTGAAGTCATTATTTAATGAAGCTAATGCTTCAGTAAATTGTGTTGCAGCTTAAGATATTTGATGAGATGCTGCAACACGTTTCAGGACATGTTTATTGAGTACACATCCCGAGAGATTTTCTGAGTTTTGAAAACCTCTCATAATCTAATGCCTTTGTAAAGATGTCAGCCAGTTGATCTTCTGTAGGAATGTACTTTAAGCACACAATATTTTTCTCAACTATATCACGAATAAAATGATGTTTAATATCTATGTGTTTAGTTCGTGAGTGTTGAACAGGATTTTTTGAAATGTCAATAGCACTTGAATTATCACAATATATGGTCAGGGTATCACTGGTTAACCCATAATCCCCCAACATTTGTTTCATCCAAATTAGTTGACCACAACACCCTCCAGCAGCTACATATTCTGATTCAGCTGTTGAAAGAGATACACAGTTTTGCTTTCTACTAAACCAAGAAACTAGATTATTCCCCAGAAAGAAACATGCACCTGAGGTGCTTTTTCTGTCACTAATATCCCCAGCCCAATCAGAATCACTAAAGCCTATCAAGTTTGTATTTGTGTCTTTGAAAAATTGAATCCCTAAGTCTACTGTACCTGCAACATACCTAATAATCCTCTTCACAGCTTTAAGATGAGTGACCTTGGGATTAGCTTGATATCTGGCACACACACAAACACTAAACATAATGTCAGGCCTGCTTGCTGTTAGATACAGAAGACTTCCAATCATGCTTCGGTAGAGAGTGCTGTCGACATCTTCTGCAACATCATCCTTCGACAGTTTTTGACTGGAACCCATTGGAGTTTTCATGTGCTTGGCTGATTCCAACTCAAACCTTTTGACCCGATTGAGAGCATACTTCTTTTGATTCACAAACATTCCTTCACCTGTTTGTTTGATTTGGAGTCCTAAGAAGTAATTCAACTCCCCTACCATACTCATTTCAAAAGTGTGAGACATAGAATCTACAAAAGACTGCAAAAGGTTAGCACAAGTAGAGCCAAAAACAATGTCATCAACATATATCTGAACAATAATGATATGATTATTAGTTCTTCTAACAAACAAGGTTCTGTCTGCCTCCCCTCTTTTGAACTGTATTTCAAGTAAGAAGTCAGTGAGTCTTTGATACCAAGCTCTAGGAGCTTGTTTAAGACCATACAGTGCCTTCTTAAGCTTGAAAACATGATTAGGTTTGGCAGAATCTTCAAAACCCTTTGGCTGTTCTACATATGCTTCTTCATTTAAAACTCCATTCAGAAATGCACTTTTGATATCCATCTGATACAGTTTGATTTTAAGAAAGCAGGCTATAGCAAGAAGTAATCTAATAGATTCAATTCTAGCTACTGGAGCAAAGGTCTCATCAAAGTCTATACCCTCAATTTGAGTGTATCCTTGTGCTACTAACCTAGCCTTGTTTCTAACAACTGTACCTTTGTCATCAGTTTTGTTCTTGTAGATCCACTTAGTTCCTATCACATTTACATGGCTTGGTCTGGGAACTAAGTACCAAACATCATTCCTGATGAATTGATTCAATTCTTCATGCATTGCATTGATCCAGAATTCATCCTTCAGAGCTTCTGCAATATTCCTTGGTTCCACTGAAGACACAAAACAAGTGGTTCCAGTTAGTGCACATTCAGAAGATAAATTTGCAAATCTTACCATATCTCTGTAGTTTACTCTCTCTTTTCTCCTGGTCCTCATTCCATCAAAGATATCTCCCACTACTTGAGTAGACGGGTGATTTTTCTGAATTCTACTTGAGGGTTCCTTTCTGCAGACATCAAAGATTGGCTGCAATTCAGTCTCTGTAGGATGTGTTGAGTCAGATGTGGTGACACTTGGCTCAACACCTTCTTCTCTTAAGGCTGGACTGTTTGTGTATGGGCTCTCTGTGGTAGAAGTGTCTTCCTCTGTTGTTTCTTTTTCAGCAATTAAGTCATCAACTTCATCTTCAGCTGTTTTACTGCGGAGATCAGCAAAGTCATCAAATACCACATCTACAGATTCAATAATGGTTCGAGTTCTTAGATTATATACTCTATAAGCATGACTGTTATTAGAGTATCCCATAAATAAACTCAAATCACTTTTTGAATCAAACTTAGCTAGATGATCTCTATCATTTAGGACATAGCAAACACATCCAAACACATGCATGTATTCTAGACCAGATTTTTCTCTTAAAAAATACACCAAAGTATATCTTGAAAAATCATCAACACACACAAATACATATTTACCACCTAGGCTTTCTACCTCTATAGGACCCATAAGATCCATATGTACAAGTTCAAAACAAATGGTGGTACCAACGGGTTGTAACACATTGTGTGATACTCTAGTTTGCTTTCCCTTCTGGCACATTCCGCATATAGGAATGTTCTTGATCTTGAGATCAGGAATTCCTCTTATGGCATTGTACTTGTTGAGCAGCTTCAGATTTTTGAAGTTTGTGTGATCTAGTTTCTGGTGCCACAGCTCTAGTTCACTTACTCTTGAGCTCTTGCTTGAGATGGTGTCACCTGTTTGATAACAATTATCCATTGATATGGAACCTGTCAGTACACAATGATTTTGATTATCAAACACACAACAACAGTATTTATCAAATTGATCCCGTAGATCATCATCACATAATTGACTAATACTGATGAGGTTTGACCCCAATCCTTCAACATGTAAGACATTTGAAAGTTTTGGAAGTCCCTCAATACTGAGTGTTCCACGTCCAACCACTTTGCCTTTAGCTCCTCCTCCATACGTTACACGTCCTCCATTGAGTGTATGGTAGTTTGATAGAAATTCTTTAGTTCCAGTCATGTGCCTAGAGAATCCACTATCAAAGTACCATGAACCTGAAATGTTAGCATTTAAAGAAGTGTATACTGCTTTGTACATAAGTTTACCTTTGGGAGTCCATATTCTACACTCCTTTTTGGTAAATTCTACCTTTTTCTTGGAGGTGTTCCCTGGAGTGCTGTGGCTCATTTTGTACAACATTTTGTCACTACTGAGTTTTTCACAAAATGGACGAATATGTCCTGGTGAGAAATAATAATGACAAATGCATCCCCTTATTCTGGACTCTGAAGTGGTGACTGTGAAATTCCTGGATTCCTTGCCATCTGAACTCTTCTCTTTGACAACGACAACTTCTTTCTTCTTCACTGGCTTGTGTTTCTTCACTTGTTTCTTGAACCCTAGACCTTCATTTTTGTTGTACTTTTCCAGTGACACAATCTCTTTGAGTTTAGTTGTGTCGGTATTCATCCTCTTGATTGCTAGAGTCGCTTCTTTGAGTTCATCTTTCACCTTTGCCAGTTCAAGATCCTTCTTGGTGATACCAACCTCCAAATGAGTGATTGTTTCTTTGAGAGAAGGATTTTCCTTGTTGACTGCATCTAGAGCATGAGTCTTCTTCTCCAAGTCACTGAACAATTTCTTGTACATTTGTTCCTCATCACTAACTGCTTCATTACTGGATTCTGCTGCATTCAAAGAAATAGAGTTTAAACATGTATAATGATCAGTATTTAACTCAGAAATTTCAGTTACTGAAAGTGTTTCAGAAAGTGTTGCAGCATCCATGGAAACTCTTAGTGATTCTGTTTCAGAAGCATTTCCAGTGATATATCTGACAGAGAGAGCTTGTTTAGTGGATTGCTGTTCCTCTGTTTGTTCAGGTTGCTCTTCCTCCTCATCACTGACAGCACAAATCAAACTCATTCCTCTTCTTCTTAAGGTATTTGCACACTCATTTGCATAATGTCCAAATCCTGAACAAGCCCTGCATTTAATGTGATCTAAGTTAGGTGGTTCAGAATTTGAACGAACAAATGAAGAATTTTTAGAAGTGTTCTGAGAAGGTGTTTGAGAAAATGTTCTCTGTGAAGTAGATCTGTTTCGGGGCTGAGTTTGTCGATTTTGCGAAGAGCCATCTGGAAATAATTGTCTGGGCTTGATTCCACTTCGCCTGTATGCCCTATTGAATTTCTGAATTTGGAATGCAACATTGTTGAAACATTCCTCTGCATCATCATCAAACTCCGGAGCAACATCTTCTTTCTCCAATTCTGCCTGAAGTGCATTTGAGATAGTCTTTCCTTTCTCCTTTCTTTGATCTTCGAAGTTCATCTCTCTGGACTTGAGACTTCCAATTAATTCGTCCAGCCGTAGAGATGATGTATCTTTAGCCTCCTCAATAGCAGTAACCGTCATGCTGAACCTTTCTGGAAGAGTTCTCAATACCTTATTCACCAGTGTCTCGTTGCTTAAAGGACCACCTAAGGATTGAAATTCATTAGCCAAATCAATCAACTTCTCATTGTACTGAGAAATTGTTTCAGTTTCCTCCATTCTCAGTCTCTCAAATTTGGAAGAGAGTAATCTGAGCTTGGTTCTTCTGACACTATCTGATCCTTCACAATGTAGCTGTAGAACCTCCCATGCATCCTTTGCAGAAGTGCATACTGAAATCAATTTAAACATTGTTAAATCTACTGAATTGAAGATTGCATTCAACGCCTTGGAGTTTTGATTGGCATTTGATAGATCATCTGCTGTCCACCGTAGCTCTGGTGTTGGAAATACATCCCCATCTGCATCTGTGATTGTTGGTGCCTTCCATCCAGTGAGAATGGATCTCCAGGCTCTCTCATCAATGGCTTTGATGTATGCCCTCATCTTGACTTTCCAGTAGGTGTAGTTTGTGCCGTCGAGTACAGGAGGTCGCATAGAAGCAGTCATCTGAGTATCCATCACGAATTCGTTTCTGAAAAAGAATAGGAACAAACACTTAGTATACGTCAAGTGTTGGCTCTTGATGCCAATTGAAATAATTTATGGTCCCGAATTCGTTTACTACAGAGATGTTATCTGAAATGTTGTGACACTTGAGACAACATGCAGCGGAAGTATAAAGATTAAAAGACAGTACTCTGAATTAAAAATGTTCACAAGTAAAGACTTGTGAACTTGCCCTTTACAGGACGGAAAAAATATATTAAAAACAGTATTCTAAGAATACAAACAGAAGAGTGCGAAAACTTCTTCCTTATGAATGAATCTTTTTCAAGATCACTCTTACAACCAAATCTAGATACTAAAAGAAAAATATTAAAAATTCTAGATTTCAAAGAATGCACTCATAAAGAGTACGTACAGAACTTATGAATGAATCACTATCTTGATCATTCTTACAACCAAGTCTAGAAACATATATACTAAACAATCTAGACTACAAAGAATGTACTTATGAGAAGTACGTAAAGAATGTACTCATAAGGAGTACGTAAAGATTGTACTCATGAGGAGTACAAACGACCGATTCTAAAACCACTCTAAAACACTCGTGAATATTCTTCAGCCCTCGGTTTTTATTTCATAGAATCGATTATCTTCCTTGAGTATTGAAGTCGGTATTTATAGGCATTCCAAGCATCCACTCCTCAGCCCATGATCTGCAAGAAAACCAACTACAAGAGCACTCAAGAACATGGGTTAGTGGGTTAGTGGGTTAGTTTAAGGAGTTAGAATAATATTCACAATTAAACCCACTTAAGCACTACTTAGCCCACTAAGCACTATTTATTCCATACCTAAAATTAAGTTTAAAAAATAAGAAAGTTAAAAACACAATGTGGAAATAATCCACGTGTTTCAAAATGTAAACATAATAAAAAGCCAAAAGAATTAATATTACTGTGAGTGACAATAATATTACTATAACAACAGTAATATTACCGTCAACCACAGTAATATTACAATAATAGACAGTAATATTATTAATTTACTCCGTGAATAACTCAAACAAACAAAAAAATTCAAACAAAATAATAATATTGATGTGGTTGACAACAATATTATTATAACAACAGTAATATTACTGTTAACCACAGTAATATTATTGTGTTTACAGTAATATTACAATAATAGACAGTAATATTATTACGTTAACTCAAACAAAACAAAAAACCCAAAAAATAATAATATTGATGTTGTTGACAATAATATTATTGTGTTTACAGTTATTTTACTGTCAACGACAGTAATATAATTACGTTGACTTGTCACCAAATCAAACAAAAAAAAAATAACAAAAAATAAAAAATAATAATATTACGTTAATTTACTGTCAGCGGCAGAAAAATTACATAAATGTATTGTCAACGACAGTACAATTACGTTAATTAACTGTCATTGACAGTATAATTCCGTTAATTTACTGTCAATGACAACACAATTACGGTCAACGTTTAGCGGTAGACGTAAAAAACAAAAAAAACCCTTAAAAAAACACTTAAAAAAGTCAACACCGGAATCCGGCGGCGGAAAAAAACATACAACAAAAAAAAAAAAAAATTCAACGCCGGAAACCGGCGAAAAAATCCGAAAGAAAAAAAATCGAAAAGTCAACGCCGAAAACTAGCAGCAATTTGTTTTTTGAAAAAAAAAATTAGTTTTTGAAACAAAAAGTCAAAATTGATTTTTTTTGGTCAAAATTGGATTTTTGTGGACAACATTGATTAAATTAGGGTTACAATTAAGAAATGTGTATAAAGACTTGGGTGTAATATTGTCATATACATGAATGTTTCCTTTATTTATAATAAATATTAAAGGGATAAGCTTATTGGTGAAAGATATATAGCCCATAAACCTAGAATAATAAGGGCAACTCCAATGGGAGACCCCAAATTGAAGACCCCAAGCACTCATTTGGGGCTTGCTATAGTGTGTTGGGGCTTCACAAAAAGGTTTTCACTCCAATGGCAAACATCAAATTGGGGCCCCATTTTTAAATTTAATTTATTTTATTTGATTTCAATGAAAACTAACTATATTTTGTTAGAAATACATAAATCAATAAATATATTTAAATTTAAATTTAAATGAAATAAAAATAAAATAAATTAAATAATACGAAAAAAAATAATTTGTGTCGAGGTGTCGATTAAAGCAATGTTCTAGTTGGAAAGCTCTACCTTCATCGGCAACGTATAGTTGTTTTGCTTCAATCAACTGCAAAAAAAATAAGGTGAAAAATAAGTAAATAGTATTCTATGAACAAAAATTTGAATATAAATATTTACCTTTCCATGAGTCGATTGACCAGATTGATGCCTATCGTCGATTTGTTTGACACAACCAGCAAATTTAGCACATCGTGCATTTTTGTCCCCAGCGATGTTTTATGCTTTTCTCGGTACGCCCCACATCACCGCCATGACTCATAAACGTAGTGGCTCTCTGATCATTTCCAGTTATAGCATCCTTGCTTGTATTTAGCCATGCTGAAACAAGAATAATATCCTCATCGCGGGAAAAAATCTTTTTTCTTTTTGATAATACTTGCCCTGCCACTGCACTTTCGAGAGGTGTAGAAATCTCGTCGAATTGATTAGTTTCCACAAACTCCGGTGACGTGCTATTTAGCAAATCAGCGTAAGAATGATACATATCGTCATCCATCTATAAAAGCAAGAAAATAATTATTAATTAGCATACACATAAAAATAATTAACCTAAAAATAATTAGCATATAAATAAAAAATAATATACAAAAATAAACACTTAAGTAAATAACCCTAATTAACCTAATATATATATACCCTAATCCCCCCACCCCCACCACTTTGAGCCGCCAACACCCCTCTCTCTTATTCTCATCTGTTCTTCTCTGTTCTCTCTCTCTCTCTCTTATTTCTTTTTCTTTTCTCCTCTGTTCTCTCACTCTCTCTCTCTCTCTCTCTCTCTCTCTCTCTCTCTCTCTCTCTCTCTCTCTCTCTCTCTCTCTCTCTCTCTCTCTCTCTCTCTCTCTCTCTCTCTCTCTCTCGCCTCTCTCTTATTTTCATCCTCTGTTTTTTTTTTCTCTCACTCATTCTCCCGAATCTTCTTCTCTTTTTTTTTTCTAACCCCTTTTGTCTCATCTTTCTTTAACTGTTTTTTTCGTGCTCCGATTCACAAGAAAAATCAGAAACTCAGAAATCCATAAAAGGTTACCTTTTTTTTCGTTGTTTTTCTTTTAATTTTGAGTTTTGAAATTATGTAATTTTTTCAAACCGAAATGGTCTTCTTTATAGGATTTTTTTTTTTTTTTTTTTTTTTTTTTAAATTAAAGTTGAATCTGCAAAATAAAAGAGACGTTTGGGTGGAAATGTATCCGCTGGGAGGAAATAGATCCGTTGGGAGCTTCCCTCCAATTTTTGATTACCCTATTTTCAGACCCCATTTTTGATGGCAGAGATGGGGAGGTCCTAAAATGGGGCCTGTTTTGATGGCTCGGTTGGAACAAAAAAATCCAGACTTTAGCCATCAAAATGGCAGTTATTGTCTTTGGGGCCTCATTTAGAGCCTCGGTTGGAGTTGCCCTAAAGATGCTTGGTTGAGGACTTATGCACAAAAATCCCATAAATTTATGGCCAATCCCGGAATAGGAAAATGAGTGTGACCATATGGACATATAATAATATTTTAATATAAAAAATAAATCGGAAAATTCAGAAAAATATCGGAAAATTTCGGAATTATTTTGGATCGGAATTCGAAAATTCTGAAGATTTCATATCAAATTTCGATTCCGATCCGATTATTTTCGAAAAAATCGAAAATTCGGAAATCGGATTACAAAAAACCGTTCCAAATTCGGAAATATTCGGATCTGAATCGGCGGAAATCGAAAATAAGAAATTTCGTTTCGATTTCCACCCTACTCATATATAAATGTTCATTCCCAGTACTCCCAACAACTTCATTCCCATCCCAGCAGATTCATTTCGATCAGGTTCATTTAGATCATTTGCCTGTAGGGGTTCATCAATATCATCGAACATCAAGTAAATCGTTTGTTTGTCCAGTTTCACCCTCCTTGGATTTATTTTCACTCAATTCTACCAAATTTTTATGCTGAACATATATTTCAGTGACTCTTTCATTATCAAGAAACTAAAAACAGAGTATCAACATCATGTTGTATCTTTGAAAGATAATGGCTGTCATTTGCATACCCCTATTGTGTAGAAAATGAACCATGCACATGAATCAATCCTAACTCGTTAGCCATTTCATTTAATTCTAAAACAAACATTTTATCTTCTTCACACCAATCAAAATAATCAACTTTGCCACTCACATAATATTTGCCATTTAATTCAATAGTTTTACGAGAATAATACATTATAAATAGTGAAATAATCACTATTAGGCCCCGCATTAATTTGAAAAATTTGAGTCAAGAATAAAAAAATGGCATAAATGACAGTTGAAAAATAAAAAAAAGTATGTTAGAAGAAAGGGTACGATGTATTTGGGATGCATACTTTTTTCGTATTTTAAGCACATAGAAGCATATTACAAGGAACATTTTGAATAAAATATGAACTTTATCATTGATTTCATAAAAAAAACAAGCATACCAAAGATCGATACACATTTGAATAACTTACTATATTTTGGAGTAGATCGTTCTGAAGGAATGTCTACATTTCGTTGCCGTAATTTCCAAACCATTCTGAGCTAACGACGCGTTCAAATTGGAAGGAGTTTTGAGAGAATTTTTCTGAAATAAAAAAACCTAGAGAAAACGAGAAGGGGGAAGTTTTAAGAGAATGTAAAGTTTAAATTGAGCGGGTAAAAGAAAATGGATATAGAATCCTAGGTTAATTTCTAAGTGATGAGACATTTTTGCCGCCGTAAATTTCACGTGAAAGGCACGTGTATGAGATTCCGGCCAATCCCCTTTTTGAGGCATCGTACAATAAAAAATGCAGTTCAGGTAAAAACGTGCAAATTATTTTTGTTTGGGCAAAGTGCTTTTTACTATTATTTTTAATTCAGTTTGAATTATTTTTTTAACAAAAAAGTTGGAAAAAAAGAAAAAAGAAATACAAAATTTTAAAATCAATAAAAGCTTAGAGAGCGAGTGATGCGAGAAGGAACAATGTATTTGGTGATCATGATAGTTCTTATTCATTTCTTCCCTCATACTTTGAGGAAGCTACAAGACTTATTACAATCTTTTTTCATTTCGAGAATGATGAGGTGAAGAGGAATTTTAGCTGTTGGTTTTTTGCATTTGTCTTGTCATCCTATTTTGATGGGTGATGGCACCTTCATGTGTGGTAAACACATGGGTACTCTTTTAAGCGTTGTTGCAGGATGGTGACGACTAGGGGTGGAAATTGGAACGAAATTTTCGATTTTCGCCAATTCTGATCCGAATATTTCCGATTTTGGAATGATTTTCTGTAATCTAATTTCCAAAATTCCGATTTTCGTAAATTCCGAAAAAATTTGGATCGGAATCGAAAATTAATATAGAATTTTCTGAATTTCCGAATTCCGATCCAAAAATGATTCCGAAAATTTCCGATTATTTCCGAAAATTTCCGATATTTTATGTATTTAAAATTTAGTTTATATTTATTACATATAGTCTAAGGCCACTATAAGGACTGAGCCATAATGTTTTTCGATAATATTGATATTTTGACCCATTGCTATAAGTAGCCCAAATTTTATAATCCAAACCTAAATTTTCATTTCCCCTTGTTTCATAACAGCGGCACAACTTTTCTTCTTCTTCTCTTACTTTCTAACCTATTTCCGCCGCTCTGCTTCTCCTTGTCAAGTCGTCGCCGCTCAGCAGCTCCGCCTTTCCTTGGGAAGCCACCATCCGCTCTTGGTGCAGTTGTTTCCTCAATCGTTCATTATTCCTTTTTCTTGAGAATCTTATAGGACATTTCTTGTTTATTTCGATCAACCACAAGATCTCAGCAAATTTGAAGTAAAATTTTAACATATTTGAGATGTTTTCATCGGTAATTGTCAGATTAATGAAATTGTAGAGATCTGTGAAAAAAATCCGAAAAACATTGTTGTCTGTTCAAGAAATTTGTGAAAATTTCAAAAATGAAAAATTCTGAAAAAAAATCCAATTTTCCAAAATTTCCGAAAAATTCGGAATCGGATTCTGTTCTTGAATTCCGGAAAACTCGGAATCGGAATCGATATTACGGTTCCGAAAAAAAATCAGAAATTTTCCAAAAGCGCCATATCCAATTCGATCGGTCCGATTTCCACCCCTAGTGACGATGGTAAATAAACAATTATATTTAGGGTATCTCCATCCATCCAAAAATTGGTCTGCTGTATGTTAAAAAAAGGAAGATATACAATTTCTCAAAAAAAATGTATGTTAAGGAAGATATACAATATCTCCAAAAAAACTCAGCTCCAACAGGAGAGGTACGGGCATCTGCTAAAATCAAATCCCCAACAGGTATATATACCATCAAATGTTTATAGATGCTATATGGAAAAAAATATATTAAAATAATGATCAGTAAAAAAATAATTACAAATCTCCCAAATGTAAAAATTAACTTCGGTGGATGATGAATTTTTCTATAAAAAAAATGAAATAATCTATGGATTAAAAACACAACCAAAAAATATCTTCAAGCAAAAAGGAACAATTAGATAGAAAAAAAAATTCAAAAAACGTTGAAGTTCATTTCTCCCCTGCTGAAGTTTCCATCTCTATTAATGTTGATGGGCTTGTTAAGATTGAAATCTTCAATCGTAAATGAAAGGAACGAAGAACGGATTTTATTGAGCTATAAAATTGTGAATTACACAAATGAACTTTTATAACTGACTTCCACATAAATCCTACTATTTATAGCTAATAACTAGCTGAAGGAGACGATGGCGTGGCATGAACATATAGACTTGCTTCAGGATACCCCCAACAACTACAAACGTGATCACGCTTCTTTAAGTCAAACGACGGCGTATCCTTGTTGCCCAAGAGATGGTAACGACTCTTTAAGTATAAAACGTGATTTTAGTTCTTTCCCAAAATGACGATGTTTTATGGATTGGCAATTAAAACTGTTACAATGCCTTCTCTTTCAAGACCATGAGCTCATGTTGACAGTTGGGAAACTTCTCCGGAATGTCAGCTGAATCCTCCCAGGTAGCTTCTTGTACAGATAAATACGCTCATTGCATGAGCATCTGACCCACCGCTGAGTTATTCCGCTTGACTAGCCACCTCTCCAACACCTTCACTGGCACTAGTAGCTCTCCAAAACCAGTCACGGGTGGCAAGGTGGCGATCACTAGATCTTGCTTTCCCACATGCTTCTTAAATAATGAAACATAGAAGACTTGATGTATCTTGGCAGTAGAAGGAAGTTGAAGTTCATAAGCTACCTCTCCCACCTTCCTGATCACATGGAAAATTTTACAAAACTTTGAAGTTAACTTCCATACCAAACTCTTCCTCATACTAAGGTGTTTGTATGGATTTAGCTTGAGGTAAACTAGATCTCCCACTACAAACTCCCTCTCACTCCTGTGCTTATCATCATGAGTCTTCATCCTCTCCCTGGCCCTCTGCAACAAATCCTGAGGTTTTGAATGAGGTTGGCATGTTCTTGAACCCATTGATCCACTCCAGCCGATTTGACCTCCCCTACTAGACCATACCTCACTTGAGGAGGAGGGTAACCATATAAAGCTTAAAAAAGAGGCATATTTATAGCAGAGTGATGGCAGGTGTTATACCCCACTCAGTCAAAGGTAGACAAATACTCTATTGCCTAGGGAATTTGCTGCACATACATCTTAAATTCCCTTTTTAGCATTGATTTACCCTTTCAGCCTGTACATCCGTTTGGGGATGATAAGCTGTGCTCAATTATTGTTGTATCCCCAAAGCTTGAAGTGATTCTTTCCAAAATACACTGGTTAAATTTTATCTTTATCAGATACTTTATATATAGGTGGGTAATCTATGAAGTTTGTAGATGGAATCCAAGAAAACTTAAGCCAAAGATGAAGCTGTCATGGATGACTCAAAGCAATGAAGTGGTTGTACTTTGCGAATCTGTCGACTACCACCAGTATGGTGTCTTTCCCTTTAGATAATGGCAGTTTCTCTATGAAATCCATAGTGATGTGTATCCAAAGTACGGGTTGAATCAAGCCTCGGGATTTAGTGGTCTCATGCTTATTAAGTTGACAAGTACAAATGAAATAACCAATTCTTTAACATGCTTCTTCAATTGAGGCAATCTAAAGATTCCATGCACTATTTGAAAAGTTTTCTAGACTCCAGAACGACCACCAAGACTAGAACCATGCATAAACTGAAGAATGGTTTGCCTCAATTGACTACCAGTCCCCACATAGACCTTCTCTTTATATTTCAAAAGACCATCCACATACGGATAAAAAGGAAACTTCCCAAGGTCTAAGGGTCTAGGAAATGATTGCCTCATGATCTTCTGGATCATCAACATAAATCTCTTGAACCTCATCCAACCATAGAGGATGGACCATTGTCATAGCCAAAAGAGAGCTATGAATGGAAGTGGAAGAATCAACAAGGTCTCTATTAGAGTAGGTGACCAACAAGCCAACTTGTGGTTGTGGTCTTTTATTTATTCTTGTAATAAATAATCCTTTTTCGTATTAATGATAAAACACCTTTTGGCATTCTATATCTTTGTCCCTTGCATAAGCATAGATATAGTCCTTGCAGTTATTATAATTACTTATGTTTGATTAAGTAGGATCATGAGATATGTACTTAAGTAATATAACTGTTAAACCATGTTCCTAGTCGACGGGTTACGCCACCAATGAGGATATCAGCCTTTTCCATTAGGGACTAGCACTTAGTATATGTGTACTGCGTTTCATTAGTAAACGGTATTGTGATATCGGCACACATAAGTGGGTGCTCGTAAGTTGACGAGTTCACTAAACTCCCTCATCCTAGAAATCTCTAAGTGATTCTCAATAATTAGAGATCTCTATGGTATAGTTGTATACTATTAGTACTTAAGACCCTAACATCACCGTAACTTCACTAGAGGACCAGCTGTATCGTGACTTGTCCTTGAGTTCCACCAAGAACCGCCCCAAGAGCCAGTGTTCGTGCAGTCCGAAATCTAGTGGGTGGTCTGTGCATTGTAGTCGGGGATTCGATTGCTAGAATAGTCTTGGATGTCCTTTGTGTTCTCATAGTTTGTGATCATTAAGTCTCTGGTCAGAGCTGACTAAGTGATGATTAGGGAATGTGATTCTCTAAGTCATGCACGAACCGATTACAACACTTAGAATGCTTGCAAAATTATTGAACTATAAAGGAGGTCTCGATGAACCAATGCCTCTAGTTCAATCGGGACATATGCACCGAAGGGATCGTACTGTACGTTAACTGTATCACACGGTTCTTGCAGGCACTTCATTTGTATCTAGGAAAACATGATGCGTATTTGCTAGACGCCAATCTTGATTTGTTGGGTGATTAAGTTGAAATGAGCTTCATCTTAATTAGAATTCTAGGGGCGAGTTCAAACCACTAAGGGTTGTGGGCCCATGGCTAGCTTACACCTCAACCATCGAGGGTCACACTGCTTGTGTACTCGAATTTATTGAATAAACGGTCAAAGATAAAAATGTTTAAACTTTGCATGATTGGAAGTCAATACGATTGAGTCCAACATTCATAATTGGGAATTATGAATGAGAATAAGAAAAGGAAAGAACTAGGAGATTATCTTAGTGAACTTTCTAAATTGGGAAGTTTCCAAATTTAGCAGGTTTACTAAATTAGGGTTTCCAGTTTTGGAAATTAGAAATCGAGAATTGGTATTCGTATCGACGAGGACGTTTCAATGATTCCGAAAATATAATTGTTATAAATTTCCGATCATTGGTTTATGAGAAACGAGCAAAGAAAGACTAACATGCTTAAGCTGTTAGGGCCGGTTCAACTTAAGCATGTTAGGACTTGTATACAAGACACTATAAATACACGATTTATAGGTCTTGCACAAAAGTGAAAAACCCTAGCCGCTCCACACACATCCGATGCCACCTTCGCCATTCCGCCGCCTCTGGAAATCGGTGCTCACTCGCCGCCCAAACCTCGGTAGCTTTTCCTTTTTCTTTATTCTACCATGTTTTCTAACTTTTGCGTGTCTAGTGCGACGTAACTGTAAAATTCGGTATACGAGGTGAAATCTGAGATGAGGAAGACAAAAAAGTCAGATTGCCGAGACCCCGTCGCCGAACCACTGCCGCACGCGCCGCCCGACGCGCCGCCGCTGCCCTTTTCCTCGACTGCACAAATTGGTTTCCATGGCAGTTTGCATCGATTCTGATAGTTCGCCTCACGCTTCAAGAGGTAATTTAGGATCCGATATTAATTAAGATATATTAGTTTAACACAATTAATTACTATGTTTATATATGCAGTATGAATTTTACTTAAATGATTTCGTGAAATTGTTTAATGTATGATGTGTGATATACTTGGAGCATGTTACATGTTTTTCCTTAGCAAATTAATTATATGCATGTATGTTTGTAATATGCGCTGGAAGCATGAAGGTACGCAATTAATTGCTCTAATTGTGCACGCAGTTACATGTTAAATTCGTTTTCATATAAATTTTTTTGTTTTCCGCCGGTACACGTGCCCGATTCCCAACAGTCTCTTCTAGATAAAGAATCAGTTGCTTTATTTTCCACTCTCTTTTTATACCAATGGTATAGCTAAATCCCAACAACTTAGCGAGATATTTGTGGTGGAGAAGGGTAAAATTTTTCGCTCAAACAAGTATTTGAGGCTCTTCTGATCAGCTCTGATGACAAAGATGCCATGCAAAAGACACTCCCTCCACATTTGGACTGGTAGGAGAATGACCAAGAATTCCTTTTCATAAACAGATTAACCCAAGATTCTAGGGCTCAATGTCTTGCTCAAATAAGCCAAAAGGTGACCCTCTTGTATCAAGACTGCACCAACACCATAATAACAAGCATCTCTCTCTAAGATAAAAGGCTTGGAGAAATCAGGCAGTGCCAAAACTGGAGTGCTAGCCATGGCAGTTTTGAGTTGTTGGAAAGCTTCCTCAGCCCCTTCACACCATCCAAGCTGAACTTTCCTCAACAACTCATTAAGTGGCCTAGCAATAATTCAATAATGCCTTTACAAATTTTTTTTTATAACTAGTAAGACGAAGAAACCCTCTTAAATCCTTCACAGTTGTAGGGGTTGGCCACTCCAAAACTCTCTTGATCTTCTCCCACTCCTTGACTAGATATAATGTGACCAAGATAGTCAAACTGAACCTGTCCAAAACTAAATTCTGATCCCTTGGCATAGTTGATGTTTACTCAAAATGGATAAGGCTACTGTGAGATGATTTTGGTGAGAGAGCAAAGCAAATCTTTGCTATAAATGAGAATGCCATCAAAGAAAACTAGTATAAATTCTCTCAACAACTCCGTGAAGATACCATTCATAAGAGCTTGGTAGGTGGATGGAGCATTGGTAAGGCCAAAATTCATTACTTTGAACTCATAATGACCAGAAGTAGTAACAAAAGCAGTTTTATGCACATCCCCCTCTTTAATTATTATTTGGTGATATCCAACCCTCAAAACAATCTTGGAGAAAACCTTAGCACCTTGAAGCTCATCTAAGAGGTAATCAATAATAGGAATTGAGTAGCCATCTTTAACAGTAATTTTATTAGGTTTCCTATAATACACACAAAATCTCCATGAGCCATTTTTCCTTCTTGACTAACAAAACTAAAGATGAGAAATGACTAATGCTATGCTGTATGATGCTACTTTGCAGCATTTCCTAATACCATATTTTATATTTCTTTCCTCATTATGTAGGGGTTCTATAGGGCTGCATTTTAAAAGGTGGCGTGCCAGGTTGATTGTAATAAGGTGCTCAGCTTCTCTTTTAGGAGCTAAAGAGGTAGGCCGCTTGAATACATTTGGAAACTCCAGTAATATCTCTTCCAATTCAGGTGCACACTGAGAAGGTGAATTAACCTCATCTACCCCAGCTACCATGTATACACATCCAAATCACATTGCCCTTCTTAAGTAGAGAACTAATTTATCCATAATGATAGCTCTCAAGGATACTTCAGGTTGATGCCCTTGCAATTGGATTGTTTTGCCTTCCTTTTCTAGTATGATATACTGTTTGATGAAGTGAAAAGTGATTGGTTCCAGGAACTTCAACAGATCCACTCCAATAACTAAGTCACAACCACCCAAATCAAGTAGTCTGACCTCAGCTTGGAAAGAGTCTTGGCCTACATCCCCTTGGAATTTAGAACATTTAGCATCACGACCAACTTTCCTCCTATCTGCGACCTTAACATTCATTGGGGTAGCTTGTTTAACAATGTAGTTCAATATCCTGACCGTGTTAATATTCAAAAAAATATGTGTATTGTATCCACAAGAATGGAGACATGTTGCTTGTAAGTTGTGCATGGCAATTTGATACTGCTGATAGAAGCCTGGCCAACCAAAGCATATACTAAGATTTTATAGAGTTGTTGTTTTGGTTCTTTCAACTCAACAATAATCTCATCATCAGTCTCAACTTTTGGAGGATCTTCAACCATGATTATGAACAATCTCTTACACTTATGGTCATAGGTATACTTCTCATTACAGTTGTAACAAAGGCTATTTCTCATCCTTTCCTCCAGCTCAGGATTGGAGAGTTTGTTCACAGGGGGTAGCTTTTCTGCAACGCTCGCATTACTGTTGATAGATTTTAAACCCACACACAGTGGTTTGCTTAAGTTTCTGAGGCTTCTATTCAGCTATACCAACTGTTTCTCTCTTGAAGCGTAACCCTACTAATAGCAATCTTAAGGGCAGTTGATTTAAGTAGTTTCATCATGTTCTTCACCTCATTATTCAATCCAATAGTATAGCTTTTAATGAAGTAAATCACTGAAAGAGTTCAACTCATTTACATCATGATCGCTTTCAATTCCTCAAACTTCTCACTATACTCTATAGTTACAACTTGCCTAAGCTTGTTGAAATTGTCCACTAAACTGTTACCTTATTCCTCACCAAATCGCTCCATCACCATTTCATCAAACGTGGCCCATTCCACTGGATCTCTTCCCTCCAAATAATCAATATACAGTGATCTCCCTTACCCTATATATACATCGAGGCACATTGTACCTTCTCATGATCAGACATTTTGTTGACATAAAAATGCTTCTGGCATTTACGAATCTAACCGCGAGGATTTTCACAACGAAAGCGTGAAAAATCAAGCTTAGGTCCTTTAGGCATACCTGTCTCGAGGGGAATGATTCTCAGTATGCGGTGCATGGGAATAGTGTATGGGGTGGTGTCACCTCTGCCTCGCACTAGTGTTGGTGATTAGACGTGGATCCTCCATCATGTAATGGCTAATTTCCTCGCTTTCCCAGCATCACCCGCCCAAATTCTTCCAATTTCTTCGCAATCTCATCGAATCGTTGATCCAATCTATGAGTTACTTCTGCAATCTTCTCGGCAATATCATTTTCCACTGTAAAGACAAGCTACATGCTGTTTCAAAGCCTTGGTCTATTCTTCCATGGTAGCTAGTTGCTGCTTCATAGCCTCAACCCGAGCATTGTTCTTAGCCATTTCATGAATTATAGAGTGCGCGATCTCCAAGAAAATGCTCTGATACCACTTGTTAAGATTGAAACCCTCACTCGTAAATGAAAAGAACGAAGAACATATTTTATTGAGCTGTAAAATTATGAGTTACACAAATGGAATTTTATAACTAAGTTCCACAAAAATCCTTCAATTTTACTATACATGTGTAGATGGCTTCCGGAAAAAGTAGATTATATACAAATATGCTATAGGATGAGGATGTATTTTCTGAACAAATATTTCCTAACAATTTTGGTGCAAAAGCATGTGAGAAATTACAAGCCACAATGGAAAATGAAAATAAAACTATAAAACGTGGTCGTTAACAGAACTTCTCAACTAATGAGAATTTTCTACTCATATCTGGTTACCTCAATGTGTCACAAGATCCAACCATTGGAAATCAACAAAAACAAGATGCATTTTGGAAGAGAGTCCATGAATATTTTTTGCGTGACACAAACTATGATCGAACTCAAATTTCTATTTAGAGTCGTTGGGGCTTAGTCAACAAGGACATTACCAAATTCTTTGGATGTTACACTCAAGTTCAACAAAAACAAAAGAGCGGCCTGACCGAACAAGATAAGGTATAATATTTAACTTTTGTTCCTTTTATGTATACATTATACTAATATAATTTTATGGGATAATTATAAGGAGTTTTCATCATTGTACATATTTTGAAAGCAAAAGAATTGTTCAAGCTATCCACGAAGAAAAATTTCGAGTTTCTTCATTATTGGAATGTATTAAAAAAGTGAACTAAGATGGACATCTTCTACTTCAACTCAGCGTTCCAATAAGTCATCAAAAAACCATATTGGTGCAAGTCATGCTAGTTCTTCTCCTGCGACTCCTGATAGCGTTAATCTTGGTGACGATAACTTTGAAAACAGTGAATTTGAGAGGCCAATCGGCATTAAAGGTGCAAATGAAAACCTTAAAAATAAAAAAAAGGACAAAGAACATGTTCAAGACTCAAGTGCTGTTAGGATTTTAGAGTCGTGGAAAAATGAGTATGCAAACAACGAATGTAGAAAACGAGAAAGGTCGAAAAAGCAAATACGTATTCAAGAAGAATATATTGATCTTGAGAATAAAAAGAGAGAAGACATGATAATGATGACATATACTAGTGACATGGATGAGACAAGAGCATCATATTTCAAGAAAAAATATTGTTAAATATAGTCTATAAATTTCTAGTTGGATATGTATGTATGATAGGTCCATATAATTTTGTTGTTTGTATGGAATTAAAAAAAATATATATATATATATATATATATATATATATATATATATATATATATATATATATATATATATATATATATATATATATTTTGTTATAACTACAAAATATACACAATTTCGTAACATTTAAGATAACTACTACAATGGAATAAAGTTCGAATATTATCATTAATTGAAGACAACTACTGCAATAAAATCAATCAAACAACTGCACTGGAATAAAACATCAAAACAAAACAAAAGTTTACAATGACAGAAGAAAATAATAATACTACCATTATTAACTACTGCAATATATTAATTTAGAAAAACAAACATAAAGAGAGAGAAAAAATTTATTCTCCTTCATATTTCAGCCACAAATGTTGAACAAGGTCTGATTGGATCTGACATTGCTTGTTCATTTATGATACGACTACGAATTTCAAGAAACTCCATAACCTCTGGTGTGTGATCCCGTGACAACACAATTTTCGAACTTGAAGCAAAATCATCTTCCACATAGTAAGAACCTGTTTCATCTTCAATAATCACATTGTGCATTATTATATACGCCTCCATAATCGGGCAGGCCCTCGTACTATAGCCCAACGTGATTATAGAACTCCAAAAGCTCGTTCCACATCTTTCCTAGCTGACTTTTGCGATAACGCAAACAATTTTTGCTTATTATCTCAAGGACATGGAATTGTTTTCATAAAATTGCCCATTTCAGATATATTGCATCAGCTAAGTAGTACCCCATTTCACAATTGTGTCCATTAATTGAGTAGTTAATAGGAGGTGTGTGTTCGACAACTAATTAACAAAATATAGGAGATCGATCTAAAACGTTGATATCATTAAGTACTCCTGACAACCCAAATAATGTATGCCATATCCAAAGATCATATGAAGCCACATTTTCAAGAGTAATTGTCGGCTCATGGATATGCCCGATATACATCCCTTGCCACGCAATAGGACAATTCTTTCATTTACAGTGCATACAATCTATATTTCCAAGCATCCCAGGAAATCGACGGTTTTCACCAACCACCGACAATCATGTAATATCATCATCTATTGGTGACCTTCTATATACGTCAGAAAAAAATGCAATAACGGCAAATACAAACCTTTTGAGACTCTCTATGGACGTACTTTCTCCAATACGTGAATAGTCGTCTACTGAATCTTCTGAAGCTCCATAAGCAAGCATTCGCATTGCAGCCGTTATCTTTTGAAGAGAGGACAAGTCGGGATTTCCTCAAGCATGTTTTTTTTTTTGCACAAAATGGCTATCATGAGGTTCAACAGCAGATTGGATTCGGATAAATAACTTAAGAGTCATACGGAATCTTCTACAAAATAAATATTCAGGATACACTGGTTTGGTAGCAAAATTATGATTCCATAATCTCTGGTGGCCTCTTTCTCTATCACGATGAATTGTAGAATGACCAGGAATAGACCCACTTTGTCGTGATTGTCGCTATTGTATAGCATTTTCTTCAGCTTTTAGGGAAACGACAGGTATAACAAAAAAATTAATATCATCATCATCATCAAAATTTTGGGGATTATGGAAAAAAGTGTTAAAGAAACGAGCCATTAAATAGTTCAAGTGAATTTGTTTGAGAGAAAATATTGAAGATTTTGATATATGATAGCAACAGAACAAAAAAGGGAATTCAAAATTGGAGGGAGAAAAAAAAGAACCTAGGGCTGAGAGCGGAAGAATGCAGAGAAGAAGAAAAATGTATATAATATGACAATTAATTAAAAGACGTGCTATTTCCACCATCAGAATATCTTATTTCACCACCAAATTAAATATATTTCTTATTTTGCCCATTTCTTCTTCTTTCACCTATATTTTTTACAAATTTATAAGCTGTCTACCACTAAACTAATTAAAATATGCATAAAAAAATCCTACCATTTTCATTGGAAATCTCACCCTCACCACCTTAAGTGAACAACTTTCGTTAGAGAAAAATATTTTCGAATGTCAAAAAGAGCAGCAATTCACGTTTTTTGAGAAATAAATTAAGTGCTTGTATGGAGGGTTCTGAACTTACTCCGAAATTGGCTAGTTTGGCTAAATATAATTTCATTTCCTGAAAAAAAAAAAAACATAAACTGTAGGTCATCTTATATGGAAGTTTTAATATCTTGCAATAAATATTTCATTGCAAAAAAAAAAAAAAAAAGAGAATAGAAATAACTTAGAACACATGAGGATTAAGTGAATATAAGGAAGGGTGGTGGATTATAAATCTGAGGGGTATTTATGATATTTTATAATTTTTAATGGTGAATTGAGATACTTTAAAGGTGGAAATATCACCACTCTAAATTAATTAGACATATTTGTTATAGTAGAATAGTTGTAAAATAATTAAATATAATAGAATGTTAAAATATAGATAATATGGTTGGAGTAGATGATATAATATATATGACATTTATGTATTTAGTACTCAACTTTAGAGATGCCCTTCGTAGTTTATTTAAATTTTTGCATAGTCGATTATATGTTTTTGCCAAAATAAAATGTATAATTCACATTTTGTTAGATATAACCAATAACAAAAAATCATAGGCACAAAATTTTCCATCAAGATCTCGTGATGAAAAGAAAAATGATTATTAACTACTCACTATGTAGTGAGATTAACTCCCAGTGATAGTCGAATAATCTCTCCTAGTGGGAGGCAGTGGATTGTTTCTTCTTTCGTCCTTAATTCTTTTATGATTTTCTTTCTGCTAAATCCTCTCGCAGATTCGGTCGTACGGTTTGCGCTTGACTTTGGCGGCTATGTAATTTTAGTTGTGCTAGGGTTTGCCTAACTAGGGTTTTTTACTTGTGCGGTTATTTTCTTTCATTTTTATCGCTTCATTTATTTTTCTCTATCTCGTTTGTTTTCCCAGCCGCTCATCGGAATTCTGCAGCCATTCCGGACACATAACAATATCTCATCTATCTCTTGGTTCGGATCCGAAAGTTCCCATGGATGAGATCACTTCGGGTTTGGCCAACATGGTGCATCTATCATCGGCTGAAGAGGAAGGTTTGGTTCTAAACAGTGATTCGTACGGGGGAGGCGATGACAACCGGGGCCTGATGCTTGTGGGCCAAGTGGTGTCTAACAGCGAAATAGCTGGACATACAATCAAACATAACATCCTCCGTATCCTTAACTCGATGAAGGGCTGCATTTTTCAGTCGGTTAGAGTGAACACTTTCACGATTCAATTTAATCATCATCTCGACTATAAGTTTGCGACATGAGGTACTCCCTGGATTATGGATCGAAATGCTGTGCTGTTCCGCAATTTACCGGTTGGAGTAGATCCTCGCTCGGTGGAGATTAGTGAGATGCTGATTGTCTTACGAATTCATTATCTCCCCTATGGTCAGCAGACAGACTCTATCTTGAGGCAAGTAGCTTCGAAAGCGGGTGACGTTGTTGAAATTATGCCGAGGAAATCTGACGAGTACCAAGGGTTTGTGCGTGTAAAAATCACTATTAATATTATTCAGAGTCTGAAACGGGGGATATTCCTCCACGGGAATGATGGGTCGGAGGTATGGATTGGGTTTACGTACGAGCGGCTTCCCAACTTCTGTTTCTTGTGTGGTAAGGTTGGTCATAGTGAAGTTAAATGCGAGAGCCGCTACGCGCCTGACTTCGTGGACCCGGGCTCTCAACTTCCATTTGGCCAGTGGCTTCGGGCTTCGACCAACAAAGACGAGCAACAATCTGATCTACCTCTCCAAGCCATTCGTATGCCTTCTAGGCAAGGAGGAAAGAACAACATTCAGCGAGGCAAGGAAAATACAGTACCTGCAATCTTCGAGAGAATCAACTCATCACTCATCCGATCAAAATGCAACCATTAATCAGTGGTAACTCGGGTCCACGAAAGATCTTGAACGTTACAGGGAAATCTCGCAAGAAAAAAACTGAATCGATGGGTGATGTTGACGGACAACGGATAACGACGAAACCTACTCTCTACCTGATGGATGAAGACTCTAGCACATCGGCGGCGACTGCAGAGTAGTCCCGCCGCGCACAATGAATTGTCTATTCTGGAATTGTCAAGGGCTTGGGGGTCCCTTGAAAATTCATGCGATCGGGAACATACTCCGACGACACAACCCCCAAATTGTGTTCCTTTCCGAAACGAAAGCAACACAACGGTATATTGATAATCTAAAAAATAAATGGAATCTATTTGGAGTAGGAGTTGAGGGAGTAGGCAAATCGGGAGGCTTTACTATGCTGTGGCTTAAGGATATCGACGTCGTTCTTCAGAGTTTATCTCGGCATCACATTGATGTCATAGTCAATGGCGGAATAGACCAACCTCAGTGGCGATGCACAAGATTTTATGGTCACCCGGACAACAACCATAGACATAGCACATGGAATCTTTTGAGGAATTTGGGCACTCAGAATTCACTTCCGTGGGCGGTCGAAGGGGATTTTAACGAAATTCTCACCCAATCGGAAAAGGAAGGGGACGTGGACCGTATACATAGCTTAATGGAAGATTTCAGGGCGACATTGGTTGATTGCCATCTGTGAGACTTGGGCGGTGATGATTTTCAATTTACGTGGTCCAACAGACAAGAGCACCCGCGCACTATTAGATGCAGGTTGGACCGTGTACGTGCTTCAGGCAGTTGGAAGAATCTCTTTCCGACGGCAGCCGTTAGCCACCTGCCCTTGCTAGGGTTGGACCATGCTCCGATCTTGCTGAAATTCCACAGTGGAAGTCACAGAAATGGTGGACGACGTCGGAAACCGTTTAGTTTTGAGGCTATGTGGGTTCGCCGGGAGGAGTGCGAGGGCCTTGTGAGGCAAGCGTGGCATGGCCAAAGTGGGTCGAATCCAGTAGAGTCACTTATCAACTGCATAATGGATTGCCGGACGGTTTTCATGAGCTGGAACAGAGATGTTAGGATGGGCCCATTCTGGCAGATCGATGAACTTCAGGATCGGCTCCAACTACTAGAAACAAGAGATCAGACGAGTGCCATCCGTCAAGAAATCCGACACATTCGAGAGCCAGTCGAAACATTATATGGAGACCAGGATACGTATTGGCGCCAACAAGGTAAGGCTCATTGGATGAAGGATGGTGACAGAAACACGATGTTTTTTCATGCTAGGGCCACCAATCGGAAAAAGAATAATCAAATCGATAAACAGAAGGACAAAAAACGGGGTATGGCAATCGGGGGATAGGGCGATCGAGTCGATCATATCCGAGTATTTCACTAATTTCTTTCAGACTTCTGAGTTCGGGGACCCAGAGATAGATGAGATCTTGCAAACGGTGGAACCGAGAGTGACTGCGGAGATGAACCAGAGGCTCTTGCTCCCCCTTTCAACGGATGACGTAACCCTTGCTCTCTCCCAAATGGCACCTATGAAATCTACCGGCCCAGATGGCTTGCCGGCTCTATTTTTTCAAAATACTAGCACATTATCGGATCCAGTGTCTCTGACTGTGTTCTAGACTTTCTTAATAACAAAAACCTGTCCCACGCCCTTAAATTTACTTTTATTGTTCTTATTCCTAAGTCAGCAAAACCAGAAAAAATCACCAGAGTATAAGCCTTTTAGTCTATGTAATGTTGTCTACAAACATGGGTCTAAAATCACCATAAATTCCCAAACACAATCAGTCTTTGTTTCGAACCGTCTTATAACCGATAATGTGCTGGTCGCTTACGAAGTAAATTACTTTATAAGGACAAACCCGAGTCAAACTTCTAATTACATGGCTATTAAACTTGACATTAGCAAAGGGTACGATCAATTCGAGGGGAGGTTTATGAGGAAAACCCTAGCTCGTCTTGGTTTCTGGCCCCATTTTATTGAGCTTATTATGCTTTGTATATCCACTGTTTCTTACTCTTTCTTGTTTAATGGTGCTCAGTTTGGATCTGTTAAGCCTTCCCGAGGGCTGAGACAGGGGGACCCACTATCTCCCCATCTCTTCATTTGTTGCGCGGAGGTTCTTATCTCGATGGTTCAAGTAGTAGTGGCAAGCGGCGATATTCAAGGGGTCCAAATTGCCCCATCAACCCCTACTATTTCTAATCTCTATTTTGCAAATGACACCCTTCTGTTCTGTCGGGTTTCTGAGTCAAATGTCCAAACATTGAAATCTATCCTCGATCGGTATATGCATGCCTCCGGCCAGGAGCTGAACTTCGACAAATAAACTATGAGTTTCAGTCCCCGGACACCTGCACATCTTCCAACATTGGCGCAAGAGACTCTGGGCTTCCAGATTGTTGTTCAACATGAATGATATCTTGGAATGCCAGCAACACTTGGACGAACACGGAAAGAAATATTTGTAAGTTTGAGAGAGCGAGTATGGGTAAGAATTCGTGGGTGGGGGGAGAAAAAAATATCTCAAGCAGGCAAAGAGGTTCTTATCAAAGCAGTGCTGCAGGCAATACCATCCTACGTAATGAGCTGCTTCGCCTTGCCAATTGGGATCATTCGGGACATTGATGCAGCAATCCGACGTTACTGGTGGGATTCCGGAACGAGCAAAAAAATGGCTTGGGTTTCCTGGCAGAGGTTGTGCATACCTAAAAGCCGGGTGGGATGGGGTTCCGGATATGAGGAGTTTCAATTTGGCGCTACTGGCAAAACAAGTGTGGCGAATTTTGATCAATCCGTCCATTCTCCTGACAAAGATTCTCAACGCCACGACGAGCACCCGCCCCTCGGCTACGTAACAAAGTATTTTGAAGACCAGACCATTCCTTCTTGCAGGTCTGCGCAAACGCATAGGAGATGGAGCTGACGCGGCTACTTGGGGCGACCCTTGGCTGAGGGATGATGGAAATTTCCACATGATTACTAAGCGGTCACCTTCCTCCCCTTTTCCTAATAGAGTAGCTGACGTATTGGATTCAAATGGAACTAGTTGGGACGCTGATTTGATAGCCACAAATTTTTGGCCGGTTGACCACCATAGGATTTTCGAAGTCCTTGTTGGAAGAACGAATTGTACGGATCTGTAGGTTTGGCACTATGCACATTCGGGCAAGTTCACGGTTCGAAGTTGTTATCATTTGATCTTTTAATCGAGAGGTAACGGAATAGGACATGGTGGGTCGGCTGCAACAATCTCACGGGATGCTTCGGATCTCCATTGGAAATGGATTTGGCAACTTGAGATTACACATAAAATAAAAGTGTTCTTATGGAGAGCCTGCTCGAACATTTTACCAACTAATGTAGCCTTATTCCGACAAAAAGTTACGACTTCGCCAACGTGCCCACGTTGTGGCTTTCACTCCGAGACCGTAGTACATGCTTTTCAAGATTGCTCCGGAATGCGGGAAGTGTGGTCGACTGCTCCTTTTGTCCTCCCTGACCTCGACACTCAAGCTACAATATGGCAGCTTATACTCAAGTGGAAAAAAGATCTTTTTTCCGACACCCTAATTCTTGCCGCCATTACCGCCTGGAGTGCATGGTTTTTGCGGAACCAACTTCTACATGACGGCACCTTCTTGGTCTCGACGGACATTGTATCTTGAAGTACGGCGTTCATCGAATCCTATTCTCAAGCGAACCATTTACTCCGTCCGCATTTGGTTGTACAAACGCATAGAGCAACATGGCCCCCTCCTCCTCTTGGTACGATCAAACCTAACGTCGATGCGGCCTTCCCTCGTGGTCAGGATTTCTATCAGGTTTCTCTTCTGGCGTGTGACTCTGGAGGGAGGTGTGTATACTGGCAAGTCCGACAGTTCATGGGCAGACCGCAACCAGTTGATGGAGAAACGCAAGCAGCCAGGATTGCAGTGAATTAACCCGACATAAATGATGGAATTTGGTTATATGACTATATGTGACTATATTAACTGTAGTCATATTTTTTTTTATATTGCAGTTTTTTCACTTTTTCAACTTAACAATTCCGATTATATAGTGTGGTATAGTCATGTTCACCAAATTATATGAAACAACGAAGATTCCCTATTATTTACGAAAACAATCCAATCAACATCCACACAAAAAATCACAATTTGAATCTAGTTATTAGAAGTCAACATGAAAACGAGAAGATAGAACATATTCGAATATGACTACAGTCATATTCAACAATAGTCATATCCGAAAAATACATAAATATGACTATAGTCATATTCGAATAGGGAAAATTACGGCCACCCCCCTAATGTATGGTCAAATTACGAAAAAACCCCTCTTGTTTGGATAATTACAGCCACCCCCCTCCTTTTAAATATTTTTACGTAAAAATTATGTAATTCGATTATTTACCGAACCAAATCGTATATTTAGTTCGGTAAACGGTATGAAATGTTGGCGTACCGAAATTTTTGTCCGGTTTTACTGAATTAACATCCCTAAATTTACCTCTGGAGGGGTCTTTTCGTAAGATAAATACATAGTTGAGGGGGGTGGCTGTAATTACCCTAACATGAGGGGGGTTTTCGTAATTTGACCATAGCTCAGGGGGGTGGCCGTAATTTGCCCTATTCGAATATGACTATAGTCATGTTACTACTGTTGTTTAGATCTGAAACTGTATTTTCAGATTTGAAAAAAAAGGAGAAATCGAAAAATACATAAATAAAGACAAAAAAAAAGAAAAAAAAAATTGAATAGTCATATTCGAACAAGACTATAATCACGTTGATGCTGCGGCTTTGGATCTGGAGAGAGAAAAAAAGAAAAAAAAATCAAAAATAACGAAAGAGAGGTGGTGTGATGTGTAGGAGGCGACAACATGAGTTTTTGGGGTGGTTTGACATCGTAGCAAGTCTTGACGGCAGAACCCTAGGCGGCGGGGCGGCTGTGATCTCGGTGGTTGGGTGAGTGTATAATGGCGGTGGTGTGAAAAGGAGGGAGGAGTGCAGCGACGCTGGTGTGAATCTCGAAGGCGAGCGGCGGCGGTTTATAGATCTACAAAGAAGAAGAAGAAAAAAAAAGAGAGAAAATAGAGAGAGAGAGAGAGAGAGAGAGAGAGAGAGAGAGAGAGAGAGAGAGAGAGAGAGAGAGAGAGAGAGAGAGAGAGAGAGATATCTGCAAAGAAGAAGAAGAAAATAAAAGAGAAAATAGAGATTATGAGAGAACCAGAGAGAGAGTTAACGTGAGAGAGAGAGAGAGTGAACGTGAGGGGATACAGAGAGCGAGGAAATATAATTAAAACCCTAACACATAGGGGCACTTTAGTTATCATGTCTGGTAAGGGGGGTCTCACCAATTTAGATTGGGATTTGGGTTATGAGACAAGTCTTTAAAGTCAATTGAGTTTAATTCAAAATATTTTCTAAATGAGGCAATATTGCATATTTCCCCTTTCTTAAATATCAAAACCAAGAGAAAAGGAAGTGAACTATTTGCAGAACTAGATATTAAACGATCCATTCCGACTTCAGTTTTTAAAGTTATATTTCATTTGGGAGGGTATGTTTAATTTTTGTTTTACATAAGTTATACAATTGAATATATCGTTGTGCAAGTGAGCCTTTGTCAATTGACTCAGGTTCAAATCTCTTTGTTAACGGTCGCTGGGTGGAGCTTGTCACTGAGCTATATGGCCTAGTGGTTGGAGCAGGTGAGCCTTTGTCAATTGACCCATATTCAAATCCCTTTGTCAACGGTCGCTAGGCGGAGCTTGTCACTGAGTGGCGAAGCCATGATTTCATCACTGGGGTGCTAAATATGCATTGGAGCTTGTCACTTAGTGGCGAAACCATGATTTCATCACTGGGGGGCCGAATATGCATTAACAAATAACGTTAAAAAACCAGTAGATAACAAAAGAAAAGTAACTATTTTTTTTTTTTTTTTTTTGCATTTATTTGGATTTTAGGTGCACTAAATAATAAAAATATGGTGGACTTAATATATAAAGGCGTAATACCGTAGATACTTTTATAATTGATGATGGCTTGAGTTCATCACTTCCCAATGGTGAATTTGCCTGTAGTTCCAAGTCACAATTCGTAACTTCTTTATCCTATAGGAAAACAATGCAAGCCAAAAAAACTATACATACACATATATAGTAATAAAAAAGTTACAATTTCGGGGGGGGGGGGGGGGGGGGGGGGGGGGGGGGGAAGCATAACCCACTGACCCTACACTGACTTCCCCTCTGCTTACGATTATTTTAACCATTAAATATTTTTATATTTTAGTTGTTCTTAAGAACATTTGGTGGCGGATGTTTTAGTCGCCGTCCCATACAGACTCGTTCCTGAGAATTCGGGGGCCCTAGGCGAGGTTTAAATAACAACTGAAAACATGAGCCCCTATTTGATAAACCATTTTTTTTATTAATGGGTGTTTGAAATTGAATGTATTAAAAAAATATAAATAATATTTTCTAAAAATTATAAAATAAAAGATTATGGGGGTTCGGGGCCGGTGCCCCCGAAATATTTTTTGAAATGTATGAATATAAAGTAGCTAAGAATATGGAAAAAAATTCAAAATTGACAATATGATTTGCTGGTTCACATCCCCCGTGACGTATAATCTTTACAGCTAATAGACTTCATAAATATTTATAAACTTGAATACACTAATGAATATTGATTCTTATTTTAGAATATAAATAAACAATTAAGATATTCTAATTTTAATATTTAGGGGCTCCAAAGTTAAAAAAATTGCAAAAAATCTATTGATCATTTAATTTAAATTTATTTTAGAACTGATGTTCCAAAATATTATGTATAATAATTTTTTTAAAAATAAGTACTAATATATAAAGTGTAAATAAAATATTTGGGGGCCCCAAATTTTCATAAAAATTCTGGGGCCCCTAGGCGACATGCCTACTTCGCCTCCCCTCAAAACCGACCTCCGGTCCCATATAAAGAGTTGATGCAAATGATCTTTTTAGAGCAAAGGAAGAGTGTTGATCCACGTTGAATAAGCCAAGGACTGTGAGAGGAGCATTTCCTATACAAATCCTGTTAAAATAGCTAGGGTTTCTATAGTTGCTTTTCGTGGATAGTTCATAATTTGAATATTTAGAGCTGGCAATCGGGCTGAGACGAGCTTGGGTCAGTTCTAGCTCATATACCATCGGGTCATGTGTTTATAGGCTCAAACTCAGCTTACGTATTTTTTCAGGTTTCGAATTTATATCGGGCAATATACATTAGTAGAAAAATAACTTGGAGTCGTAACAAAAAATATCTTTCACTACAGGACAATTTTGGAGTCATAATAAATGCTAGATTTTACCATAGCTATTTGCTACGACCATTTACCATAGCAAAATTTTTGTCATGCTCGTATATGATAAAAACCTTTTTACTACGAATTTGATACATTTTGTTACGGTTAATGGTCGCAGTAAAAAACATTTTTTCTGCTAGTGATATAAATTAAATATTTTACAAATTTATTGTTGGGCTAAATACCTAACACGCAAGTGCACGTATCGCAAACAAGTAGTAAAAGTGGACTCGTGAGAGTCGGATGTCGACCCCACAGGGAATACTCAAATTACCTAATCCTAAGTACCAAATTCTAACAATTATGATTTTTATCCAGCCTACGCAAGTTTGTCAATTTAAATCAATTAAACAATTAAACTAATTAAGAAAGCAAATAATCACGAGAAAATATCAATATAAAAACGGATCTAGGATTTTATCTTCCCCCTATTCGATAATTCATCACCCAATTAAACCTCTATCATGCAAGTTACGATTCCCGATTATTAACCCAAGACACTCAGTTACTCATAACCCGCTATCGCGTGTATTATGAGTCTATTATTCATAAACGATTCATTATATGTCTATGCAAACCAATTATGAATAAAGCATTAAATAACAAGTCTCGTAAACGGCTACCTAAGGTATTATCTGTATGTCTACGATAATACATGCAATTGACACACTCATCCGGTGAAAACTACTCGAAGGCTCTTCTATCCCCGTTCTAATTATTAAAACGATATGTCAATCAATTCTAACAATAACACATAGCAACATAAATTAGCTAGGTTCATGCGCTAAATAAGATCAAATAGAAGAAATAATCATGGAATTTAAACTTGCATAATATTAGAAAAATAGGTTTGAATCACCACATAGGGTTCCAATAAAATCCTAAATTAAAAGCTTAGCTACTCGTAGTTCTTATGATAAGCAAAATAGAATAAATAAAATAAGTAAGAAAAACTATGCTTGAGTCTTCGTTGATCTTCGTTCTCCGCGTTTTGTGGTGTAAAATTTCGTGCTTATGGTGTAGAGATTTGTTGCTTTTATAGGCTTTTCTTGATAAGGAAGTAGTGGAAACCCAATAGGAATCAATTTCCGCCACTTGCCCCCATCAGGATTTTTTCGTCGATTTGTGCCATGTTGGAGTTCGAATTTTGGAATGTTGTGTAAATAAGAATTGTAGCCCTTGAAATTAGCTTTCCAATGCCGCAAAAATCACCTAATTCGGAGTTCGTATGAGAGAGATATGCTTGAAATGGTGGACACTGTCAAAGCTGTGGCAAGATTCCTTCTTCCAATTTGATTTGTTTCCTTATTTGCAACTTTTTCCTTTCTTTTTGTTATTTTTTCCTTCATGGACACCTAATTCTCGTTTTTCACGTATAAAACACAAAATCAATCAATTAAAGCACATATATAATTAACTCAACAAAAGATCCACGTAAAGTAAACGTATTGTGTGTAAAATCTACACTTAGGGGTGGAAATTGGAACGGAATTTCCGAATTCCGCCAATTCCGATCCGAAAATATCCGAATTTGGAACACTTTTTTTCATTCCGATTTCTGATATTCCGATTTCCAATTTTTCCGATTATTTTTGGAACGGAATTGGAATTACATATAAAATTATTGGAAATTCCGATTTCCGATCCGATTGTATTTCCGAAATATATATATATATATATATATATATATATATATATATATATATATATATATATATATATATATATATATATATATATATATATATATATATATATATATATATATATATATATATATATATATATATATATATTGTATTTTTGAATTGTTTTTCTGTTCATGTTTTGCAAGAACTATGGTTGCTTTGAAAAACAGATTATGTTGTTTTTACAAGTGTTTACATTTCATCTTATTGACCTTTGCTTTGGATTCTTGCCTTTTGCCGGAAAATTACGAAAATATTAAAAAACAAATACTTAAAATTACCATTATTTCCGATTTTGGAACAAAAAATTAAGAATTAATGCAATTTCCGAAAATTCCAAAATTCCGCCGATTCTGAGGTATTCCGAAATTGGAATGGATTTTGAAATTCCGATTTTTTTGGAACGGAAATTGGAACCTATTTCTAACTTCCGAAAAAAATTGAAAAAATTCCGAAAAAGGCATTTCCGATCCATTCCGTCCGATTTCCACCCCTATCTACACTCAACACTTATTCTTAAAATAAGTTAAAAATACTCATTGAAAGTAAAAAAAAATCAGTGATATTTAAGATAAAACTTATATCTAGAATACTCATTGAAAGTCAAAAACAAAGATAAAATTAAGATTAAGTCCATTCGTAATATATCTAGAGAAACCCTAAACGTGACTTTTGCAAGACAGTGTAAACAAGGGTTTTACATATACTAGCTAGGTTTTATATGAAGAAGATGTTAGTATTTTTTAAGTTTTAAGTTAGTAAAACTTTTAATATTCTCAAGATTGATTTCAATAAAATTTATGAATTAATTCCTACTAGTTGTTGATTGTTTCCATCCACTCGTGTGTATATATATATATATTAACTTAGTCGGGCTTTATTTGGGCTGAGCCATGATAAGCTCAAACTTGGCCCATAGTTTAATCGGGTCTAATAAAAAATCTCAAACTCGACCCGACTCACAATTAATCGGGCTCTGCTCAAATAAATTTGTTGCGAGCCATCGAGCTTCGGATAGGCCCGGCTCAATTGCCGATACTATATACAGTGGCGAATCCAGGATTTCCGCAAAGGGTGTTCGAAAGTGAGTATAATAAAAAAAAATTAAATAATATTTATTAAATATGATGGACGAAAAAATTCGGGGGTTCGGGGGCAGCGCCCCCGAACTTTTTTTTAATAGTATAAGCTCAAAAGAATACAAATATGTAAAAATTTAAAATAAAAAAAAAAAATTATTTGCAAATTTTAGGAAAATTTGATGAAAATATTAAAGAAATTAGAGTTATAGGGTACAAAAATATGCATTTCTTGGAAATTAGAAAGAAAAAAAAGAAAGAAAAAAAAACTAAAGAACCATCTAGCAGATTGGGGATCGAACCCTGCACTTCATAATGTGAAGTGAACACGCCTTGCAACTTGAACTACCAAAACAATTAAAATTTTTACAGTTAATGCTATATATGATATATATAAAAAAATATTTTTTTCTGAAAACCAAGGGTGTGCAGCTGCACACCCTTGCCCACTACTAGATACGCCACTGACTATATATATCTATATAAACATTATTTGAGTTATTTTTATAGGGTTTAGGTAAATGGTACACAAAGAGATAATGAAAAATATGGAACCACTTATAGCTTAGCAGGAGGGGATATTTAGATATGAAATGAGTGGACGACTGTTAATGAATTGGATGAGTGGCCGAGAAGGAGATCGGATAAGAGATTATAAGAATGTATGGTTTAAATTTTTTCACACATGAATGAATAACTTTTTATCCGAAATTTAATTATGGTTTACACTATTTCATTCAAATTTGATTCGAATTCGATGTCTAACTATTAATTTTTCGGAATTTTGTTTAGTTTGAAACAATTGCGGACTTATTCTTCCGAAATTTCCATCAGATCTAAATTAATTCATATGTCAAGGAGAAAGACGAAAGATCGAAAAGCTGGACGGCATTTGCCGGAGGCTCTCGTATAGTTCTGATTTTGAATGTATGTTTTATTTGTAATATTTTGTAAGTTACCATGCAAATCGGAAAAAAAAAAAAGAGAAAGAACACGAACACGAACAAAGTGAATTCGAAACTGAATCAAACCCAAACATTGTAAAATTGATATGTTTTACTTTTTAGTTTTATAAAAATTCAATAAGTTTACTTCATACTTCTGTTTTAGACAATAACTGATTCGAAAATTGATACAGTTGTGTGGAAAACGTGAGGTCTAGGTAAGTTAATATATATATATATATATATATATATATATATATATATATATATATATATATATATATATATATATATACATATATATATATATATATATATACATATATATATATATATATATATACATATATATATATATATATATATATATATATATATATATACTAGTATTCTACCCGTGCGATGCACGGTGATAAATTGTATAGTTTAACTATATAATTAAGAATAAAACTATTAGAAAATAAAAATAAATATAGTTATACAAATTAAAAATAACATTTTAAAATAATATAAAAAAGAATTATTGGCTTAGCTGTTGTAAACCAACAACCACAGTTATATGTAAAAGTTTGTAAAAGTAAATATTTACAAATTTTAGAAATAAATATTCAAAAAATCGAAATTCCCGTTTGCCCGCCCAGGAGCTGATCCATAGAGCTCTCTCAGAAGACTTTTGAGCGATAACTCAATTCCGCACAACGATAGTTAATGTATTCGAAACTTGTAAAAGCCAAGTAGCTGTACGGAAGAAAAACAAAAACAACAAAATCAGACCCCTTATTTCAGTACTGTTAAAAAAAAGAACCATATATTCACAAACTTCTCAAAGGTGTTGACATAAATCAAATAATAGAAATCTAAACCTATCACTGCTACTAATTGATGATTATAGTTTCTTCTTTAACTTTCCTATCATACTAAGTAAATCCACAATATCTCGCCTGAATTTTTTTTACACCGCAAAAAAAATTCATTTAGTAACTTACCTGTTTTCACAATATATATTGAAGGATGAACCAAATAATACATCTTTTCGAAAGAAAAAAATTATATACTCAGAACCTCTTCATCGCGGTTCTATATTAACCAAATATAGAATTATATTTGCTAAAGACTACATCTTGATGGAGAAAAGAAAAACAATAATTTTTTCTGGGGCTCAGCCCCAATAAAACTAAAATACATTTGAAATATATACATTGCTTACATATTTGTGTATATAATTTTGTGTAGAGAGTAAGATATTTGGTTGATGATATAGAAAACATTGCTTACATATTAAAAAAATTTTGGAATAACCGGGAAAATGTTGGATATATTGCGGAAGTATATGTGAACAAGATTAACAAGGAAATAATTGAAGAGTACGTATCTCCTACATATTTTACTCTTGCTAATACATGTTAAATTACAAATACAATCTTACACCTATTTATACTAATATAGGCATAAGTAGTACATGCATCATATTAAATATATTCATCATGAATCCTAGATATACATGTATCTAAGTATTCATGTATTTGTCTATTCATGTATCCTATCATACATTGTACATGCATGTGGATACACTTCTAGAAAGTGCATTAACTCCAACACTCCTTCTTAATGTGCTTTCGTCTTCAGCTCCAAGATTCTTCGAATTTGCAGTCTTCTTCTTCTTTTGGAAATTGACTAGCAAAAAAAGAAACAAATATTCTTCGTTTTCTTCGAAGTAATTTTCTTGGTGTTGTTTTTTTTTTTCGATCGACAATACTCTTCCAAATGTCCAAACCTTTTTTTTTTTTAGTTTGTGCATTGGGGTTTGCCTTTTGTGGTTGCCATCCTTCTCCAAGTGGTTTGACTTGCAAATACTACATGGGGGATACATTTTTTTTTTTACAACTCCACATGGAAGTTTCTAATTTGCTCCTTCTACTCAATCTTTGCACAAAATTTTTCCAGCAAAGATGGGAAGAGATTGTTGAGGGAGTTATGGAACTTGCCATTGAAATCTCCTTCTTGATTCACTGAGGGATTCTGGAACTTGCCATGAAATCTCCTTCTTGATTTGATTTGGGATACGTATTGCCTTTGGGTTTTTTTTTTCTTCAATCTTCAATCAATTGAATGCGTGATCAACTGATTCAACGATTTTTTTTCGAAGGCAGGGATTCGTGTTCCCTTTTTTTTTTTTTTTTTTCTTTTTTTTAACGCCCCAGTTGAGTATGATCAACCGGGCTCTGATACCATGTTGGATATATTGCGGAAGTATATGTGAACAAGATTAACAAGGAAATAATTGAAGAGTACGTATCTCCTACATATTTTACTCTTGCTAATACATGTTAAATTACAAATACAATCTTACTCCTATTTATACTAATATAGGCATAAGTAGTACATGCATCATATTAAATATATTCATCATGAATCCTAGATATACATGTATCTAAGTATTCATGTATTTGTCTATTCATGTATCCTATCATACATTGTACATGCATGTGGATACACTTCTAGAAAGTGCATTAACTCCAACAGAAAATAGAGAGATTTTCTGCAGGGGAATCTCCAAAAAGATATGTGTGAATGATGATGTCCACAAATGCCGATCCTTTATAGACCCAAAGGAAAAGGAAAACTGAAAAAGAAGTGGGGGTGAGGAAGAAACGTGATGAGATTTACAGTTGCTCGAAGACGGTTATGGAGAATAGGAGAGATTACGTGTCAAAAAAAATGTATCCCAAAAAAATCTAGGGTTTCTCAAATAAACTCTAAATATATGAACATTAAAATATTTTCCAGAATTGCAGAAGCCAAAATAATTTACCGGGCAGTGTCATAAAAAAAAACTAACAGCTGCACCAAAAGAAGAAAAAAAAAAGAAGGAAATTCAAGGAAGGAAGATTGCAGAAGAATATATAACCATTACAGAACGTGACTAACCTAGAAGACTCAAGAAGATAGAACAAATGCAGACAAAATACTGTACATGTGGAAAAGAAAAAAAAATCATATCCGGCAAAAACAATGCACTCGAGCAAAGTAGTACATATCCAGCAAATACACCAGTGAAAATAAACACGGAGAAATTAATGTGCGGAAAAAAAACACATATTCAGGGAAAAAAAAAAAAAACCCCAACGCAACATAAAAAGTGCTTCAAGAGGAGTTCTGAAACCAAAAAAATTTCTATAATGGATAAATAATGGAAACTGAGATGTGGTGGAGGAAAAATGGTTGTGGAGCAAAATAAAAACTGCCTGGGAAGTTGAGAGAAGACGTGGGGAAGAGAAGTTGTATGGTTGAGAAGAGAAATTGAAGGAGAGCAACTTACGTGGGGAAGAGAAGTTGTATAGTTGACTATCATGAAGAATAGTCCATTAAGAATCTGCTACTACAAATTAAATAAAAAATCACAACTGCCAAAAAAAAAAATGCATAATCAACTATATTTTACAAAAACAAAAGATATACAAATATTATAATTGATTTATACAATAGAAATCAATAAAAAAAAAAATCCAAAATAAAAAATAAAAAATTGGAGTCGATCAACCTTGATCGACTACCAGAGCATAGTCGATTAGCTTAATCGACTATTGAACATGTACATAGTCGATTAAGATTCCAGTATGCGCGAATTTCTCTACACGCGCCGTCATCCGCCTAATCCACCAAAAAACCCTAAATCGGCCTCCCCATCGTTACCACACCGCCGCACCACACTATTCAATCAATCCCTAGCTAACAAGAATAAAATAAATAATTCATACAATAAAACACAAATTAGCATTTTAATGCCCACAAAAAAAAAAAATAGGAACGATTCAAAGGTATTTGTTAACCATTGTTGGTCACTCCACAAACAATTTCTGAGCACATGATAATCCAACACTAAAAAAATAATAAAAGTAAAAAAAAATAAATACCTTCATCAACATTTTTTGTTGATTCTCCTCCGACGACGAGTGCTTCCTTTTCTTTCTCAACAGCCTGTTCTTCTTCTTCTTCCTACACACGCCGACAACGAGTGCTTCCTCTTCTTCCTTTGTCCATCTTCCGGCTACGGCGGCAGCAGCGGGGAGAAGATTGCCGGAGAAAACAGGGAGAAAAAAAACACAGAAGAGAGAAAAGTTGAAAACGAGAAAGCGGAATGGAAAATTAAAAATAAGATTAGGGTTTTGAAAGAGTATAATAGACAATTAAGGGTAGTTTAGGAATTATGAAAATATCACTTGGGTGGAATATTAGCTAACGAGGTTTTCTCTAATGTTTTTTGGGAGGGGGTGTTTCCTTAACTATATTTCCTAGATGGGGGAGTTTTCTCTAATTTTCCCTTAATTTAGAGGACCACGCTATATGCCAAAATAAGGAGACTCATCTATAAATAATAATTGCAAATTTTTGACACGCACTGAAGTTGATATGAATTAATTTAGACAGGCACTTCAATTTTTATGCAATGTACTGAGGCCGATGTTGAAAGATACCATTCGTATAGAAGAAGGGAAGATGGTCGGATAGTAATGAAGAAGAAAACAATATTGGACAATGGGAACGCCGTTCCTTACAATCGTTCTCTACTGTTTCAATACAGAGCTCATATCAACAACGAGCTCTGTAACCAGAACAAATCGATAAAGTATCCGTTCAAATATGTCAATAAGCGCAATGATTGAGTTACAACTGCATTTTATCAGTCCCGTAATACGAGACGGTGAACAAATAAGCGATGAGATAAAGATGTACTACGACTATAGGTATATTTTCGACTTATGATGTTACTTTATCGTTAAAATTAATCTTTTTTTGACTTAATGTTTATTCGTGTATATATTCATTTCTTTTCACAATATATTATATATTGTTTAAAAAATAAATCATGTTTACTTCAACTAATGTGAATTTCATTTTCTTATATATTTTTAAAATATTTTTGCAGGTACTTATCTGCATGCGAGACCAGTTGGAGGTTGTTTGGGATTGATATTCATTACAGAGATCCACCGTGATTCGTTTGAGCTTCCAGCTACCTGATTGTCAAATGGTTGTCTATCATGAAAATCAACATTTGCATAATGTAGTCAATAGACCGTTTACCAAACAAAGTATGTTCTTAGTATGGTTTGTGGCAAACAAACGGTTTCCGGAAGCCAAATCAATCAAGTACGCGGATTTCCCACAATACTTCATTTACTATGATGAGCCTATGTCATGGGAGCAACGAAAAAAAAAAGAATTTTCGATCGGAAGACTTAATAATGTTCTTCCAGGGAAGGGAGAAGACTACTGTTTGAGGTTGTTGCTTAATATTCAAGTTGGTTGCAGAAGCTATAAAGAACTCATAAGTGTCAATATGAAGGTCTACGATACCTTTAGGAATGCACGCTACGTATTGGGTTTGTTGCAGGATGACAAAGAGTACATCGACGGTATACATGAAGTAAGCAGATGGGCGAGCGAATACTGCACAAGTTTATTGTTCGCTATTCTAATATTAGCCAATAATTTGAGCAGACCTGAGTATGTATGGAACAAATATTGGTCGAAGTTATCTGATGACATGCTTTACAGAAACAAAAAGAGTCATAATAATCCCGATATATATCTAATTGAAAAACCATAATTCATATATGATAATTGTCGTAACGATATAATTATTATTTGTATGTTTAAATAATCCATATTTTTGGTATTAGATAGCCTTATTTTTTGTTTGTGCATCGTTAACCTTATCACATGACACCTTGAAGAATTACTCTCTAATTGAGATTGAGAAAAATACTGCAGAGCAATGGTAAGAGTTTACGTAATTATGCACCTATGTCTGTACCGATACAGTCAACGCTAGACAACACAGAGAATAGGTTAATACATGACGAATTGGATTACAACGTCTCTGAAATGCGTGCCAGACTTCAAAAATTTCTTATGGTCGATAACACGTGACAAGAAAAAAGTTTACGACACGATCATAAATGCAGTGTCGAAGAACAATGGAGATATGTTTTTCATGTATGACCATAGGGGCACTGGGGAGACATTTATTTGTAACACACTTCCCATCGCTGTTCGTTCTGAGAAGGGCATTCTCATTAATGTTGCCTAGAGCGGTATTGTTTCATTGCTCATTCCGGGTGGTAGAACAACACATTCTTGATTTGGACTCCCGATAATTGTGCATGAGAGCTCCACTTGCAGCATCAAACAACAAAGTCCTCAAGCAGAGCTGTTGATTGAAGCAAAACTTATTATGTGGGATGAGGCCCCGATGATGCATGGTTTTGTTTTGAAGCATTAGACAGAACCATGCAATCGATTTTGAATTCAGAAAAACTTTTTGGTGTTATGGTTATCGTTCTTAGCGGTGAGCTTAGACAGATAGTACCTGTTGTACTTTAAGCATCGAGGCAAGACATCGTTCATGCTACAATCAATTCATCACCATTGTGGAGAGAATGTCGTGTCATGAGGTTGCACAAGAACATGAGGCTTCAGTCGGACGCATCTTCGCTTAATGAAATTGAAATAAGAGAATTCGTTGAATGGATTCTGAGAATGGAAAACGGAGAAGCTGGAGATTACAATGATGGTGAAGCCTCGATTGAAATTCCTGAGGACATACTTATTCGAGATTCGAAGGATGTTTTTTCAGAGCTCCTGCAGTTCGTGTATCCAGATTTGTTGAATAATATTGCCAATCCTAATATCTTTCAAGGGACGGCCATTCTGAGGACTACAAATGAGAGTGTTATATATGTAAATGATTATCTGTCTTCGCTAATTGATGTCTTCGCTAATTGAAGAAGAGGAAAATGTTTACCTGAGCTCTGACAGTCTGTGCGTTGATGAAGCATATTCCGAGATTAATGCAGAAATTTACTCGACCAAGTTCCTCAATACAATATCATGCTCCGGTCTTCCCCCGCGTGAGCTGAAATTAAAGAAAGGCGTTCATGTTATGCTCATTACGAATATCGATCAAGTGAGAGGTTTGTGCAATGGAACTCGTCTCCAAGTTGAAAGATTGGGCATGCACGTAATTAGTTGCAAGGTAATGTCCGTTATCAATGTTGGCGGCATAGTATTTATTCCTCAGATGACTTTTATACCTTCGAATTCCACATTGCCAGTTAAATTTCAAAGACGCCAATATCTGGTGATTACATCATTTTCCATGACAATCAACAAAAGTCAAGGCCAAATCCTTTCGCACGTTGGATTGTACCTTCCCAGGCTTGTTTTCAGTCACGGTCAATTGTATGTAGCGTTGTCTCGGGTGAAGAGTAGATCTGGTGTAAAGATTTTAATCAAGGGGGAATCCGATGAGTTTTCCAGTGTTACTAGCAACGTCGTGTACAAAGAAGTATTCGAAAGAATATAAAGTTACACATTCACAAACATCATTTATCGATAACATGTTCATATTTCTTTATTATGTTAATGTGTACACTCTATGTATGTTCAATTTTATTTTCAGCATGTAATATATTTCCACTCGAATAATTGATTTTTTTTTTTTGGTTATACGACCACATATATATATCAGTATTCTTTATCTAGGTAATGTATTCAACTTATATATTGAAAATGATGAAAAATAACAGATTATTCGTCCTCTGATCGTATATATGATTCTAGTTTCGTGGTGTTTTTTAACAACATTTTGATTTATGTTAAAGACTGGCGCATTGCTTTGATTTCAGTATGGGAGTTACTTGAACGTGGATGGTGTTTAGAACATTGTCAGTATATTTTTTATGCATACTTTGTATTGATAAATTAAGATACAAATTTTATTTTGTGTTCAATTGTATTATTTACATTCTCGGCATATTTTTTCTTTGATGGTATTCTATATGAACTCATATTGATTTTTTTAATTAATCCCCATGCATCGCACGAGTGAGTTACTAGTTAAATTATATTTCACAATCTTAACATTCTACCCAATATAAATTATAAAATTAGGCCTCTATTGGTTTGAATGATTAGGGGTGATAAACAATACAATCACTTCTAATCAATCGATTGGTTCACCGGAATGAAACCCGGGATAGATTGCTGGCCCGGTGCCCAATCACCAAAACACGTGATTACAGATCCCACCTAATGGGCTGTGATAATGTAATTTGTCCAGCAATCTATATTTGAAAAACCCAAAAAGCCCTCAATAGAGATATTACTTACCACATTACCGAGTATAAATAGGACCGGTTTTATTCTTTTTTACATTTGAACCATTTAATTTGCAATAATATTTGATTTTCATAAAACATAGAGTGACCAGGGAGCTCGAACATTGAGGTACAAGGCGTGGCCGTTTTATAAAGACTCGGTAATAATATTTGGTAACGATCGAGCGACAAGTGAGAATGTGGAAGTCTTGGCTGATGTTGTAAATGATCTTATGGAAAATGATAGAGGAAAAGAACATTTATCTACTGGCGAGGATTACGTTCATTTTGTTAGCTTGTCGAATGACGACGATGCATCGGACTTCATATCACAATGTGAAGCAGACTCCACTATGACATCCAAGATGAAGAAAAAATCGAAAAAACGTCCATTGGTAAAAGTGTCCTTTGAAACAGAGGTTATGGAAATGATGCAAACATTCTTTGACAAAATGGGTGATAGATTGGGGGACATGGTCAAGCGAATGGGCTTCGAGCACGATGCCGCTTCTTTGAGGAAGGGTATCTTTGATGCTCTTGAACCGATACCTAACTTGAGCGTTGAGGACAAACTCAATGTTGCCAAACACTTGTGCCTTAACAAAGAACTAATTGATATCTTCTTCGAGTTGTCCGATGAATACAAGGCGGTTATGGTCAAGATGATACACGAAAGGCGTTACTAGTTATTTGGGGCTGACATTTTACCGATGCGAGATCACCTATCGGTTATTTGTAATTCGTATTCTACTATTGTTTGGACTATTTGTAATTCGTATTCTACTACCGTTTGGACTATTTGTAATTCGTATTCTACTATCGTTTGGACCATTTGTAATTTTTATTTATCTTATCGCTGAAGACTATTTGTAATTTGAACTTCTATTATCGTTTGAACTATTTTACGTATATTTCTAGTTTTGGTTGACCTATTTACTTAAATGTATACAGACCTTAGCGTTAGCTCTAATTTATAATTTTTCTCACATGTCCAACTTCATGTGAGTTCAATATTCATATTTTATAGAGGATTGTTTTTGTACTTGGCTACTTAATTTTATCCTAATCAAAAAATTCTTATCCACCATATTTGATATGCCTAATTGGCCCAACCCAATGGGCCTACAAATTATTTACCTACTGGACCACGAGCCCAATATCGAAGACCACTATCACTGAGGCCCAATCACCTTCAAGCAAGGCTTGGGCCCGACAATCTCAACTAAGCTATAAATACACATTTGAACTCATTCCATAAGGTACGTCCTATTAACTGAGCAATACTATAATATGTATTCTCTAGACTATTTCTATGATCAGCACGTCTAACTTGAGCGTCGGAGGGGTTTCCGCCGGATCAACCCCCGGCTTAGTTCATGTGTGCTCATTTTGCAGGGACCTCAGGATCATCAAGTTGTCAAGCTATTGATCTACTTTGCTCTCCCAGTTCGTTTTCTACAATACCCCAGGTGATCTACATTTTAGCATCATCATTTTGGCGCCGTCTGTGGGAACGATGCAAACCAGATCACGTAGCCAACAAGATCCTCCTGAGGCGTCTGCTCGGAGAGAAAATGACACACCTAACAACCTCCCGATCCGTGCAGGCTCTGGCTTGCCACTTCCTCCTCCTCGTGCTTGGGATCCACTACGAGACATTTCTCGGATGTCCCACTAGATCCTCAATAGGATTCACTTCTTCTCGCCTCTCGATCGGTTCAGACAACCGAGGAGGCCCTTCACCACTAAAAAGGGTTATCGACTCCCTGGGGGTATACTATGCGCCCAAAACATTTCACTCGCCAAGGGTTATCGACTCCCTGTGGGTATACAGTGCCCCCAAAACATTTCGCTCGCCAAGGGTTATCGACTCCCTGGGGGCTTACATCTTCCCCCAAAATATTTCGCTCGCCAAGGGTTATCGACTCCCTGGGGGCTTACATCGCCCCCAAAATATTTCGTTCGCCAAGGGTTATCGACTCCCTGGGGGCTTACATCTGCCCCCAAAACATTTCGCTCGCCAAGGGTTATCGACTGCCTGGGGGTTTATAGTGCCCCCAAAACATTTCGCTCGCCAAGGGTTATCGACTCCCCGGGGGCTTACATCTGCCCCCAAAATATTTCGTTCGCCATGGGTTATCGACTCCATGGGAACCTACCTCCACCCCCCTCGAACAGTTAAGATAACCGAAGAGGACCTTCAGCATATGATCACCGAACCTTCAACAAGATCAACTTCTACTTGCTCCTCTAACGGTTCAGATAACCGATAAGGACCTTCAACGTACGACCGCCAAAGTTTCAACTCGTGTTGCCACTGAAACAATGGCTCAACCGTGCGCATCCACTTCAGAGGTCTCGAGCGCCTCATCCTAAAGTGGGGGGCTATCCCATCCCAAGGTTGGCATCACCCTTACCTTTCAACCCCTAGTGGGTGCACATCTCATCTCAAGAAATGAGTATAATCTCCCTGTTAGAATCCGAGAGGATTCTAATTTCGGGTTTTCAACACGTGTGTGAAAACCGTGTATAAAAACTAGGGAAGTTTCCTTAGTTCTTTAAACTCTTATTTTGTCATTAATTTATTTAATTGCCTAAGTGTTTTGTTAACAAGGAATTTTCTTGACTAAGACCTTTCTTGTTACACAACTCTTTCTTTCCTTACGTGAGATCAAATCTAACCTAATGGGCTCTAATTTTGTGTAGGGCTCTACTATTCAACTAAGGAAATATAAAAAGAAGAGCATCAACGTGTGTGAAGGCCGTGCCTTTATTTTTTTGAGAGAAAAAGATTTCTCTTTTCTTTGCTGCTCCCGGAACGTCTTTGATCGAGAGAAGTTTTTCACATAAAATATTTTTCCTCTCGTTTTTTATTGTTCCATCGTGATACGTGATTTTCATAGAAAATATATCGGCTTCAAGGCTTTGTGGTGAAGACACCAAGATTCAAGAAGTATCACAAGTTTGCTTCTTCTATATAAAAAGAAGATCGGTTCTTCGGGAGAGGGGCTTAAACAGATCTCGGGAGGAGATCGATCCGCCGACTGAGGGATTCAACGTTGAAGGGAGTTCAACCGTGCGGAGCAAGGGACGTGCTGCAAATTGAAGATTTATAATTCAGCGTAGTATACGAGAACGGCGTCAACAAAGAGGGAGTCTTTGTATTTTGATTAAGTCCTATTATTGTATTCGTAAAACTAAAAATTAGTAAATTTTATTTGCAGGTCCCCGTGGATGTAGGGTACAATTGTATCCGAACCACATTAAAATTTGTGTCTCGTTTATTTCTGTTTTTACGAACTGCTTCACGAACTGTTGCAACACTTCACGCAACAGTAACGAAAAACTGAATCTGACACAAATAATTTATATCTGCACGAAATAAATTCTAACAATTGGTATCAGAGCCTGTCACTAGATACACTTAGTGAGATTTTGGGATTTAATTTTTTTAATTTGTTTTATGCAGATATGTTTCATCGTGAAGGAGCGTCTACAGTACGACCACCTCTCTTGGATGGATCAAATTACTCTTACTGGAAATCGAAGATGAAGATGTTCATCAAGTCAGTTGATGAACGAGCTTGGCGTGCTATTGTAACTGGTTGGACCCCGCCCATGGCTAAAGGAACGGATGGTATGCAAACGGTAAAACCAGAAGAAGCATGGACTAATGAAGAGATATTACTTGCCAATTACAACTCGAGGGCGATAAACTCAATTTTCAGTGGCGTTGGTGACAATCAGTTCAAACTGATAGCATCGTGTGAATCAGCAAAAAGGGCATGGGAGATTCTACAAGTGACGTATGAAGGCACATCAACTGTTAAAACATCTAAGTTGCAGATGCTAGCCACGAGATTTGAGAGTCTTCATATGGAGGAGGACGAGACGATTGCTGATTTCCACGTTAAGCTGTGTGATATTTCAAATGAATCGTATGCACTAGGTGAACAATACTCGGAAACAAAGTTGGTAAGAAAGGCACTACGTTCATTACCAGAAAGATTCGCTTACAGAGTTGCAGCAATCGAAGAAGTGAGAGATATCAATACGCTAAAGCTAGATGAACTCATGGGTAAACTGCGAACCCAAGAAATGAATTTTAGAGCAAATATTCGAGAAAAGAAAAAGGTGAAGAATGTGGCATTGCAGGCTGAAGCTTCCCATGGCATCTCACAAGGCCAAACATTTCATGAGTGTGACATTGATGTTGAAGAATCCTTAGCAATTATGTCAAATAACCTCGAAAGCCTGCGTCAAAAAATCGAAAATAGAGGAAATTCCTCTCAATCAGGTAAGTCTGTTAACCCTAACAAATTTAAAAAGTTTTCTAATAATGGTTATTCTGGTGATGCAAAGTCTAGGAGAATGCAATGTCGAGAGTGTGGGGGTTTTGGACATATTCAGGCCGAGTGTGCGAATACTTTGAAGAAAAACAAGATGTTACTCACCACTGTTTGGAGTGATAAAGAGGACAGTGATGAGGATGAGAACAACAAAGAAGATCAAACCACTAACTTTATGGCATTCAGTGGTACTACTTCGATGAGCAGAACCGAGGGAACTGTTGCAACAGTCTGTCCGACAGATTTCAGGTATGATGAATTATCTTTAAATAAGGACAATAGTCTGACTTCACCATTTAATTTTGCAGGTGAATCTGAGAGCAGTAGTGATGATGAAGAGCCAACCCTCGAAGAGGTGAAAGATGTATATGAAAAAAATGTACCGGAAGTGGCTTGAAGTATCTGAGGTAAATAAGCGCCTTGAAAATGATAAGCATGTTCTCATAGAGGAAAATAAAGTGTTAAAGGTAAGAATTTCTACTCTTGAACAAAATGTTATTTCTTCTTGTAGAGAAATAGATAGCTTCAAGGCTAAATTTGCTCAAACCCAAGATGTTATTTCTAAGTTTAATACTGGTAGAGTAACTTTGAATGAAATTTTGAACAAAAATCAGCCGAACTACTGTCGTATAGGTATAGGGGGTAACCAGCTATCTACTGGTGCATCGATACAGAAAGAAAATCCTAAAAGAAAAATCAATTTTGTTAAGCAATCCACTGTTTCACAAACTGCTGCGACAGTTACACCAACACAGCCATTTCAAAGAAAAGTTTTAGTTCCTACCTGTCATTTTTGTCATGTTCCTGGTCATATACGACCCAAGTGTTTTAAGTACTTGAAAATGGTTAAAAGAATAATGGCCCGCTCACCACTTTCCGCTAAAATTGATCACATTTTTGTGTCGTCTCAAAAACCCAAGATAAAGGTTGATTTAGTGAATAAAACTCAACAAAAAATCTGGGTAAAGAAGTCTGATCTTAATTGTTTATCTGCCATTACTTCTTTAAACTCATGTGATGATAGTACTAACTGTTCCAACAGTTCTGGTGACGAAGCTAGTTTGGGGAATAAAAAACTTGGTAATCTGAATTGTGATAATTTGTATGCGAAAAATAAGTTTATGAATCCAATTCAGCATTCGAGAACTAAGCTTACTGATATTTGTCATTGTTTCATAAGGAGCTTGGTCGAAAAGGGGGTTATCTCAATTGATTATGCTGCAACGGAGAATGAATTAACTGATGCTTTTGCAAAAACCCTTGATGCACAGAGATTTGATTCCTTGCGAAAATCGCTGGGAATTTATGTTGTTTAATCTGATGCAGTTGCATGAACTGTTGCAACAGTCTGTGTGTCCAGACTTGCAACTTTAGTGGTAGGACACTTCATATGTTTTTGCATCGCATATAGGACCTGCATTAAGCATACTACATATGATTGAGACAAATGTGAATTTGATTCTTCGTGTTCTTCTAAACTTTGTGGGGGTAGAACTTCACCAATTCCCAAAATGATTACTTAAAAGGCTCCAACTTATTTATTTCTCTAAATAGTCTTGTCATGGTTGGATGTTTTTATTGGGAAAAACTGCCTCTTTTAATGAGTGAAAGCTACTCTTGAACTACTGTTACTAATATATATATCTACAACCATTTGGTCAGTGAATAGTTCGAAGCCTTTTTGAGTCGAGTCAGTAAATCACGTGGCCGAAATCTCGCTACAAGGCTCAACTAGAAAGCCCAGGGGACTACACATTGCACGGCCAATATAAATTATATATATGGTCAGTGAATAGTTCGAAGCCTAGTTGAGTCGAGCCAGTAAACCACTTGACCGAACACTCACTACAAAGCTCAATTAGAAAGCCCAGGGAACTACACATTGCACGACCACTATAATCTCGTTCCTTTTAATTGCTCTATTTTTCATGGGAAAAAACTACCATTAGACGTGTGTGTACGCTACCTAATAAGAGCATCTTTGTGTTTGACTTGGGATTATTAAGTTTATTGGTTGCATTGGCGGTCGGATTTTTGGGGATTGCGCTTATCGTAACTGTGAAGATAAATCCCATATGTTTTGTTTGTCCATGCAGTATCCTATTCACATATGTCTCTTCACTCATGTTTATTTCTCATATTTACTTCTTGTCTTGCATTAGGCATAATTTAAAAAAAAAAAAAAAAAAAAAAAAAAAAAAAAAAAAAAGAGAGAGACGGGATTTTTGTTTATGTGCCGGTTCAATTTATTTTTTTGTTGCAGCCGGATCTATTGATTTTACTCCTCGCATTTCCACGTCTCGTATGAAGTTTGGCAAAGTCAGTAGTCTTTGTTATTTAATGTTGGATTTGATATCATTATCCTTTGATTTTCGAATTGCAATTATCGTGTGGTATTGAGTTTGTGAGTTTGTGATTTTGTGTTCCCGTCATGTATGGTGATTTTTCTTACTTACTTTCAAAATTCTCTCTCCGTTTGATCTCTTTGGTAAGTGTTTGAACAGATTGCTCGGCACATCGAGATCCTTAGTCCATGTTGATTTATCTATGCATGGTGATTGCCCAGAAAGGGGGAGAAAAGAACATCAACGCTGGCATGAACACAGGGGGTGTTCCAAGAACTGTTGCTACAGTGGCAACGCTGGCATGAACACAGGGGGAGTTCCGAGAACTGTTGCTACAGTGCATCAGACAGTTGCTGGAACAGTACATGAATGCAGGGGTAGTTCAGACAACTGTTGAGACAGTGCATCAGATAGCTGTTGGAATAATGTAGAAATTCATGAGGAATTCATTCAGCTATTGGCACAGTTGACGAGTATTGTGAAGGGAAGTTGATTCTACTACTTCATATTTTTTTGTGGGAAGTTGATTCTGTTACTGCATATCCTCTTGTTCCCTGCTTATTTGAACCATTTTGAGTATCTGCCTAAAATTTACTAATTTTTAGTTTTACGAATACAATAATAGGACTTAATCAAAATACAAAGACTCCCTCTTTGTTGCATATCCTCTTGTTCCCTGCTTATTTGAACCATTTTGAGTATCTGCCTTTCTAGGTTATTTTTGTTAAGAGCTCATACAGTTCGATGAACTGTTGCAACAGTTTATATTTGCAGATGTTACTGTGAATTTGCTAACTCTTGTTCATGCAGGTACCATATATTTAGGGGGAGTAAATTGTTCTGACCAATCAATGCCAAAGGGGGAGAGTGTTAGAATCTCGATGGGATTCTAAGTCCACAACACCAAGTGGAATTCTATGGAGATGTGTATTAATATGATGAACATATTTTCCTTAGTTATCTAATTAGATAATTTGAGAAGAAATAATTTATCTCTCCATATTAATCACCTGAACGTGTATCTCCAAAGTAGAAGGAATTTCACATTTTAATATTGTGTTTATTGTCATTAATTGGTTTAGGTCTTCACAAGAATATAAAAGGATGAGCTAATGCTGATGTTATTTGCTGAGTCTTTTATCACGTGGATGATTTACCACGTCGCCTTCCACCGCCCTCCAAGTCTACCAAGCCAAGTAAGCAAAGGGGAAGAATGAAGTCATTTACAAGAGGAGCTGCCAAAGGATCATTTACATGGGGAGAAACACATGCAGGGGGAGCTGACTCCATTGTGAACCACCTGCCAAAGCCACTACTGTGGGAACAGTTGCTGAAACTGTGGCACTTACTATTGCAGCAGTTGATGCCACTCTTGTTGCTGAAACAGATGAAGATGATGAGCTGTTCCTTTAATGCAGAGAATGATTTTTAGTTTTATTATTTCCGTCTAACCTCTGTTTGTTTTATTTTCAGGTTTTCACTCAGCAGGAGAAAATGATTATAATAAATAGATGACAAAGGGGGAGATTGTTAGAATCCGAGAGGATTCTAATTTCGGGTTTTCAACACGTGTGTGAAAACCGTGTATAAAAACTAGGGAAGTTTCCTTAGTTCTTTAAACTCTTATTTTGTCATTAATTTATTTAATTGCCTAAGTGTTTTGTTAACAAGGAATTTTCTTGACTAAGACCTTTCTTGTTACACAACTCTTTCTTTCCTTACGTGAGATCAAATCTAACCTAATGGGCTCTAATTTTGTGTAGGGCTCTACTATTCAACTAAGGAAATATAAAAAGAAGAGCATCAACGTGTGTGAAGGCCGTGCCTTTATTTTTTTGAGAGAAAAAGATTTCTCTTTTCTTTGCTGCTCCCGGAACGTCTTTGATCGAGAGAAGTTTTTCACATAAAATATTTTTCCTCTCGTTTTTTATTGTTCCATCGTGATACGTGATTTTCATAGAAAATATATCGGCTTCAAGGCTTTGTGGTGAAGATGTTAGAGTAGGTGACCAACAAGCCAACATGTGGCTGTGGTCTTTCGTATTTATTATTGTAATAAACGAACCTTTATTCGTATTAATGATAAAACACCTTGGCATTCTATATCTTTGTCCCTTTGTCACAAGCATAGATATAGTCCTTACAGTTATTACAAGTACTAGTAATTGATCGTTAGGATCGTGAGATATTTACTTAAGTATTATAACTGTTAAACGTGTTCCTAGTCGAAGGGTTACGCCACTAATGAGGATATCGGCCTTTCCCATTAAGACTAGCACTTAGTGTATGTGTACTGCATCTCATCAGTAAACGGTATTGTGATATCGGCATGCATAAGTGGGTGCTCGTAAGTTGACGAGTTCACTGAACTCCCTCACCCTAGAAATCTCTAAGTGGTTCCCAATAATCGAGTAGAGATATCTATGGTATAGTTGTACACCATTAGTCCTTATGACCTAGACATCACCGTGACTTCACTAGAGGACCAGCTGTATCGTGACCTGTCCCTGAGTTCCACCGAGGACCATCCCAAGGGCCAGTGTTCGTACAGTCCGAAATCTAGTGGGAGGTCTGTGCATTGTAGTCGGGGATTCGATCGCTAGAATAGTCTTGGATGTCCTGTGTGTTCTGAAAGTTTGTAATCATTCTAAGTCTCTGGCCAGAGCTGACTAAGTGATGATTAGAGAATTCGATTCTTTAAGTCATGCACGTAAGGATTACAACACTTAGAACGATCGCACCGTCATCGAACATATAAAGAGGTCTCGATGAACCAATGCCTCTAGTTCGATCGGGACATATGAATCGAAGGGACCGTACTGTACGTTAACTATATCTGAAGGTTCTTGCAGGCACTTCATTTGTATCTAGGGAATCATGACGCGTAGTTGCTAGACGCCAATCTTGATTCGTTGGGTGATTAAAGTGAAACGAGCTTCATCTTAATCGTAACTCGAAGGGGACGAGTTTTGACCACAAAGGGTTGTGGGCCCACGGCTAGCTTACACCTGAACCATCGAGGGTCACACTGCTCGTGCACATGAGATCTTTGAATGAACGGTCAGAGATAAAATAGTTTATCTTTGCATGATTGGAAGTCAATATGATTGAGTCCAACATTCGTAATTTGGAATTATGAATGAGAATCAGAAAAGGAAAAGAATAGGCGAACGTGTTAGTGAACTTTCTAAATCGGGAAGTTTCCAAATTTAGAAAGTCCACTGAACTAGGGTTTCCACTTTTGGAAAGTTGGAAAATAAGAGATGGCACTCGTAATGACGAGGAAGTTATAATGATTCCGAAAATGCAATCGTTGAAATTTTTCGGTCATTGAATTGAGAGAGACGAGCAAGTAAAGGAACTAACGAGCTTAAGCTGTTGGGCCCAGTCCAACTTAAGCCCGCTAGGGTTTTATGCAAGGGACTATAAATACATGATTTATAGACCTTGCACACACACAACAAACCCTAACCCTAATCGGCCGACCCCTCTCTCTCTCGCCCCCTCTCCCGCGCGGCCACCTCCGCCGTTGGCGCCGCCCCGTCGCCGGAATCGGCCATCCCTTGGCCGATCCATTTCGGTATTCTTTTCTCCTTTCTTTTTCTTCCGTTAATTCTAACTACTTCGTGTCTAGTGCCACGTTTTAGTAGATCGAAGTATACGAGGTGAAATCCGAGAGGAGGAAGATCGTAGATCGAAGAACCGAGGAGCAACGCACGAGCCGAAGCCGCACGCTGCCCCACGCGCCGCCCCGGAAGTCCGCGCGTGAAGCTCACGCGCCGCCGTGGCCGTACACCGCCGCTGCTGCTGCTCAATTGCTGCCCCGATTCTACGGATTGGTTTCCGTAGTAATCACGACGTGCTAATCGCCCCTACCTCACGCTTCAAGAGGTAAATACACGAAACCCTAGTTTCGTTTTTGAGTTTTGTTTAAACTATGATTTCATGTTTGTTTTGTATGATTTTATGTGATTATGTGTAATCGGTTTTGAATCATTGCAAGAATGTTATTTAGTTTAATCGCGAGCATGTTAATTGTTATAAATTCGGTTGAAATTATTAGCATGTAAATTGTTTTTAATTTCGCTGGAAGCGCAAAGGTACGCAATTAATTGAATTTATTTTATCGGGCATGTTCTTATGTGTTTTGAAGTCGTTTGAATCACATAAATTTTTGTTTTCCGCTGCGTATGCGTGCCCGAAACCCAACAGTGGTATCAGAGCTCGTTGCGCAATTAATTGCGTTCGTATTTATATGCTATGATTTTATGCATGTTCGATTTATTAAAGTAGTGTTTGTCGTATTATGTAATTGGGAGTTTTCGTAAGTTTAAAATATTTTTGAAATATTGTTTAGAATTTTTCCAGCTTTAAAATTGTTTAAAATTGGAAAATCGGATCTGAAATTGTTTTTAAAATGTCGTTTTTTAAATGTTCGGATCGAACCGGTCGAACCGGCCGGTTCGATGGTTGTGTGCGATTTAGTTGACCGAATCCAAGTGGATTCGGGTTGGTCAGACCGGTTCTCGGTCCGACTGACCCGGCCCACTGATTTGGGTCAGCTGGACCGGACAGAACCGGACCGCTTCGGTCCGAACCGGTCAGACCGGTTGGGCCGAACCGGTTCACTGAAAATAAAAAAAAAAAAAAAAAAAAAAATTTTCAGATTTCTAAAATTAAACTTAAAACAAATTGATTTTAATTTTTGGAAAATTATTTTCAATTAATCCCAATTAGATAATTGGATCGACAATCATCTATTTTAGTAAATAGGTGTTAGATTAATTAATTAATTTAAATTGTTAAATTGATTTCAATTAATAGAACACATATATAATATTGATTATAAGTTCAACTTAATTAGTAGTACCTCAACATTATTTGAATGATTTATGCTAGTTGAGGTTCTATAATTATTTTGAAAAATCCGATAATTAATTAATGTAATTAATTATGTAGTTAGGTCGTATGTTCCTCTTAGGACAATATGCGCTTCCATATACCTTTAGAGAACATAGATGTAGGAATCACATAGACCAATCCAAAACCTTCTGATGAGATAAAACACTTTAATTAAAATCCCTCATTCTTTTAATTAAGAATCATTTCAAGCTATAAAGAAAAACCCAATCTGTTGAGTTATTTCTTTCCTTCTGCCAACGGTTGGATTATGTGTAGCCCTTTACTATAGTGCAGTAAGCCGTGTTAGCGGGGAGTGCTATGGTAGAGTAAGCTGTAATTCAATTGACATAATGATGAAGGTAGCCATAGAAAAGGGTTATGTTGAATTAACGTGGTCGGCTAGATTAACTAGGGACTGCATTAGTTTGGCATAATCGAGTTCTATGAGCATCTTTGATTGGTAGGTTAGACTTGACACACGACGATTTTGATATTCGCGAGATTAACTTAGGTCATTATCAAGTGTGAGGAAAATTAATTTAGGGTCATATTGTGGATATGATTGATTGTGATCTACCTTTGGGCAAATATAATCGGGCTAGATTAACTACGGGTTATATTTGTCTATTGGACCTAAAGCCCATTAAGAAAAATCAGTTTTCTCGTTTGTCTACTAGAGGGAAGTGGAACTCGATAAAATTAGTGGGAGAACAATTAAATAACACAAGTCCAAACATTTAATTGTAACAATCATTTAACGCGAATCTCTAATAATCCTCTTCTCTATATGTCTCAGATAATCATGTCTAAGAATCCCATAATGTCAATCCTCGACAATAAACTCAATGGCCCTAATTACCTAGATTGGTTGCGTAGTCTTAAGCTTGTGCTAACTGTTGAGGGACGTCTCTACGTTTTGAACGAGAGGCTTCCCGCCACTATACCTGCCACAGCGACTGATGCTGAAAAGGAAACTTATGATGTTTGGATGAAAGATGACACCCATGCTAGGTGCTATATGATAGCCGCCATGGAGCCCGCGCTTGCGAGGAAATATGAGTCTCACTTGCATGCTTTCGATATAAAGGCTCATCTCGATAGCATGTATAGTGAGAATATTAGGGCATCGAGGTACGCTGCTACAAAGGAGTTGATCACAGCGAGACTGCGCGAAGGGACTTCGGTCCACGAGCACTGTCTCAAAATGATCACTCTCCTTGAAAAGCTAGTGAATCTTGATGTCACCCTCCCGGCCGAGCTCTCGTTGGATTTGATCCTGTTGTCTCTTCCTAGTTCCTATGAATCGTTCATAGTGAACTTCAACATGAACAAACTAGATCCTCCCTTGGATGAGTTAATGAACATGTTGGTCAGCTTTGAGTCCACCATTAAGAAAGAGAAGTCTGTTCTCGTTGCTGCTACTTCTGGAAAGAAGAGTTCTTTCCAAAAGAAGAGAAAGGAAAGAGGTCTTTTCCCTAACAGCAACTTCGAAGTGGGTGAAGGTAGTGGGGGCCCCAAAGCAAAGGTTAGCAAACAAGTTGATGATGCTTGCCATCACTGTGGAAAGAAAGGACATTGGCGCCGCAACTGCAAGGCTTACCTAAAGCAGAAAGGTTCTGAAAAGGGTACGTATTTCATTGACGTAAATTTGTCTGTCAACTCTTCTTCTTGGGTATTGGATACGGGCTGTGGCTCACATTTGTGCAATGATTTGCAGCTAATGACAAGAAGTCGAAGACTTAGAGCGGGTGAGACCTACCTAAGGATGGGGAATGGAGCAAGAGTTGCTGCTGAAGCCATTGGCACAATTTACTTTAATGTTTTGGATTCTAGTTTTCCTATTGTTTTGAACGATTGTTTATTTGTTCCGTCGCTCATTAGAAACCTTATTTCTATTCCTGTATTAGATATTGAAGGTTTTACTTTTGTTTTTGGAAATTCGATTTGCATTATACAAAAGAATGAGAATTTAATTTGCAAAGGACGACTATTAAACAACTTGTATGAACTAAATCCAAGTGAAATACCTATTAATGTTATATCAGCAAAACGTAAGGAGATAGATCAAAACCCCGCACAACTTTGGCACGCTAGATTAGGTCATGTTTCTTTAAGAAGGATGAACGATTTTGTTAGTAAAGGATTGTTCTCTTTGGAGGACGTGAAATCACTACAAACTTGTGAATCTTGCCTTAAAGGGAAAATGACCAAGTCACCCTACAAAGGGAAAATGGAACGAGCCGAAGGTCTTTTGGATTTGATCCATACAGACGTATGTGGTCCACTAAGTGTTAGTGCGAAGGGTGGATATAACTACTTCGCTACCTTTACCAACGATTATTCTAGGTATGGGTATGTGTACTTGATGAAGTACAAGTCTGAAACATTTGAAAAGTTCAAAGATTTTAGACATGAAGTAGAAAAGCAACTCGAACGAAGTATTAAGAAGCTGCGATCCGATCGTGGTGGAGAATACTTGAGCATCGAGTTCATTGACTATCTAAAAGAAAATGGGATACAGTCCCAATGGACTCCACCGGGAACTCCTCAACTTAATGGAGTATCCGAACGTCGGAATCGAACTTTATTGGATATGGTTCGATCAATGATGGGGTTCACAAACTTACCGGCATACTTATGGGGTCATGCACTTCGTACTACCGCGTATTTGCTGAATAGAGTTAACACCAAAGCAGTTAAATCCACACCGTATGAACTTTGGCATTCCCGGAAACCCAATTACAAACATATTAGGATATGGGGTTGTCCCGCTTATGTGAAGCGGTTAGTGGGAGATAAGTTGGATAGTAAATCCGACTTGTGCTATTTTGTGGGGTATCCCGAAGACTCGATGGGATACGAGTTCTACTATGTCAAAGAAGCAAAGACGTTTGTTTCGAGAAATGCCACCTTTTTGGAAAGGGAGTTTCTATCCGATAGAAAGGGCAGCATGATAGAACTTGAAGTAGTTCAAGAACCACAAAGTGAAGTTCAAACACAAGATCAAGCAATCGAACCAATACAACAAACCACTAATATACCTCCTGAACCTACGGTACGTAGATCCGAAAGAGTTCGGAAAATGCCGGATAGGTTATTCCTCCTCGAAAATGATGAAGATCATGTTGATCTTGGACGAGATCCAAGAACATACAACGAGGCCGTATCGGATGCGGACATGGGACATTGGCTAACTGCCATGAAATCCGAAATGGACTCCATGTACTCCAACAAGGTGTGGACCTTGGTAGATCCACCTAAGGGAATTGTTCCTATAGGCTGCAAGTGGATCTATAAGAAGAAAATTGGAGTGGATGGAAAGGTGTCGACCTATAAAGCTAGATTGGTAGCAAAAGGATACACTCAAAGGCAAGGCGTTGACTATGAGGAAACCTTTTCACCAGTCGCGATGCTGAAGTCCATTAGGATTTTGCTGGCCATAGCTGCGTGGTACGACTACGAGATATGGCAAATGGATGTGAAGACCGCCTTCCTTAATGGAGACATTGAGGAAGAAATCTACATGGCGCAGCCGGAAGGCTTCATATCTTCTGGAAGTGAGCAAAAGGTTTGCAAGCTCCAGCGATCCATTTATGGATTGAAGCAAGCATCCCGTAGTTGGAACATTAGGTTCGACTCAACTATCAAAGAGTTTGATTTTGAGAAGAATCCGGAGGAACCTTGTGTATACAAGAAGGTTAGTGGGAGGGCAGTAATATTTTTGGTGCTTTACGTTGACGACATTCTACTCATTGGGAATGATGTAGGAATGTTGCAGCAAACGAAAGCATGGTTGTCCACGCGTTTCTCAATGAAGGATTTGGGAGAAGCATCTTACGTATTAGGAATACGCATCTATAGAGATAGAGCAAGAAAGATGCTTGGTTTATCCCAAAGCCTGTACATAGACACCGTTATGAAACGGTTTAGCATGGAAGAATCCAAGAAAGGATTCTTGCCAATGTCCCATGGGGTTCGTCTCTCGAAATCTATGTGTCCCCAAACACCTAGTGAAATCGAGGAGATGAAAAGGACGCCCTATGCTTCTGCCATAGGAAGCATAATGTATGGCATGCTATGTACGAGACCCGATATTGCGTATGCTGTGAGTGTCACAAGCAGATATCAGTCTAACCCCGGCCCGGCTCACTGGAAAGCCGTGAAAGATATCCTCAAGTACTTGCGAATGACTAAGGATATATTTTTGGTCTATGGGGGTGCCGAGTTGAAATTAGAGGGTTTCACTGACTCTAGTTTTCAATCGGATGTGGACGACTCAAAGTCGAATTCTGGATTTATATTCACGCTGAATGGTGGTGCCGTGTGTTGGAAGAGTTCCAAGCAAAGCACGACGGCCGATTCCACTACCGAAGCGGAATACATTGCAGCATCCGAAGCTGCAAAAGAAGGGACTTGGATAAGGAAATTCATCCAAGAGTTGGGTGTCATTCCTGATGCTAGTGATCCAGTACCATTGTACTGTGATAACACCGGAGCCGTGGCGCAAGCTAAGGAGCCACGATCTCATCAGAAGTCGAAGCATATTCTGAGGAAGTATCACGTGATCCGAGAGATCATTGATAGAGGTGAAGTTAAGGTTGAACGAGTCACCTCGGAAGAGAACGTTGCAGACCCCTTCACGAAGCCTTTACCGAGATCGGTCCATGAGAAACATCGAGAGTCGATGGGATTGCGATTTATGGGTAGTTGGCTTTAGGTCAAGTGGGAGATTGTTAGAGTAGGTGACCAACAAGCCAACATGTGGCTGTGGTCTTTCGTATTTATTATTGTAATAAACGAACCTTTATTCGTATTAATGATAAAACACCTTGGCATTCTATATCTTTGTCCCTTTGTCACAAGCATAGATATAGTCCTTACAGTTATTACAAGTACTAGTAATTGATCGTTAGGATCGTGAGATATTTACTTAAGTATTATAACTGTTAAACGTGTTCCTAGTCGAAGGGTTACGCCACTAATGAGGATATCGGCCTTTCCCATTAAGACTAGCACTTAGTGTATGTGTACTGCATCTCATCAGTAAACGGTATTGTGATATCGGCATGCATAAGTGGGTGCTCGTAAGTTGACGAGTTCACTGAACTCCCTCACCCTAGAAATCTCTAAGTGGTTCCCAATAATCGAGTAGAGATATCTATGGTATAGTTGTACACCATTAGTCCTTATGACCTAGACATCACCGTGACTTCACTAGAGGACCAGCTGTATCGTGACCTGTCCCTGAGTTCCACCGAGGACCATCCCAAGGGCCAGTGTTCGTACAGTCCGAAATCTAGTGGGAGGTCTATGCATTGTAGTCGGGGATTCGATCGCTAGAATAGTCTTGGATGTCCTGTGTGTTCTGAAAGTTTGTAATCATTCTAAGTCTCTGGCCAGAGCTGACTAAGTGATGATTAGAGAATTCGATTCTTTAAGTCATGCACGTAAGGATTACAACACTTAGAACGATCGCACCGTAATCGAACATATAAAGAGGTCTCGATGAACCAATGCCTCTAGTTCGATCGGGACATATGAATCGAAGGGACCGTACTGTACGTTAACTATATCTGAAGGTTCTTGCAGGCACTTCATTTGTATCTAGGGAATCATGACGCGTAGTTGCTAGACGCCAATCTTGATTCGTTGGGTGATTAAAGTGAAACGAGCTTCATCTTAATCGTAACTCGAAGGGGACGAGTTTTGACCACAAAGGGTTGTGGGCCCACGGCTAGCTTACACCTGAACCATCGAGGGTCACACTGCTCGTGCACATGAGATCTTTGAATGAACGGTCAGAGATAAAATAGTTTATCTTTGCATGATTGGAAGTCAATATGATTGAGTCCAACATTCGTAATTTGGAATTATGAATGAGAATCAGAAAAGGAAAAGAATAGGCGAACGTGTTAGTGAACTTTCTAAATCGGGAAGGTTCCAAATTTAGAAAGTCCACTGAACTAGGGTTTCCACTTTTGGAAAGTTGGAAAATAAGAGATGGCACTCGTAATGACGAGGAAGTTATAATGATTCCGAAAATGCAATCGTTGAAATTTTTCGGTCATTGAATTGAGAGAGACGAGCAAGTAAAGGAACTAACGAGCTTAAGCTGTTGGGCCCAGTCCAACTTAAGCCCGCTAGGGTTTTATGCAAGGGACTATAAATACATGATTTATAGACCTTGCACACACACAACAAACCCTAACCCTAATCGGCCGACCCCTCTCTCTCTCGCCCCCTCTCCCGCGCGGCCACCTCCGCCGTTGGCGCCGCCCCGTCGCCGGAATCGGCCATCCCTTGGCCGATCCATTTCGGTATTCTTTTCTCCTTTCTTTTTCTTCCGTTAATTCTAACTACTTCGTGTCTAGTGCCACGTTTTAGTAGATCGAAGTATACGAGGTGAAATCCGAGAGGAGGAAGATCGTAGATCGAAGAACCGAGGAGCAACGCACGAGCCGAAGCCGCACGCTGCCCCACGCGCCGCCCCGGAAGTCCGCGCGTGAAGCTCACGCGCCGCCGTGGCCGTACACCGCCGCTGCTGCTGCTCAATTGCTGCCCCGATTCTACGGATTGGTTTCCGTAGTAATCACGACGTGCTAATCGCCCCTACCTCACGCTTCAAGAGGTAAATACACGAAACCCTAGTTTCGTTTTTGAGTTTTGTTTAAACTATGATTTCATGTTTGTTTTGTATGATTTTATGTGATTATGTGTAATCGGTTTTGAATCATTGCAAGCATGTTATTTAGTTTAATCGCGAGCATGTTAATTGGTTTAAATTCGGTTGAAATTATTAGCATGTAAATTGTTTTTAATTTCGCTGGAAGCGCAAAGGTACGCAATTAATTGAATTTATTTTATCGGGCATGTTCTTATGTGTTTTGAAGTCGTTTGAATCACATAAATTTTTGTTTTCCGCTGCGTATGCGTGCCCGAAACCCAACAGAAGACACCAAGATTCAAGAAGTATCACAAGTTTGCTTCTTCTATATAAAAAGAAGATCGGTTCTTCGGGAGAGGGGCTTAAACAGATCTCGGGAGGAGATCGATCCGCCGACTGAGGGATTCAACGTTGAACGGAGTTCAATCGTGCGGAGCAAGGGACGTGCTGCAAATTGAAGATTTATAATTCAGCGTAGTATACGAGAACGGCGTCAACAAAGAGGGAGTCTTTGTATTTTGATTAAGTCCTATTATTGTATTCGTAAAACTAAAAATTAGTAAATTTTATTTGCAGGTCCCCGTGGATGTAGGGTACAATTGTATCCGAACCACATTAAAATTTGTGTCTCGTTTATTTCTGTTTTTACGAACTGCTTCACGAACTGTTGCAACACTTCACGCAACAGTAACGAAAAACTGAATCTGACACAAATAATTTATATCTGCACGAAATAAATTCTAACCTCCCTACTCAAAAAATAGAACATCCCCAAAGGGGTGAACATCAACCACGTAAAAAAAAAAAAAAAAAAAAAGAAACAGCGCATCCACAGCACGCGCGAGAAGGAAGAAGAAGAAAAAAGAAGAAAATAAAGAAAAAAAAATGGTGTTCAAATCGCGCGCGCGAGACTTAAGAACAAGAAGAAGAAGAAAAAAGAAGATAAAATAGAGTGTGGCGCGCGCAATCCCCACAAAAAACAAAAAAAACAAAAAAAGAGTGAAAACGTGCGGACAGAGTACGCGCCAATCGCGCGCCCCCATCGGTTGGCGCGCGCGTTGACACAAGAAAAAAAAAACATGAAAAAATGAAAAGCACCTGGACAGCTGCGCGCGTGGCTGCCACGCGCTTATGCGTGACGCGTGCGTGTGGGCCAGGCGTCTGGAGCACCACTCCTTGTCAAATCACCGTCACATCTCTTTTCTCTCTCCACATATTAAAAGAACCGTACCACTCCCATAAAAACCTTGGCAGGTCTTTACTCTCTCTCCACAATAAATGCGCGTGTCTCCCCTGCAAATTCAACTTACATTAGCAACCTACTGCGCGGCCTACAAAGCGCGCGCAAATCCATGCGCGCGCGCGACCCCATGCGCGCATACGCTCTACACCTAATCTCGCATAGATTTTTACGCGTTTCATCAAATCGCGAACGAATTTCAACGCGCTCCACCAAATTGCGCGCGCTCTCCAACGCGCCTCGCCTAATCGCGCGCGCTCTAGAAAGGGTAAATAAAAAATATTCTTCCACACCACGCCAAGGATTAACGGAACACTACAACACCGATCTACTCTCGACACGATTCGGTACTCTTTTCGACTTGATTCCGACATCGAATCGAGAGTGGGGGGCTTGCGAGAAAACTCCCACGAGGAGACAACTCCCACGAGGAGACAACTCGCTCGGTTCTACACAACCCATAGCAAGACAACTCCCACGAGGAGCCAACTCGCTCGGTCCTACAACCCATTTGCGAGATAACTCCCACGAGGAGATAACTCGCTCGGTACTACCAACCCGCAGCGAGACAACTCCCACGAGGAGACAACTCGCTCGGTACTACCAACCCGCAGCGAGACAACTCCAACGAGGAGACAACTCGCTTGGAACTACTACCCAGAGCGAGATAACTCCCACGCGGAGAGAACTCGCTCCTTCCTATAACCCCTTGCGAGGCAACTCCCACGAGGAGCCAACTCCCTCGGGTCTAGGAAACCACAACAAGATAACTCCCACGAGGAGCCAACTCGCTCAGTACTACAACCCATTGCGAGGCAACTCGCACGAGGAGACAACTCGCTCGGACCTACAACCCCTTGCGAGGAAAATCCCACGAGGATACCACTCGTTCCGTCCTACAACCCGCAGCGAGACGAACTCCCACGAGGAGCCAACTCGCTCGGTACTACGAACCCTCAGCGAGATAACTCCCACGAGGAACCAACTCCCACGAGGAGCCAACTCGCTCGACACTACAAATCCGTCGCAAGGCAACTCCCACGTGCAGCCACCTCGCTCGATAATAAGACTCGTTGCGAGACAACTCCCACGAGGAGAGAAATCGCTCAGAGCGACATCAATCCGCACACTCGTCAGTCGCGCGTCATCCAATGCTCCTACAACTTCGCTGCGAGACAACTCCCATGAGGAGACAACTCGCCCGAAATTCACTATATAATCGCAAGCTCAAGTTAGCACGATTACAACCCTAGAAACACTTAGAGATATTAGGGGAATCTATATAGCCTGGCCAGCTTGATTACTAAAATTTATCTACTTGTTTTCGATGGGTCCTTCATTAAAACGTGGCCACGGTCCAAACATACTTACGACCCACGAGGTCTAACAAAGGGCACGATCCCCATATAAAAATCTTGAGAGCCTGATCCCCTCCTCAAGTACATCACGCAGAAGGCTATATGTAAACACATATAAGCAACGCGTCAAAACATTGACAATGTCGAAAAATAACAACTCCCACGAGGAGAATACTAGCTCCGTGCTACTACATTATCGTGAGACAACTTCCACGAGGACATAACTCGATCAACTCTATTACCCCAGAGACAACTCCCACGAGGAGATTACTTGATTCGTGCTACTGCATTATCGCGAGACAACTCCAACGAGGAGATAACTCGATCAACACTATTACCCCGCGACGAGACAACTCCCACGAGGAGATAATTCGCTACTACATCGTCGCGGGACAAAACCGACGACTCAATTAACTTACATCGCGACAACTTGGTCGCGCTATGTGCCAACGCGCATTCACGCCCCTCCGACACACGCTCCAACGCGTTATCGCACACCATCGACTACTATAATTTTTACTCTCGACACGATATGTCACCCATTTCAACATGCCCCCCACATCGACTCGAGAGTGGGGGGCTTAATGATATGCCTAATTGGCCCAACCCAATGGGCCTACAAATTATTTACCTACTGGGCCACGAGCTCAATATCGAAGACCACTATCACCGAGGCCCAATCACCTTCAAGCAAGGTTTGGGACCGACAATCTCAACTAAGCTATAAATACACATTTGAACTCATTCCATAAGGTACGTCCTATTAACTGAGCAATACTATATAATATGTATTCTCTGGACTATTTCTATGATCAGCACGTCTGACTTGAGCGTCGGAGGGGTTTCCGCCGGATCAACTCCCGGCTTAGTTCATGTGTGCTCATTTTGCAGGGACCTCAGGATCATCAAGTTGTCAAGCTATTGATCTGTTTTGCTCTCCCAGCTCGTTTTCTACAATACCCCAGGTAATCTACATTTTAGCATCATCAATATTTAATCCTGCAAACCAATACTCAATATTTCAATATTATATAACAATGAACAGTTAGTTTTATATTATCCTTCTTTCCTAATATATCCTATCATTCAAACCAATAGAGACCTTATTGAATAAGATTGTAGAATATACCCTATTAAAGATAAAATAAAAAACGAACCAATCCTCATTAGGAGAGTTGGTACCTAGCATTTACTAATACGATAACGGTCTAGGGTTCGAGTCCCCCCTCCTCTACTTCCCCGTGTAATGGACTTGAATTTACTAAAAAAAAAAAAAAAAGAGATAAAACTAAAAACGGATGAATCTGCATCGTTAACTTGAGATTAGCGGACTCCATAGTTTGACCAACACGTGTACACGGTTATATTTCATCCAAACATATTTATTTATTCCAATATATTTGATACGATCCCTAAGATAATTTTTTTTTTCCACAACAAATGATTATGTTGGTTAACGTAATTTTTTATTTATTAAAATTTCTTACTTATTCATTTGTTTATTATTTAAATTTGGATGTTTATTTTTTTATTCATTTTAATTTGGTACAATTAACATAAAAATATATATTTTGAATAGTAAAAATCTATTCAATCGTAAAAAAAAGCATGTTAAATTATTTTTATAAGATTCGAATTGAAAAATTTATTCTCTATAAATATATTACCCAGTTCTAATTTTAAATTAATACTGTAGTTATATTAAACTAATTTTCTTTCCTTGTCAAGTTACTTAAATAAAATTATTTTGATTGTTACTAACAATAAGGTTTGTCTAGGATAGAACTCAACAACATAGTTCATATGAGATATGCCTTTTAAATTGGTCCAGCAATATAATTGAATTTTTAAGGATTTATGTAATGTCTAAAACACCCTTATTACAAATATTTAATATCTGAAAAACATAAATAATAAATTTTATGCGAAATATCTTTTGTACCCCTTGTATTTTTATAAATTTTAAATTTATTTATTGTTGAATTTATAAAGTCAATTATACCATTATTCGTAAAAATCATTAAACCACAAGTCCAAAAATGCATTATATATTCGAACTTGTAATCCCCTTTAAGCACATAAGAATATGTAAAGTCAATTATACCATCATTAAATCATTAAATCTTTGATTAACGTTTATTATTGAAAGGCTTTGAGCTTAATTAATTCAAATCTTACTATTTGATTAAACTAAATATTAAAAGAAAAATCACAATATAGTATTTTGCAAGGTTGTAAAAAGCGGTAATCGGGTCAGAGTCGGTCAGGCACCGACTCACGATTAATCGGTGCGGTGGTAATTAATCGGTGATAAATCAAAAATAAATCGATTTTTAAAATTTAATATAATATATTTTTAGATATTATGTATAAATACTCCAAACATATATAAAAAGATATTTAAACATAGTTATATCTTCATTATGTATATATCCTAATAACATAACAAAAGTTTAATAATTATAAGATCATAATGCATAAATATCCTTATAAAATATAAATAAAAAATATTTTTTTTGAATTTACATTTATTCTTGAACATTTCTGACATACATCAATAGTTCCTTAACAATAACAATTAACATAAACAAAATAAATATAAACTCATATTTTTTTTATTAACATCCCAACTTTTATTTTGAATTAAAAAAGAAAAAGAAAAAAAAAACGAATTTTGGCCGATTTTTGCCACCGAGTTTGACCCGCCTTAAATGTTTGACCGCCCCAGACCGCCTAAAACCGCCTTACAGGCAAAAAGACGAATTTTCAAACATTTACACTAAAATCGTAAAGGTTTTGGACCGCCTCCGCCTCGGCCGATTTTTAGAACACTGGTATTTTGAGTATATATTTTTATTTTAAAGTAAGAAAACTAATTTGAATGAGTTATAATCTTTTTTTTCTTCTAAATAAACATCTTATTTTATTTTTTATTCGAATTTGTCACACCATCAATTTAATAACCTAAGTGAACTTGTATTAAGTCATGCATTTGTTTATATTTAATTAAGTATTATTTATATTTTTCAATAGTGGAGTTTATTAATATTATGTAATTAATAATAGATGTTTGGGGATATTGAACCCTATTTCCTTATATTTTTTAAACTTTATTATATTAACTTTGTTAATAATTTATTGAACATTATTATTAAATAATGAATATCGCATTTAATATACCATTTAACATTATTTAAACACTTATATTTTTATTACTTAACATTATGTCTTACCAATATATAAAATAATTTTAGAAATGTTATTATAAGGTAATGTGCCCTAATGGTTAACAGTGTAAAATGCATTAAAATATTTAAGGGTAACTTCCACTTTCCCCCTTGTACTTTAGCTAGATATCACTTTACCCCCTTGTACTCTCAATTGCATCGATTTGTCCCCTTGTACTTTGGTTCGATATCACTTTACCCCCTTCTACTCTCAATTCATCGATTTGCCTCCTTGTACTTCGGCTCGATATCACTTTACCCCATTGTACTCTCAATTACACCAATTTGCCCCATGTACTTTAAAATTGTCTCAATGAGGCCGTCGCCATTAGTTTTCAGACATTTGACCTTAACACCGTTTGATCTAAGTTTGAAAATTACAATAAAGCCACCCCTCTCAGTTTAAATAATTATTAATGAAATTAAAAATAATAAAAATTATGGCTGGCGTCGTGGACTATGTTTTCTCGTTGCCTTGAATTTTTATTATTTTATTTTTTGTTTATTTATTTATTTTTTATTTATTTTTTAATTTTTTTAATAACTATTTAAACTCATAGGGGTGACATTTTAGTAATTTTCAGACTTAAATCAAACGGTGTTAAGGTCAAAGGTTTGAAAACTAACGGTAAGGGCCACATTGAGACATTTTTTCAAGTACATGGGGCAAATCGATGCAATTGAGAGTAGAAGGGGGTAAAGTGATATCGAGCTAAAGTACAAGGGGGCAAATCAATGAATTGAGAGTAAAAGGGGGTAAAGTGATGATAAACCAAAGTACAATGAGGTAAATCAATGCAATTGAGAGTACAATAGGGTAAAGTGATATTCAGCCGAAGTACAAGAGGATAAAGTGGAATTTACCCAAGATTTAAAGTTCAACTCCTAACTAATGCATTCAATTATTTATTGGGCAAATGGCAAATAGGCCCATGACAATGGCACTTAATTAAAATAGGGACATCTAACTTTTTTGTTTTTCAAATAAATCCAGGCCATTCAAACTTATTTGCAAATAAGGAAAATCCCTTTATATATACTAAAATTACCCCCAATTCATTGAAACCCAATTCAACTCAAATTTCATGATTTACACACCAATTTAGCCCAATTTCATCAATTAACCAATTTTAACCATAATTTCAATTTTGACCCCACTTTTGACCCGCCACCACCGGAGACCGCCGGCCGCCGCCGTTGACCGGCGTTGATTTTTTTTTTTTTTTTAATAATTATGTTTTTTCTTAAAAAAAATATTTTAATTAATATTACTGTCTTGGCTGCTAAATTACTGTCTCCGGCAGTTATTTAACTGTCGGAGACAAGTAATTTAACTATTAATTGACTTTTTTTTTTTTTTCTTCAAAATTTTTTTAATTAATATTACTGTTTTCGTTGCTAAATTACTGTCTCCAGCAGTTATTTAACTGTCGGAGACAGTAAGTTAACTGTTAATTGACTTTTTTATTCTTAAAAAAAATATTTTTAATTAATATTACTGTATTCGTTGCTAAATTACTGTCTCCAGCAGTTATTTAACTGTCGGAGACAGTAATGTAACTGTTAATTGACTTTTTTTTTTTAAAAAAATTATTTTAATTAATATTACTGCCTTGGGTGCTAAATTACTGTCTCCAACAGTAATTTAACTGTCTTAGACAATAATATAAAAATATTATTGTTCGGGAAAATAATATTCATAATATTACTGTTCGAAACAGTAATATTACTGTCTGAGACAGTAATTTAGTAGCCAAGACAGTAATATTAATTAAAATATTTTTTTTCTAAAAAAAAAAAAAAAGTCAACGCGGGAGACCGGCGGTCAACGGTGGTTGACCGGCCGGAAAAAAATTTCAAGAAAAAAAAAAAAAGTCAATAACGGAATCTGACCGGAAAAAAAAAAACATTTCAGAAAAAAAATTATTTTCTGAAAAAAAAAAATTGGGGGGTTACTGTGATATATTTGTTTAAATCCGGGGTCAATGTGTAATATTAAGGAAGTTAGATCATAATGGGTGGAATTGATAAGAATTATATTATGGAGGGTATTTTAGACTAAAGACATGGGAATGAGTTTAATTGATAGACTGTTTTCTTTTGGACCAAAATGCATTTAAGTCTCATGTGATGGGTCTTTTTGCCATTCGCCTCTATTTATTAAATGAAACTAGGTCACTTGACCCGGCTACCCTAACAATAATGGATGGACCAAGTTGGACACTTGACCCGGCTACTCTAACAATAATGGATGGACCAAGTTGGATTTGAAAATAAATGACAAGAGAAAAACAAAACAATAATAGGACCAATTTAACTATCCTATTGTAAATTGGGTTCATGGATTGCAAATGGGCTAGTGAACCGTGGCGGTCTCTCACACGTTTTTTTTTTTTTTGGATATGTCTCGCAAGTCGCACCTAACGCAGCTCTCAAATTCACACCATATATATATATATTATATACATATTTATCTATTTGCAAGTAGATGTACTATGATGAGATATGGTCTTACTAGATATAATGGCTAATTCATAAATCTCAACTACTACCCTGTCAGTTTGCACGTGAAATTTTATTACTAGATTTGTCACAAATACTTTAATGGCAAGATAATATTTTTATAGAGTAAACTGCAAAAAGTACCCCTGTATAATCTCTAAATAGCAAAATCCCCACTGTGATAAATAAACTAGCAAAAACCCCCCTGTGAAATTTAGTCAAAGGCAAAAATCCCCCCGGTTGACATAAGTGTGGCTCACTCGCGGGTTGCGCGTCTGGTAGTAGGTTTTTGGACGTGAAATGACGAAATTGACCCTAAAAATATATTTATATGTATATATATTATATGTATATATATATTTTCCTTTTAATTTGATTGTTTAGAAATTAAAATATTGTTAAAAAATAGTAAATAATTAAATTTAAAAATTATTAAAAATTTATTCATCAAATTAAGTATAGATTTTTTTAAATACATAATAACGGAATTTAAATTTTCTATGTAGCAATAATTTAAAATATATACAAAAATTATGTGATAATAAAAATAAAAATAAATTAAAGACACCATTGTACCTTTATAATTAAGATAAAACAAAAATAAAATAATTAAAATATTTAAAAAATATAAGAATTTATTAATTGCAAAATCCCGGGGGTATTTATGTCTTTTTATATGAAGTCAACACTCAAATGATAAATGGGCCGAGTGTGCTATTTAAATAATTTCACATGAGGGTTTTTGCTAGTTTATTTATCATAGGGGGTTTTCGCTATTTAAAGATTACATAGGGGTACTTTTTGCAGTTTACTCTATTTTTATATTATCCACTAAACTTGATAATGCATGGAATGATAATAAACAACATGCCAACCAAGATAAGATTTAATTTTGGGCTAAATAGAGTTACCACCCCTAAAGTATGAGTCTTGTAACAATTACACCCCTCATGTATAGAATGTACCGGTTTTTCCCTCTATTAGTAAACATAACAATTATAAAGCTGATTTTGTGACGTGGTATTATTTTTTGTTGAAAAAGTAGTAGGCGGAGTTTTTATACAAATATTACCCCTTACATACAAGTAGTAGGTTTTTCTTTTTTTTTTTTTTTTTTTTCTCTAGAAGATGTTAACTGGAGGCAAAAGTCGGATGGATCGGATCGGAATTATTCTTTTGGATAAATTTCTAAATAAAAAAATCGAAAATACAAAATCAATTTCAATTCCAAAATTTTTGGAATCTAAAAATTCATTACAATTCCAACAGGCATTTCGGAATTTGGGAAAAAAACGGAAATCAAATAAGGTTAAAAATTTCAAAACATAACATAATTTTTCTGAAAATTACATAATTAAAAAAAAAATAAGAACATCCACGTCGATAAAAATAAAATTAATAAATACTAAATTTCAGTTCAAAAAAATAATGAAAATAAACCAAATCATAATATTCAATAATTCCAATTTCTTTTACGTAATTCCAATTCCAATAAAAAAAATCGGAAAAATTCAGAAATCGAAATTTTGGAAATCGGGATGAAAAAGGTTGTTCCAAAATTGAAACTTTTCGAATCAGAACCGACGAAAATTGGAACTTCCGTTCCAACTTGCACTCCTAGTTTAATTTCAATCTCGATTCTTTCATCTATATAATCCTCTCTCTCTTCAACTCAAACTACCATTCCATCCCACTACATATATACAGAGTTTAGAGTGAGAGAGAGAGAGAGAGAGAGAGAGAGAGAGAGAGAGAGAGAGAGAGAGAGAGAGAAGCCATGTCAGGTGCTAAAGTTAAACCTGTAGCAGAATGGTTCGAAAACCTGATCGGCCATGCAAAGGAAACTCGAACCAAGATCCATTTCTATTTCCAGGATGTTCTCGGCGGAGAAAGCCCCACCGTGCACAAGGTGGCTCAGTCGGGCATCACCGCCACTTCTCCGACGAATTTCGGCCAGATCAGCATGATCGATGATTTGCTCACAGCTGGGCCTGAGCCGGATTCGGAGGTTGTGGGCCGGGCCCAAGGAACAATCGGGTTTGCTGATTTGCACGATACTGCAATCCACATGGGCCTCAATATTCTGTTCACACAGGGGAAGTACAAGGGGAGCACCGTCACGGTTTCCGGTCGGAACCCGATTTTCAAAACGGATCGTGAGCTGGCGATTGTTGGCGGCACCGGGTGCTTTCGCATGGCGCGTGGGGTTGCGATCAGCAATACTCACTCGTTTGACGTGGAAACTAACTATGGTGTTCTTGAGTATACTCTATACATCACTCATTACTGATCGTCGTCGTCATTGCATCACTGTGACGTCATGCATGCAGATTAATCTCGTCTTTTTTTTTTTTTTTTAATTTACACAATTAATGTATGTGTTGCTTTGATTTTTCGCGAATAAAATATGTATGATGCTCCTTTTGGTAGTGATGATGCTGAGGGGTTGTGTATGTAATGAAATAAATTAAATCAGGTCCTATTTGAATTTTATGGTTTTGACAATATGAGTTTGCAACTTGTAGTAATTATATTTTTACGTTCGACAAAGAAAAATAATCATATTAAAAGTGTTAGTGGCACCTTTAGTTAATTAGCTAGCTATGCCTGAGCCCGATTTTAAGGTCACGGGCCGGGCTGAAAGAACCATCCGTTTTGTTGATTTGCACGACACTGTACGTAGGGATGTTCACTTGGTTAGTAAACCAATCGCATCGTACCAAACCGAAAATTCGGTATGTGCAGAATACCGAATCAAATATTACGTTTGGTTAGTTAATTTTTTTTCTTTTACCTTTTTAAGAATAAGAAAATATATATTTACGGTTTTACCGATAACGAATCGAAAAAACGAATCAATTCGGTTAAGAAAACGTATTGGATCGAATCATTTGGTAATCAGAGCCATCTTTCAAGAAGGTTTCGTCTATCCTTTGAGTCTTTTGTTGTTTTTGTTTCGTTTCTTTCGGTATTACATATCTTTCTTCCTTCTAGTGTCATCTTCTCTTCTTTTGTTTTGTTTCCTTCATCACATCTGTTCTTGAGTCATTAAATTCGTCCAGGCCTTCTTTATCTTGTTTGTCTTGAGTCTATTGTACAAAAAAAAAAAAAAAAACAAAAAAAAAATCTGAAAAAAAAAAGAAAATAAGGAAAAGAAGCGAAATCGAAATTATTTGAAAGGAATAAATTCCTTGTTCGTATTAAAAGTAGTTGGAAATGATCCGAACATTGCATCTTAAGTCTGGAATGGTATATTTTGTTTCCTATCCTCTAGATCCTTGAATATCTTGTATTTAGGCCTCATTTGGTTGGCAAGATTAGTCAAGATTAACTAAATAGTAAGGTTTAGTTTGATGTTTGGTTAGCCCTACTATTTTCCGGGTCGACCCGCCAAAATAGTTTTATCATGGCTTATCTTGGCTAATTGGGAGATAACTTGTACCAAAAGGCGAAATCCCTCGCCCCCAGGGCCCCCATCCCTTGACCCAACAGTATTTGATGGAGGAATGTAAATCATGGTAACTCAAACGGCCCGTTAGGGGAGATGACCCGAACTTGATGACCACAAGGAACAAACTCTCATTGGAGTTGAAATTCCAACACTGCGGCTGCCAGGATTCGATCATAGGATCTCATACCAGCTTACCACCTCGGAACGAGTTGAGCTACACCCACGCGGGATTGCGAGATAATTAATTGGACCTTGAGAGGTCCAATAAAATTATTGTGCTATGATTAGATATGTTAATGACAAAATTGTCCTAGCTTTCATCTATTTATCACATAACACAATCAATTATTTATAAAAAATAATAAATATAAAATAAAAATTAAAAAAATTAAAAAATTAAAAAGAAATCGAAAAAAATTAAAACATAATATTTTTTGAAAAAAAAATCGAAAATACAAAAAAATAATAAAAAATATTTTTTCCGAAAAAAAATTATTTTTTTGGAAAAAAAGTTCTCTATTTTTTTTTTGAAAACAAAAATCGAAAAATAACTTTTTTCCAAAAAAATTGTAAAATTAAAAAATATATTGAAAAAATATAAAATATATAAATATTAATAATAAGAAGAAAAAACTGTATACAATAAGAAAGGGTAATTGTGTCATTTTCATGTAATTGGGTTGATGTTAAGGAAACCAAACATCAAATATTATTAAATAATGGGGAGATTAAAAATTCTAAATTTAATAACAAACATCTTATAAAATAATACGCCTATTATTTTATATAGAGAATTATCTTATCTTGGCTAATCTTATCTTGGCAACCAAACGGTGCTTTAGAATCTAGAGAGAGAATTTCTGAGGTGAGGAGAGAGAAAATTGTGAATTGTGAATTGTGAATTGTGAATTGTGAATTGTGAATTGTGAATTGTGAAGTAAAGATAAAGAGGTTTTCAATTGACTTTGCATTATGGTGGTGTTTGCGGAAGATTTTTGAAAGTGATTATGAGCTTTTTTTGCTCATAATATGTTTTCAGGTGTTTGCAAAATCAACTTTTGTTTTTGCTTCTCTTAAAATAATTTCGTTTAAGCTATTTTTTTAAAAGCACCCCTAACCCTATTTTTTCTATTTAAGTTCATTTTCCGGAATAATTGCAAACACCCCCAACTTTTAGAAATAAGCACTTAAACTGATTTAACTCACAATCACTAACTTTTGCTTTTAAATAATCATTTGCAAACACCACCATAATGAGATGCTCACGGTTACCAACGAAAATCTAGTAACTTACCCACTAAAGTCTTATATAAATACGTGCTTATTATATAAATACCCTTTAAATACTTTGAATCAGTACTTAAATATATTGTTTAAAGGATTAATGGCAAAGAGGCCCATGAGAAGGGAGTATTTATATAATAAGCACGGTTAAAGGTATTTATATAATGGTAAAGAGGCCCATCAGTTAAGTTATATATAAGCACGCGCGCTTAAATGCTTATATATTGATTGAAAACCTTTTTATCTTTAACTTAGAATTGTGTGTGATGCTTATATATCAATCCCCGTGCATCGCATGCGCACATCTTTCTTTGGTAACCATGTATGTTTTCAAGTAAGTCTATATGACATACCAAAAACTGAAGAAAAATGTATTTTGTTTTGTTATTAATCGGCGTAAAGCAATTGTATCTCGGGCATACTGGTCTGCATCCACAAACAGATATATTGCGATTCCACCTAATTCATTCCCTGCCAAGAAAATTTAAACTGAATTTTAAATATGAATTCAGAATACGCGACATATTCTTCTTTGCAATCAGGGGCGGAGCTATGTATAGTGACTCAATTTATTTTAATGCTATTCTAATGTTGTTTAATATAATTATTCCATTTAATTCATTTTTAGCCCACCCAATTATAATTTATGGATTATTTGACAAAACCCCTTCATATGCATTGTTGATTGTACAGTTAGTATAGGTCCAAACAAAAATTCCCTTTTTATAATAAATCCAAAATATTATTTAATTAAGCATAAATAATATAATTAACCATATTACCCTTAATCAAATATATTAAACCCTAATATCTCGTTTCATCATTTATTTCGCACCCCTACCTTTTTCAAACAACGGTTCATCTTCCCCATCTCCACTGCCGCTCCTCTTCCTTTTCTCTATGTATACCTATCTTTGTACTATTGTACGCATATCTATAGAGATCCCCCAAATATCTTATTTATTATAGCATTAGTCTTTTTCTCGACGGTGAGTATTTTTTTTTTACATTATTCTGTGTGTGTGTGTGTGTGTTTTATGTGAATTGTGTATGAGGAAGAAAAGATAATGGAATTGAGAGACAAAGATGTTGTTAGGTTGTAACAAGCTCATTGGAGTACTTGAATTTTTGTCCCTAGTAATTTTTAATTGTTAGGGGAGTTTGATTTTTTAATTTGTTTATTTCTTTTTCTTTACTTCTACTATATGTTATTATTTTTCTTTTTAATAAAAAAATATTCGATCCTATTCAAGTAATGGGTAGGATATGTTTTCGATTTTAGTGTCTTATGGTGTTGTTTTAGTGTTGAACGCATTAACTTGTATAATTATCTAGTCTCAGTTACAAGATTTAAGAATGGTTGTTTATGTTAAAATGAATTCTTTGATTCATATTGGTGTGTAGTTTTTTGCGTTATTGCGTTAGTTTTTTATATTTTAGTAGTTGATTATACAGTGAATGCTAATTTATTTTCATTGTGATTTATGATTTTAGCTATTCCTGATTCTCATTAGAGAATTTTGATATTTCTTGTAGTGGGTTTTGATTAACATAGGCCTGCTATTTTTTTCATTTTAGTTTGTTTGAGGAAGGAGATTAATATAGTGGATTATGTCAATTCAGTAGTAAATTACATTAATTTAGTAGTAGATTACATCAACATAGTACTGAATTCCATTAATTTTTATAGTGGAATACATTAACTTAGTAGTGGATTATGGATGAGCATATCACAACTTCTCTTATTTTTCCTCCTTTTCTTATATTTGGCTTGTTGATGTTGAATTTTTTGCAATTATCATTTGAATGATTAATAACATGTGGTGGTTGTCTCATGTAAATTGAAACTCAAAAGAATATTTCTTGCAGGTGATGTGATTAATTACATAGTGGTTTTGAATGCAGGTGATGTAAATTTGAATGGTTTTCCAGTAATTAATTATGTTCATCTCGCTTTGTGATGCAGAAAAATACAAAGTGGGTTCGTGGCATACATTGATTCCAATTCCCGAGTATTAAACATTGAACATTATAATGAAGCAGCCGTAGTTCAATACATTTTCAATACCTTTGCCCATCAATTTGCATCTGTATATCCTCGGAATTGAATTTGATTCTTTTTTTTTTTTTTTTTTTTTTGTAGTAGTAGTAGTAGTTTTCTTAGAATTCTTAGTTGGTTTTCGTTGATTTTAATTTTTTGTAGCTGTTTTTGTTAGATTTTCGTTGTGAGTTACATTATTTACATAGTGGATTTTGATATGTTTGTAGTGGATTTTCGTAATGGAATACATTAATTACATAGTGGTTTTCAATAAGTTTATAGTAAATTTTCGTAATGGAATTCATTAGTTACATAGTGGTTTTCGTAAATTGCATAGTGGTTTTCGTTAATTGTATAGTAATTTTCGTTAATTATATAGTGGTTTTTGGTAAGTTTATAGTGGATTTGAATTTGCTAAAAAAACATTTAAATCGAAATATGAAAACAAAAGTAAAAAAAAAAATTTAAAAATTAAAAAAACAAAATTAGAAAAAAAATATTTATAAGAAAAATCTGAATTTTTTTATTTTCTTATATATAAAAAGCTCCAAAATAAAAAAAAAGTTAAAATAAAAAAAACACCATTTAATCGAAATTACAAAAAAAAAATCTGAAAAAAAAAATTTGGATTTTTGTATACAAGATACTGTATTACGTGTTATTTTAGGAAAGATATTAGTAGTGGGACTCTAAATTAGTGGGATTTGATAAAATAGTTTAATAATATTTTTATGAATATAATAAAGATAAATTAGGTATTATGCTAAGTGAGGTGTTATCCCAAATAGTAGATACAAAAATGGATTTAACCCTCTAAGAAAATTGTATGAGGGGGTTATCTCATATAACCCCTATAATTTAAAGAGCTATAATAATTACATTTTGAGTATTATATTTACTTTTTATGTTATGTATTTTACAAATAGCTTCTAAAAAAAAGTCGAGGGCACTGCCTCCCCACAATAATATCAAATCCTGGCTCCGCCACTATTCGCAATATCGAAAAATAGCTGAAATATTAACTTTATGTGTAAAGTATGGAAAATGGTAATTTTGTCTTGCTGGTATATTTTACAATTACGAAAATTTGTTTTTAAGTGACTAGGTAAGAATTTTTCGTTCGCACTTTGTACACTTTTGAAATACACATACAAACTTAAAAGTACATTCATTTTTTTACGTATGTATATTTATGTGCACGTACTTGTATGTGTATTTATGTTCATATACATTTGTATTTTTTTTTTACTTATGTATATACGTGTATCTTTATATATAAAATAAAGGTTTTCCCCGAAACCCTAGAAGCAATTTTGTGAAATATTTGTAACCCTAAGGGTTTTTCTGTCTTTTCCTTTGGTCGGTTTTTGTTTCAACAATTTTCAATTTACACGATAAACAAAATGGGGTCTATTAGCGAAAACCCCCTCTAGTGTTTTTTTTAATAAGAATGGATCCACTGACATTTTTCATATTAGTACTAGATCTACTATTTTCGCCGTGTTTTTGTTCAATCTACGTCGGCGGCAAATGGCTACAAGAAGAACTATCTTTGTGCTATTTTTTATCAGTATGTTCGGCTCATCCAAACAGTTATGTTTAAAACCCACTACATCGTTTTCAAAAAATCAACCCTAACTTTTTTTTTTGTGTGTGTTTTTGTTGTATAGGAGAACGACAAATGAAAAGGACGAAAAAATTTTGACTCCTCGAAACAGGTAAATAAATCTAATATCTTTTTTAATTATTTAGTCGAATTTGTTAATTAGAATTCTAGTTGTATTATTTGTTATTTATAATATGAAGCATGTTTTGTTACACGAATGGCTTTGAAAAACCTGCTGCACAAGTTGTGTGAAGTTTGTATTTTCTAGTTAATTTTTTTTATAGTTGATTACAAAGACAAGTTTGAATAGGATGTGATTGGGAACTGGTATTGGAACTTTATTTAAAAAAAATAGTAGGTTTTCTGAATAATAGTTGTTAAAAGTATTTGTTGTTGTTAAATTTGTATCCTAATGTTGAATATACGTTGGCACTATATGATTTCTAATACTTATGTTGATTGAAGAAATAATAGTACATTTAAAAAAATAATAGTCGATTTCATAACAATTGATTTACATGAAAAGTTTCTTATCATCTTAGTTGATTGTATTTGTGGAAAATTCCTTGCATTTTATATTAAAAACAAAAAATGTGGTAAAAAATAGTTCATAAAAGTGGTTGGTAATTGTGTTCTTTGCATGTTTGACGGAAATCACATTTTTTTGTTTGCATTACGTAATTAATTATGTCAAGAAAAAACTGCAAATTAGTTGTTTACATAATGTTGATCTATATTATTAGAACACATGGCATGAAAAGATTTGTCCTCGACCTCGACCTCACTGAAGAAGATCAAGAGAAAAACAGGCAGTGATGTGCCACAACAAAAGATAGTGTTAACTGTGGCGTTGTTGTTTTGTATCGCATAAAGGACATATTCGACCATCAGTCAACGTAAGAGGATGCCGAAAAAGAGTATGTCAAAGTATGCAAGGAGATTGTGCAGACTTTACTAGAATGGAGGAAGGATAAATATTACAATACGAAAGAAAATTGTGAATGCTAGCTTATTTTGTTCAATAATTTTGATACTAATCAGATTTTCATTGTAACGAATATTTAATGTGCATTTTCTTTTACTTAATGTTCGAACATGCTTGGACTTGATTTTGTACTTTATGAACATCAAGTAGTACGACTGTCATTTCAACTAAAAACAACATGCCATTTTCAACTCCACTGCAGTTTTTTAAGAAAATAATAATAATTTAACTATTTCTGAAATCAACTTTTCTATAATCAACTACATATTAAGATTAATACATATCTATTATGTGTTGATGCAAATCAACTATTTTCTAAATCAACTATTTTCTAAAATCAACTATTTATTCAATCAACTTATATCCAATATAGTACATTAATACAAATCAACTATTCCTGAAATCGACTGTTTATTAGTTCAACTATTTATTAAATCAACATATCTTCAAACTAGTGCATTAATGAAAACAACTATTTATTAATTTGCATTATTCCACCATCAGGACCATTAACCACAACACATGCCTCCGAAGCCATGGGCAAAGCAACATTCCCGTATTTACATAGAAAAAAACCACATTTTACGTCCTCCATAAAATAGTTGAATTATTTTGCATGAAAATTGGAGTATATCAACTACAGTTGCATGAAATGTACTAACATTCTTGCAGTTCCAAAATCAATCCTAATCCTATAAAAAACGACTATAAAACACCTAATTCCACATACTCAATTCCAGCAAAACCCTAAAGCCGCTACCTATATATAATGAACCCAAGTCAAAAGGACTATAAATTCAAAAAAAAAAAAAAAACTTAATTCCGACGAACCCTAACGCGCCACGCAAAACTAAACAACAATACACATCTAAAAAACTTATGAAGCCCGTGGAAGCAGCTTATGCCGCTGATCTGCAAAACCAACGCCGCCATAAATCTTAACAGAAGGAGGGGCAAATAGCATCGTCTTAGAGTTCCTCGCCAACGACCTACCTAGTGGATGATTTGTTGGTGATTGTCGTCGTGAGAGTTCTGATTATTCTTCTACCTGAGATTGAACGGCCTAACAGAGAAGGGAGAGAAAGCGAGAAATCGAGAGATGAGAGAGAAAGAGAAAGGTGCATATTAATTCAACCGAGAATTTTGTGTTTAGTTATCTGACGAAAATTATAGTCCAGGCCGTGGAAAATATTGCAAAATATTAATTTTATTTAATAAGCAAGGGGGTTATCACTAATAATGTAAAAGGAGGTGGATCCACCCTAATATACCTTAATGTATTGGGGGTTATCACTAATAATCCCAGCAAAATATACACTAAACAAAAACTGAAAACCAAACTATTCTCAACTGGCATTACAAAATACGCTCTTGAAAAAACCCACTCTCCCACGTTATCATGATATCTGAACACGATCTATTATTTGAAAACCGACGGAAGTTCTGAAGTAATATATATTTATTGTAATAGATATCTGAGCATGTATACTTATGGACTAAGTATTGATGTGGCATATACTACTAGAGCAACTTCAATGGGGGAATCAAATGGAGTATTAAATGATAAAACTTCCATTTTGATTCCCAAAACTCAAAATTTCTTCACCAACGGAAGCACCAAATTAAAGGGATAGTTTTTTTGATACTTTATCTCCTAGAGGTGCAAAAATACACCAAAAAAACCAAGTATCAAATATTCCTAGAAATTAGGAACTGCAATTTCAACGTAAAAATAATAAATTTTCTAACAAATTCCTATGGAATAGGGACCAAATATACTATTAATTTATGTTAAATACATTTTTAAAATTAAAATAATTTATTTGATTCCTACCGATTGGAGCATATAAGTTTTTTCGAAGTACCAAATTATTATTTCAAGCATCAATTAAGGGTTTAGATGTCTCATTTTAATACCTACCATTGGAGTTTCTCTTAGTACGTGTACTAATTTAGTAATAGATGACTGAGGACTTGCATGACTAAGCATGCAATTCCTTCGGTATAAATTCGTGGCATGGGTTTAGAAATAAAATTACCTTTCGAGTACAGACGACTTTCATTACTTCAGTTTTATATTTTGCTTTCAATATTTAGCATTTTCAGTTCTACTACCACACACTCTGTTGTGTGTATTTGTTGTTCGTCCTGTATATAAGTATAACTACATTATTTATTCTATAACACGTTATCAACATGAGATTTTGCTCGATAGGGTTTTGCTAGTTTCATTTTTTTTTTGTCTATTTTATTTTATGAAAATCCAGATCCTTAATCTATTGTCGAAAAGACAAACGAGAATGATGAGCGAATACTTCGGTATTTTATACGCTATCATTTCTCAAAAGGATATGATGTATTTGTGTATATTAATCTATAGCTTATTTATTTGTTGAATTGCTGCTGAAATTTATATATTTGAAAGCTTGTGGATCCCAAGCAGTGGTATATGCACCTGCTAATTTTAACAGATCTGTGGGCCGACTTAGAGGCATAGTGGGCCGACTTAGAGGCCAAGTGGGCCGATTTAGAAGCCAAGATATTAACTTCGAGCATGATACTCGTTGAGTAAAAGATATAATAATCTCAGTTGGAGGTTGATTTAGAGACTATGAGATTAACTCCGAGCACAAGGCTCGTGGAGTTGGGGAAATAATAATCTCCGTTAAAAGCCGATCTAGAGGCTATCGTTTTAACTCCGGGTATAGTACCCGTAGAGCTTAACATAGACCGTATAGAGGTCATACTATAACTCCGAGCCGAAAACTCGTTGAGTCAAGACATTGGAATTCCCGTCAATTAAATAGAATATAACTCCGAGTCTAAAACTCGTTGAGTCAAGAAAGCCGATTTAGAGGCTAAATTGTTCATATAACTCGGAGTCTAAACTCGTAGAGACAAGAAAGTCGATTTAGAGGCTAAATCGTAAATATAACTCCGAGTCTAAACTCGTTGAGACTAGAAAGCCGATTTAGAGGCTAAATCATAAAAATAACTCCGAGCCTGAAGCTCGTTGAGACAAGACGTGATAATATCCGTCAAAAGACGATTTAAAGGCCAAATATCTGAAAAAAACTTCGAGCCTGAAGCTCGTAGAGTCATAGACGAGGTAAAACCCGTCAAGAGCCAACTTAGAGGCTATTGATCACAAGTCCAAATTTAAAAGATTTTGGGTTATTTTGTACCCACTGTATATCAATCTCTCTTGGAAGGTGTGATTCCCAAGATTGAGTTGTTTTGAATAAACTCACATGTACATATCTCCCTTGGAGGATAAATACCCGAGGTCGAGCTGATTTTGATACACGTACATGAAAAATATGGACAAATATGACTATTGCCTACTCGATAGTGCAACTACATACTCAATATTCAATAATAAAATATATTTCTCGAGTGTGACTTTGTGCAAGGCACAAGTTAAAACCATAGCTCGCAGGTTCCGCGGAAATAATAGATGGCTCCGGGAACGCAACAATTGTGTTGCCTAATGGTACCACTTTGCATATTGAAAATGCACTGATATCCGGTAGATTAAACAAGAATCTACTGAGTTTTAAATATGTGAGACGCAATGGATATCATTTAGAGACACTGGTTGAAAATACCGTGGAGTGTCTATGCGTCACATCATATGTCATTGACAAAAGAATTGTTCATGAGAAGTTCGAAGTGACAACTTCTGGACTGTATTGTGTCCAAATTCGAGCTTTCGAATCCTACGCCACTATGCCATGGAAACTTGTTAATCCCGATGTACACGGGTTATAACATGATCGACTGGGTCACCCAGGTACGACTATGATGTGTAGGATTGCACAACATACTAAAGGACATCCATTAAAAGATACAAACATCTTGATGTCCAATGAATATTTCTGTGAATCATGTTCACAAGGAAAGCTCATTATAAACCCTTCCAGTGAAAAAGTCGATTATGAATCACCATCGTTTTTACAACGTATTCATGGTGATATTTGTGGACCAATACACCCTGCAAGTGGACCATTTAGATATTTTATGGTTTTGGTGGATGCATCATGTAGATGGTTCCACGTATGCTTATTATTTACGCGAAATGTTGCATTTGCGCGTTTGCTAGCACAAATTATTAAACTTCGAGCACATTTCCCTGATTATCCCATTAAAACAAAAGAATGGATAATGCCGAAGAATTTACATCAAAAACTTTTGATGAGTATAATGCAGCACTGGGAATAAATGTCGAGCACCCAGTAGCATACATTCACACTCAAAATGGACTGGCGGAATCTTTGATTAAACGCGTCCAAATAATTGCTCGTACTTTGCTGATGAGATCTAAACTCACTAGTGCTGCATGGGGCCATGCAGTATTGCATGCATCGGCACTGATTAAATTACGCCCCACTGCTTATCATATGCATTCCGCAATGCAATTGGCATTAGACTTTGAGCCCGATATTTCGCACCTTCGCACATTTGGTTGCGCTGTGCAAATGTGAATTCCTTCTCCTCAGAGGACTAAAATGGGTCCCCAACGCCGACTTGGCATATACGTTGGATTTGATTCACCGTCGATTATTAGGTTCTTGGAACCAATGACGAGTGATTTATTTACCGCTAGATTTGCGGATTGTCATTTGGATGAGACATTATTTATACTGATTGGTAAGGATATTCAGATATCCGTGATAATGATAAACAAAAACCAATCGAGAATCTCACATGGTGTGAGCAACATTTATCTCATCTCGACCCACTTACCTCTGAATGTGAAAATGAGATCCATAGAATCATTCATTTACAAAATATTGCCAATAGACTTCGTGATGCATTTTATGATGCTAGTAAAGTCACGAAATCTTATATTCCAGCTGTGAATGTGCCAGCTAGGATCGTTGTTCCTGAAGAACATGCGAAAATGAATCATGATCCCCCACGACAAAAACGGGGTAGAACTATTGAATCAAATGACGTTGTTCCTAGAAAATGAAAGGGGAAAATCGGTGAACCCTCGAACCAAGTGGTTCCTAGTGAGAATGCTCCAGATGAATCTGTTGAGCTCGATATCGAAAAATCGATATCAAATCTCAGGAATACCGAGAATCCCATAAGTTATTGCAATGAAATATGGAATATAAATGAGATAATCATCGATAATATTTTTTACATTCTCAATTTCTCAATAGATTGTCTACGATGATTATAATAGTGAAAAAATATTTTGTAATGTTGCAGGTACATCTTGTTGATTTACCAAACATACATGTTCACTGTCATGATAATGTTGATTATATAGCACATGTAAGAAGCAGATACATAAAAGGCGATCGAACCAAGTCCTTCCCAACTTCTGCATTTGAGAAATTGGTATACGGCGTTGAAATGATAGCTCACCCCAAAGGTTTACACTGCTCATTTCAGGGGGATTAATAGTGCGCTGCACTCTTTTTCCCTTTTGACTGATTTTGTCCAATTGGGTTTTCCAGCAAAGGTTTTTAACGAGGCAGCTTATGCACACGACTTGGATTGAATTATGCCGGTTTTTTTCCCATTGGGCTTTACGGTTTGAGATTTTTAACGAGGCATACATATATTTCACTCATCCAATTTTACAGCCAACGCGACAACAACAATACTAAGTCCAATGGGGAGTATTGTAATAGATATATGAGAATGTATACTTATGGACCAAGTATTGATGTGGCATATACTATTAATACGTGTAGTGATTTAGTAATAGATGACTCTGGACTTGCATGACTAAGCATGCAATTCCTTTGGTATAAATTCGGTTTAGAAATAAAATTACCTTTCGAGTACAGAAGACTTTCATTACTTCAGTTTTATATTTTGCTTTCAATATTTAGCATTTTCAGTTCTACTATCACACACTCTGTTGTGTGTATATCAAGGGATAATTATTGTTGTTCTTCCTATATATAAGTATAACTACATTATTTGTTCTATAACAATATTCGTTTTCTTCTTCATCTACAGATCATATTTATTCTAGCACTGATTTTTATTTTGATTCTGATACCTCATAGGGTAATGTTTTGAGAATTTGAGTTACCAAATTCTCAAAATCTGATATCTAAAAATCTGTAAGAAATAAGTTCATATTTCTGTACATGGATTTCTTTTTTTTGTGTTTTGATTTAGTTATTTTCTTCTTCTTCTTCTCACTTATGTTTTCTTTACTCTCTTCTTTTCATTTCTCAATTTTCTTATCGCATTTTCTAACACCTGAAGAATCAGGCTTCCACTCTAATACATGCATTTATTTTTAAGAAAACACAATCATGACATTTTTTTGATGGTTGTAGAGAGTAGCAAGATTTTGTATCTGCTGAAGTTTTCATCTAGGTGCTCATTTTCCTTGGAATTCAGGCACCAAATGGTTTTTGATGACATTTTTTTGATGGTGATTGTTGGCGCCAAATTTCTACCGATAAAGAAATCCGCTACTTTTGGAAAGTAAAGATTGGCAAAGATTTGTTCCCATGTTTATTTTGGAAATTTAGAGTCCTACCTTTGTAATACTTTAGGACTTAGATTTATTTCCTTGTACATTACTCTTGTTAGGAATCTTTTATAGTTATCTAGATTAGAACTAGATATTGATTAAGATTATGTTTCCTAGTTATTCGGTTCCTTTGGAAGACAGGTCTTTGGAGGCCGACCTCACGTCTATATAAGGCTCCTCGCCTCACAAAGACCGTGACACTTTTGTTGGGAGAAAAATCACTCCATAGCTTTGAAGAATCGCTGAAACGTTTTGCTGAACAGAACTGTGCCATTGTTGGATGTGTCAACTTATACAGATCTGCTGTATAGATCTCTCGAGAGATCAACCGCGTTACTGAAGGCGTTCAGGCCAGAAAGGAGTTCTAGGCACGCGGTGTGGAGCTGCTGTTGGAAGAGACACGGAGTTCGAGTTCTGTACAAGAACGGCATATTACATAAAGAGGGAGTCTTTAGTGTTTTTATTAAGTCCTATTAATGTACACTATAAATCTGAACTAGTGAAATCGTGTTTGCTGGTCCACGTGGATGTAGGGCACAATTGTGTCTGAACCATGCACATTAATTCTTGTGTTCTGTTTATTTGCTTTAGTAGAGTATAACTGTGTTAACACAAGAATTACAGTTGCAACTAAAATCTTGTTTCAACCAAACAAACTGTTACAACTTGGAATTACTGAATTTATAGGCATATAAATCTACAGTGATTTTTTAAACATGTTTTTTTTCGATATTTAACAATGGTGTACTAAGCATGGTGGTGTATTGAGAAATGAGAATTAAATTTGGTGGAAATAACACATCATTTCAACTTAATTTGTTTTGTTTCTTTTAATGTTTTTTCAGAATAATTCTTTAAGGTCGTTTCCAGAACCGGGATTTGTAATCTTTAGTAATTTACCTGCAAACTTAATCGAGGAAGTTTTAAATGTTCGTTTTTTGTGTTTTTGTAATCTTTAGTAATTTACCTGCAAACCAAATCATTCGATAACACGACATCAAACGGCAAGTACTAGAAATCCACATTTGAGACCTCTTCTATAATGCAATTAGTCATCCTTTAGTTCTTTTCAACAAAAATTTATTCAGTATAGAATTGAGAAATGATAACCATATATATATAAATAAAATTATTTACTATGATGTAAGGTTAATAAATTAATATATAACTCTTTGAATAGAAGTTAAATGATGCAAACAAATTATCAAATACATTTTTAAAAGATATAATATAGTATAATTATTCACAAATAATTAAATATAGAAAATATTAAAAAACCCGGTTGGACCTCGGTTGAACCGGTCCAACCGTGACCCAGTTGACTATCCGGTTCAATGTCCGGTCCGGTTTTCAAAACATTGGTATTTCCTGTCCCCCGTGTCGTGTGACCAAGGCACTTTTCAATTTCAAATTTCATTTTGATAAATCATTTTTTTTTATTAGAACTAACTCACAACTCTGCCATCTAAATATTTGCTGCACACCTTTAACTATTTTTTTTCCAAAATCGCCGTTGTACACAAAAAATCTGAATTTTCTCAAACAAATTCTCATATGGATTTAGGTGGTGTTTGCAAATGATTTTCCGAAGTGATTATGATGATTTTAATGTTTTGAAAAAAAAAATGTTTTTGAACCAAAAAAACCTCATAATTACTTTGGAAAAGCGTTTGCAAACACCACCTTAGCATTTCGATTGTATTTTTTCATTTTCGTCGATTACCAAATACTTTTATTATTACAAATTTTATGGTTTTTTATTATTAGTTTTCTCTGGAATCACATCAGTTTTCTTTTTTGTTAAGTAATGAATCACGTCATTTAATATGAGAGATTTGCTCTCTTATTTCTAGAAACAAAACAATACATTACTTGGGGTATTTATGACTATTTACTTATTATTTTATTTAACTTATATTATTGTTTTTTTGTCAAATGACCTAAAGCTATAATCATCTAATAGATTGGACCTCACCTATATAAGTTGGAGAAAGAGGGGGTTCTAGCTAAAGATTAGTTTTCATACAGTTACAATAATTTGAAGTTTAGTTAGTATAATCATAACTAATAATCTACCCATGCGATACACGGTTACTCGGTTAGTGTATTTTTTAGAAAATATTATTTGATGATATTGTATATTAATAATGTATTGATAAGAAATATATTAAATCACAAAAATTTGTAGAAGAATTTGTTGTCAATTTGTAATGACTGTATATTAAAAGAAACATCAATTGAAATTTAAACAAAAAAAAGCTGAAGCATCAAGAATTGCTAGAGTCCAACAATTGAGGCGAATCCAATGGTTCCAATTATCAAATAGGTGCAACTTAGAACGTAGATGTTTCTTTTCATATTGGTAACAAAGAAATTAAAACATAATCTATTCGAAAACACCGTCATTTGCAGGTTACGTCGTCAAAATTCGAAACAAACCATCACGAATCAATCTCGAATAAAATTGATGAAGACAAAAAAAAAAAGAGCATGAAGCCAAAGAATGATTGAACCCTCTAAAAATGAAGGGTCTTTTGGTTTTTCGCATTCACTTCATGATGTTTCCAAGTTCCAGTTACAGAGTAGTATTCCAGTAATCCGTTACAAATTTCTATGAAGCCAAAACAAAAACCCCGAATAAAAAGTGCTAGAGAGTTATTAGAAGCAATGATTTTACAAAAGAAAAAATGGGGGACGGTATGGGAGAGTTAGGAAACAGAAGCCAAAAAAAAAAAAAAAAAAAATCGAATAAGAAGTTAGATGATTTTATTTAGAAAATTTGGGTACAGTTGTGGGAGAGAAGGGAAACAATAGGAAAAGAAGAAAAAGAAAAGGAAAAAAAGCAGAATAAAAAGTGGGGGAGAGGAAGTAGAAGAGCGATGATACAACAGAGAAAATTTGGGAGACGGTTGCGGGAGATAGGGAAAATGGAAGAAACAGTTTGACAGCTAACCTATGTGTCGTATTTTTATTCGCAAAATAATTTAGGGTATTCCAAAAAGTAAACCACGTTACTTCTTTTATATAATTTATATATTATATATTTATATATAAAAAAATATTGTTTCTGAGGTTGCCTTAACGTTTTATTCTTTAATATATAAAGATTGGACTTATTTTATATACAACCATGAGTACCAAATAAATTAAGGATAAGCTCAAGCCAAAATTATCTTTGACATATTCCCTAGAAAGACGAAATTACTATACTACCCTTATATGCAATTTTCGGTCAAACCGCATTCAGCGTTTCTGATCCTGCATTCAGCATTTTCACTGATTTAATTATTATTATTATTATTATTATTATTATTATTATTATTATTATTATTATTATTATTATTATTTTTTTTTTTTTTAAATCAATATTTTTACTGTATTGAAAAGAACTACATGTGACTGTAATAAAACTATAGTAATTCGTAGTTATGTTCTTTTTTTGACCCCATATTTTTAGTCGATCAGTTATATACACACACGAATACTTGCTGACGATACAAAACAAATTCATAAACTCAAACAAGAAAAAATTACAAAATTTCAACATTTATATTATAAATCGATCACCTCAGAACCAATAAAATAAAAATTGAAAATACCCAAATATATGCATATGTAACCACATGTTACTATATGTAACAAGTAATGTATAGTAATGTATACAGTCTGTGGAACACTGTAACTTGAAGCATATGTAACTTCAACCAAAAATCAACACGATGATATATATATATATATATATATATATATATATATATATATATATATATATATATATATATATATATAGAGAGAGAGAGAGAGAGAGAGAGAGAGAGAGAGAGATAGAGAGAGGCGCCATAGTTGCAAAATACTACGAATTATAGATCAAACCGCCAATGACGCCTCACTCCAAGCGCCTCCTACCTAACCCAAGCCACCGTTAACCACCCAAGGTTTCGCGCTCGCAAATGAAGACAAATATAAAAATAAATCTAACAATATAGAAATGAATGAAATTGCCATTATAATATAGATCTCGACGAGAGGGATTCGACGGTGGGTAGCCCGTCTAATTCCGACTAGCATAACACAAATTACAGCTCCGGCAAGACCCATCTTCGTCGAAATACGCGCTGACTGAAAAAATTGCAAAAAACAGATCCAGAGCTCCAAATGGAATGAAATAACCACCAAAATAAAGAGCACGACGAGAGGGATCCAAAGGTAGTTTAACCATCGAATTCCGACCACCAGAGAGATAGTTCTGACTCCGGGAAGAAAAATCACCGGTTAGAGACCTTGAGGGGCGGGATTTGGATCTGAGAGTTGAGAGAGGAAAATAAAGACCGATATGAGTTGTCTAGGGTTTAAAAGTAATTTAAAATAATATTATGGGTACTTCAAATCTGCCGAGGGGGTATGTCAAATTATTATCCAAACGAAGAGGGCTTGAACTAAGGTGTAAACACTATGGTGGTTAGTTATATATATATTTTCAATATGAGGGGTCCCCAAAATAATCTCATAAAGATTAGTCATTTCATAGGTTTATACAATGTTTTTAGAACCGGACCGTCAATAGAACCGGACGACCATTTGGTCATGGGTTCATAGGGTCGAACCAGTTCAACCGGTTTTTTGATTTTTTTTAATATGCCACTATTTTACTAATTTTAATGTTTTAAAAATATTATTTTCTTTATATTTTTAATCTCCCACTCATTATTTTCACTTTTATCTAGTTCACCTCACAATTTACTATAGTTTATTGATTATACTCTATATTTTTTCTTTTTTTATTCTTCAAATCCGGCAATCGGTCACCTCTATTCGATCACCCATGATCATATCCGACAATCTTTCGACCACTCATGACTAGATCCTGCCATCCATTACTAAGTTTGTGAAGGTTCGCTCAAATCTAGCCACAAATAACTAACTCAGCGGTGATTAGAGGCGTTTTGGCCGAAAACCGGGTTCCTTGACGAGTTATAAGTCCAGCAATTAAAATATATTAGTGTTATAATCCGATCTGAACTCGAAGCCCGAAACAATATATGGATCGAGTTTGAGCCAACAACTACAAAGTCCGATTGTTTTTTAGTTTGAGCTTCTTTTGAAGCCCGATGATATTTTAGTTTCAGATAATTAAGCTCGACTCCTATAACATGATTGCCAATAGGGCTAAAAAACAATACTACTCGAAACATTTTGAGATTGTTTGTTAAGAGTTTGTTTGAGTTCGGTGTGTAAACTTAATGTACCAAACTTGATCACATATTTTCGTTCGATAAACTATGAAGCTTGACTCGAGCTCGAGTTCAGTTGAATAAAATAATAAAACATGTAAACATTACAAGCTACTAGACCTCAATGCGTGTTTTATCTGACCTGATTAAAGTGTGTTTAAGCTCGACTCTATTATTTATCAAATCAAGCTCAAAAAAAATTTTACAAGCTCGATAAAAATTCAAATTAAACAAGATTGAATATCTATCATACATTCGACTCAACTCAACTCATTCGTACTCCTAATTGTCACCCATAATAATGAGAGATCGTTTGCTTGAGATGGCCTCACCTAAAAGTATCATTAAGTTGTCCCATCACAATAAAATTCAAAAAAGAAGTTGTAATCGAAGAGCTTTTAAGATCTTTTTAAAAAGTGTAACTACCGCACTTTTTATTTTAAGATATTATGATGAGTAAAATAGTTTATAAGTTCATTATACAAACAGTTAAAAGATAAATTCTAAAATAAGACGTAACAGTTTATCAGCTCTTAAAATATATTATCAGTCGTAAGAGCTTATCAGCTATTTAAAATAAACTTAGCCAAACTGGCTCTTAGTTAAAAAATGGTTTTCTCCAGCAATTAAAATATATTAGTGTTATAAGTCCGATCTGAACTCGAAGCCCGAAATAATATATGGATCGAGTTTGATCCAACAACTACAAAGTCCGATTGTTTTTGAGTTTGAGCTTCTTTTGAAGCCCGATGATATTTTAGTTTCGGATAATTAAGATCGATGATATTTTGTTATTGTGATTGAATATCTATCATACATTCGACTTAACTCAACTCATTCGTACTCCTAATTGTCACCCATAATAATGAGAGATCGTTTGATTGAGATGGCCTCACCTAAAAAATGGCTCTTAGTTAAAAAATGGTTTTTAATTGGGGAAGCAGCTCCTAAGTCGTTCTTCATATATTACCTTAAAATTAAACCAAAACCGAAACCAAGAAACCCGAAAACCCGATTTGTAGAGAAATAGAAGAAAAATTAATATTGCAAAAAATATTTAAAAACACTAATTATATAAAAAAAAAAAAACTAATAATCAATTTCCGAAAAAAAAAACATTTAACCATGCACCACCCAAAAATGTAAAAAGTTAAAAAAAGGGAAAAATCAATTGTTGTTAGTAGAAGACAGGTGGACATTTCGATAATCAGTGTATGCATCTTATCTTTGTAAAAGCAAATTCACCATCTCTCTGCGTTTGTGTTAGACCGAGAGTTGTTGAGTAAATTATTCTTTACTCTTTATTTTTTGTTCTCCTTTAGTTTCATTTCCCTTTTCGATCTCCTCTTTATAGTGTGCGTGAATCCTCCGCATTCGCCGCTAGAGATCGACAACGGGACATGTTGCCATGGATATTGATGAGACCATATCGGCCACATACAATTTTATTGGGCTTTATATGGATATATGGGGTAGAAAGATCATTGTATGGACCTTTGATGGGCTAGAATAATCATAACATATATTTGTGATTATAACCTTAAAATGGATCTCTATCAACAAATAGATAATAAGCAAGTAGATATTATATAATGAAACACTATTCAATAAACAATGGTTTTCTTTCTTGAAGAACAAGGAAACAAGATATGTGTCATGTATTATCATAAGAAAAAATGGAGATCCCCTTAACCTAAAAAGTGACCCTATATATATATATATATATATATATATATATATATATATATATATATATATATATATATATATATATATATATATATATATATATATACTACAGGTATACATAGGCCTCATTTGGGTCGTGTATTACATATTCTAGGCCCAAACCGCCGTCTTGCTACTACTTATTCTGACACGTGGCAAACAACCACTGGTTCTTTCCCTATTCGGCTGCCAGTGTAAGTCTGTCAAATGTCATTTTCTCTCCAGAGCTGTCCTCGTACTTTTTTTCTCTGAAGGCTGAGGAAAGTACACTGCTGCCGAGATCCAAAGTTACCTCGCGATAATGACCCAGTCTTCTCTCGCATACAACTTTCCTCGTATATTTCGCTTGCCTTGGCCTGCCATGCCATTGGGCCTCCTTAATCTTGGGCTCTTGGACTTTCCTTTTTATGACTTGGGCCTTAATCCATTTGGGTTCATTATCCCTCTATTCTCTAGGGCAAAATAGTCCGTATCATCTACTCCCCCCACTATACCTAGTTAACAAGATAGTGGTAGTTAGGTATAGTTCCAACACTTGAAGTATTTTTTTTTTTTTTTGCTTGCAATCCCCTTCTACTCGCCCCAGTTCGTCAGAAATGAACTGTCTACTCCCCCCAGTTCGTCAGAACCAAGGCTAAGTGTACGATTGAACTGTGTCGGCGATGTCGGAGCCTATCGCTTCATATTCTGTACACAAATACCAATGCCATGTAATCATAGCAACTTTATCTCCTAAATATTATTTTAGAGTTTTATCACTCGACTACCATCTCCTATTTCCAACACAATCACTCGTAATTTTCAGCCATAAACATCTCTAATGCACAACAAATTAAAATAAAACACACCTAATTTAGTTATGAAGATGGATTCCCAATTTCCAAAGACTTCGGCTAAGACTCTTAACGCTTTGAACTTCTATCTTCCCCTTCAACACGTTTGTGTTTTCTCTTCTTATTTATATCCCACCTCTCAATTTCTTCGCCCCAGTTTTATCTCTCACCGTTTCTACTAAATATTTGTGGCTTCATAAAAGGTTAGCCATTTTGAAATTTGTTTTCCTCTTAGAATATGAATGTTGTATAACTTCTAGTTGGCTTTCAATAGCAATTCGAATCACCTTAATCGGACGTCATATGAGAGAGTTATAAACCGAATGGTAAAACTGCTAGAGATAGGCGAGAATCTCGGATACATGGAATTCGACTTGTCCAACAAATTAAACTCTCCTCTTTCTTTTATTCCAATTCCTAATCAAGAACTCTTTAAACGCCCGATTCAAGCCTTTATTCTTCAATTCAAACAGGAACTCCTCCATGAATCTCACTCGCTTTCTCTTCTTTCAAATTCTTCATCTTTAAGCTTGCTAGGATCGTATCATACTCCCCCTCTTTAAAATGATTCGTCCTCGAATCCTGACAAATATCAGAAGGAGTATAAACAAAATCGATCTCATAATCAATCTCTCTGTTCGGTAGCAAACTTACACATCTCCGCACCACATCGCAGAACACATATCTTGCAACCAATGAAGTGGATATGAACGTGAGTATTTTGTAGCTCGAAGTCCCAATGAGTCAAACCTTTGTATAGAGAATGAATGAAGCATCTCTAGGCACCGTCACCTCATCAACATGCACATTGTAAGTTTCCACTTTGTTTACTTTTTTTTTTTTTTTTTTTTTTTTTTTTTTTTTTTTTTTTTTTTTTTTGGCCGAAAAAACTTTATTATTCCATTATTATCGAAAGACTTGGGGCCTCGTTAAAACCCTTGTGGGCCTACACAAGGTAAAAGAGTACCCCTACAATGGTAATAAAAAGTCTGGGGCAACCCTAACCTTTCTAATACAAAAAGGCCCTAAAATGGGGTTAAAATGAAATAAACTATAAAGCTGCCTAATAAAGCTAAAAAAACGAAAATAGCATAATTGCCCCCATTTGTTGCCACTAATGTAATTATCCAAAATATCTTCTTTGCCAACTTCCATTATCACCTGCCGAACACTGCTCTTCCTATTCACCATCATTATCACAATATTTGCTGGAATTGCTAGAATGACCCCCACCCAAGTTGCTTGCCAATTTCACCAGCCTGCCTTGCTTTTAATTTGCGCCCTCATTTGCTTCTTGAAAATCTACGAAACTGAGGAATTCCAATCCTATCGTCAAGTAATAAAGGTCTAATATAACGAGGAAGCTCGTTTACAACTTTAAATAGCTTTCTCTCTTTGTGCTCACGAGCCAACTTAGCTAACCCATCTGCCACCCGATTACCCTCTCGATAAATATGCATCACGTGCCAATCGTCCTTGAGAAGTCTTCTAATGCCTCTGAGGACGTAAATTAACTCCCATGCATCTACGGCTTTACGATAAATCATGTCGATAACTAATTTGGAATCTGACTCCACTTTAGCCTGTGTAAAATCCATCTCATGACAAATTCGCAACCCATCGAGAATTGTCTGGGCTTCTGCAAGAATGTGAGTACCTTGACCGTAAAAATTAGAAAAACCTCGAATAAAAGATCCATCGTGAGTCCGAATTAACCCACCACCGGAACATTCATCCCCTTTTCTTGAGTCGTCCGCGTTGACCTTGACTTGAAGTGGATTCGGAGGGTTCCACTTTATCCAGCCGCCCCTAGTCAATGGAGGTGACTTAACCTCCAAATTTAATTGTTGGATTATGAGGCGACCCATCAGTTTCATTGGGCGTTTTCCCAAGAAAGCGTCGTTCAAAGCTCGAAGATGTGAGAATATACTTCGAATAATAGTGGTCGTATTCATCGGAGTATCCTCGAAAATTGCCCTGCACCGACTTTTCCAGATCTCCCAACAACCGAAGATGAGAGTACCAAGCTCCATAAAACCGTCTTGAGTGTTAATACTAGCATCAACCATCCAAACATCAACTAGATGCTGCATAGACCCATAAACATAAGGTTTCTGCCAAATCCGTGCGTAATTACTCCAAACACCACGAACAATATCCGACTGAATGAATAAATGAGAAAGACTTTCTTGCTTGGGAGCAGCACAACACCGACATTTGGATGGAGTCATGCAGCCCCGACTTCGAAGAGCCAAGTCCACCGGGATCGCTCCATATGACAATTTCCAGAAAAATGCACCTATGTTATATGGAATTTTAGGATGCCAAATTTTTTTCGCCAAAGGATTCGGAGAAGCTTTGGAACGGATCAACTTCCAATAGTCAGCCACATTAAAATTCCCAGAAATCGATATTGTGAAGATTAATCTATCCTCAACCCTCTCATCCAGCTCAATAAGATCGAAGATCGTTTGTTGCTCCGGCTGCAGTTGAGGAGTAAATTGTTGCGGCTGTTCCTTAGCCTCCCTGAAAGAGATATATTGAGTTTCATCAAGACCTTCATTGTCGATCCAACGATCTCTCCAAAAATCGATATCCCCTTTTCCCACGATACATTTACTATAGTTCTCCAAGAGTTGTAGATGAGGAATAATTCTCGCCACAGTAAAGAAGCATGAGCTGGAATTTGGCTTTGAAAGTCATACCCGTATTTTGCTCTGGCGAACCGAGCCCAAAGCGTTTTACCTTCGAGGACCCGCCATGCCAACTTACCCGCCATAATCTTCTTAGTGTCTAGCAATGAGCGAAAACCAAGGCCACCTTCATCTTTCGGCTGACAGATAGTCGTCCAATTGATCCAATTAATCCCACATCCTTCATATTTACCCCATAAAAATTTACGAAAAAGGCCACTTTATTTAGCTCGGCATTAACTTCGTTACTTAGAAATATGTTTATCTAATTGCTAATGACTGAACTGAAAATGTTAAATTTCACCTTGTATAAGTGAAAGTGGTTGAAATTGATGTTATCATATGATTTCTTGTGTTCTAATCGAATATTTATTTTTTCCAGACTTATTTAATTATGAAAATATTGAATTCTCACCCAAAATTCAATAAGAAATTTAATTATGAAAATAACATAAAATTCATCTAGACTTATTTTACATTCTCCGTTCCTTAATAATCGTCATGTTTCACGTTTGCACAAATATTAAAGTACCCAACCAAATGCGTGTCTTGATTTTAGGAAAATACATAAGTAAAAAAAAACTTAAATAACTTTTATCATGTAATGATTTACAACATAGAGTTAATAATACTTAGAGTTGAATTAATTTTCTTCTAAAAAAATATACTTAGAAATAAATAATAAGGTTAAAAAAAGAAAATATTGGGAGTATCTTTCAATTTATTTTATGTTAATTAAAGCTTGTATATTGGTATTTTTTTTTTTTTGGAAATACCCTTAGGCCCCTTGGTTGATGAAATTAGCCAATATTATCTAAATAGTCATAATGTTTAGTTTGATATTTGGTAAGTTCTATTATTTTTCAAGTCGACCCTTCAAAATTGCACCTTGTATATCTGAAAGTGGTTGAAATTGATGTTATCATATGATTTCTTGTGTTCTAATGGAATATTTTTTTTTTCCAGGTCGAACTGTTTGATGGAGTGAAGGAACTTTACCGTGCAAGTGTTATATTTGTTGCCAATTTATGAAGTGGTATTCTAAAACAAAAATATACCCATTGATCTTTGTTATAAACATAATTAATTAATTAGTCAATTAATTAATTAAACAAATAAATAAAGAGAGAAAACACTAATTAAGATTTGAAAAAGTACAAACTCATTATTTAGGCTTATGTCAATGAAAGTTTGAACTAATGGCTGGTATCAAATCCTAATAATGTGTGGTATTGAGGAGTTGTCTCTAATAAATGTTAACTCCAACCGCGTCTCCTTAAGGTTAACTCCAACCACCATCACATATTTTTTTCTCAATATTTTTAATTATTATTTTATTTATCTCACCTAACACACTTAATTATTATTGAATTCTCATCCAAAATTCAATAAGAAATTTAATTATGAAAATAACATATAACTCATCTAGACTTATTGTACTTTCTCCGTTTCTTAATAATCATCATGTTGCACATTTGCACAAATATTAAAATACCCAACCAAACGCGTGTCTTGATTTTAGGAAAATACATAAGTAAAAAATAACTTAAATAACTTTTATCATTTAATGATCTATAAGTTATAACATAGAGTTAATAATATTTAGAATTGAATTAATTCTCTTCTAAAAAAATATACTTAGAAATAAATAATAAGGTTAAAAAAAGAAAATATAGGGAGTATCTTTCAATTTATTTTATGTTAATAAAAGCTTGTATATTTGTACTTTTTTTTTGGAAATACCCTTAGGCCCCTTGGTTGAGGAAATTAGCCAATATTATCTAAATAGTAGTAATGTTAAGTTTGATATTTGGTTAGTCCTATTATTTTCCATGTTGACCCGTCAAAATACTTGTGTCATGGCTAATCATGACTAATTGGGAGATAACTAAATGGACATTGAGAGGTCCAATTGTGCTATGATTAGTACATTAATGACAAAATTGTCCTTCTAAATTTCATTTTTTTGTCACAATGACATAGTACATTAATTTGTTTTAAATATAGTATAAAATAAAAATAAATAAATTTTAGAAAAATAGAAAAATTAATAAACAAAAACAATCAAAAATATTTACAAATATTGTTTTGAAAAAAAAGAATCAAAAAAATATTCGAAATTTTTATTTTTTTATTTTTATAAAAATAAAAATAATTTTTTTTGAAAAAAAAAAGGAAAACAAATATTTTTTCATAAAAAGAAATTCTAAAGAAATATATATTTTGAAAAAACCATTTTTTTCGAAAGAAAAGAGAAAAAAAATATATACATATTAAAAAGAAGAATAAAAACTACCATCTAAATAAGATCTAAAAAGACTCATTTTTCACTCCTACCTAAATTAAAATAAGAAAACTAATAAATAACCAGATCTTAAGTATAAAGAACTCTAAAGTAATAAAAACATTATAAATCCTTAATTAAAAACGTGCATAAATAAATTAGATAACTTGATCTTCAAGTCGACTTGTCGGTCACCCTTTAAATTGCACCTTGTATATGTGAAAGTGGTTGAAATTGATGTTATCATATGATTTCTTGTGTTCTAATGGAATATTTATTTTTTCCAAGTCGAACTGTTTGATGGAGTGAAGGAACTTTACCGTACAAGTGTTATATTTGTTGCCAACTTATGAAGTGGTATTCTAAAACAAAAATTTACCCATTGATCTTTGTTATAAACATACTTAATTAATTAATCAATTAATTAATTAAACAAATAAATAAAGAGAGAAAACATTAATTAAGATTTGAAAAAGTACAAACTCATTATTTAGGCTTATGTCAATGAAAGTTTGAACTAATGGCTCTACCAAGTACTAATAATGTGTGGTATTGGGGAGTTGTTTCTCATAAATGTTAACTCCAACCACGTATCCTTAAGGTTAACTCCAACCACCATCACATATTTTTTTCTCAATATTTTGTAATTATTATTTTATTTATCTCACCTAACACACTTAATTATTATTGAATTCTCACCCAAAATTCGATAAAAAATTTAATTATGAAAATAACATAAAACTTATCTAGACTTATTGTACTTTCTACGTTCTTTAATAATCGTCATGTTTCACATATGCACAAATATTAAAATACCTAACCAAAAGCGTGTCTTGATTTTAGGAAAATACATAAGAAAACTTAAATAACTTTTATCATTTAATGATTTATAACATAGAGTTAATAATACTTAGAGTTGAATTATTTTTCTTCTAAGAAAATATACTTAGAAATATATAATAAGTTTAAAAAAGAAAATATGGGGAGTATCTTTCAATTTATTTTATGTTAATAAAAGCTAGTATACATAGTGAGAAAGGACAATTCAGACACTTGTAATTGAGTTGATGTTACGGAATCCAAACATTTAACACTATTAAATAAGAGGTGCAAAAATGCGCACCAATAAAAAAAAGGAACCAAATATTCCTTAAAAATAGATCTAGCAAATTCAACGGAAAAAATAAATAAAATCTCAATAAATTTCAATGAAAAATGGATAATAATTTATTTAATATCTATGGGTTGGAGGATATGAGGTTTTTTAAAGTATCAAAGTTATCTCAAGCGGCATCAATTGAGTGTTTGATGCTTCATTTTAATACCTCTCTATTGGAGTTGCTCTAACGAGGAGATAAAAAAAAATTTCAAAATTTGATAACAAACATATCTTATAAAATAATAGTCCTACTATTTTAATGGGAGAATTATCTAATCTTGACTAATCTTATCTTGACAATTACCGAACGAGGCCTTAATGTTTAAGGAGCTTCATGTAATGATCATATTTTGTACTATATTTTAATTTAGGAGTCTTTACAAATAAGTCCATCAATGGGTACTTATTCATACAAGATCCAGACAATAAACTCCTTCACAAATAAGTCCACACATGGTCCAAATTTTTGTAAAAGACTAAAATAGCCCCTCATACTTTAATATGCTCTAATTTCATCGTTTAATTTAATTTAACCTCAATTTGACCCCAAATTTCATAAATTATTTAATTTTGACCCAAAATACATTTTTATGGACAAATTCGTATGTCACCGCCGTTGACTTTGTTTTTTCTTCCGGATTTTTTCGCCGGTTTCCGGCGTTGACTTTTTTTTTTCCTCCTGATTTTTCTGCCGCTGGTTTCCGGCGTTGACTTTTTCGATTTTTTTTTCTTTCTTTCTTTGTTTCTTTCCGTAACATCTGTTTTTTCGTTTAAACAACAGTATTGGTGTGATTGACAGTAATATTAACTATATTACTGTTAAATGAAGTAAAATTAACTATACTACAGTTTAACACAGTGATATTGCTATATTAATCTCTAGCACAGTAATATAAATACAACAAAACTCATTATTATTGTTCAATAGAGTAATATTACTATGTTGACCGTTCAACAAATGTAAACATAATAAAAAGCCAAAAGAATTAATATTACTGTGAGTGGCAGTAATATTACTATAACAACAGTAATATTACCGTAAACCACAGTAATATTATAATAATAGATAGTAATATTATCACGTTACTCCGTGAATAACTTAAACAAACAAAAAAACCCAAACAAAATAATAATATTGATGTGGTTGGCAGCAATATTACTATAACAACAGTAATATTACCGTCAACCACAGTAATATTATTGTGTTTACAATAATATTACAATAATAGACAGTGATATTATTACGTTACTCCATGAATAACTCAAACAAAACAAAAAACACAAAAAAATAATAATATGAAAAAAAGTAAAACAAATCAACGACTGTTCAAGACTGAATACCTATCATACTGTCAACGACAGTAATATAATTACGTTGACTTGTCAACAAATCAAACAAAATTAGAAAAAAAAATAACAAAAAAAAATAATAATAATATTACGTTAATTTACTATTAACGGCAGAACAATTACATAAATATATTGTCAACGGCAATACAATAATGTTAATGTACTGTCATTGACAGTATAATTACGTTAATTTACTATCACTGACAGCACAATTACGGTCAACGTTTAGCAGCGGACGTATAAAAAAATAAAAAAAGAAAAAAAGAAAAAAAACACTAAAAAAAGTTAACGCCGGAATCCGGCGGCGGAAAAAACACAAACCAGAAAAAAAAAAAATTGAAAAGTCAATGCCGGAACCCGGCGGCAAAGAAATGTTTTTTGAAAAAAAAAAAAGTTTTGAAAAAAAAAAGTCAAAATTGAATTTTTGTGCACAAAATTGATTAAATTGGAGTTACAATTAAGAATTGGGTATACAAGGTTGGGAATAATATTGTCATATACATGAGTGTTTCCTTTATTTATAATAAATATTAAATGGATGGGCTTATTGGTGAAAGAGATATAGCCCCTAAACCTAGAATAATAAAGATGTTTGGTTAGGGACCTATGCACAAAAACCCCTTTAATTTATGGGAAAATTATTGCCACCTCCCTGGGTTATAGTCAAATTACAAAAAGCCTCTCATGTTTGGGTAATTACAGCCACCCCTCAACTATGTATTAACTTATGAAAAGACCCTAAAATTTAGGTATGATAATTCGGTAAAACCGAACCGAAATTTCGAACGCCAATATTTCATACCGTTTACCGAATTAAATATACTATTTGGTTCGAAAAATAACCGAATTACATAAATTTTATGTAAACATATTTGGAAAGAGCGGGTGGCCGGAATTACCCAAACAAGTGGAGTTTTTTCGTAATTTGGTCATACCTCATGAGGCGGCCGTAATTTGCCCTTAATTTATACTAGTTAAATTAATGCTTATGAATATTTATTTACTTAGTGAACACACCTAAAAACTATTTTTGAGGGCGCCGCTTTCAGAATGCACCTAATATAAGTATTTTCGTGTGCACGACCCCTGAAACCTTTGCAACATATAGCGCACACTCTAATACCAAATATCCCTACTTCTGCTGCCGGATGTCCATTCCTACTGTAATTTTAGACCTCATTCGGTTACCAACATAAAATTAAATCATCTAATAAAACTAGATTATATTATTGGACATTCAATGATTCAATAAAATAAAATTTGCCTAGAAGGCAGTATATGATAAGATAATATTTGCGAATCGATCGGACAAGTTATTGAGATACCAAACATCAAACATAGTCCAATTATTTAGTTAATCGTGACTAATCTCACCAACCAAACGAGGCATGGATGTATTCTTTTTATTCGACTATAACCCATTCTTGTAATTAGTTGTAACAATTAAATTCATTTGACTAAAGAATTGTACTGCAGAAATCATGCTTAGTAGACCCCCCCAACCCAGGGTTTTCTCCCTATAAAACCAGTAATCCTTCAACAGCTAAAATCATTCCAAACTTGTGTAGAGAGAGTTTAATTTGAAATTAGATGGTTTTGCAGAAGGGTTTGTTATGTGTTTTAGTGTGTGTGCTGTGTTTTTCGGGTTTCTTCGTATGCGATGTTGAGGGCGAAGAGAGAGTAGTTGAGGGCATTGTTCGTATCGATGGGAGTCGTCCGATAGCGGAGACCAATGAGAACTTCATATGTGCAACAGTTGAGTTTTGGCCACCTGAAAAGTGTGATTATGGAAGTTGTGCCTGGGGAAACTCTTCTCTCCTCAATTTGGTATCGATCTATATCTATCATTTTTTTATATTGTTTTTTTTTTGACCTAATTTATTAAATAAATACCTAATTATAGTTAAACCTTTATAAATTAATATAGTGGGGACTAGTAAAATTCTATTAATTTAGTGAAATATTAAATTATCGAACTAATAATTTAGTAGGTTTTTATCGAGTTGGGACCAGAAGAAACTATTATTTAAGCGAGGTTATTAATTTATCGAGGTTCTACTGTATTAATTATATACAGATATGCATGTGATTGTTATTCTTGATTGATTTTGTTTCATGTTTTGTTGGAACAGGATCTTAATAATGTTGTCCTCTTCAATGCAGTAAAAGGTATTACGCAAGTAGAAATGTTAATTATTTATTGGGGATTTAATTTGATGAAATTAAATTATGGTAGAAATTAATTAATTGAATTAATATGAATTTAATATATGATGCAGCGTTTTCACCACTGAGGATAAGATTAGGAGGAATTTTGCAAGATAGAGTGATATATCAAACAGACCGTACAGAAGAATGCAATCCATTTGTGTACAACACTTCTCAACTCTTTAATTACACTTTGGGTTGTCTCTCCTTGGACAGATGGGATGAATTAAACTCCTTCTTCACTCGTTCCCGGTAATAAAATATTAGTAATTACCATGTCTAATTAAATAAATTAAATTCCCACCTTCAATTGCAATCCCCATATTAAATTGAAATATTATTAAAAATGGGCTATTTGACAAACACCCCTAATTGAATTTTGATTTTTTGATAAATTCATTTGTTTGAGCAGATATTTGTTATAAATTAAATTGATTCTAATTATCCAAAATGGCCCTATTTACTATTACTGAAAATTACGATATTATATTATCTGGAAAAATCCATTAAATTTTTGGTAGATATGCAAATCCCCCTATACTCTCCCGCATCTCACACCATCCCCTATTATCTCTCATTTCACATGTGTACGTAATTCTAGTTTAGGGACTATATGCCAAACACCCTTCATTAGGATTTTAATTCTTGATAAATCATTTATTTATAAATAATATTTGAGATAAATCCAATGGGCCTGAAAAACCATATATGCCCCCGCTAACTATTAATTAGTATAATTATTTAAGTTTAAAAAAATAAACCCATAAACTACACCCAAATCTTCTCCTAAAATTATTCCCCTCATCACGTCAATTCAGTTTTTTTTCCTTTTCTTTTTTATTTTGTTTAATGGTTTTCTTTATTTCGATTTAAAATAAAATTTTGTAATTATTTTATTATTATTTTTTTATTTTTTTTCGGTTTTTTATTTTAATTTTATTTTAATTTTATTTTTTTCTTATTTATATATTACATGTTTTTTTATTTTAATTTAAAAAAATGGTTTTGTTTTTATTTTCGTTTTATCGTGGTTTTTCTTTTTTCTGAATTTCAATTTTTTTTATGATTTTTTTTATTTTCATTCCAGTTTTTTTAAATAAAAAGCACTATTTATAAACATGAAAACTACTCTGTATAAACAACTATATAAACATGAAAAACCACTCTGTATAACAAGTATATAACATGAAAACCACTATGTATAACGACTACGTAAACTTGAAAACCACTTTGTATAACAACTATGTCAACATAAAAACGACTATGTATACACTGTAATATAAAAATATGTACAAAATTTAATGAAAATCACAATAAAATTGTTGAAAACACTATAAATTTATCAAAGACGAAGCCTGACATTATGAAAACCACTCCGTATAAACAACTATATAAACATGAAAACTACTTTGTATAAAACAACTATATAAACATGAAAACCATTTTATATACACAACTATATAAACATCGAAAATCACTATGAATTCCAACAAGAAAACATCAAAAATTCTGCGAAAAAGAAGATATAAAACCACTATAAAGGACACTCCGTATATGTTACGGTTATTGCTCGTACAATCACCATTCTTGATGGCGCATTGTTGCTGATGTATTGAAAGAATTTTGCAGTAGCCGTCCACGAGCTGTGGTATTAAAACACATCAGACCAAGTTCAACTTCACACACATATACAGGAAATGAAAAATCGAAAATAAAAAATCTTATAAGTTAATTACGCCATTGGAAAGGCTCTCATTTTGAATGCAACAAAATAGGTTCAAATCACATAACAAAAAAAGAAACCACACAACATTTGTATCAACTGCACATAATTCATAACCACATGACATTTTCAAAACCACATAATTAAATTATGCACAAATCACAACACCATACTTGAAAACCCAAAATAAGAGATACAACACAGATCATTAAGTGGTTTCAAATAACAACACAAACAAAATAACTTGGTTATAATATATGCAGACTTTAGAGATATGTAATTCATGATCAGAACCACTTACAACTTTTTTTTTCGATTTCAAATAGCCAGCACCTACATTACCTACTTAGCACAGTAACAATAATGAAAACCACTAAAGATAATACCATTGAACATAGTCAGGACATGTTCATAATTAACACATCATAACGAGAAATTGACGACGACGACGAATCAGATACAAACACATACACAATCTGCTTGCAATGATGGTTTCTTATTAAGAAGCACAACAACACAGAGTCACACACAAAAACCTGCAAGCAAAATCGGTATATATTGACAAAAAAAAAATGCCTAAATAATCAAAAAGCCATATCACAAATTGGAAAAGTATTTCCCACTGCAAATTATCCATTTACTTAATTCCTAATCCAGACAATCAAACCAAACATCAATAATTAACCCCCAAAAAAGAAAACTAACATGTTCTAAAGAGCAAAAAAAAAAAAAAACAAACTAAAATTCCACAATTTGAACTGTTGACCAACCAACCGACAACATCTAAACTAAGAACTACCAAAATTTTCACGCAATATTTAAAAACTAAGGTGGTGTTTGCAAATGATTATTTAAAAGCAGAAGTTAGTGATTGTGATTTGAGTTAATTTTAAGTGTTTATTTCTAAAAGCTGGGGTGTTTGCAAATATTTCGGAAAATGAACTAAAATTGAAAAAGCAGGGTTAAGGGTGCTTTTAAAAAAATAGCTTAAAGCAGATTATTTTAAGAGAAGCAAAAGCAAAAGTTGATTTTGCAAACACCTAAAAACAGATTATGAGCAAAAAAAACCGCATAATCACTTTCAAAAAGCATTTGCAAACACCACCTAAATCTCACAAAAAAATTCTTCCAAGCCAAAAAGTACCTTCCATGGTGCGAAATCCATGAATCTCCGACCCAACAAGTCGACCCGGTAGAGTGTTAATCTCCATCAATCGATCATTCGATACAAAAAACACTGTAAATTCATGATTAAACCGATTGTACTCAATCTCATGTAGCTAATCAATAATCAGGTAACCTTTCGTTTTTTTTTTACCGTTTATATATTAATCCGGCGGAAAAACGTATAGTGAGAACAAAAAAAGAAGATGAAAAAAGGTGAGTCAAAACAGTGGGCTTGCTGCTTTTGAGAGTGACCGATCAATGGCGAGCAGCGATTGGAAATGTGTCAGTACCTTTTCAACTTTATAATTGCAAATTTTACGTTTTTATGTTTTTTAATTGTCTTATAGCGGCTACAGTTAATAGAAGAGAAAGAAAAGAAATCTGAGGAAAAAAAGAAAATAATAACATCATGAGTTATAGGGTTAGTAAAGGGTATAATAGTGAATTAAATTATTTATAATTAATTAAATAATATTTTGGATTTATCTTAAAAAAAAAAAAAAAAAAAAAAAGTTAGACCTCTCTTAATTAGACAGTGCATATGAGGGGTGTTTGTGAAAGAGCAAAATCCCTTTAGTTTATGCTTTCCCAATTTTTATATTATTTATAATGATTTTTTTTACAATTTAAAACAAAAGTTGTTTTTTCTTTCTTAAGTTTTTTAAATGGTTTGTATGTAAAAACAATTGAAATCCACTACATATTCATCGAAAACCACTAAATTTATCGAAAACCATTATGAAATTAAAGTAAAATTTACTATAAAATAAGCATAATCCACATTAATATTAACGTAATCCACTACATGTTCATAAAAAACCACTCTGTATATAACAATTATATAACATGAAAACCACTGTGTACAACATCTATGTAAACATGAAAAGTACATAAATTATATGATAATAAAAATAGACATATAAAAAAACCCCATTGTACTTTTCTAATTAAGATATAAAAAAAAATAGTTAAAATATTTAGTCTAAACAAGAAAATAGGGCCGGGTGTTTCTTTTCTTTTTTTTTCAATTCTAACCCATTATTTCTTTCAATCAAACACAAACTTACCGACCCCGTAAGAAGAACTTGGCCAAAAATAGAAACATTTAACGATGAGGAGAGAATCATGTTCTAAATGTTAAACTATTTTATGTGATTAGATTATATAAACGATGAGAAGAGAGTCTAGTTCAATTTTTTTTTATGCGTTTTAAGTATTAACAAATAATATTTAGAGATATATTACACTAAATCTAAAAACCGATTTATTCCCGATATTTAAACACTGATAAAAAATAGTTAAAATATTTATAAATATAAGAATTTGTTAGAAAATTGTAAATCTCATTTGTGATTTTTCTAATAGCTAAGAAACAATATCTTTCTTTAATTGCGAGACCCCCCTGGTATTTGTGTCTTTTTATGTTACGTCAACACTCAAATGAATAATGGGCCACAATATATTGTGTAATTGGATCCTTGTGAACAAATTATAATTCATTGTATAATTACATGTTAATGTTCTTGAATGAGTTCATTAATTTTCAGGGCAATATTTACTTTTGGACTAAATGCGCTAAATGGAAAAACGGTGGAGGAAGGTAATACTAGTTTTGGTCCGGCCAATGCTACACTTGTTGCCAAGGGTAGTTGGGATTATTCGAATGCTGAATCGCTTATTCGTTACACTGTCAACAAGGGTTACAATGTGTTTGCTTGGGCTCTTGGTAAGAAATATCATCACACTCTACTCACGTTTATTGCACAATATATGCATGAAAAAGTTATAATTTTGATATTGTAGATTTTTTCTTATTAAGTGTCGCTTTCGATTTTCTAATAGGTCAAACATTTTGTCTAATTTTAACCTAACATTAATAACATATATATAAATGAAGTAATTTAAAAAAAATGAAGTCATTAATGATTAAAGAAAAGGATAATACAAAGGTCAAAAATGGGTAATTTTATAAAATAAAAATTATTATTCCTTCAAATCAAGACTATCTAATAATAATATTTTTCATAATTAATTAATTAGAGAGCATCACAAAGGACGCTAAACAAACGGAGGGTGTACGTACAAGTAAAAAAGAGGTTTTCGTTTAATCCTACAAATGTAGGTAATTATCATTGTGATGCAAAACAATAAACTCATCAAGTATGTGCTTTAATTTTTTATTTTATTTTTTGTTTCCATATTGCCAAGAATATTTCGCATGCATATTTCCTTGAATTAATATAAAAGAATTATGAGATCAAACTTCTAAATTTATTGGCAGGGAATGAATTAGGTGGTATCGCAATAGATCTATTCGTGGATGCAGACCAGTATGCCCGGGACACAATTGTTCTATGCCGATTAGTAAGAGAAATTTATCGAGCAAAGATAAGAGCCCCACAGATCATGGCTCCTGATGATCTCCTCGAACCGGATTGGTTTCAGAAATACCTAGAAAAATCACAAGGCTCACTAAATATAATTAGCCAACACATCTATAATCTTGGCGCAGGTATATATATATATATATATATATATATATATATATAGAGAGAGAGAGAGAGAGAGAGAGAGAGAGTTAAATCTCTATAATTAATGATTTATGATGATTTTGTATATATATAGGATCTGATCCGGACCTTATAAATAGAATACTCGATCCAACGGTGCTGGATATTGCAGCAATTCCGCTACGGATCCTCCAGAACCTTCTGAAAGAAACAGGTACATCCGCGGTTGGTTGGGTTGGCGAGTCTGGAGGAGCTTATAATAATGGTCGTGATGGAGTAACAAACACCTTTGTCCTTAGTTTTTGGTACGTCATATAAACTTACTTACACACATGCACAGTGGCGAATCCAGAAATTTTATCAAGGGGGTTCGAATCCAGGATTTCTGCTAAGGGGTTCGAAAATGTAGAATAAAAAATTTAAATATCACTTTATAAAAATACTTACTTACACGCATGCATGCTTGAAATATTTATATATTATATATTTTAATGTTGATGATTGTATATATATATATATATATATATATATATATATATATATATATATATATATATATATATATATATATATATATATATATATATATATATATAGGGTAAATTACAAACACCCCCTGAGGTATGGTTAAATTACAAAAACACCCCTCTTGTTTTGATAATTACAACCACCCCCTCAGCTCTTCAAATTTAGTGGAATCTTCGAGATCATATGAAATATTATCACTTTTGTACCCGTTTTATACAATTCAAACTCTACAATATGAAGTAAGATGATCATAATATGTGATTTTTAGCTTGTGTATATCAGTTTGTAGTGCAACGGAAACTGTATTTTTACACAAAATGAATACAAACTAGAGCACATTACACGGAATCTAGATGATTATATTGAATTTGGCACAATAAGGGTGGAGGTGTAAGAAAAAAATCATAGTTGAGGGGGTATATGTAATTATCCAAACAAGAGGGGGGTTTTTGTAATTTGACCATACCTCAAGGGGGTTTTTGTAATTTACCCTATATATATATGAATTAACGGATGAGTTAACTAAATATGTATATATATAGGTATTTGGACATACTGGGTTTGGCAGCAACTTATGACACAAAGGTGTTTTGTCGACAGACATTAGTTGGAGGCTACTATGGTTTACTTGACACCGCCACTTTTCTTCCGAATCCCGATTACTACAGGTTTATATGGACCGCGGATATCCTATTATTATTTATGCCGACCGTCACACACACGCACACACATATATGTATATATATAGAAAATTTCTTTAATAGTAATTTATTTATGGGAGGTGATATTTGTGGAAGCAAAATTACGAATGCGGGTTTAAACAATTCACTCTCTACCTATCTTTCTCTTTCTACAATTTTATTTTTAATAGCTTTTATATTAGAAATCGTTCCAAACCCGATGTTATTGTAACGATTTGTAAAGAAAAATGAGTGCATCGAGTGAGGATCGAGATACGGAACCCAATGAGGTAAAATTTGTTCGTTTTGGTTTAGGTGTGGAAACGGCTTTCACACGCCCGTTTTGGACGTGGAAAAATCAAAAACCCAACATTAACAACATCCCCAATCGCGATTTTCACATGATTAACCACAAAGTCAATATATATAACTAGGGGTGGGAACGAGTCGAGCTCGGCTGTTTTGGTCAGCTCGAGCTCGAGCAAATTTTGACGAGCTCGAGCTCGGGCTCATTTAATTTTTTTTATTATTATTTAATTTTTTATTAAGAATTATTTATAGTAAAATAAAAAAATTATAAAATAAATAATAAACTCTAGTTATATTTTATTTTTATTTTTCTATTGTTATTATTATTATAATATTTTATATTATTATGAATTATCTAAGTAATATAAATTTGTTTTTATTTAAATTCTAGAAATATTAATTATTATAGAGTATTTACTATTTAGTTAATAATAATAATAATAATAATAATAAGAATAAGAATAAGAAATATTACTATATCTATATAAAATAAAAAAATAAAAAAAGCAGCTCGCAAGCTGGCTTGCGAGCTGACGAACAAATAAATTTGGGCTCGTGTTCGAGCTCGTCCGAAGCTCGAGCTCGAGCTCGAAAAACCCGCGCTCGAGTTCGAGCCTTTGTCGAGACGGCTCGTTGAGTTTGCGTGCCGGCTCGGCTCGTTTACCGCTCCTATATATAACTACTTTAGATGATTAATTACCTTTCAAATTGACGAGATTTTCAGATTTGGAAGGATTTGTGACAAAGGTTGAGGGATTTTGTAAATTTTGGGACTTTCGGGGATTTTGAAATTTGGGTGGATTTGAGGGTTTTTAGAGAGAGAAAGACAAGACTATCATAATAACATGTAATTTTGCTACCATATAAATCACTTCAGTTTATTCATTAATGATGAGCTAATTATTTTGTAGCGCGCTTCTTTGGCACCGTTTAATGGGAAAACATGTTTTGCGGACGAGATTTGAAGGAAGTAGTAAGATTCGTGCATATGCTCATTGTGCAAAGAATCCTGTAAGTTCTTAACATATAGAAACCTTCTCCTTTTTTTCCTTTTTTATTTTTAGTTTTTATGTGACAGTGTCTCGTTACAAAATTATAATATTATCTTGACATTTTATTATTTTATATAATTTTTCATACTTCGGATCTAATTTACTAATTTAGAGCAATTCAATGCTAAATATCAAAATTGAATTATCAAATATTTATTTGATATTTGAAATAATATTTAAGTATTAATTAAAATTCATCTACTCCAACCATGCTTATCAAATTAAATATCAATTGGAAGTTTATGAGTGATTTTACTTGTATTTGTAATTGTCACGTGTGAACTTGTGATTGGATGTTTAGATAGTTACATTTTTTATAACTCAATTTCCGGCAAGTATATTTACATTCCAAGAGGTGAATTATCAAAATATAACACTCATTTATATACCCATTGGAATTAAAAAAAAAAAAAAAGGTCTTTACAAATAAGTCCATTAGTGGGATCTTATTCATAAAGAGATCTACACAATAAACTCCTTTAAAATAAAGTCCACACATGGTCAAGATTTTTGTAAAAGACTAAAATAACTCCTCATACTTTAATATGCTCCAATTTAATCCTTTAATTTAATTTAACCTCAATTTGACTCCAAATTTCACAAATTATTCAATTTTGACCCAAAACACATTTTTATGGACAATTTCGTCCGTCACCGCCGATGACCGCCGGTCAACCGCCGTTGAATGCCGGTCTCCGGCGTTGACTTTATTTTATTTTATATTGTCCGCCACCGGTTTCCGGCGGTCAGGCTTTTTCAATTTTTTTTCTTCTTTCTTTCTTTCTTTCTTTCTGTAACATCTCCTTTTTCAGTTTAAACAACAATATTGTTGTGATTGACAGTAATATGAACTATATTACTGTTAAACACAGTAAAATTGACTATACTACCGTTTAACATAGTAATATTGCTATATTAATCTCTAGCATAGTAATATTAACACAACAAAACTCATTATTATTGTGTAATAGAGTAATATTACTATGTTGACCGTTCAACAAATGTAAACATAATAAAAAGCCAAAAGAATCAGTATTACTGTGAGTGACAATAATATTACTATAAAAAAAGTAATATTATCGTCAACCACAAAAATATTACAATAATAGACAGTAATATTATCACGTTGCTCCGTTAATAACTGAAACAAACAAAAAAACCCAATAAAAATAATAATATTGATGTGGCTGACAACAATATTACTATAGAACGGTAATATTACCGTCAACCACAGTAATATTATTGTGTTTACAGTAATATTACAATAATAGACAGTAATATTATTACGTTACTCCGTGAATAACTCAAACAAAACAAAAAATCCTAAAAAATAATAATATTGATGTGCTTGATAGTAATATTATTGTGTTTACAGTTATTTTATTCTCAACGATAGTAATATAATTACATTGACTTGTCAACAAATCAAACAAAATTAACAAAAAATAACAAAAAAAAATAATAATATTACATTAATTTACTGTCAACGGCATAACAATTACATAAATGTATTGTCAACGGCAGTACAATTACGTTAATGCATTGTCATTGACAGTATAATTATGTTAATTTACTGTCATTATTGTCAACGTTTAGTTGTGGACGTAAAAAAAAAAAAAAAAAAAAAAAGTCAACACCGGAGACCGGCGGTCAAAGCCGGAATCCAGCGGCGGAAAAAAAACAGACGAGAAGAAAAAAAAAATCGAAAAGTCAAAGCCAGAATTCGGCGGCAAAAAAAGTTTTATGAAAAAAAAAAGTTTTTGAAAAGAAAAGGTCAAAATTGGATTGTTGTGGTCAAAATTGATTAAATTGGGTTAAAATTAAGAATTTGGTGTAAATGGTTGGGGGTTATTTTGTCATATATATGAATGTTTCTTTTATTTATAATAAATATTAAAGTAATGTGCTTATTGGTGAAAGAGAAATAGCTCATAAATCAAGAATAATAAAGATGCTTGATGAGAGACTTATGAACAAAGACCCATTAAAAAATTATATTTTTTACTGTATAAATGATGGTTAATTGTTTGAATAGCATGTTTAATAACCTTACTGGAATTGCTCTAAAATGTGTTGTTGTTGGCAATAAGTCCTCGCATTTCAGTTGTGCCACCATGGCTGGATTAATCTGTATAGCCACAGTTGATTCAAGTTAATTAAACTATGGACACAACTGAAATAATTGACCTAATTAATTTGTAACTGTTAGTTACAAAATAGGGTAAAGTTCATTTTACCTATCTTAACTATACCCAACATATAAAACACCCTCTTATATTTTCAAATTGTACCAAACTAGCCCCTCCAGATTTTGGGTCAACGTTAAAAATCTAACTCCGTTAGTTTTATTGTCCAATTACATTTATACCCTTTAATATACCAGCTGTACACCGTCAATATATTTTTTCATCACCCTCCATCTTCTTCCTTCGTTTTCTTCTCGTAAATTCTTCTACGAACACCATGTCTTCTTCCGCAGGTGTGCCAGATAATTTTGCTACCGAGAGTAGGGTTTATTTATTTTTTAAATAGATCTAATGGAGAAAGATTATTCTTTCTTTTTGATATTGGTGGAAGAAAATGATTATAAAAAAAAGAAAAACAAAAAAAAAAAGTTTCAACTAGTGCATAGTTCATTCCTCCTTAAATTTAAGAAGTTGGATGATCTCTGATTTGTTGGAGTTCTGGGGAAAAAAATGTTGTGGTGTGGAGAACAAGCGGTAAAATAGTTGAAATTTTAGTCCAACTATAATAAATGTTAAAAAAAGAAAAAATCAACACGCTACGTCAGCATTTACTAACAGATTGTAAACGTCAGGGGTGTAATTAATTGTAAACGTCAGGAGACATTTTATATGTTGAGTATAGTTCAGGTAGGTCCAATAAACTTTACCCTACAAAATATAAAAAATATGTAGCTATCCTTTATTTTACATGCACGATGCATTTATAAAATTTCCAAAGTCCCACACTTTATACTAATGAGACTTGATTTTGAACGTAACATATATGACACGATGTTGCAGCATGGAGTTGTTGTATTGCTCATAAACCTAGACGGCAACACAACTGCCGAGGCAAAGCTTTCATTGTTCGAAAATGATGACGGTGAACGGCTATTTGATTTTAGACAAGAGTACCATCTCACCCCTTTGGAAGGGAACATACAAAGCAAGACCGTTTTACTCAACGGTAAACCATTGATCTTCGATTCATCTGGTGGTATACCTATCATGAAACCCGTTGAGGTTTTTGGCTCCGGGCCAATAAATGTGAGTCCGCATTCCATTGTTTTTGTTCACATTTCGAATTTCACATTCAAAGCGTGCCCATCCTCTGGCGTCGAAGTACCTTGATATCCGTGTTCCGTATCGTTGTGTTTTATTATGTACCGTGATGTAATGTGTGGTCGAATAAGATGCAAAGACCTTTGTTTCTATACGTTTGAATCATAGTTGAACTATATATAAATTTCAACTCAGTTATATATATATATATATATATATATATATATATATATATATATATATATATATATATATATATATATATATATATATATATATATATATATATATATATATATATATATATATATGTATATATATATATTGGGTGCTTTTCGTATTTTTATTTCTACCAAATTTTCAATTAATCGTTGATTCACACTCATCATGTCAATGATATCATGTTGATGAATAATGAATGAAAATGAACAACATTGTTATGTATTATATTGTATTTGTAAGGGGCCAGTTCATCTAGAAAACTTGTATCTAAATTTTTGGGTTGATTACGAACATCCTGCAGAGGTAGGAGTGTAAATGAGACGAGCCAGTTCGCGAGTTTCAGGAGCTCACGAGCCCGAGCTTTTGGACGAGTCGAGCTCGAGCTTAATTTCAATTGTTCGACAACCTATTTTTCTATATATCTTTTTAATTTTATATATATTAATAATATATAGTAATGGATACTATTAATAATAAATAAAAAATATTAAAATTATTTTTCTAATTGAAAAAAAATTAATAAGACAAATATATTATCAGACTATACATTAGCATTCGAATAAAATAATAGATTTTACTTTATTAGTTAGTTTTTAAGTCTTTTAGTTTGTTATTAGATCGAAGAAAAGAAAATTGAAATATGAACACAAAATACAAATAAAAAAAGTGGAATATGGTCAGTACTGAGTAGACAACCAAACGAGTTTCCCTTAGGGTTTTTGGTCTTCTATCTTCAACTTCAACGGTTTCTCTTTGGATTTTACTTTCAATTCTTCGAATAACAAAATCAATATAAATTACATATAATAAAAGGCAGATTATTATTCTAGCAAAATGGTAGAGTGTGTTAATGACTTTTTAAAAGAAAAGTTCAAAGGCAGCCCAATGAGGTGGTTTGTGCAACCGACGGCTGAGGTTTGTGCACACGTGACCGTGGTTCCTGTTCAACACTCCAAAGTTAAAAGGATATACAAGGGTAGGCAATCTTCAAAAAATTCTTCGTATTTCGTTTTTGAAGAATAGGTGAATGTTTGACCCAAAATTTAGTACTTTTTTTCTCTACTTGTATAGCAACAAAAAAAAAATCATCTGTTTTTTCAAATTTTACAGAGATTAAGGATGATAGTGGTGTCACAAAGGTGCGCTGCAACCACTGTAAAAAGCTATTTACAAGGAACAAGACTAGTTCAACAACTCAATTCCATAGGCACTTGCAATCATGTCGTCTTTTTCAAAAAGAAAAAGCTGCACGGGATAAGGAGAAATTTTCACAAATGCAAATTAATTTTCTTCCAACAACTGTAGAGCTATACTCTTTTCCAGCATTACATGATGGCAAATTTGATATGAAAAATATGAAAGAGGCGGTAGCTCATTGGATTATGATGCATGAGCATCCTTTCTCCATTGTAGAAGATGAAGGATTTAATTTGATGCGGAGATTGAGAATGCCTCAGTGGAGATCATTTACTAGAACCACAGTGAAAAATATTTGTGAATGTGTATGACTTGGAAAAGAATCAGCTAAAAATTGTATTGAAGAATATGAACAAATCAGCCTTACTACAGACTGATGGAAGTCGAAGAATTAAAAGATTGAGTACATGGTCATAACTGGTCAATGGATTGATCAAAGCTGGATTTTACAAAAGCGTATGCTCAATTTTGTCCATATTCCACCTCCTCGACGGGGCCTTGATATTGCAAATGAAGTTTGGTGGTGCTTGGAAGAACGGGAAATCGATTCTAAGGTTCACATTGTATCTGTTGATACCGCTTCAGCGAATGATACTGCAATTGCCAACTTAATTTTTTTTTGTTAATCGAAAGTAAAAAAAAAAAACTACTTTGTGGAGGAAGTTTGTTCCATGTCAGGTGTTGTGCACATATTCTAAATTTGATAGCACAAGATGGTCTTTCTCAGATTAAAGACATTATTGAAGTTGTTCGAGATAGTGACGAGTATATTCGACGATTAGATGCACAATTGAAGGTATTCTTAGAGATTGTGAAATAAATGGAACTCAACATATGCGATGTTAGCAACTGCTATTAAATTTAAAAGACGTGTTTCCCCGTTTTCAGACGAGAGCCTCATTTTGAAAAATGCCCAACTAATGAAGACTGGAAAAAAGTTGAGAAAGTGTGCTCGGTATTGGAGTTGTTCTGGACAACTACACATCTCATTTCTGGAAGTGATTGTCCAACCTCAAACTTATTTCTTAATGAAGTAAGTAGAGTGAAGGTAATGTTGGGTCAAAAGTCATCACATACTGATTCTTTCATCCAAGACATGTTCAAGAAAATAAAAATTAAGTTTCATAAGTATTGGAGGGAGTCTGATTTACTTATGTATGTAGCAGCTGTGTGGGATTCTAAATGTAATATGATGGCACTTGAACTTTGTTTTCCCAAGATTTATGGGCCACTACAAGGCGAGAGTCGAGCTGGGAAGTAGGAAGGGGATGTTTTCAGATTTACTAGAGTAAAAGTTTTGAATCTTTATATGGTTGGTAAGAGTATGTTGATTATTCGAAGTCCGTGGAATCTGCTCAACCACAAAAATCCGATCTTTATATGTATCTTCAAGAAAATTGTTATATGTCTGATAAAGAAGATTGATGAGAATTTGACTTGGAGTGGTGGAGTGTTCATGCCTTGAAGTACAAGATATTATCAGTAATAGCGAAAGATATTTCAGCCATTCCGATCACCACAGTTTCTTATGAGGCTTCTTTTAGCGCTGGAAGCAGAGTAATCGACAAATATCATGCCTATTGGCACTGTATACAGTGCAAGTTTTGATGTGGAGGAAATTGGTTGAGAAAAACATTTGGTATAAAAAATAAGTCTAAGCTAAAATTACAATGATTGATTGAATTATTCATTATTTCTATGTCTTTGTATACTAATGTTTTTATTTTGCATTGCAGAATGATAAGAAAGCCATACAAGTCTTTCTTCCGGTTGATGATGAAGTTTCAAAATCATGATTGACGTGGATTTTTTGTTGCATTAGTAAATTTTGTGTTGCCTTAGTTGTTCTATATCATAATGACAAGAAAACAATATTGTGTGTTTGCTACTAAGTTGGTTCATCTTTTTTGCAGATTTAAAAAACGTATTTTTCGTAACTGGTTTAGAGTACACAAGTATAAGCTGCCAAGTTTAGAGTGTTAGATTTATTACGTGTGTACTGTGTAAAGTGTTGTAACAATTTATAGAAACATAATTAAAAAGAAAAACAAATTTAATGTGGTTCAGATACAGTTGGACCCTACATCCACGAGGATCTGCAAAAACGAATATCCTCTATTTTAGTTTTACAAGCACAATATTAGGCATTAAATAATAAACTAAACACTCTCACTTTATCTTGACACCGTTCTTGTGCCATACTCAAAACTAGTGAATCCGATTATGCTAGCCTCCCTCTGTTCGATTGAACTTCTTTCAATGTTGAATCCCTTCAGTCTGTGGATCAATCTCCTCTCAAGATCTGTTTAAGTCCTTCTCCCGAATAAGATCGCATATATTTTCTATTAACATGTCTCACGACTGAGCAATGAAAACGAGAGTAAAAAATATTTTCTCTCATAATAAAGGCACACAAATATAAGAGGTCTGGTGCTCCTTTTATATGATTTGGAAAATCTCATGTACAAGAAACCTTTTAGGTTAACAATCACATATAAAGAAATGTATGGGATATACTTAATAATAATCCTATCCTAATCAAACTATTATGTCCATATAAAATAAATACCCAATTAATGACAAACAAGGAAACCAATAAAATAAGAGTCCATGAAAAGGGAATTAAATGTACAGTGGTCCAAATAAATAAAAAATGATAAATTACACCAACACCTTCGAAGTATGCTTAAATAACTTTGATGTCCATGTGGTATTGATAATTACACTTACCCCTGAAACATAGTTAGAAACTCTAATGGGATAATGCATTGGATAAGTTATTCCGATATTGTTCTAACGGACTATTAGCTTCAGGAAGTGGTGGAAACAACGAAGAGTTATAATCCTATTAGCTTCAGTTAAGAAATGTTGGGGGAGCCATGTTACCCCCTAACTTTTTTGTTGTCTCCACCACTTCCTGAAGCTAATAGTCCGTTATAACTCTATCGGAATAGCGTATCCAATGCATTATCCTATTAGAGTTTCTAACTATGTTTCAAGGGGGTGAGTGTAATTATCGATATCACAGGGACCTAGATGTTATTTTAGCATATCAGGGGTGTGGGTGTAATTTACCCTAAAAGAATCAGTCTTCCAAATAAACTCATCCCCATATGTTATGTCTGAAATACCCTTCATAATATATTTTTTATCAATTCCATCCATTAGATTCTAACTTTCTCAATATTACACGTTGATCTTGGATTTAAACAGGTATATCACACTAACCCCCATTTTCATAATTTTTTGAAGAATTTTTTTTTCTGCATTGTTTTTTTCCGGCCAAATTCCGGCGTTGACCTTTTTTTTCATTGAAAACTAACTTTTTCTGAATTTGTTTTTTCCGACCGATCAACCGCCATTGACCGCTGGTCTCCGACGTTGACTTTTTGTCTGATATAGTAATATTGAATACCAAACAGTAATATTACTAATATTACTGTCACAAACAATAATGTTATTAATATTACTGTTCCGACAATAATATTATTGTTTGGGAGAGTAATATTATGAATATTACTTTCCTGAACAATAATATTATTGCATGAGACATTAATATTACGGTCGGAGACAGTAATATTACGGTCGAAGATAGCAAAATTGCAGGCCAAGATGATAAAATTAATTATTACAGTAAAATTACTGCATCAGAAAGTAATATTACTGTCTCGGACAGTTAAATTACTATCTCCGACAGTTAAATTAGTGTTGGAGACAGTAATTTAACATCCAAAATAGTAATATTAACTAAAATATTTTTTTAAGAAAAAACAAAATTGAAAAGAAAAAAACTCCGGAGACCGGCGGTCAAAGGCGGTTGACCTGCCGGAAAAAAAAATTCAGAAAAAAAAAGTTTTAAAAAAAAGTTAACGACAGAGATCGGCCGTCAACAACGGCTAACCGGCGGTGGCAGGTCAAAATTGGGGTTTTAATTGGAATAAGGGTCAAAGTTGGTTAATTGGTGAAATTGGGCTAAATTGGGGTGTAAATCATGAAATTGGAGTTGAATTGGTTTTCAAGGAATTGAGGATAATTTTGATATGTATAAAGAGTTTTCCATATTTGTAAATAAGTTTGAATGAGTTGGAACTTGGAACTATTTGGAAAAAAAAAAAGTTGGATACCTTTTTTTTTAATTAAGAGCCCTTGTCATGGACCTCTTTGTCATTTACCGTAAATTCGATTTCTTTGGTTTCATATGATTATAATCCATCAAATATGACACTAACTTAGCACTAAAAAGAAAACATAAACTCCACAACACATGACTAGAAACAAATATGAGATTCAAGGAGATATGTGTGATACCTTCAAAGAAGATGAGCTAATTGCAAATACCTCCCTTGTGAAATCTTTAATTGATAAATACACTCCTGTAAAAAAAAAAACTCACCAATCGTGTAATCAAATTCAAAACTCACAGCACCCTCTGTATTTTTAGGCATTGACTAAAAGTGAAATGACAAAAATGTCCTACGAATTTTTTCAGCAATTAGTAAAATATATATTATACATATTTATCTTTGAAAATTTTATCAACTCTGTAATTAATTTAATTAAATCAAATTTTATTACACAATTTTTTTTAATGTGTAGTTATTTTAAATTTTATAAACATTATTTATTAAAATTTTTGTAATTATAAAATATAAATAGAAATTAAACATATATAGTTGTATTAAAAGATTTTATATGTTTTATATTTTTTCTATATTACATTTTAATTTATATTAAAAAAAAAAAAGAAAAAAAACGCCAAAAATAAGTCGTCTTCTTTCCCGCTCCACCCCACCCCACCCTACCCCACCAACCACCCAAATCAACACTTTTTCTCCCCACGCACCTGCCGCACCACCAGCTCACCTTTCTTGCAACCCCACCTTCGCGTAGTACTATTTCTCCTCCAATTTCACTCTTCCCATAGCAGCCCATATATGCAATTTGAACGAAGGCGGCGGCAGCGGCGATTATGTGCAGGGGAAGAAAAATCTTACCTATACACAACTCTCTCTCGCTAAGAAATGGGTGGTGCCAAACGGCGGCGGTGACTAGGGCGAGAAATTTGAAGGAGTAGGTGGGTAGCCGTGGTGCGAGACGGGTCAGAGAGCGGCGGTGGTGCGAGACGGGCCAGAAGGCGGCGGTGGTGCCAGACAGGCCAGAAGGCGGCGGCGATGCCGAACTTTTTTCAGGCTGGGAGGTTGGCGGCGGAATGGAACAAAGAAGAAGATCTGAAAAAATCTTCAATTTTTGTTCCTTATTGCAATTTTGGAAATTTTAAAATTTACAATTTGTTCCTATAAATTATAGTGATTTATAATTTGACCACTAATATATTTTTTTTTTATTTATACAAGGGTATCTATGACATTTCCCCCTAGAAATAACATAAAATTTCACAGAGCCCACGAGTGAGAGACACGATTTTCCAATTAGAGATTACACAGGGGAGGTATTTGCAATTAGCTCCAAAGAAGAATATAGAATGATTAATGGGAAAATTACAGTTTGCTTCGATTTCACATTATGTCCTCCATATTCACAAGAAAGACATTTGGTCCTTCATGTCCTCATGTTTCAATAATTTAACATTTTTTTCTCAATTCCGTCAAATTTACCGTTAGTCTGTCAATTAAGGCAGTGACGGGTACACGCTCGATTCCGTTAGTTTTAACAGAAAATTGACAGAATGGACTAAAAATGTTGAATTTTTGAAACTTGAAGGACCAAATATGTTTTTTATGAACATGAATGACCAAAAATGAAGTCGATGCAAACTTGAGGGATGAAACTTGTATTTTTTCAAAACTTTAATACTAGACAACAATCTGAAATCCAGTCACTAAGGGAGGAGATGACTACCATGAATTCCAACATGTAAGACATGAAGAAGGTGATGTCTAACATACTGAAGAGCCTCAATGGAGGCTGCTTCCGGATTTGCCATAGCATCATCATTTCAGAACTCGAGGATCTTTACCCCTATCGAGATCCAAATACCTTTAACTTCACCCCTGTGCGAGATCCTGTGAGAGATAGCTATGATTAAAACCAAAATGGAAATTACTTGAGTGGGGTGCCAATTGGGAGGTCGCTCCGCTGTCCATGAATCACTGGGATTCAATCGGTTGCTGAAGTGTCCCCCTGTTCAAGTAATGTGCCGGATCGACCATGTTGGTTTGAGCACTGTTCGACGAACTGTTGTAACAGTTCATGGGACCGTTAGAACTGTACCATGGCTCCTGCTGGGAATGATTGTGGGCGGTGAATTGATGAGTAGCCGGTATTGGGTTCTAGCTGCCCAACGAAGTAGGCATGAGCGGCATAAGTGGAAAAGTGACTTGGAGAGTTCGGAGGTGGTCCGAGAAGCGACCGAGATAAATACTGCAGATTCGGTGTGTACCAATGTTTGGGATTGACTATGAACAATTATAGTAGCCGTAGTGCTGCATTGAGCGACGAGGAGGCCGCTGCGGATTTAGCGGCCACCCCGCCTTGGCAGACCAAAATCCACCTCCACGAGAACTGTTTGACGAACTATTGGAAATGAAAACATTATGAAAACCTGTTGACCAATGACTAACATTAATATGAATTATGTATCTTTAATTAGTTAAAAATTATTTGAGCAAAGACATTGAGTTCCTATGAGTTCTATAAAAAAAAATCATTGTAAAATCCACCTTTGCTCTTTTCTATCAATGGAGAGGATTCACTTTTATTATTAATGGTAATTTTTAATATATTTCTAGTCTAATTATGTTTCAAGTTTTAATGGAAATTTAGTATTCTTTCACCTTAATTATTAACAAACACCAGTAGAAAAATAGTTTTTTACTACGACCATTAACCGTAGCAAAATGTATCAAATTTGTAATAAATAGACTTTTGCTACTCATTTGCTACGAATTTTCCTCGTAAAATATACACGGGCTTGACAAAAACTTTTCTACGGTAAATGGCCGTACCAAATATTTTTTTGTTACGGTAAATCCTAGTATTTACTACGACTTCAAAGTTGTTTCATAGTAAAAAGTACCTTTTATTACGGTTTTTTATCGTAGCAAAAAAATTCGTAGTAAGAAAACAAATTTTCTACTAGTGAAATAGGGATGTGGCAATTAGGAATTCAGAACTTTCCAGATTAATAACATTTTAAGTTATTCTCGCTATTGTTTTTTCAAAGAATTTCAAATTTATTTTGTTTTTTAGAGGTAATTCATAAAATACGATGCATCAATTTCATTCAGTATTTAAATTTATACCACAAACTAAAGTCAAAAAAATAAAAATGTTACCCATATTATTAATGCCAAGCACCACCACCCGAAAAGTCAAGCACACAAAGAACATATCACATATTGCTCATTGAGGAGAACATGCATAGATAAGTATATATCCCACATAGGAAAAAGACTGAACTATGAATTTAGAGCCAAATAAATAAATAGAAGCGCACAGTAATTTTTAAAATTCACGTAGCTGCGCGGTGAGGACATAGCGAACTATTCTTTCGCCTTTTACTAAAGAATACTGTGTGCTCGCCGCTACTCAAGCAACATACGCCTCTTTTTGGAGGGCTTTTCCTCTTTAGGAACTGCCCCATTAATTCTAGTTTAAATATTTTTATGGAACATTAAGTTCTTCACATGTTAAAGAAAATGCAAGCGTATATAGTTGAACAAATTTACCTCTCCGTTGGAAATTTTTGTCGGACTAACATTAAGTGAGGTTTTTCCTAATAGCAATAACATTACTATGATAAAGATAAAGATATAAGTATCATGATGAAGAGCTTAGGAAAAAAATAAGAGCTTGTAAGTAGATATAAAGCATTTACATTAGGGATGACAATTTTTATCCGACCCGCGAATATCCGCCCGACTCGCACCGAAATTTTCGGGTAATGCCCACCCCGCAAATAAATGGGGCGGGCACAGGTTCTATTTTTTCCCCCGAAAACGAGCTCGGGGTGGATGCGGATTTGTGTATACCCGCCCCGTTCCCGCCCCGTATATATATATATATATATATATATATATATATATATATATATATATATATATATATATATATATATATATATATATATATATATATATATATATATATATATATTATTTATTTCATTATAATAAATTTGTTATTTGGATTTATAATTGTTGTTTCCTAATCAGGGTAATTCAATAATTCTTTTTTCCTTTCTTTTGTTTTTTTTTATTTTTTATTTTTTATTTTCATTTTTACCGTTTTCATCAGCTTTCATAGGTTTTTTGGCGGGGCGGGTACCCACGGGTGTTCTATGGGGCCGGTGCGGATTCGTAAAATTTAAATCCGTTGGAGGGCGGGGTGGGTACGGGTTGAACGGGTTTCTTAACTGGGCGGTGGCGGGTAATGCAAAACCCACCCCATGGCCATCCCTAATTTACATATCAAAATGTTTTAGATTTCTATACAAACATTCTTCATAACTAACATCATTAATTTTGTCTAGGAATACATCTTGTACCCGACAAAGTATAAAACTACTCTAAAAATTAATTGTTCGCTTCATTCAAACAAGCATATCGTGACGCAAGTGAAGTTTAAATCTTTTCCTTACTAATTGGTCCAACTTTGGCTTACGAGATGACATTAGAATCAAATTCGATTTGTTTGAGTTTCAAGTACGGGTCTAGTTGATTATGCATTATTTTAATTTTTGTGCTCTCTTTTCTGTAACATTTATACAAAATTGTGTGTACATAATTATATGTTTTTGTAGAAGTATGTGCAACGAGGTTTTAACATTTGTACAACTTTGTTGATTGTGCTGATTGTGCTTCGGAGGGTTTTTCTTAAGCATAGGGGAGTAATTCAATTATTAGCGAGCATGAAAAATACTAAATAAAGTATGTTACGGTTGTCCCACACCGGTTGATTAAACTATAAATGGTGAGAAGAGAGTTATATAAAGTGAATAAATATGAGTAAGAAATTTACTTACCTGGACGGGGTCAATATGCGATCAATAAGACCTATGGCCTATGCTGGTGACCTCCATTGCACTTTGGAGGGGCGCCCACGTAAGGTCGACCCAAAGGTCGAGCCTGCGTCATAATTTGTGATAGAGGGGCCTGCGTTCGCGCGGCCCCTACCCAATTCTAGTTTAAACTTATTATAATAAAATAAAAATATTTTATATGTGCTAATATTGATTAAAAGTTTGAACCTAGAAACAGATCTTCTGCCGTGTCGGAATGGAACAATTTTGGCATAGTTGGCTTCAAATACTTATTTTGATTTTCGATTTTTCCTTCTCCGTTCAACTCCGCCTCCCTATGAAAATTAGCCCAGCTTTCACTATTGTTATTGATGTAGAATTGGTGTTTGCAGATCAGTCAACTTTGAAAAATCACCTGTTTAGATTTCCGAAGAGTTAGATTTATTGATAAATATGGTTAGAAAGCTCTCGAAGTCTAGTTTCCAACACAAAAAACGGTTTACAAAAACAAGGTCGGAAGAAGAACTTATGCTCAGTTAGAGCCTGTCAGCTGCACTCGGGAAAATTGACAGCTTTGTGTCTTTTGGTATTTCTAAGTGTTTTATTTATTTTATTAGTATAATTTCGAATTATTCATCTTGTTATCAATTAAATCAGGTCATATTCTATGTATTTCATGAATTTTATTTATTTTCTAGAATTAGAAGATGATAAGTCATTCAAAGTTGTAATTTCCTATGTTTTGGAGGGATGTTCCAAAACGCCTATATAAGCACCCTTTACATGAATAAAATGGGAGATGATTGTTTACGTTTAAAACTTTTTTGCAAGTTAATTGCATTGAGAGTGAATGATTCCTCTTTATACAAGTGAGTGACTTGGTCGCGTTGAGTGATTCCGTGATTAGTAGCGTCAAGTGAGTCCGCTGCCGCCGGTTGAGTGATTCCCGATCACCTATCATTTTCTATCTATTTTTCGTTGTGGGTTTCGGCTTGCATCACTTATTCAAGGTTAGAGCCTATGAAATAAATCGAAGTGAGCACATTGCGAACTATTCTTCGGCCTTTTACTAAAGAATACAGTGTGCTCGCTCCTATTCAAGTTTAAATAAATCGCCGTATTAATTCTGGTTTAAATATTTTTCTCATACATCAAAACTCTTCTCCATATGCTGGAGAAAATGCAGCGTGTATTGTCGAACAGATTCATTCATGTCATATATGATTTTTCAATCCTTCACAAAAAAAGAATTCACCATGAAACTCGAAATAAACATGATTATCGGTACAAATTTTTTGGACAGATAATAAGTTTATATATATGGATTAAGAACAAAGGTAGTATGGGGCGTAGAAATTGATGACGAGAGAGTCTCGCTTCATAAGTGAGCAAAAGCGAGTAAATTTCCTCCATTTTTACGGTGCCAATGCGAGCCGAGATTGAGGCAACAAAACTATCATATTCGTAACCTAATCCATCAAGAACATAGGTGATGACATCATTAGAACTCGCAGGTTGTCCACAACCAACAAGTTTGTCAGTGAGTTTCTTGATATAAAGAAAATATTCGGTGACGATCTTGCTACCTTTTGTTGATGTTGCAAGTTGAGTTTGAATTTGCACAGTTCCTGCACAAGACCGAGAAGAGAAATTTTGGTCTAAGGCAGAGAACCACGTCCATCGTCCATTCACTGCCTTTCGCCGTCGAGAAGCTTTGTCGAAAACTCGCAACCTAGTCATCGTTATCCATCATCGTTCTGTTGAAATAATAAACTAGATTAAGTGTATTAAGAAATATTCTAGAAGGTTAATTCATGTATTAGCTTATTCATGTATTTGGTTTTAATTAAAGTTCATGTACTAGTTAGAGGGGAAGAATTAAATTAAATAGTGATACATGTACTAAACTAGATTCATGTTGGGAAAATCCTATAAATACCACATGAACTCTAGCCATTTGAAACAAGTCAAGTTTTCAAGTTTAATAGAATTCTTCTATTCTCCTCCACTTCTTGTGTGTGTGTGTATGAGTGTTGAGTGAGTGTGCTCTTCATTTTCTAACAAAGTGGTATCAAGAGCCAACATGTGTTTGGAGAGACGTAAGTTTGAAGAATATAATGTCGAACGGAATTCCATTTCAAGTTCCAAAACTCACAAAAGAAAATCATGGAACTTGGTGCATCCGAATGAAGGCGTTGCTTGGAGCTTATGATGCTTGGGAACCTGTTGAGAACGGAGTCGAGGGTGAAGATGATGCCTCCGTAAAGAAAGATCAAAAGGCCCTTACAGTCATTCATCAAGGCCTAGATGAGATGATATTCGAGAAAGTTGCTAGCGCAACCACTTCCAAGCAAGCATGGGATATTCTTCAAACTTCTTTTAAAGGGGTTGATAAAGTAAAGAGAGTTTGTCTCCAAACATTAAGAGGAGAGTTCGAGTCGCCGAAAATGAAGGAATCCGAATTAATCTCTGATTACATGTCAAGAGTTTTGGCCAATGTTAAACAAATGAAGAGGTATGGAGATGAAATCACGGATGAACGGGTCGTTGGAAAGATTCTACGATCCTTAACTCCAAAGTTCAATTATGTGGTCGTGGCCATCGAAGAGTCCAAGGATTTGAACACCATGACCGTTGACGAGCTTGCCGGATCGCTGCAAGCCCATGAAAAAAGAGTGAAGCCAAGATAAGAATTGGTGGAGCATGCTTTTCAAGCAAATCTCTTTTTCAAAGAAAAATATGAAATGCGTACTACGTTCCAAAGAGGCCGAGGACGTGGACGAGGTCGTGGAAGAGGAAGAGGCGGCTACCAATACACACATAAAGAAGAGATAGGCCAAACATCATATCAAGGAAGGGATCGTGGCCGTGGACGAGATAGAGGAGGAGTCTCGAGGCCAAACCAAAGAAGATATGACATGTCTAAAATTGAATGCTACTCTTGTCATAACTTGGGGTACTTCGCATGGGAATGTCGCAATAATTTGGAGGAGAAAAATAACTTTGCGGAGAGCAACAATGAAGAAGAAGATCCCACCTTACTTCTCGCGTGAAAAAGAGACGTGGACGAAGATATCAATCAGTGGTATCTTGATTCCGGTGCAAGTAACCATATTTGTGGAAATAAAGATTTGTTCTTTGAGCTTGATGAGTTTATTGGAGGCAATATCACTTTTGGAAACTCGTCAAAAGTACAAATCAAAGGAAAAGGTAAGATTTTGATTCGTTTGAAGGATGGAAGCCATCAATTTATTTCCAGTGTCTTTTATGTTCCGGCAATGAAGAACAACATCTTGAGCTTGTGACAACTTTTGGAGAAAAATTATGATATTCAACTGAAAGATAGATGCTTGTCCATTAAAGATGAATATGGAAATTTGCTCAGAAAGGTGTCGATGATGAAAAATAGAATGTTTTTGTTAAACATTCAAAATGAAGTTCCAAGATGCTTGAAAGCTTGCGTTCAAAATCCGTCGTGGCTATGGCACATGAGGCTTGGACACTTAAACTTTGAAGCCCTAAGAGTGATGAGCATGAAATGTATGGTGAACGGCTTGCCAATTATTGATCTTCCAAACCAGCTTTGTGAAGGATGTCTCTTTGGAAAGCAACCTCGAAAAAGCTTTCCAAAGGAGTCCTTGACAAGAGCTCAATATCCATTGGAGTTGGTTCACTCAGACATTTACGGACCTATCAAGCCATCATCACTTGGGAATAATAATTATTTCTTATTATTCATTGATGATTTTTCTCGAAAGACTTGGGTGTATTTCTTGAAAGAAAAATCCGAAGTATTTGAAACTTTCAAGAAGTTTAAGAGCTTGGTGGAAAAACAGAGTGGCTACCAAATCAAAGCGCTTCGAACCGATAGAGGAGGAGAATTCACTTCAAATGAATTCATGGATTTATGTGGAGTAAATGGCATACGTCGTCCTATGACAGTTCCAAGATCACCACAACAAAATGGCGTGGTTGAACGAAAGAACCGGACAATTCTCAATATGGCAAGGAGCATGTTGAAAAGTAAGAATATGCCGAAGGAACTATGGGCTAAAGCGGTGACATGTGCTGTCTACTTATCTAATCGGTGTCATACTAAAATCGTTCATGGAAAAACACCTCAAGAAGCATGGAATGGATTCAAGCCAAGTGTTTCACACTTGCGAGTTTTCGGGAGTATAGCCTATGCACATGTACCGGATCAAAAGAGGACTAAGTTGGATGATAAAAGTGAAAGGTACGTGTTTATCGGCTATGATCAAAATTCAAAAGGGTATAAATTGTACAATCCAAGCAATGGAAAAATCATTCTCAGTCGAGATGTGGAGTTTGATGAACAAAGCAGCTGGGAATGGAATAATTCAAAAAAAGAGTACAATTTTTATCCATTATTTGATGAAAATGATGGTGATTTACATCCTACTAGTCCACCTCCAACACCTCCACCACAAAGTCCGGCGACTGGAGAAGCAAGTTCTGGCGAAGGACCTCGGAGAACTAGAAGTCTAACAGACTTGTATGATGCAACCGATGAGGTAACACAAGATTTTGGTAATTTAAACCAATTATGTTTCTTTGGTGATTGTGAACCTCAAGGTTATGAAGAAGCCGCATGTAATAAGAAATGGAGAGAGGCCATGGATGAAGAAATCAAGGCAATTAAGAAAAACGAAACATGGGAGTTGGCAAAATTACCAAACGGGAAAAGCACCATCGGAGTCTAATGGGTGTACAAAATAAAAAGGAACTCCAAAGGCGAGGTGGAGAGATATAAAGCAAGATTAGTCGCAAAAGGCTACAAATAAAAGGCCGGCGTTGACTATGGTGAGGTTTTTGCTCCAGTTGCTCGTTTGGAAACTATTCGATTAATGATTTCTTTGGCAGCCCAGAATCAATGGCAAATCCATCAAATGGACGTATAGTCCGCTTTCTTGAATGGTATTTTGGAGGAGGAAGTCTACATTGATCAACCTTTGGGTTACGAGGTTAAAGGGGAAGAAGACAAGGTCTTGAAATTGAAGAAAGCTCTTTATTGCTTAAAGCAAGCACCTCGTGCATGAAATAGTAGAATCGATCAATATTTTCAAGCAAATGATTTTTCAAAATGTCCACATGAACATGCACTTTATGTGAAGAAATCTAAAAGTGGTGACATGTTGCTTGTTTGTTTGTACGTAGATGACTTGATTTTGACAGGAAATAATCCAAAGATGTTCGAGGAGTTCAAGATGGCTATGGCTAAAGAGTTCGAGATGACTGATATTGTCTTAATGTCCTACTACCTTGGCATTGAGGTGAAACAAGGAAGTGACGGTATCTTTATTTCTCAAGAAAGATACGCCAAGGAAATTCTCAAAAAGTTTGATAGGGAGAATTGCAAGCCGGTTAGTACTCCGGTGGAATGTGGAGTCAAGCTATCAAGACAAGGAAATGGTGAGAAAGTCAATCCTATAAACTTCAAAAATTTGATTGGCAGTTTGAGGTATTTGACTTGTACACGACCAGATATTCTATTTGCCGTTGGGTTAGTTAGTCGTTTCATGGAAGGTCCTACTACTTCTCATTTGAAAGTTGCAAAGAGAATACTTCGGTACATCAAAGGTACACTTGATTATGGGATTTTATATTCCCATTCTCAAAATTTTGAACTTGTTGGTTATTGTGATAGTGATTTTTGATGATCGTAAGAGTACTACCGGGTTTGTATTATTTACGGGAAATTCATCTTTTACTTGGAGTTCAAAAAAACAACCCATTGTTACTCTTTCTACTTGTGAAGCGGAATTTGTAGCAGCGACTTCTTGTGTTTGCCATGCGATTTGGCTTAGGAGTTTGATGGAAGAATTTCACGAACCACAAGAAGACCCGACGAAGATTTTTGTTGACAACAAATCAGCACTTGCATTGTCGAAGAATCCGGTGTTTCACGAAAGGAGCAAACATATTCATACAAAGTATCATTTCATACGAGAAAGTGTTTCTAGGAAAGAAGTGGAACTTGAGTTTGTGAAGTCTCAAGATCAAGTTGCCGACATATTCACCAAATCATTGAAGAGCGACGTGTTTCAAAGATTGCGAATGTCTCTTGGTGTGATGAATCTAGTTTAAGGGGGGGTATTGAAATAATAAACTAGATTAAGTGTATTAAGAAATATTCTAAAAGGTTAATTCATGTATTAGCTTATTCATGTATTTGGTTTTAATTAAAGTTCATGTACTAGTTAGAGGGGAACCATTAAATTAAGTGATACATGTACTAGACTAGATTCATGTTGGGAAAATCCTATAAATACCACATGAACTCTAGCCATTTGAAACAAGTCAAGTTTTCAAGTTTAATAGAATTCTCCTATTCTCCTCCACTTCTTGTGTGTGTGTGTATGAGTGTTGAGTGAGTGTGCTCTCCATTTTCTAACACGTTCTTCCATAAGGAGTGTGTAGACAGAAAACGGTAAACATTTTGTACTGAAAATGAGAACTAAATCGGTACATAATAAATGGTTGCAGTTCAGTACAAAGGAAAAAGAGCAAAATCGATATTAAATTTCGCAGAAGAATTCAACACCGAGAGGTCGTCTTCTTCGTCATAAAGGATGGAAATCATGTCTAGAAATCGATTTCGGCCGCAGACAAGGATAACTAAGTATTGGGCTTTCGAGGTGGCAACGAACGACAACGACAAGATGTGGCGAAAGATGGCTGAATGCTGGGAGGACCGACGGAAAAAAATATGGACTCTCTTTTTCCTCTTTCCTTTATTTTTTTTTCTCCTCTTTTCTTTGATCTAATTTCATGTGTTCTTTTTTTCCTTTTTTAATGTGGAGTATTTTTTTTAATGGTGGAATGTGTAATTGAAGGGTCTAATTGGAAAGAAAGTATTGAGTGGAGTATGATGAGTAATTTGGTGGACTCCAAATATCCAACCCCGCTAAAAAATAAATTGTTTTAACAAAAGACTAAAGAACAAACCAACAAATGAAAAAAAAAATAGCATAATTATCACACAAAACGACATATCCTAATGAAATCACAACGTTAGCTCAAAAGTCATTATGATAGTTAATTATTAGGGGTCTTTACAAATAAGTCCATCAATGGGTACTTATTCATGAAAAAATCAAGACAAAAAACTCATTTACCAATAAGTTCACACATACTCCAGATTTTTGTAAATGACTAAAATAACCCCTCATACTTTAAAATGCTCCAATTTCATCCTTAACTTAATTTAATCTTAATTTGACCCCAAATTTCATAAATTATTCAATTTTGACCCAAAACTTTTTTTTTCAAAAAAAAAAAATTTCAAAATTTCTTTTTTTCCCGCCGGATTCCGGCGGTCAACGCCGGTCTCCGGTGTTGACTTTTCAAAAAAAAAAATTCTTCCGAATTTTTTCGCCGGTCTCCGGCGTTGACTTTTTCGATTTTTTTTCTTTCTTTCTTTCTTTCTTTCTGTAACTTTTTTTATTTTGTTTAAACAACAATATTGCTGTCATTGACAGTAATATTAACTATCTTATTGTTAAACACAGTAAAATTAACTAAACTACAGTTTAACACAGTAATATTGCTATATTAATCTCTAGCACAGTAATATTAACACAACAAAACTCATTATTATTGTGTAATAGAGTAATATTACTATGTTGACCGTTCAACAAATGTAAACATAATAAAAAAAAACCAAAAGAATTAATATTTATGTGAGTGACAGTAATATTACTATAACAACAGTTATATTACCGTCAACCACAGTAATATTAGAATAATAGACAGTAATAGTATTACGTTACTCCGTGAATAACTCAAACAAACAAAAAATCCAAACAAAATAATAATATTGATGTGGTTGACAACAATATTACTATAACAACAGTAATATTACCGTCAACCACATTAATATTATTGTGTTTACAGTAATATTACAATAATAGACAGTAATATTATTACGTTACTCCGTGAATAACTCAAACAAAACAAAAACCCCCAAAAAATAACAATATTGATGTTGTTGACAGTAATATTATTGTGTTTACAGTTATTTTAGTGTCAACGACAGTAATATAATTACGTTGACTTGTCAACAAATCAAAAAAAATAAAAAAAATAATAAATAATAAAAAATTAATAATATTACATTAATTTACTGTCAACGGCAACACAATTACATAAATGTATTGTCAACGGTAGTACAATTACGTTAATTAACTATCATTGAAAATATAATTACGTTAATTTACTGTCAGTGACAACACAATTACGGTCAACGTTTAGCGGCGGACGTAGAAAAACAAAAAACAAACCAAAAAAAAAAAACCTTAAAAACACTAAAAAAAGTCAACGCCAGAGACCGCCGGAAACCGGCAAAAAAATACGGAAGAAAAGAAAAAAAAAAGTCAACGCCGGAGACCGGCGAAATAATCCGAAAGAAAAAAAAAGTTTGAAAAGTCAACGCCGGAATCCGGCGGCAAAAAATTTTTTTTTGAATTTTTTTTTTTTAAATAATGCCAAACACAACTACTATAAAAATATCCTTGTCGTGGACCTATTTGCCGTTTTTTAATTTAAATTTGTACTATAAAGATAATAGTAAAATGTCAAAAATATATAAAAATGTTACTCCGTATTATTAATGCCAAACACAACTACCCAAAAACTCAAGTAAACAAAGAATAAGTCCCGCAAGGGATGATATAGTGGTTGGAGTAAGTGAGTCTGTGTTAATTGACACATGTTCGAATCTCTTTGTCAATGGTCGTTAAGTGGAGCTTGTCACACATGGTTAGTTTAGTGTGATTTACATAAGAAATACTATTAATTGAAGCTTTTCCTGTTAGCAATAACATTACTATTAATTGAGGCTTTTTTTTTGCATAAGTCCCCAACCAATTTTTGTGCATAAGTCCCCAACCAAGCATTTTATTATTTTATGTTTAGGGATTATATGTCTTTCATCAATAAGCCCATCCCTTTAATATTTATTATCATAAATGAAACATTCATGTATATGACAATATTACCCCAAACCCTTTATACACAATTCTTAATTGTAACCCCAATTTAATCAATTTTGACCACAAAAATCAAATTTTGACTATTTTTTTTCAAAAACTTTTTTTTTCAATAAAAATTCTTTGTCGCAAGAGACCGAAGGTCTATGCGGGTCTCCGGCGTTGACTTTTTAAAAAAAATTCCGCCGCCGGATTCCGGCGTTGACTTTTTTTTTGTTTTTTTGTTTTTTTTTTTTAGTTTTTTTTTTTTTTGCGTCCGCCGCTAAACATTGACCGTAATTATGCTGTCACTGATATTAAATTAACGTAATTATATTGTCAATGACAGTTAATTAACGTAATTGTACTGCCGTTGACAATACATTTATGTAATTGTTCTGCCGTTGACAGTAAATTGACGTAATATTATTATTTTTTATTTTTTGTTGTCTTTTTTTTATTTTGTTTGATTTGTTGACAAGTCAACGTAATTATATTTTTGTCGTTGACAGTAAAATAACTATAAACACAATAATATTACTGTCAACAACATCAATATTATTATTTTTTTGGGTTTTTTGTTTTGTTTGAATTATTCACGGAGTAACGTAATAATATTATTGTCTATTATTGAAATATTGCTGTAAACACAATAATATTACTGTGGTTGAGGGTATTATTACTGTTGTTATAGTAATATTGCTGTCAACCACATCAATATTATTATTTTTGTTTGGATTTTTTTTTTGTTTGAGTTATTCACGGAGTAACGTAATAATATTACTGTTTATTATTATAATATTATTGTAGTTGACGGTAATATTACTGTTGGTATAGTAATATTATTGTCACTCACAGTAATATTAATTCTTTTGGTGTTTTTATTATGTTTACATTTGTTGAACGATCAACATAGTAATATTACTCTATTACACAATAATAATGATTTTTTTTTTTGTGTTAATATTACTGAGCTAGATATTAATATATCAATATTATTGTGTTAAACTGTAGTTTAGTTAATTTTACTGTGTTTAACAGTAATATAGTTAATATTATTGTCAATCACAACAATATTGTTGTTTAACGAAAAAACATGTTACAGAAAGAAAAAAAATCAAAAAAGTCAACGCGCGGAGACCGGTGGTTGAAAAATCTAGAGGGAAAAAAAATCGAAAAGTCAACGCCGGAATCTGGCGGCAAAAATGTTTTTTTGAAAAAAATAGTTTTGGGTCAAAATTGAATAATTTGTAAAATTGGGGTGAAATTGAGGTTAAACTAAATTAAGGATGAAATTGGAGCATAGTAAAGTATGAGGGGCTATTTTAGTCATCTACAAAAATCTGGACCATGTGTGGACTTATTTGTAAATTAAATGAGTTTTTTATTTGGATTTTTGTATGAATAAATACCAACTGATGGAATTATTTGTAATTAGCCCTTTCTGTAAAAGACTAAAATAGATCCTCACATTTTAATATGCTCAAATTTCATCATTCAATTTAATTTAACCTCAATGTCACCTCAAATTTCACAAATTATTCAACTTTGACCCAAAACACAATTTTATAGACTATGTCGTCCGCCGCCACCGTTGACCGCGGGTCCCCGGAGTTGATTTTTTTTTTCCTTCTTTCTGATTTTTCCGCCGATTTCTGGCGTTGACTTTTTCGATATCTTTTTTTCTTTTTTTTTTCTTTAACATCTTTTTGCCCATCGTTTAAACAACAATATTGTTGTGGTTGAAGTAGTATTAATTATATTACTGTTAAACACAATAATATTAACTATACTACTCTTTAACACATTAATATTGCTATATTAATCTCTAGCACACTGATATTAACACAACAAAAGTCATTATTATTTTGTATAGAGTGATATTAATATATTGAACATTCAACAAAGGTAAACATAATAAAAATCCAAAAGAATTAAGGTAAATTCCACTTTTTCCCCTTGTACTTTGGTTGAATATCACTTTACCCCCTTGTACTCTCAATTGCATCGATTTTCCCTCTTGTACTTTGGTTCGATATCACCTTACCCCCTTCTACTCTCAATTCATCGATTTGCCCCCTTGTACTTTGGCTGGATATCACTTTACCCCCTTCTACTCTCAATTACATCGATTTGCCCCCTGTACTTGAAAAATTGTCTCAATGTGGCCTCGCTGTTAGTTTTCAAACCATTGACCATAACACCGTTTGATTTAAGTCTGAAAATTACTAAAATGTCACCCCTCAAGTTTAAAAAAATAAAAAAAATGAAAAATAAAAAAAATGAAAAATAAAAAAAATAAAAATAAAAATAATAATAAAAGATTCAAGACAGCGAGAAAACATAGTCCACAACGCCAACCACAATTTTTTTATTAATAATTATTTAAACTTGGAGGGGTGGTTTTTTCTGTAATTTTCAAACCTAGATCAATCGATGCTACGGTCAAATGTCTGAAAACTAACGGCGATGGCCATAGTGAGACAATTTTTCAAGTACATGGGGGCAAATCGATGCAATTGAGAGTAGAAGGGGGTAAAGTGATAACGAGCCAAAGTATAAGGGGGCAAATTGATGAATTGAGAGTACAAAGGGGTAAAGTGATATCGAACCAAAGTACAAGGGGGCAAATCGATGCAATTGAAAGTACAAGGGGGTAAAGTGATATCCAGGCAAAGTACAAGGGGGAAAAGTTGAATTTACCCAAAGAATTAATACATATGTGCTTGACTATAATATTACTGTAACACTAGTAATATTACCGTCAACCAGAGTAATGTTATTGTGTGTACAATAATATTATTATGCTATTCCGTCAACAACTCAAACAAAACAAAAACCCACAAAAATAATAATATTGATGTGGTTGACAGTAATATTATTGTGTTTATAGTTATATTACTGTCAACGACAATAATATAATTACGTTGACTTGTCAACAAATCAAACAAAAAAAAACCAAAAAAATAATAATATTGTCGTTGACTCTAATTGTACTGTCAACGACAGTACAATTACATAAATGTATAGTTAACGACAGTACAATTACGTTAATGTATTGTCAACGGCAATACAATTACGTTAATGTACTGTCAGTGACAGTATCTTTACGTTAATATATTGTCAGTGGCAGTATAATTACTATACAATTACGGTCAACTTTTAGTGCCGGACGTAAAAAAACGGATAAAAAATGTAGGAGAAAAAAAATTCACTAAACAAAGTCAACACTGGAAACCGGCGTCAGAAAACATACCTATAAAAAAATCGAAAAAGTCAACGCCGAAGACTGGCGGTTAATGCTACAAACCGACAACGGAAAAAACAGACAAGAAAAAAATATCGAAAAGTCAACGGTGGAAACCGGCTGCAAAATAATAATTTCAGAAAAAAAAAAAGTTCAAAAAAAAAGAGTCAAAATTGGATTTTTGTGGTAAAAAGTTATTAAATTGGGGTTACAATTAAGAATTTGGTGTAAAGAATTTGGGGTAATTTTTTCACATACTTTAATTTTTCCTTTATTTATAACAAATATTAAAGGGATGAGCTTATTGGCAAAAGAGATATATCCCATAAACCTAGAATAATAAAGATGGTTGATGAGGAACTTATGCACAAAAACCCCGAGCTATATTTATTTGGAAGGCAAAAAAGTTGGATGTCTCACTTGTAATTAAGTGTCCTTGTCATGGGCCTATTTGCCGTTTAAATTTATACCATAAAGATAATAGTAAATTGTCAAAAAAAAAAAAAATACATGTTACTCCATAGTCCATATTATTAATGTCAAACACAACTACCCGAAAACGCAAGTAAACAAAGAATAAGTCCCGCAAGGGATGACCTAGCGGTTGGAGAACATGTGTCAATTGATACATGTTTGTATCCCTTTGCCAACGGTCACTAATTGGAGCTTATCACACATAGTTAGCTTAGTGTGATTTACATTTAAAATATATATAAATTAATAAATTAAAAAAAAAAGGTAAACAAACAAAGAATAGGCACATATAAATATCCCACATAGAAAAAAGACACAACTATGAACTTAGGCGAAGAAATTAATAGAAGCACACAACACCCATTAAATTCACGCAGCTGCGCGGTACGCACATAGCGAACTATTCTTTCGCCTTTTACTAAAGAATACCGTGAGTTTGCCGCTTTTCAAGCAGCATACACCTCTTTTTGGATGATTTTTTTCCTCTTTAGGAATTAGCCCCATTAATTTTAGTTTAAATATTTATTTTTGTCAAACATCAAATTACACCGTATATAGTTAAATAGAATAACACCTGTTATATATTAATTGAGGCTTTTCCAGTTAGCAATAATTTTATTAAAAAAAATGTTTATCGACACATTAGCGTCTAATTTTATTAAAAAATAGTTGTTCACTTCATTCAAAAAATCATATCCTAACGTAATTGAAGTTTAAATAGTTTCCTACTAATTGCTCAATTTTTGGCTTACGAGATGATATTATAATCAAATTCGATTTTCAAATACAGGTCTTGTTGATTATGGAGTATCTTAAATTTTGTTTTCTTTTCTTTTGGATTTAAACAAAATTGTGTGTACATAATTATATATTCTTGTAGAAATATGGCAACAAGGTTTTTTACCTTTATTTTGTTGATTGTGCTTCAAACGGAGGGTTTTCTTGTGGTTAGGGAAGCATTTCAATTATTAAATGAAAAATACTAAAGAAAGTTTGTTATGGTTGTCCCACATCGGTTGATTAAACTATAAATAGTGAGAAGAGAGTTATATAAATTGAAGAAATTTGAGTACGAAACTTACTTACCTGGACGGGGTCAATAGGCGATCAATAAGACCTATGGCCTATGCTGGTGACCTCCATTGCACTTTGGAGGGGCGCCTACGTAAGGTCGGCCCAAGAGGCCGAGCCTGCGTCATAATTTGTGATAGTGGGGGTCTGCGTTCGCGCGGCCCTTGCCCAACATTAGTTTAAACTTTAATTAATTGATAAAAGGTAAATTACAAATACCCCCCTAAGGTATGGTTAAATTACAAAAACCCCCCTCTTGTTTGGATAATTACATCTACCCCCCTCAACTATGATTTTTTCTTACCTTTATGGTGCCAAATTCAACATAGTCATCTAGATTCCGTGAAATGTGCTCTAGTTTGTACTCTTTGTGTAAAAAATACAGTTTTCGATGCACCACAAACTGATATATACAAGCTAAAAATCACATATTATGGTCATCTTGCTTCATAATGTAGAGTTTGAATGGGATAAAACGGGTACAAAAGTGATAATATTCCATATAATCTCGAAGATTCCACTAAATTTGATGAGTTGAGGGGTTGGTTGTAATTATCCAAACAAGAGGGGTGTTTTTGTAATTTGGTCATACCTCAGGGGGGTGTTTGTAATTTACCCAATTGATAAATTACAACAAACCCCCTTAGGTATGATCAAATTAAAAAAAAAAAATTATCTTATTTGGATAATTATATCTACCGCTCAACTATGAATCTTCTTACACCTCCACCCTTAAAGTGTCAAATTCAACATAGTCATCTAGATTCCGTAGAATGTGCTCTAGTTTGTACTTGTTTTATGTAAAAATACAGTTTCTGATGCACCAAAAGTTGATATATATACATGCCAAAAAACACATCTTATGATCATCTTTCTTTAAAATCTGGAGCTCGAATAGGATAAAACGAATACAAAAATGGTAATATTACATATAATCTAGAAGATTCCACTAAATTTGAAACCGCAAGGGTGGACGTGTAAGAAGATTTATAGTTGAAGGGTGATTGTTATTACCCAAACAAGAGGGGTTTTTCCGTAATTTGATCTTACCTCAGGAGGAAGATTGTAATTTACCCTTATTTAATTAAATTGTTTGTATTTGGAAACCTGTATTAAAAAGTTTGAACCAAAATGAATAATATTGCATGTAATTTTGTAAAATTAATGCAACATTATTGTTTTTTTTTTTTTCTTTTGAAAACTTATTTGAACTAGTACTGTTTTGCGCAATGTTATTAGAACCGGACTGAATCGGCAGGTCGGACCGGTTCGACCGTGACCCGGTAATAAAACGGTCCAGTCTGACATCTAAAACCGAAAAAATCGAAAACCGGGGTCAAATGACCAAAATCCGGTTCGACCAGGTAAAACCCGAGAACCAACGAGTCAGTCAAGGAACCCGGTTTTTGGCCAGAACGTCTCGAATCACCTCTCAGTTGGTTATTTGTGGCTATATTTGAGTGAACCTTCACAGACTTAGTAGTGGGTGGCTGGATATCGTCATGAGTGGTCGAAGGATTGTCGGATATGATCATGGGTGATCGAATAGGAGTGGCCGATTGCCGGATTTGAAGAATAAAAAATAGAAAAATATAGAGTGTAAGTAATAAAATATAGTAAAAAAAATGAGGTGAAGTATATAAAAGGGAAAATAATAAGAGAGAGGTTAAAAATATAAAGAAAATAATTCATTAAAATTAATAAAATAACTGCATATTAAAAAAATCAAAAACCCGGTTGAACCGGTTCAACCCTATAAACCCATGACCAAAATGGTCGTCCGGTTCTATAGCCGGTCCGGTTCTGATAACATTGTTTTTTGCGTATAGTATTGTAATATTTGGTATATTTAAAAAAATATTTGAACTAATACTTTTTTTAGCATTTTAATTGAACTTAGCAATGGAACTTGAGCGACAGTGACTGCAAGAATGTCCCGCGGCGTTTCAACGAACAATGTATGCAACAATGCCGATTCTTCTCCTCAAAGAATAATTCTTTTCTGCTGCCCTTTGTTAAGGGTATATTTTTACACTTATTCATACCTTTTAATTGGAGCTTTTGGTGTATTTTATTGATAATTAGTGCTTAAATTGTTGATTTATTGTGTTTTTGGGTACAAATTGAAGAATTGGATAAGTAGGGGATCAAAACTGCAATTTTGAAGAAAATATGGGCGAAAAGTGAAGAAGTCAAAAACCTGAAGAATAAGAGCCCAGACGGCCGTCCGAGAAATACACTAGGATTTCGGACGGCCGTCCGAATATTTTCATGACAGAACAAAGTCTCTGGAATTGAGACGACCGTCTGGAATTTGAACTGCAAATCCAAACGGCCGTCTGAGAAGACGTAGAGGCGCAGTAAAGGAATTCTAATTACACAAGGAAACTACCTTATTTTCCAAGTTTTCCACCCGATGTAAGACCAAGTCACGCACACAATTAGGCATCAATCTTTTTACGCAAATTCAAGAGCAAAGAAGATCAACGAAGACTCAAGCATAATTTTTCTTATTTAATTTATTTATTTCATTTTATTTATCATAAGAATCATGAGTAGCTACGTCTTTATTTCTAGGATTTTATTTGAACCCTATGTGGGATTTATGAACTCAATTCTATGATTTTATGCAAGTTTTAATTCTGGATTATTTTCTACTTGTTTTATTAAGTTCATGAAATTGGCCACTTTATGTGCTTTTATGTTAGTCGCATGAATCGGAAGATCGGGTAAATAATTAGAACTGTGGTAGAATAGCCTTTGTGGTATTAACATAGGAATATAGTTAATCTCTTAGGTAGCCATTATTTAGATTTGTACTTAATGATGTGTTCTAAAATTAATTGCGTAGGAAAACTGTAATTGAATCTAGAGTATTAGAATCGTAATACACGCGGAAGAGGGTTATGATTAATTTAGCATCTCAAGTTAATAATACGAGTTAATTGCTTGCATAATTGAAAAAATTGAGAGATTAATAATCACATAGGGAGAAGAATAAAATCCTAGGCTTGTTTTATCTAATTAAATCTTCGTTTTAAATTGGTTTTTTTGCTCTGCTCTTTTTAATTTACTTTAGTTTAATTTAGTTAATTATCTTTAATTAGACTGTGTAGGGTGGACTTGATAACAATTGGTATGATTTAACGTCTAGAATTAAATAGTTAAATATTCTCTATGAAATCGATACTTAAACTTAAAAATCCACTTTATTACTTGTACTATATGTGTACTTGCGTGTAGGTATTACATCCAACAATCTTTTCGTTATATGTATAGAATGCTTTTTAATTATTATTATTGTTATATAAAAAGGCAAAAATCACCCCGAACCCATTTGGAACGTAACACACCCATCTAGAACACATAAAGACACAAAACCAACACGAGAGACTCTTTCACAGGTAGGAATGATGGATCAATAACGCGTTCACTCTAGTATCATATTTAACTAGTAATATATGCACGATGATATATATATATATATATATATATATATATATATATATATATATATATATATATGATGCTAATTACTTAGATCACCTGGGGTAGTGTAGAAAAGGAACTGGGAGAGCAAAACAGATCAGTAGCTTGACAACTTGATGATCCTGAGGTACCTGCGATCAAGTAAACTAGGCCGGGGGTTGATCCGGCGGAAACCCCTCCGACGCTCAAGTCAGACGTGCTGATAGAGGAAATAGTCCAGAGAATACAGTTAATAGTATTGCTCAGTTAATAGGACGTACCTTAAGGAATGAGTTCAAACCTTTATTTATAGCTTAGTTGAGATTGTTGGGCCCAAACCTTACTTGAAGGTGATTGGGCCTCGGTGATAATAGTCTTCGATATTGGGCTCGTGGCCCAATAGGTAAATAATTTGTAGGCCCATTGGGTTGGGTCAACTAGGCATATCATTAAGCCCCCCACTCTCGAGTCTATGTGGGGGCCATGTTGAAATGAGTGACAGATCGTGTCGAGAGTGAAAATTGTAGTGGTCGATGGTGTGCGAAAACGCGTTGGACCATGTGTCGGAGGGGCGTGAATGCGGATTGAGGTTGCTCTGAGCGAGTTGTCTCATCGTGGGAGTTGTTTCGCAGCGAGTCTTATTATAGAGCGAGGTGGTTGCACGTGGGAGTTGCCTTGCAACGAATTTGTAGTATCGAGCGAGTTGGCTCCTCGTGGGAGTTGTCTCGCTGCGGGTTGTGGTACCGAGCGAGTTGGCTCTTCGTGGGAGTTGTCTCGCTGCGGGTTCGTAGTACCGAGCGAGTTGGCTCCTCGTGGGAGTTTCCTCGCTGCGGGTCGTAGGATGGAGCGAGTGGTCTCCTCGTAGGAATTATCTCGCTGTGGGTTCGTAGACCCGAGGGAGTTGACTCCTCGTGGGAGTTGCCTCGCAACGGGTTATATGACTGAGTGAGTTATCTTCTTGTGGGAGTTGTCTTGCTGCCGGTTCTAGTAACAAGCGAGTTGGCTCCTCGTGGGAGTTGTCTCGCTACGGGTTGTAGTACCGGGCGAGTTGGCTCCTCGTGGGAGTTGTCTCGCTGCGAATTGTGGGACGGAGCGAGTGGTCTCCTCGTGGGAGTTATATCGCTGTGGTTATTAGACCCGAGGGAGTTGGCTCCTCGTGGGAGTTACCTCGCAACGGGTTATAGGACGGAGCGAGTGGTCTCCTCGTGGGAGTTATCTCGCTATGGTTTCGTAGACCCGAGGGAGTTGGCTCCTCGTGGGAGTTGTCTCGCTGCGGGTTGTAGGACAGAGCGAGTGGTCTCCTCGTGGGAGTTATCTCGCTATGGTTTCGTAGACCCGAGGGAGTTGGCTCCTCGTGGGAGTTGTCTCGCTGCGGGTTGTAGGACGGAGCGAGTGGTTTTCTCGTGGGAGTTATCTCGCTGTGGTTTCGTAGACCCGAGGGAGTTGGCTACTCGTGGGAGTTGCCTCGCAACGGGTTATATGACGGTGCGAGTTTGCTCCTCGTGGGAGTTGTCTCGCGGTGGGTTTGTCTCGTAAGCCCCCCACTCTCGATTCGATGTGGGAGCCTAGTCGAAAATGATACCGGATCGTGTCGAGAGTATATCGGTGTCGTGGTGTACCGATAACTGTTGGTGGTGCGGAGAAATAATAATTTTTATTTATTATTGGAGAGCACGAGCGATTTGGTGAGGCGCGTTAGAGAGCGCGCGCGATTTGGTGAGGCGCGTAAAATCCGGGCGCAATTCGGTAGAGCGTGCGATTTGGTGAAGCGCGTTAAAATTTTCGCGCGATTTGTTGAAGCGCATAAAATTTCGGGCGCGATTTGAAAGAGCGTGTCAAAATTCGCTCGTAATTAGATTGCCTTAGAAGCCGCGCGCGATAGCCATGTGAAAGGAGCCGCACGAATTGGCATGTGAGGGGAGCCGTACAAACTAGAGCCGCGCGGCTTGAAGCCGCATGATTTGGCATGTGAGGACGAGCCGTGCACGGAGCCCGAGGGTGGAGAGAGAAATGTTGCAACAGAGCTTGGGATGTGCGTGATGTCACACCCACGTGCTGCCCCACCCTCCCTTATCTCTCTCATTTTCTTCTCTTTTTATCTTTCTTTTTCTTTTTCCTTTTTTTTTTTTTGTTTTAATTACTGCCGCGCGCGAGGACCGAGGCGCGCGACTGACAGAACGTGTGGCACCCCGCGCGCATGCTTTGCACGCTCCAAGTCCATCTCTTTTTTTTTTTCTTATTTTGATGCCGTGCGCGTATCGATGCGCGCATTTTGGACGATGCGTGGCTACCGAGGCTCCCTTGAGCCAATCGCGCGTTGCTGATGTGCGCGCGTTTATTTTTCTTGTCTTTTTTTTTTTTTTAATCTTATCATTTTTCTTCTTCTTCTTTGTCTTCTTATTTCTTCTTCTGGGGTCTCGCGTGTGCGATTTTACCCCCCCACCCCCCCCCCCCCCCCCCCCCCCCCGTTTTTTTTTTTGGTGGTTGATGTTCACCCCTTGGGATGTTCTATTTTTTGAGTAGGAAGATTATACTCGTCTCTTGCGATGTGATGTGAACCCACTTGGGGTTGAAAGGTAAGGGTGATGCCCAACCTTGGGATGGGTTAACCACCCACTGTAGGATGAGGCGCTCGAGACCTATGGTCTGAGGTGAATGCACACGGTTGTGTCGTTGCTTCAGTGACAACACGAGTTGAAGTTTTCGTGGTCGTATGCTGAAGGTTCTTGTCGGTTATCTGAACCGTTAGAAGAGCAAGTAGAAGTTGATATTGTTGAAGTTTCGGCGATCATACGCTGAAGGTCCTCTTCGGTTATCTGAACCGTTCGAGGGGGCGCGGAAGTAGGCCCCCAGAGAGTCGATGACCCATGGCGAGCAAAATATTTTGGGGGCACTATAAACCCCCAGGGAGTCGATAACCCTTGGCGAACGAAATATTTTGGGGGCAAATGTAAGCCCCCAGGGAGTCGATAACCCTTGGCGAGCGAAATGTTTTGGGGGCACTGTATACCCCCAGGGAGTCGATAACCCTTGGCGAGCGAGATATTCTGGGGCCAGAGGTAAGCCTCCAGGGAGTCGATAACCCTTGGCGAGCGAAATATTTTGGGGGCAGATGTAAGCCTCCAGTGAGTCGATGGCGGTGGTGCCATAGGTGGCTCCACATGTGGAGCAGGTGCTGGTATCGCGTTGGGAGCATTTGCTCCCATCGTGGCGATATATTGGTTCATGGCCTCTGTGGCAGCGCGAGTTGAAGCTTCTGCTATCATGCGTTGAAGCGCATCCTATGTTATTTGAACCATTCGAGGAGCAGGGAGTGGTGGATCGGCGAGTGGTGGGTCCCGAGGGGGAATCACCTGAACCTCGCGAGGCGGATCCATGAGACGTGGAGGTGGCAAGCCAGAGCCTCCACGAGGTGGGAGGTCGTTAGTTGTGTCATTTTCTCTCCGAGCAGATGCCTCAGGAGGATCTTGTTGGCTACGTGATCTGGTTTGCATCGTTCCCACAGACGGCGCCAAAATGATGATGCTAATTACTTAGATCACCTGGGGTAGTGTAGAAAAGGAACTGGGAGAGCAAAACAGATTAGTAGCTTGACAACTTGATGATCCTGAGGTACCTGCGATCATAGAACACGTAAACTAGGCCGGGGGTTGATCCGGCGGAAACCCCTCCGACGCTCAAGTCAGACGTGCTGATAGAGGAAATAGTCCAGAGAATACAGTTAATAGTATTGCTCAGTTAATAGGACGTACCTTAAGGAATGAGTTCAAACCTTTATTTATAGCTTAGTTGAGATTGTTGGGCCCAAACCTTACTTGAAGGTGATTGGGCCTCGGTGATAATAGTCTTCGATATTGGGCTCGTGGCCCAATAGGTAAATAATTTGTAGGCCCATTGGGTTGGGTCAACTAGGCATATCAATATATATATATATATATATATATATATATATATATATATATATATATATATATATATATATATATATATATATATATATATATATATATTGGTGCTTTTTCCACCTCCAAATTATCTCAATTCACCACCAAGTTTATTTAAAAGTCAAAAAATACCCTTAAAATTTATAATCCACCACCCTCCCATGCTTATTTTCTCATCCTGTGTTAATTCAACTAAACAATTTCAAATGGTAAAACAAGATTCTAATAATCGTCTCATCTGAATCAGTTACTGGGCGGATTGCGCTGAATGAAATGTAACACATTTTCAAATTTTAATCCACTAAAAACAACAATATCAAAAATCTCGATTTTTTTTGTAATTATTATTACACAAGCATTCTTAATTTAATTTATTTCTCCAATAACGTGAATTCTTGCTCCTTGTGACCTTCTAGTATTTTCTCTGACGAAGCTGTCGTTCACTTAAAGTGGAGATGATGAGATTTTGTAGTGAAGACTCTAGTGAAAATGGTGGAATTTTTTATTTTTTTTTTGTAAATATTTTAATTAGTTTGGTGGTGAACAATTTTTAAATTTGTACAAAATATATGTGAAAGAGGAAAAAAGGGTAAAATAGTAAATATATTCAATTTAGTGGTGAAATAAGATATTTTGAGGGTATAAATAACACGTCTTTATTTTTAATATGTACTCCATCCGTTCCAAAATAATTGACGTTTTAAGTTATTGCACGCATATTAACAAAACTAATAAATATGTATGAATTTTAGAGAGAAATATATTGTGACGAAACTACCAATGTCATTAATTCAATTTTTATTAAGGGGCCATTAACAATAATACTCTCGTATAGAAAAAATTGGTGATCTGCCCATACCATAATTCTTCCTTTGTGATAACCCCTAGAATATTTATTCTCAATATTGCCCTTGAAGCAATATAATTATCACAATTTATAGCACCTAAAAATAATTTTCGAAATCCCTAATAATATGGGCCCCTAAATCCCTATTAATTACCAATAATATTTGTTGTCCCTATTCAAATTACATAAAATTCGATGAAGAAGACGCACGAATGTGAAAACTCCCTCAAATCCACCAGTGTACTATCGATAAAGATCTACAAATCAGAATCTAATTTCAATTATATATTCACTAACCCAGACGCTAAAATACCCTAACCCCCCATGTCCAATGTAATTAGAGTCTACCTACATGTCCGGCGTCTCCGTTCAGAACCTGATATTGAGAGAACATTTAGGTCAAGTCCTTAAGGGATACCCGAGGTGAATCACGTCTCCGTTTCACAGCCCGAGCTATGTTTCCTAAAATCAAACGAGAAATCCTCTCTCGAGTTCATTCGCATTTACAATCAATTCAATTGTTGGTCAAACAATCGAAAGCATTTAATACAGAAAAACATAAACATAATCAAAGAACGACTAATAGATCACATATCTGGAAATCAAAATCAATATAAACAAGGTTTCATTTCCCTAAAAGAAAATGCTCAGTTCCTTACAAACATAGCATCAAAATGAAGAACACGAGAAATCATAAACTAAACGTAAAGAAAAAGCTTATGAAAAAACCGAGTCGAAACCCTCGTCGAAACTTCTCGCGAGGAACTGGCGAAAATAAAAAAAAAAGTCGATTAATAGGTCGAAGGGGAAGTGTTGAAGTCTCCAGTTGTAGATGAAGCTTGTTCTATTTATAGGGGGCTTGCAAAACACAAATATCTTGCCTCGAATTGTGCACCGCCTTGCCAGATTGCGATACGGGAATGTTGAATCGCGATCTGGTTCTTGTTAAAAAAATGTCTGTGAGACCCCCCAGATCGTGATACAGGAAGGTTGGATCGCGATCTGGGTCTTGATCGAAAAACTTTCTGTAAGACCCCCCGATCGCGATACATGAAAGATGTGTTCGGGATCAGACACGTGTATGCAGCGGAATACAAATTTTTTTATTTTATTTATATAAACTAATTTATATAAACAAACACGTGCATAATAATTACAATTAATTGCGTATCTTTTCGCTTCCAATCACCGACAAACATGCTTGCATATATAATTAATTTAAATGACATAAATTAAATCATCATAGCATGCTCGCGAAATTAAATCAAATAATTAACATGATCAACGAACGATTCACATAAACACATAATCGAACATATAGATTCATGTGATTCAGTAATCAATTAACATACATTAATCTCAATTAATATAAATTAATTAATACATGTATATTAATTAAGGAAAACGATATGTTACCCTTGAAGCATGAATCGAATGAAGACTCGAGAAGATGGCTAGCCGCTCTTCCCATCCTATTGATCCAACCTGTTTGCTGATCTGAAATTACGGTCTTGCTCCGACTTCAATATCTCCATGATCATTTACTGGATCGACAATTCCTTCTGGAAGATTGTATATTTATGAGTAGTGAAAAGCTTCTGTCAAAATTTCAAGTCCATCCGATCACCGATTGATTTATGGAGAATTTTCTTGCCGGACTGCGCAGAAAATTCGAGAGCAGTTTTTCAGACTTGCCTTCTCGCATCACCGGCTTGTGGCGGCACGTGGGGCCGCGTGGTGACGACCCTCGTGGCGGCGTTGGCGGCATAATAATATTCCTCCTCTTAGGTTTCACCTCGTATATTTCCACTATCCACGCAACACTAGATACGTGATAGGCTAAGTACAACGAAGACGAACGAAGGGAAAAGGAAGATGCCGATGCGACGGCGACCGGCGGCGGTGCGGCGGCTACTGGCGGATGTAGGGTTTCGGCTACAAGGTGGAAGGCCATGGGGAGAGAAGCTAGGGTTTCAAGATTACTTTTTGTAATATTTCCTATTTATATGCTCCTTGTGAAAACCCTAACAGGCCTTAAGTTGGATTAGGCTCAACAACTTAAGTTCACTCTCTTTCTCGGCTCGTTTCTAACAAACGAATGCTCACAAAAATATAAAAATTATATTTTGACAACGAGCACAAATTCTCGTCGATACGAGTACCACTTTCCAATTTACCAATTTCCCAAATTGGAAACCCTAATTTAGGAAACTTCCCAATATAGAAAGTTCACTAAATTTCCGTCGGATTCTTTTCCTCTACTTATTCTCATCCGTAATTAACAATTACGAATGTTGGGCTCAATCACATTGACTTCCAATTACACTAAGATTAACTAATTAATCTTAGCTCGTTGCATTAAGGATCTCAAGTACACGAGCAGTGTGACCCTCGATGGTTCAAGTGTAAGCTAGTCGTGGGCCCACAGCCCATTGTGGTTTAAACTCGTCCCTAGAGTTACAATTAAGTTGAATCTACTTTCAACTTAACTACCCAACGAATCAAGATTGACGTCTAGCAACTACGCGTCATGATTCCCTAGATACAAATGAAGTGCCTGCAAGAACCTTGTGATATTGTTAACGTACAGTACGATCCCTTCGATACATATATCCCGACTGAACTAGAGGCATTGGTTCGTCGAGACCTCTTTATGAGTTCAATAACTGTGTGGACGTTCTGGATTATATAATCCGTTCGTGTTTGACTTAGAGAAACACATTTTTCTAATCACGACACTTCTTGTTGTGGCCACAGAATTTATGGATTATAAATCGCAAGAACACATAGGATATCCATGACTAATCAAGCGATTGAACTCCTACTACAATGCACAGACATCCTACTATATTTCGGACTGCACGAACACTGGCCCTTGGGGCGGTCCTCGGTGGAACTCAGGGACATGTCACGATACAGCTAGTCCTCCAGTGAAGTCACGATGATATCTGGGTCTTAAGGATTAATGGTGTACAACTATATCATAGAAACCTCTACTCGATTATTGGGAACCACTTTGAGATTTCTAGGATGAGGGAGTTCAGTGAATTCATCAACTTATGAGCACATGCCGATGTCACAACACCGTTGACCGATGAGACGCAGTACACATACACTAAGTGCTAGTCTCGAATGGGAAATGCCGATATCCTCATTAGTGGCGTAACCCGTTGACTAGCTAGGAACCACGTTTAACAGTTACTATACTTAACTAAATAATCTCACGATTCTACTAGATCTACTTATAGTAATTAAGTAACTGTAAGGACTATATCTATGCTTATGCAAGGGACAAATATATAGAATGACAGTATTTATCATTAATACGAAATAGATTATTTACGAGTAGCGTGAGAAAACACAACAATTAGTTGGCTCTTCGGTCACCTACTCTAACAAGATGGATCACGATCTAGCATCTGCATCAACTGAAAACACTGTTTTGACCCCTGTATAGCCCGAATTTGACAAAAATGCATTTCACAAAAGTTGAATTCCATGAAGTTGGCTTTATAACCCCACTTAAATCAGCTCAATCGAAGGTCAGATCAAAAAGTTATGCATCAAATACCGAACACTGCCATAGTCCGCAAAAATGCAACTTTTGTACCTTTTTGGTTTGGTTCTCGGCTTCGCTTCCAAAATCGTTTCGAATCAACAAAAATAGCTTCTCTTTACCTAAAATATAAATAAAACAAGAAACGCATAATATGTACAAATAAAGCATAAAACTCGGACGAACGAAGACCATAACTCGAAAATTCGATAAGTAAAAATCGTGCAAAACGAACACTTATCAGAGTAACTAAACATGACAGTGGGAATATGACTATTATGTAACTAGTTTCGTGTAATGTGACTACAAGTAATCAGCACTTGAAAAATCTTGCAACATTAATGGCAAAATACGCTGTAAACATAAAAAAAATAACTACAAAAAAACAAAAATAACACTGCATAAAATCAAGACATAATACGTGAAAAGTAAACAATCAAATATACTCTGAAAAACGATAAAACACGATAAAATGACTACACATGTCTGCTGCTGCAAGAAAAAAACACAGAAATTACATTATCCATCATGAAAAAGTAAAAGCCATACTTAATCCAAAAAACTATAAAAAGTTGTTAAAAACCATTTTTCTTGTATTGAACAATGGCCATCGAACATGTTTTTTTGTTGCGGTAGCCAACTCGGTTGCACCGACTGCACTTAATCTTCCGTTTGACCTCTCTGTCAAATTTGACTACTCTATTAGAAATATGTAGCACTATGAAAAAAAAAAAATGTAACTAAGTTGTTAAACATGACTACTCTGTCAAATATGACTACTCTATAAAATACACTGCACTACATGCGACTAAATTTATAATTCAATGGGTTTTACATATCTAAACATTCAGAATAGCAGAATAACACAAAAATCATTAAAATCCAGAATAATTGAAAATCAATGTATATGTTCATAACAAACAAATAATAGAAATGAAAATTCAGATCCATAACATATTGTATTGCTAGTTCGACAATTAATTCGAGAAAAAAAAATATTAATAACCAATTACGATAGTATAAATTGGTATTCAGGAATCCCCATGTAGAAATTACGCATCCGACGGAGGGCGACGACAAGGTGGAGGAGGCGCCGCCGCCAATTGTACCAGGAGAGAGAGAGAGAGAGAGAGAGAGAGAGAGAGAGAGAGAGAGAGAGAGAGAGAGAGAGAGAGAGAGAGAGAGAGAGAGAGAGAGAGAGAGAGAGAGAGAGAGAGAGAGAGAGAGAGATAAAATTGTATTACGTTAAAAACCTAACACATAGGAGCACTTTAGTCTTATCATGTCTGGTGACGGGGGTCTCACTAATTTAGATTGAGATTCTGGTCATGGGAATTTTTTCTTAAAGTCAATTAAGTTTAATTCAAAATATTTTCTAAATGAGGGGTGGATTGCATATTTCCCCGTTTATTAATGTTGTATCTACTAATATGGTACAAAATTCACATCCCCATGTATTGATATTGACAAACCTCATAATCTACTTACCCGGATTATTTATAAATCTCATATTTCAGAGATGTGGATTTCATTAAATGAATAATTTTCACCAAATGCACTTACTCGAGTAATTGAGCCTCTTTACTTGAGTAATCGAGCCTCTTAAACTAGTTAAATGTATACGTCAATTTTTTAGGCACTAAGAGACTAAATAACAAGAAATCCTGTAGTTTTATCTTGCAGTGATAAAATAATAATTTTACTTTGTCGGATTAAACATCTACCAAATGTGTCAGCACATTAAGTTAGAATAACTTGACCATTATAATTTATGTACAGTAATCAATATAAATCACTTAAATATTGTGCTACCATTTTTGTTTTTTTTTTTTTTTTTGAGAGTGCTACCATTTTTGTTTCAATTGTTCTGATTCCATCTAAATTGTTAATGATTTAACATTATCTTCTAATTTCTTTTTGAAATAATCTTCTGAAAAATTATATATCGAAAGCGGCACACCATTTCGAAGACTAACACTACGCATGAAATTAACATATATAATTTCATATAATGCCCATATGCAGATTCTCATAAAATGATTAAATATTATTTATCAGTGTCCTAAAAATCTGCGGAGTCAGTCGATTAATTGGTCTTTAAGACGGAGGCGGCCCAATACCTTATGATTTTGTTGCAAATGTTTGGATTATGCTTTCTAAAAATTAATTCACCAAGATTACTTACTAAAAAAAGTTGTACAAATGAGACAATGGATAAAAGAAATTTAAACATGAACATAATAAGGATGTTGAACGCACAAAGAAAAGATATATAAAATCGAATACTTAAACGTCACCTGATAAGACAATCGCGTTGTGCAATATTTCATCAAGAAAACAACAGAAGTTTTGAGAAACCAAATCGAAAAAAAAAAACAAATATCTCAAATTATCGGAGCTAGTGAAATGAATAAAAGAATTTACTATCTTGAAAAAATATTCGGATAATTAAGTAACGGTTTAATTTTGATGAGGGAAGAGGCGGATAGGAAGACCCTTGGCGGGAATTGGCATCGGATCAACAACAAATTTACCATCATTAGGAATGACCTTCTCAAACTTGAACCTCTTGACAAGATGGTGCATGAAGACGAGGATCTCGAATCTTGCGTACTCTAGCCCAGGGCACATTCTCGGTCCTCCGCCAAACGGAACAAATGTGTATGGTGCGGGTCCTGCTCCCTGAAATCTTGATGGATCAAACTTCTCCGGTTCGGGAAATATTTCAGGGTTTTTGTGTGTTGCAGTGGCGCTCCAGTATAGCTTGAAACCCTTTGGAATAGAGTAACCCTTGTATGAAAAATCAGCAATGGCTTCTCTGAAAGTTCCTGTGACCGGTGTTGCAAGTCTCATTACTTCACAAGCAACGTTCCAAGAATATTTCATCTTCTGTAGGTCTTCCCAGTTGAGCGAATCGCCTGGAGCTTTTGATTTCAAAATGTCCATTTGTTCGTTGTAGACTCCGTCGTATATATGAGGAAGCTCCGCGAGATACTTGACGATAAAAGTGCACGCGACGCTGGCACTATCACGACCTCCAATCAGCAAGCCCAATATCTTATCCGCAATGTCGAACTCTTGCATGAATTTGCCATTTTCATCGCTGGTGAGAAGCATGTGCGATAGAATATCTTGTGTGGGAGAAGCTTTCCCGTCGGCTAAATCGATTTTGCGTTGTTTGATAATGGAAACAAGCTCTTGTCTGACAATCTTGGAGGCCTTAATACCCTTATTGAATGGTGTTCCGGGCAAGTCAATCGGGATGGCAAACAAACTCGACGCCAAGAGATTGAAAGGCTTCGATAATCTATCGACCTGTTGAGGATCCTCGACACTTGCGAAAAGCCTGCAAGCTAATTGGAAGGTGTAGTCTTTAGCGAGAGGCAGGACTACGACTTGTGTCTTGTTCTCCCATCCCTCTGCAAAGTGCAATTGGGCCATATGGTCTATTTTGCCGATGTAGCGTCGAAGAGCTTCTGTTTTCAAGAAATGGTGGAGCATTCTTCTCAATTTGATGCCCTCTTCTTCAGAAGAAGATCGGGTGGAAGAAGGGAATATTCTGTCGATGCCGCTTGGGAACCATACCCTCACAAGCTTGTTCTCATTGGAGAACAGGAATTTGTTGCCGCTTGCGCCGCCGAAAACGGCGGCTTTCTCCCCGACAAGGTGGGTTCTGAAAACACTGGATGAGTACTTTGCCATGCGGTCCAAGACGAACTTTTCCGGGTGGCCTTTCCACCCCGCCCATAGGAAATGGAGGCTCTCCCCAACAAGGGGCCACCCCATTTTTCCCGGCGGCAGTGGATCGGCGGCGGCGGTGGTCGAGGATTTGCTATTGTTGAAGAAGAGGCCGAAAAGGAATGCGAATAATATCGAAACCGAGAGGGAGATGACAGAGACAAAGTAGATCATCGTCACCACTTCCATAATTACTTTGTGTTTCTTTCTGTGTGTTTGGAGGGTGTGTTATTGATTTGTGTGTATTATTAAGTGAATGTTTTAATTGGTTATGTTTGAATGAAGTTACATATATATATATAGTACGAGAGAGTCAAACATTCAAACATATATGATCTATAGTGGCTGCCGTACGTAAGTCAAGAATTAATTAAATATAAAATGATCACTTTAATTATTATAAATTAAATATTAATTTTATATATACATATACAATAGATACACAAGTTTGATATAAAGTGTGTGTGTATGGTCAAAAACAAGGTGCTGCTGCGGCATGGAACATTTTGTCGTCTAGTGAAAATGCACAATCAAGGAAGGAGCCGAGAATCCAATCAGTTCTTTCTTCAGTCTGCACTACGCGATGCAGTTCAAAATTAAAGGTGATCGGTAAACCGTTTGAACAATATTAAAAATGGGCAAATCACAAAAAAAGACATGACAAACAACTTAAATGCACATTGGTCAAAAAATAAAACAGTCTTTCAAATAAATTCATCCCATTTAGTCTAAAATACACTCAATAATATAATTTTTATCAATCTATCCATTATACTCTAACTTCTTTAATATTACACATTGACCCCGGATTTAAATAAATATATCACATCAATCCCAAATATCTTACATAACCTTTATAGATGTATCTTGCAACATCAATTAAATATTGGTTATGTAAATAACCCTTTATATACACACTTATGTGAATAGTGTAACCTAGGATCTATTCAGTAAATGTACCTAGTTACAAAGTCAAAATTTATGTTAGAACAAATTAAAGTGAGAAACAAGCATAATTACGTTGTTCAACGTACCTGAGATGTAAACTGCAATTATAATACTCATCTTAAGGTGTACTAGTCAAATTAGCACTTAGTCTTTTCTCTCTTAATTATTTATTCTTCTTTTGTACGGTCAAAGTTTTATTCTTTACGTTTTAGTGTTAGAATTAATTCGCATATAATCGAATAAATTCCAAGACCATCAAGCATCAATCGAAAAAGAACAAGAACGAATAAGCGGAAGCGTACCTGAATCCATAGAACCTTTGAAGTCAGAAGAGACTCGATCTTCCAAAGAATACACAGTTCCTCTTGTTTTCACTTCTGGTCGATGGATTAGCAGTAGAGAAGGAATGATGTGTTTCTTTGGGGACCACGGCCCTTTATATAGGATTACAATTAGGGTTCAGCCTCATCAATAAAACGTAATTGTACTTTATTTGTCTCTACACATTGGGCCCACAACATTGGTCCAATACCCATTAATCTAATCCAAATAACTTTAATTGATCACTTTTAATTAGATTATCCGATAGATAGCCATACACATTTAATTACATATGTGAGCCCATATAATTATTGAAATAATTCCAACAATCTCCCACTTGGGCCACATATGTTAACTTCTTTATAAATGTGTACACTTTATGACGTCAAATATTTCTATTAGGGCTGGAAAATAATTACCGCCTACCGAATACCACGGTATACCTACCAAACGATACCAAAAAATTACCGAAACTTCGGTAACCACTACATTTGGTACGGTATTTGTACCGTACCACTATTATACGGTACGGTAGCGGTATTGTATTTTATGTACCATGGTAATACCATACCGTACCGCAAATTTGAATTTTATAATTTAATTAATATATATTTATTTTATATTGGTTAGTAATTAACTAAAATTAAAATTACTACATAAAATAAATAGGTCAAAACTTGGATTACAGTTCTTCAAAAATTTGTGAGACAACATTGAAGCTTAGTGCAACAAAAAAGCGTACATCCCATTTGATTTTCACTGAAATAGTACGGCTGCAAATTGAGATTGAAAAAAATCATGACTCTAGTAATCTTGTTTTGCAAGGTGTAGCTAAATCAATGAAGTTGAAGTTTGACAAATATTCAAGGAGCTTTAAAAAATTGAATATGATCATATAAATAGCCAATGTTCTTGTTTAAAGTGTTGTGTTTTTATAAAGATCGTCTTCAAAGTATAACAAATTAAAATTAACGGTAGAGTTACCATGTACCGATATACCGTACCGAAAGTAACGGTATACCGAATAACGGTATACCGCACTTGTTGGTACGGTAACGGTATCGAATTTTTCAATACCATATAATTCGGTAAGTACACGGTATTGATAAAAATATTCGGCAACCGTACCGAAACCACCCCTAATTTCTATCATATAATAGAGTATTCTTTAACAATCTCGTCCATTGACCATACTGATATGGGATTAAAGAAGCTTTTGCCACATTGAGCGTGGCTAAACCCAATAGTAGTTACACATACCAATATAACCAAATGACATAGATCAAGTTATGGTGTGTAGCATGAAAACTACATGTAATGTGATCGTAACATGCGTAGTTTCAACTGGTCCCAACTTAAACTTAATTGAGATCAACCTTAACCTAAATATACAAAGTGTAATAAACCGAATACTTTATTTCTGCAGAAAATGTTCAAATACTAAAGTATTATCCAAAAGTAACTAAAGCACAAAAAAATGTATAAAAATACAAACACCCACTAAATCATGATATCCTTAAGTGGTATAACACCCATACGAGCAGTTTGCCCATGAAAGACTTTTGGTGCTACTCCCTTAGTAAGGGGATCCGCAACCATGGAGTTTGTTCCAACGTGCTCTATAGAAATTTGACCACTTTGTACTCTTTCTTTCACAACTAGGAATTTTATGTCAATATGTTTTGACTTAGAAGAGCTCCTATTGTTATTGGAATATAGAACCGCTGAGTTGTGACATCTTTAATGGTCTTTCAATACCACTCACAACACGCAGCCCGGTGACAAAGTTTCGCAGCCATAATCCATGATTTGATGCCTCATGACACGATATAAATTCCGCTGCCATAGTGGAGGAAGCCACGAGTTTCTGCTTGGCACTCTTCCAAGATACAGCTCCCCCAGCCAATAGGTAAATGTAGCCCGAAGTAGATCGTCTACTATCTTGGCATCCAGCACAGTCAGAATCAGAATACCCAATGATCTCCAACTGTTCTAACTTTTTATATGTGAGCATATAATCCTTAGTTTTATGTAAGTACCTAAGAACCATTTTTGCTGTTGTCCAATGATCCATCCTAGGATTACTTAGATATCTTCCTAGCATTCGAACAACGAATGCTATGTCCGGACGTGTGCAAACTTAAGCATACATAAGACTCCCAACAACAGACGCATAGGGAATCTCCTGCATTTTCTTAACTTCAAGGTCACCTTTAGGGCATTGCTCGAGACTGAATTTATCACCTTTGGCGATCGGGGTATCCATTGGTTTACTTGCCTGCATGCCATACCTTTTAAGCACTTTTTCTATATAGCTCTTTTGAGATAATCCTATAATACCTCGAGATCGATCTCGATGTATTTGGATTCCTAATACAACAGAAGCTTCACCAAGATCTTTCATCTCAAATTTCTTTGATAGAAATGTGTTAGTTTCGTGCAACATTTCCTTATTGTTGGCTGCAAGAAGTATGTCATCGACATATAAACCAAAAATACAAATTTACTCCCACTGAACTTGTGATATACACAATATTCAACAATATTTGACTCAAAACCAAATGAGGCAATTACTTGATGAAATTTGTGGTACCACTGACGAGAAGCTTGCTTGAGCCCATAGATGGTTCTTTAGTTTGCAAATCATATGCTTTGGGTCACCAAACACAAAGTTTTCTGGTTGAACCATATATATCGTTTCTTCAATGTCACCATTGAGAAAAGCTGTCTTAACATTCATCGGATGTAACTCAAGATCATAATGCGCAACAAGAGCCATCATTATCCTTGAAGACTCTTTCGATGAAACTGGAGAGAAAGTCTCTATAAAGTCAACGCCTTCCTTTTGAGTAAGGCCTTTAGCCACAAGAAGAGCCTTTATATCTTTCCACATCACCCTTCGAATCCCTTTTGGTTTTAAATATCCATTTACAACCAACGGGTTTCTTTCCTTCAGGTAACGGGACAAGATCCCAAACTTGATTGTCTTGCATAGACTTATACTCTTCATTCATGGCATTAATCCAATTTTGAGAGTTATAATCTTGCATGGCTTGGTGGAAGTTGATTGGATCATCTTCCACAAATCCATTTATGTCCTCATGTTCTTGGAGAAATACTACGTAATCCTCCGGAATAACATTTCTCCTTTCTCTCATGGGTATCCTTATTGGCACTTGTTCTTGAGGTTTTTGAGTTTGTTCTTCAAGAATAACTACCTCAACTTGAGTGGGAAGTTGTTCAATATTGTCTTGTTGAGTTTCCATATCTGCTTCTCGAACAATGATAGGTAAAGAAACCTGTACACTGTCAGAAACATGAGTAGGAATCGTACTTGATTCCTCCTCAAAGACAATATCTCTAACCTTATTAGAATTAATTCGCATATACTCGAAGAAATCCCAATACCATCAAGCATCAATCGAAAAAGAACAAGAACGAATAAGCAAAAGCGTACCTGAATCCATAGAACCTTTGAAGTCGGCAGAGAGTCGGTCTTCCAAAGAATACACAGTTCCTCTTGTTTTCTCTTCTGGTCGATGGATTAGCAGTAGAGAAGGAATGATGTGTTTCTTTGGGGACCACGACCCTTTATATAGGATTACAATTAGGGTTCAGCCCCATCAATAAAACTTAATTGTACTTTATTTGTCTCTACATATTGGGCCCACAACATTGGTCCAATACCCATTAATCTAATCCAAATAACTTTAATTAATCACTTTTAATTAGATTGTCCGATAGATAGCCATACACGTTTAATTACATATGTGAGCCCATATAATTATTGAAATAATTCCAAAATTTACAACAAACCTTAATTTGACCATTCACAGAGAAAAAATAAATTAAACCATATCCACTTTCAAGTCAGCAAAACCACACTAACTGAAGTGCTATAACTGAAAATGAGATTAGACTTTTACTTAATGTTCTTACTTATGTTCCTTTTCTTCATACATAATTGAAAACAAGTGATGTCAAAATCTCATTTGTTTCAGTTTTATTGTTTTAAATAAAACGTATCCTTAAGGAGCCCTCTAGCACGTAGCCCCTAAACAAAGCTTATGCCCAAGAGAAAATATTAACATTGATGCACGTAATGATCTTAAATTTTATAATTAGAACGATGATATACTCTAGGTTCTTCTATTGTTCTATCCAAAATGAAAAATCAAGATCTATGCACCATAATAAGTAATAATAAATATATTTGTGCAATTAAGAACAAAAGTGTTATAGGCAGATAATGTGTGAGCAGATAAATGAATTAAATAGAGAACGTAAATAAAATCAATATTCTCACATTATAATCCAAATGTGACTTTTAAATTTTAAATAATTATGGAGTACATCTGCCTAGCACAACATTAATATCAAGTCTTTGGACAATAATATTAACTGTAAGTGGCACTCTTGTTGTAGTAATCAAGTGCTGACAATAAATCCTGTCAAATAATGAGCCCATCTTTGGATGTCACTTATAATTCGCAAAGTAACTTAATAATTATCACGCACTTATTACTACAGTTTCATATGTGGTTCGGCCAAATATCAACCTACCTTTGGATATAGTTAAATATTCGCATGAATTCATATATACATAATATCTTAACATTCTAAATAAACTAATCTACACAAAGAGGTCACTATGGTGGCTTCATGCTTCAATCAATTATGTTAAAAGTCACACAAACTTAATAAAAAGTCATTAGATGTACCCAAAAATTATTCAAAAATTTAAAGTCGTTGTTGAACGCTAAGACTCTAAAGACATCACCTGAGGGCTAACAGTCTGTATCCAACACTAAGGTTGCCTCACTGTATTATTTTCAAATCAAACTCAAGTAATATGGTTATTCATAAAAATGAGTATGAATTGAAAACATCAAATCCATCTTTATTTTGAATTTGAGCTAAAGATAATGTGGGGCTCACAATCCAACCTTATTTAGATTTAGAGGTCAAAATAAATTTTAACCAATAAATCTAACTTTATATGGATTTGGACTATATTAGTAACTCAATTTAGACTTAAAACAAGGGTTTCGAGTCAAATGTCAAATGATTCAAACCTTATTTGGTTAATTAATAACCGTTATTCATATTTTGATTCGTTAATGTTTAAATTATAATTGGTCAGAAACTTATTGAATTAAAAAAATAATTCATATCCTTAATTCGACCCGTGAATTAAAACATTTAAGCCTAATAAGGTGTAACACCCCACCTTTCCAAAACCCTAAAACCCGAAATTTAATCTTTCTAACTCGAAAATCCTTAGGTGATAGTATTACGTGATATTAATTATGTGAATTACGTGAATCTAATTATGTGACTTACGTGAATAATTACATGCATTTTTTATTTGGTAGATTATTCGAAATGTGGTGATTTCATGAAATTTATTTTGTGAATTTCGTGAGTAGATATGTATATGTGATTTATGTGAATTAATTTACATAAATATGTATATATATATATATATATATATATATATATATATATATATATATATATATATATATGTGTGTGTGTGTGTGTGTGTGTGTGTGTGTGTGTGTGTGTGTGTGTGTGACCGTGTGTATATGTGTGTGGTAGGTGCAAGTTGTTTTTTTTTTTTTTTAATAAAGAAAATTAGTGTAATTTGCATGCCTTTCCACTTCACAAAATGCTAATCATTTTCACTAATCCCACACTCAAGAGACCCCAAAAGACACTTTTTTTTTCTCCTTCTTCTTCCACATAAACCTCTTACTTGCCTTCTCTTCCTCTCTCCACCGAAGCCACCACCTCCACCGCATGCTTCTTCTTCTTCCACCTCAACTCCAGATTTCCAAGAAATTCTATAATAAAAAATGAAGGTCCCCTATTTAACCCTTGCCTTAGAGTACACCAAAAACACCATCAAAACATCTTGCCTTCTCACGGGAGAAAACAACACATCCCTCTTAGAAGCTCACACCCTCTCCTTCATTATCAAAGTTGCTTGGTTAGACTTCGGTATTTGAAAGCATCTCTTCCTTCGATTGTTTTCCTTTCTTCGGTTAATAGGTAAGAAATTTCAATTTCATGCTGCAATTAAAGGGTGTCAATAGTATCAAAATGGTTTTCAAAATTTCTTAAAAGATTTGGAGAGATTTCGAGAAATTTAGGGCTTTTTGGGGAAAAATGGAAAAGTTGTGTTGAGTATTGATTTCTTGTTCTTGTATTATGTATGTTTTTAGTGGATAGATACAAGTTTTATTGGCCAAAAACATTAAAAATTTCGGATTTCTAAAAGGGATTGCTAGAAATATGATTTTTTGAACTTTTATGGGGCTGCATGTGTAAATCTAAAGATTTTTGGGTTAAATCCGTAAATTTCAGGAAGTCTGTCCTAAATGTATTTTCAAATCTGTTTTTCAACATTTATTGAGTAAAAATTTCGGATTTAAAAAGGTTGTGCAAGAAGATTTGATTTTTGAACTTCTAGTGGTCTTGCATGTATAGATCTAGAGATTTTGGGGTAAAATATGTAATTTTTCGATTTCTGCCTCAAGTAACTTCTTAACTTTGTTTTCTGCATATATTAAAGTAAAATTTCAGATTGTTAGGGGTTTTTCATGAAAAATCAGATTTTGAATTTCTAGTGTGGTTGCATGTGCAAATCTTGAAACTTTGGGGTCAAAACTGTAATTTCCGAAAAATCAGTCATTTCTAAATTTGGAAATCTTGTTTCCAGCAAGTATTAAGCGGGGAGAAGTTTTCTTTATAAAGTTTTCAAAGTTAATTAATGTTATATTAGAGTTTTGAATTTTTAAAAGAAAAAGGAATTTTTCTAGTTCATAATTCCAAGGAAATTCAAAACTTTATGAAAATTTAAAATAATTTCAGAAACTAAAATTTGGATCAGTTAGGAGCTCTAGGATTTAATTTGGGAATTTTTGGAATTTGTTTGCTATTATTTCGAAATTAGGACATTATGCATGCCATTTATTATGTTGGTGCTTTAATCTCCATGTCTTTGAATAAATGATTATGAGGGATGAAAATTGGGATTCTGAACCTAAATTTGCTGCATGGATGTGTTAATTGCTGCTGGAATTTATTTGGAATAAATTATTACCTGGAAGTGGTGATAAGTTCATTAGATGAAAGATAAAGATGACCCTTGCTTTTCAAGCATGATTTGGGTATTAAATGTGATGTTTTAAATGTGTTGGTGTGATGTTTTAAATGTGTTGTTTAAATGTGTTGGTGTGATGTTTTAAATGTGTTGGCTGCATATGTGTGTGCGTGCTGAGTGTGTATGTGTGTGTGTGCCGTATGTGGTTGTGTGCGTTTATGTGTGTGAATTTGGGGATTTTTGCCCAAATTATAAATATGTGGTAATTTGTGATATTAGTGTGGTTTTGTGGCACTTGATTGATATTTGTGATGTTATCTGTGGATTATATAATTGTTGTAAGCATGATTTTGAAAATGATGCATTTCACGGTTTTTAAATTTGAAAGATTAATGGAATGCCGGATAATAAACAACTCGGATATAGAGGGCCGGTCCAACTAGGATGAAATGTGTGGTTTGATTTCACTTAGTGAAAAGGGGCTCGTAACAGGTTTATTATTCAGGTACATAAATTAATCTTTCACGGATTCGATAGAACGAAAAATGTGTTTTTCACGATTTTCATAAAAAGGGCATTTTAGTTATTTTGCATAAGTAGGTGTTTACGTGTGAATGGTGTGTGTTCGTGAATTATGTGATTAACCGTTTGCCTTATGAAGTTTGGAATGCGAGTAAGGATGACTATATAATATTATATAGGGTAAATTACACCCACACACCTGAGGTATGCTTAAATAACTTTAAGGTCCCTGTGGTATCGATAATTACACTCACCCCCTTGAAACGTAGTTATAAACTCTAATGGAATAATGCATTGGATACGTTATTACGATAGAGTTCTAACGGACTATTGGTTTCAGGAATTGGTGGAGACAACAAAGAGTTATGGGTGATTTAAGAAATATTGGGGGAGCCATGTCACCCCATAACTCCCCATAACTCTATGTTATCTCCACCACTAGCTAAAAGTAATAGTCCATTGGAACCCTATCGGAATAACGTATCCAATGCATTATCCCGTTAGAGTTTCTAACTACGTTTTAGGGGGTGAGTGTAATTATCAATACCATAGGGACCTTAAAATTATTTAAGCATACCAAAGGGGTGTGGGTGTAATTTACCCTGTTATATATTATATATCGTATTTTCAAAGTTCGATACTTAATCGGATTTCTAACTAGGGATGGCAACGGGTCGGTTTTGGGCCGGGTTTGCCTAGACCCAGACCCGCCCCAACGCAGACCCTAACTAAACGGTTCTGACTCGCCTGACCCGCTAGACCCATTAACATACAAAAAGTTTAATATTTTTTAACTTTCATAACATTTTGCTTGTATATTTTTACGAAATAATCTCAATACTAAAATACAATATGTTAAAAAATCTCTACAAGTGACATAACATGAACAATAAAATTCCAATTAATTATATTTAACTTCGATAATAAGTAAAATTCAAAATACAAGACAATTAGCGGTGGTCGACAAGTGGTAAATATTACTCACGAGAAATGAGATTCAAAAAATAAAACAGTGAAAATAGGTAAATGAGAATAGACAAGATGGAAATTAATAGTTTGATAAATGAAACCCGAACTTATATATATATATATATATATATATATATATATATATATATATATATATATATATATATATATATATATATATATATATATATATATATATATATATATATATATATATATATATATATATATATATATACGGGTCGGTTCTGGGTCGGTTCCAATAAGACCCATAACCAGACCCAGAACCATCCGGTTCTAGAAACTTAAACCCATTACCCGACCCAGAACCATTTAGCTGACCCAGACCCGCCCCAAACGGGTCGGTTTTGGGTCCAAGACCCGCCAAACCCGTACCCATTACAATCCCTATTTCTAACTGAGCTTTATAGCTCATATAGATGCCTTTTAATTGCAGGTAGTAGTGTTAGTAACCCTCCACCGGAATGGATCGAGTAGCGGATCGAGGTCATGGCCGGGGTTTTTTGGAAGTTGTACGAGGACCTATGAACGAACCTAAAGTATTTTGGTTTTTCTTTTGGTGATGTAATATTAAACCTAAGTATTTCCTTTTCGTATCTTTCGAACTCAAATATGGTATGGATCGTACTTGACTTTTATTATAAAATAATCCGTTTAGTAATTTTGTTATTTTCACGTCTCAACTAGTAGTTTTCAAAATACTCACCAAAATACCTTTCAAAAACTCTGATTATATATATATATATATATATATATATATATATATATATATATATATATATATATATATATATATATATATATATATATATATACACGGGTCGGTTCAGGGTCGGTTCCAATAAGACCCATAACTAGACCCATAACCATCCGGTTCTAGAAACTTAAACCCATTACCCGACCCAGAACCATTTAGCTGACCCAGACCCGCCCAAAACGGGTCGGTTTCGGGTCCAAGACCCGCCAAACCCGTACCCATTGCCATCCCTATTTCTAACTGAGCTTTATAGCTCATATAGATGCCTTTTAATTGCAGGTAGTAGTGTTAGTAACCCTCCACCGAAATGGATCGAGTAGCGGATCGAGGTCATGGCCGGGGTTTTTTGGAAGTTGTACGAGGACCTATGAACGAACCTAAAGTATTTTGGTTTTTCTTTTGGTGATGTAACATTAAACCTAAGTATTTCCTTTTCGTATCTTTCGAACTCAAATCTGGTATAGATCGTACTTGACTTTTATTATAAAATAATCCGTTTAGTAATTTTGTTATTTTCACGTCTCAACTAGTAGTTTTCAAAATACTCACCAAAATACCTTTCAAAAACTCTGATTTCTTTTCGAACAAAAAATACATTGCTAGTGTAGCACTCGAACGAAAATCCTCCCCTCGAAACATGTTTTCAAACGAAACATTTAGTCGACTAAAATACACCTAAGAAAGTTTTCGAAAATCACAAAGGTTTTAAATACCCTAAAGAAGAGATTTTAATAATTGCGTTTTAGTCCCATTCTAAAGTTTTAAAAATTACAGAGAGATCATTTTGCTTCCGCTATATGAATAAATATCCGATAAACTGGTTTGATTTATTGGCCGATTAGAAGGGGGTGCTACATAAGGCATGAACTTAAAAAATCTGAAAATTTTCCCAATTAGCATCAAAAAACCGAATTTGAAATTCAAAATGAATGTCACTTTACTAACCAAACAAAACCTTAAATGTTTTTAAAATAATTCACATATTTGAATCGAAATTTTTAATCGGCCCCAAAATCTTAAATCAACTTTTTATTCCTTAAAAAATTGCCCTTGCCCCAAATCCAGAAAATCTTTCAACTTAAAGGACTGAATTGAAATTTTGAAAGAAAGGCCTTTGAGTGAAAACGGACCTAAGATTCAGAAATACTAAATTTGAGTGTGAAAATATTTTCAAAAAATATATTACTGTTTTGAGAGAAACTTTAAAAGTGGGGACTGAAATGCACTTTTCGGAAGTTTGAGGGCTGTAATACAGATTTTACATTATTTCAAATCGACCCTGGCTCAAACTCAGGAATAACCAAAATATGGGCCAAATTGAAATATTGCTAAATATCTCAAACTTAAATTAGGGGACCAAATTTGAAATTACTGAAACCCTAAATTTGGGGGTTAAATTGTAATTTCCCAATTGGGACTATTAGTGAGAACCCCCTCTAGCATTATTTTAATGAGGATGGATCCAGCTTATTTTCCTTTATTAGTGAGGGACCCATCCTTTTTTTATTCTCAAATTTACCCTTCATCTATTCACTAACTATTATACACTACTTTGATGCATTTTTTTTTCTTTTTTGTATTTTAATTTTAATTTTTGTCTTTTATTTATTTTTATTTAAAAAAATATATTTTTTTAACTTTTTATTATATTTTTAAGAAATATTTTCTTACTATACTTTTTTATCTTCAGTTAAAACAACTATATTTCAATAAAACAACTATATATCTCCAGCAACTCTCATTTATCAAAATCAACTATTTGTTAAATCAACTATTGCAATCAACTAAAAAGTAATAAAAACAACTATATTGCTGCACGAAAAAAACTATATTACTGTACGAAAACAACTATATTGGTGTACGAAAATATCTATAAATCTGTAAATAACACCACATAATTTCAACAAAAACAAACACCCATTATACTATTGATACAAAATTAGTTTTCAATATAAGAATTCAACAAAAAACTCCAATTAAGAAAATTAAGATTCGAGAATTGGGTTCCAAAACAAAATCAGAGAAGAAGAAGAAGAAGAACAACAACAACAACAATGAAACAATGTTGGCGGTGGTCTCTATTGAAATCTCAGACGCAATATCAACCCTAGCGCCGCTGCATAGTCTCGTCATTCTCCCTAGTGAAAACCCTAACGCCGTCCTTGACGAGAGAATTCAAGGGGTGAAGACCGTCTTCTTTTCGCGTCGGTGGAGGGAGGAACGCCGTTGGGAGAAGAGAGTAACGATAGCGGCGCAGAGATGGAAGAGGGTTGGAGGCGGTGGCGGCGCATAGATAGAAGAGGGTTGGAGGTGGCGGTATGTAGAGAGAAAAGAGAGAGGAGAGAATAAGAGAAATAGAGAGAACATGAAATATGTTTGGTTATTTTAGATATAATATGGCAAATTAGGTATATTAGTCATGTCAAAAACAATATTAATAAAAAAAAATATTTAATATAAGGTGGGGGGTTCTCACTAATAATGAAAAGGAGGTTATATCCACATTAATATAAGTAAATGAATTGGGGGGTTTTCCCTAATTATCCCTTCCCAATTTTCTATCTTCAGTCAAACCCGCCGCCACCGCCATCACTAGAGATGCCGCCTCACACCACTGCCGGACGTGCCGCCTCCTTAGTATAGGCCTGACGCTGCGAAACCACGCGGCTGCGGAGGAGGTTTCTTCTATATAGCACGAGCGTAATGAATCAAAATTCTTAATCTTTTCCCTGCTTTTATTAATGTAGTTGGTAGCGTTAGTCGGAAACGATAGTATGGTGGTGGTGTTTCCGGAAACGGTGGAGACTTAATCTGAAGAAAAAAACTGACAGCAATCGGTGGTTCTGGAAGGGACGCGCGACCAAGATAACCTGATGCCGCCGCCCACAATTCCACCTTTGATTTGGAAATTTCAGATTTCTTCCCTTAAACAATCCTTAATTCTTGATTTCAGATTTTGTTTGTAAACCTTAATTCGATTAATCCACAGTTATTGAAGTTGAAAAACTTCGGCCACAGCAGGATCAATCAAACAAGGGAAAAGTACAGGTTGTGTCCCTAAACTTTACTACTAAAACGATTTATGTCCTTAAACTTTTTCATCCACGAAATATGTCCTCAAACTTACCACTTTTTAACAATTTATGTTCTGCCGTCAACTCCGTCAGTTAACTTGGACGGAAATATCACATGTGGCGCACGTGATGTTGATCCGGCCGTTACATGCTGATATGGCTGACACACTGAGATGGTGTGGCCGAAAAAATGACATGGAATGAGATGTGGTTGTCTCCCTTTATTTCAATTTTAAAATTCCTAATTTATCATTAAAATCCCCAATTTCTCATTCCCCCTATTTCATTCAACCGAATGCAGAAACCCTAACCCCTAAATTCCTCGTACGAAGCACCGAATTGAGGTGAAATTCCGCAACAATAAGATTGCCCAACTATAATTTCACAAATTTCAAACATTTGTGGAGGTAGAACATCACAATGGAGCAGCGATTTTCAATTTTGTTAAGTTTCTCCGAAGTTGATATCTTTGAACTTCGTTATGGGAATTTGGGAGGTGGTAGTTTCGATTTCAATCAAACTGTATGTTGTAGTGTAGAATATGAGTAGAATCTGAGGGTAGGGGTTTATGCATTTGGTTGAATGAAATAGGGGAATGCAAAATTGGGAATTTTAATGACAAATTTGGAATTTTAAAAGTGAAATAGAGGGAGAGAACCACATGTCACTCCATGTCATTTTTTCGGCCACATCATCTTAGTGTGTCAGCCATATCAGCATTTAACGGCCAGATGATATCACGTGCACCACACGTAATATGTTTGTCCAAGTTAACTGACGGAGTTAACGACACAACATAAATTGTTAAAAAGTAGTAAGTTTGAGGACATATTTCGTGGATGAAAAAGTTTGAGGACATAAATCGTTTTAGTGGTGAAGTTAGGGACATAGATTGTAATTTTACCATCAAACAACAATTGGATCATAATCCCACCAGGTTGATAAAACCCAATTATGACATTCATTAAATATTCCACAAACGTCAACCCTAAATTTTTTTTCAACTTAATTACAGAATCTGAATTCTTGAAAACAAGTTTTATATGACACCGAAAGCATAGGAGAATTTAATAATTTGTAAATTCCCCATGATCCATAACATGGTGGCTCTGATACCACTTGTTAGAAATTTTATCTACGAATTCCCAAGTACCAATATGCTTGAATCAACGAGAATTATACAGAAACATAAACACGGAAGCGTACCTTACATCATGAAATTGAATTTTCGAATCTCCACTGGATTTGGGACAGGCGTTCTAAAGAATCCGCAATTCCTTCTTAATTATCTCTCTAACGGTGGATTTTTTAAGAGACGGTTTAGAACAGACGGAATGGTTGCGTTTCTTCGGGGACCATGACCCACTGTAGAGTTCAGTTATATTATAATTATGATTCAGCTCCATCAATAAATCACAATTAAACCCTAATTGTCTCTACACATTAGGCCCATAATAATAGTCTAATACCCGTAAGTCCAACTCAATAATCTTTATTAGATCACAATTAATTTAGACTTTCTTTTAGATAGACATACACATTTACGTTACATATGTGAGCCCACATAATTATTGAAATAATTCCAACATTAGCATACTACCTAAGATTAGCACAAAGGAGAAAATGAAACGTGCATAGTTAGCTATCAAGAAATGGATGAGTCAACAATGGATGAATAGATATTCTTCATTATTATAATAAATAGCATATAATCTATGTAATTGTACATATTTGAAACACTGTTTTATTTTTTGACCAATGTGCATTTAAGTTGTTTGTCATGTCTTTTTTTGTGATTTGCCCATTTTTAATATTGTTCAAACGGTTTACCGATCACCTTTAATTTTGAACTGCATCGCGTAGTGCAGACTGAAGAAAGAACTGATTGGATTCTCGGCTCCTTCCTTGATTGTGCATTTTCACTAGACGACAAAATGTTCCATGCCGCAGCAGCACCTTGTTTTTGACCATACACACACACTTTATATCAAACTTGTGTATCTATTGTATATGTATATATAAAATTAATATTTAATTTATAATAATTAAAGTGATCATTTTATATTTAATTAATTCTTGACTTACGTACGGCAGCCACTATAGATCATATATGTTTGAATGTTTGACTCTCTCGTACTATATATATATATGTAACTTCATTCAAACATAACCAATTAAAACATTCACTTAATAATACACACAAATCAATAACACACCCTCCAAACACACAGAAAGAAACACAAAGTAATTATGGAAGTGGTGACGATGATCTACTTTGTCTCTGTCATCTCCCTCTCGGTTTCGATATTATTCGCATTCCTTTTCGGCCTCTTCTTCAACAATAGCAAATCCTCGACCACCACCGCTGCCGATCCACTGCCGCCCGGAAAAATGGGGTGGCCCCTTGTTGGGGAGAGCCTCCATTTCCTATGGGCCGGGTGGAAAGGCCACCCGGAGAAGTTCGTCTTGGACCGCATGGCAAAGTACTCATCCAGTGTTTTCAGAACACACCTTGTCGGGGAGAAAGCCGCCGTTTTCGGCGGCGCTAGCGGCAACAAATTCTTGTTCTCCAATGAGAACAAGCTTGTGAGGGTATGGTTCCCAAGCGGCATCGACAGAATATTCCCTTCTTCCACCCGATCTTCTTCCGAAGAAGAGGGCATCAAATTGAGAAGAATGCTCCACAATTTCTTGAAAACCGAAGCCCTTCGTCGCTACATCGGCAAAATGGACCATATGGCCCAATTGCACTTTGCAGAGGGATGGGAGAACAAGACACAAGTCGTAGTCCTGCCTCTCGCGAAAGACTACACCTTCCAATTAGCTTGCAGGCTTTTTGCGAGTGTGGAGGATCCTCAATAGGTCGATAGATTATCGAAGCCTTTCAATCTCTTGGCGTCGAGTTTGTTCGCCATCCCCATTGATTTGCCCGGAACACCATTCAATAAGGGTATTAAGGCCTCCAAGATTGTCAGACAAGAGCTTGTTTCCATTATCAAACAACGCAAAATCGATTTAGCCGACGGGAAAGCTTCTCCCACACAAGATATTCTATCGCACATGCTTCTCACCAGCGATGAAAACGGCAAATTCATGCAAGAGTTCGACATTGCGGATAAGATATTGGGCTTGCTTATTGGAGGCCGTGATAGTGCCAGCGTCGCGTGCACTTTTATCGTCAAGTATCTCGCGGAGCTTCCTCATATTTACGACGGAGTCTACAACGAACAAATGGACATTTTGAAATCAAAAGCTCCAGGCGATTCGCTCAACTGGGAAGACCTACAGAAGATGAAATATTCTTGGAACGTTGCTTGTGAAGTAATGAGACTTGCAACACCGGTCACGGGAACTTTCAGAGAAGCCATTGCTGATTTTTCATACAAGGGTTACTCTATTCCAAAGGGTTTCAAGCTATACTGGAGCGCCACTGCAACACACAAAAACCCTGAAATATTTCCCGAACCGGAGAAGTTTGATCCATCAAGATTTCAGGGAGCTAGCAGGACCCGCACCATACACATTTGTTCCGTTCGGCGGAGGACCGAGAATGTGCCCTGGGCTAGAGTATGCTAGATTCGAGATCCTCGTCTTCATGCACCATCTTGTCAAGAGGTTCAAGTTTGAGAAGGTCATTCCTAATGATGGTAAATTTGTTGTCGATCCAATGCCAATTCCTGCCAAGGGTCTTCCTATCCGCCTCTTCCCTCACCAACATTAAACCTTTACTTAATTATCCGATAATTTTCTCATGATAGTAAATTATTTCATTCATATCACTAGCTCCGATAATTTGAGCTATATATTATTTTATTTCGATTTGGTTTCTCCAAACTTTTGTTGCCTTCTTGATGAAATATTGCACGACGCGATTGTCTTATCGGGTGACGTTTAAGTATTCGATTTTGTATACCTTTTCTTTGTGCGTTGAACGTCCTTATTTTGTTATTTTTCAAATTTCTTTTATCCATTGTCTCATTTGTACAACTTTTTTTAGTAAGTAATCTTGGTAAATTAATTTTTAGAAAGCATAATCCAAACATTTGCAACAAAATCATACAGGTATTGGGCCGCCTCCGTCTCGAAGACCAATTAATCGACTGACTCCGCCACTTTTTAGAACATTGGCAAATAGTATTTAATTATTTTTTGAGAATCTGCATATGAGCATTATACAAAGTTATATATGTTAATTTCATGCATAGTCTTAGTCTTCGAAATTGTGTGCTGCTTTAGATATAGGCACAAAAGATCATAAATCATTAACAATTTAGATGGAATCAGACTGACAATTGAAACAAAAATAATAGCACAATATTTAAGTAATTTATCTTAACTAGGCATGTGCACGTGCGTTGCACGTATCGTGAGAACAATACATATATTGACATATAACTTCTTGTTATATGGGAACAACCAATAAAACTAACATTCATGTATATAAAGCAGAGAAGAAACTAATGAAGTATAACTATCCTAAAGTATAAATTTATTAGTAATTTAAAATATTATTAATTCCTATAATACTAATCATTCATGTCCTTAACTAAGCCAGCTGATGATATATAGCTAGATACAAATACGGGAAAATTACAGGGAAAATTACAGTTTATGTCTCGAAACATTACGACTATTTACTCAATTTGTCATTAAAATCCCCAACTTCTCATTCCCCCTATTTACTTGAACCAAATGCACAAACCCCACCCCCTAATTCCTCGTACGAAACATATTGTGGTTAAATTCCGCAATAACAAGATTGCCTACCATAATTTCGCAAAGTTCGGACACCATATGTCACTCCACGTCATTTTTTCGAACACATCATCTTGGGGTGTTAGCCAGATGAACATCACATGCGCTACACGTGATATTTCCGTCCAAGTTGACAGAACAGAATTGACGACAAACCATAAATTGTTAAAAAGTGGCAAGTTTGAGGACATATTTCGTGGATGAAAAAGTTTGAGGACATAAATTATTTTATTGGTAAAATTTATGGACATAAACTGTAGTTTTCCCATACAAATACATTACCTAGAGGTTTGTAATCTACTTTGTGGCACATACAATACTTTTTTTGAGAAACCAAATTAGATAAGAAAGGCCTTAGCATTGTAGAGTGCCTTTAGTGGAACCCAAAAGATTAGAGCATCGTCAAGAGGCCTTCCTTGATCTCGAAATTATGCGCCTCAATGTGTGGATACTAGATGCTTGAGCGGAATCCATCAAGGGTAGGGACTATGTAGTCTTGAAGTGTCCGCGGCCGAACTGCTGGTTGTAGTGGTAGCCGTGGGTGTTGGTCTTGGATTCGGTTTCCGTCGGCATCGAGTAAATAACCCTCTGCGTCTTTGCATTCTTCGTCCTCCATTATATTATTTGCGCCTTCAAGTCTCCTGGCTGCTCGAAAAGTGCATTCGATTTCTGGGTCAAACGGTTCTCTAGCGAGATCCAGTCCCCTGCGCATAAAACGGTACCTAAAATAAAAATAAAAAGAAAATAAAAATTAAAATTGGGTGAATTGTGAAAATTGTTCGAATTTAGAGTTAGAATAAAATAAATAATTAAAATATTCCGCGGCAACGGCGCAAAAAACTTGTTGGTGGTAATACTGTTGGTCGAAATACCTACACGCAAGTGCACGTATCGTACAAGTAATATAGTGGACTAAAAGTCCGGATATCGAACCCACAGGGAATATTTAATTACTTAATCCTAGACGCTAAATTCTACCAATTATTATCAAGCCCACCCTACACAGTCGACTTGAGGAAGAATTAACTAGATTAAAATAAATTAAAAACAAGCAAAAACAAGAAAGCAATTTAAAACGAAGATTTAATCAAGATAAGCTAGCCTAGGATTTTATTCTTCCCCCTATGTGATTATTACTCCCTCAATTCCTTCAATTATGCAAGCAATTAACCCGGATTATTAACCACAGATGTTGAAATAATCATAACCCGCTTCCGCGTGTATTACGATTCTAATACTCTAGATTCAATTACTACATTCCTATGCAATTAATTCTAGAACACAGCATTAAGCACAAATCTCAATAATGGCTACCTAAGAGATTAACTATATTCCTATGTTAATACCACAAAGGCTCTTCTACCACAGTTCTAATTATTAACCCGATCTTCCGATTCATGCGATTAACAATAACATAAAAGCGCATAAAGTGGCATGTTTCATGAACTTAATAAAAGAAGTAGAAGAAATAATTCGGAATTAAAACTTGCATAAAATCATAGAATTGGGTTCATAAATCCCACATAGGGTTCCAAATAAAATCTTAGAAATAAAGACTTAGCTACTCGTAATTCTTATGATAAATAAAATAAAATAAATAAATTAAATAAGAAAAACTATGCTTGAATCTTCGTTGATCTTCTTTGCTCTTGAATTTGCGTCCAAAGATGGATCCCTAATTGTGTGCTTGACTTGGTCTTATATAGGGTGGAAAACTTGGGAAAGAAGGTAGTTTCCTTGTGCAGTTAGGATTCCTTTACTGCGTTTTTTCGTCATCTCGGACAGCCGTCCCGAATTTTGTACTAAAACTCGGACGGCCGTCTCACAACCAGAGACTGCTTCTGGTTCTCAGACGGGGGTCCCACAATTTGAACTAAAACTCGGACGGGGGTCCGAGCTTTAAATCTTCAGAATTTTGATTTTTTCACTTTTGGCCCATATTTTCTCCAAAATTGCAGTTTTGACCCCATACTTTTCCAATTCTTCAATTTGTACCTAAAATACAATAAATCAACTTTTTAAGCACCAATTATCGTTAAAACACACCAAAAGCTCAAATACAAAGGTACGATAAAGTGTAAAAATATACACTTAACACACCCCCAAACTTGAACTTTTGCTTGTCCTCAAGCAAAATCTACAAATAAGCAAATAACTCAACGATAACATCTCATCACATAGATCAATGATCAACTTCACGTTTTCAGAACTTGTAATTATAATGACAATTCTTAGGCATTCGCAAGCTCAAAATTCAACAACACTTAGTCACTCACCATTACCAAAAACCACAATTCATACAATTGCTTCAAGCATCCAATATTTGCAAATTAAAGATAGAAAGAATTTATACTTACATGCATATGCTTGACTCCAAATACTCACCAAATTATTCTACTCTACTAATATCGAACATTAAGCTATTGGGATCATTGGGACTTTGTGGCTTTCAATTGTTAGGCTCTTTGGTTCGAGGTAGGAAATATGGGTATGTGTGGCTATTCTTCTTGAATTTAGGTGATTACGCCAAAATTTGAAAAATAGGCGTTTGAAACAATGAATTCACCTCTACTGACTTTAATAAACTCGATTTTCAAAAGTTCAAAAGTCTCCACTTTTGCTTTTGAGGCAATGGATCGAGTTTTAAAAAATAATTCAACAACTAGTCCTTATTTCTCCCTTCTAGTCTCTTCTTCTTCTTCACTTTTTTTTTTTTTTTTTTTTTTCGAAGAAGAAGGACCTTATAAAAATTTTCGACCGAACTCCAAGGGGTAATTTTTCAAGAATCTCCACCTATTCTACCTTACACATTGGCTAAAAAGAAAGAACACCTTTTCTCCGAGGCTCAAATCAAGGTTCTAAGGATAATTTCGATAAAAAGGTCGGCTTGAAAGGATCAAATGGTTCAAAGAAGGCCCAAATCATATCCCAAATCACTCACTACTCAATACTTTGTATCATAAATTTCCTAAGGTGAGTTCTAAAACCGAACATAGCATGATCTAGCACAAATTAATTCCAAATATAAAATACAAAACACTCAACCAAAGCAATGCACAAAGTGTGATTCCTAGCAATAATTCGCTTCTAAGTTCCGTTGAATCGAAAGCTAAACAAACATAAAATCCTTATCACACAAAACAAGCAATCTTATCATCAAACATTGATCATCTCTCATCATCATAAATCATCAATGCATTCGACTCAAGCAATTTTTATTTTTTTTTATATTCCGGAAAAAAAAACAATAAAAGCAATACAAACAATAAAAACAAATAAATCCTAATACATGCAAACTAAAACAAATAAGCATAAACATATTTTTTTCACCCCCAAACTTAAAATTTTCGTTGCCCTCAACGAAATTAGCACAAAGTTTAAGGATAGAAAACACATGATTTAGTCGGAGTCGATGTCTTCGGGGTGTGAGAATTTGTGGTAAAGAAATTTGATTTTCCTCTTGCGAAGATGCCCTCTCTGTCTCTCGGATGACCGTCCCGATCGCAATTCCGACCTTAAAAATAAGAAATCCAATAAATTAATTAGAATGCATGCCTATGAAAATAAAAATAAAACATAAAATAAAAGAAAAATATAAAAAACAGTAAAGCTCGGGTTGCCTCCCGAGAAGCGCTAAGTTTAAAGTCTTCAGCCGGACGTTGCTTCTTGAAATTTTTATGTCCAATCCAAAGCCTTGTAGATTGCGCATCCATCCATTGGCTTTATAACTTCAACTGGAACCAATACATGAATAGCATTGCAATATATCAGGGTCCACTTTAGCTTGTAGTCTTTCTTGGTTGTAATCAATCGGTACGAAGCCAAGATGGGATCTTCATCACCCCCTCCCTCAAATCGGTACACAAAAACCTCAAGTCTTCGTATAACCTCCACTTCAAACACATTCGCCTTCTCATCAACCTCTATTGATGCCTTCAAAGCCACACCAGGAACAACGATAAGATCCTCAATTTGAATATTTTCACTAACCACATCCATCTCCTTCATCTCTTGTTCCGAGATATCTTTGGAGTTTAGCTCGATTGCATTCTCAGATTCATCATCCTTAAGCGTCTTCGTAATTTCTTTTTCCCTCTCATCGACACTACTTTTTAGGTCTAATGGATTTTTCTCACTACAAGTTTCAGACGGATTTTCTTTGTTGCAACCATTCTCGATATCATCTGAAATATTTTCAAGAGACCTCTGGCGCTTGAATTCTTCTAACTGTATCTCCAGTCTTCGGATAGATGCTTGAGTGGATTTCATAAATTCTTCAAGGACGGAGTTCAAATAACACTCCAGTGGGTTCTCGTGGCGTGTTGGTGTATGTGTTCCAATAACCGCCGTTGGTATTATCAATGAAATTATTCGCCTTCGGTGCATACCAACATTGGTTAGTGTAAGCCATTCATATCCCGTTTGAGGTATCCACCACATATTGAACAAAGTAACGGCATATCATAGGTATTTTGGAGGTATTCGCCAGACGGAAGCCATTCATATCCCGTTTGAGGTACGGGAAAATTGTAACCTGACATATAACCAAAGAAACAAAATATATTAAAAAAATTAAAACGAAAAGATAAAATAAAAAAAAATAATTTGGGTGAATCGTGAAAATTGTTCAAATTTAGAGCTAGAATAAAATAAATAATTAAAATATTCCCCGGCAACGGCGCCAAAAACTTGTTGGCCGAAAACCTACACGCAAGTACACGTATCGTACAAGTAATATAGTGGACTAAAAGTCCGGATATCGAACCCACAGGGAATATTTAATTACTTAATCCTAGACGCTAAATTCTATCAATTATTATCAAGCCCACCCTACACAGTCGACTTTAGGAAGAATTAACTAGATTAAAATAAATTAAAAACAAGCAAAAACAAGAAAGCAATTTAAAACGAAGATTTAATCAAGATAAGCTAGCCTAGGATTTTATTCTTCCCCCTATGTGATTATTACTCCCCCAATTCCTTCAATTATGCAAGCAATTAACCCGGATTATTAACCTGAGATGCTAAAATAATCATAACCCGCTTCCGCGTGTATTACGATTCTAATACTCTAGATTCAATTACTATATTCCTATGCAATTAATTCTAGAACACAGCATTAAGCACAAATCTCAATAATGGTTACCTAAGAGATTAACTATATTTCTATGTTAATACCACAAAGGCTCTTCTACCACAGTTCTAATTATCAACCCGATCTTCCGATTCATGCGATTAACAATAACATAAAAGCGCATAAAGTGGCCTGTTTCATGAATTTAATAAAACAAGTAGAAGAAATAATCCGGAATTAAAACTTGCATAAAATCATAGAATTGGGTTCATAAATCCCACATAGGGTTCCAAATAAAATCCTAGAAATAAAGACTTAGCTACTCGTAATTCTTATGATAAATAAAATAAAATAAATAAATTAAATAAGAAAAACTATGCTTGAATCTTCGTTGATCTTCTTTGCTCTTGAATTTGCGTCCAAAGATGGATCCCTAATTGTGTGCTTGACTTGGTCTTATATAGGGTGGAAAACTTGGGGAAGAAGGTAGTTTCCTTGTGCAATTAGGATTCCTTTACTGCGTTTTTTCGTCATCTCGAACGGCCGTCCCGAATTTTGTACTAAAACTCGGACGACCGTCTTACAACCAGAGACTGCTTCTGGTTCTCAGACGGGGGTCCCACAATTTGAACTAAAACTCGGACGGGGTCCGAGCTTTAAATCTTCAGAATTTTGATTTTTTTACTTTTTGCCCATATTTTCTCCAAAATTGCAGTTTTGACCCCATACTTTTCCAATTCTTCAATTTGTACCTAAAATACAATAAATCAACTTTTTAAGCACCAATTATCGTTAAAACACACCAAAAGCTCAAATACAAAGGTACGATAAAGTCTAAAAATATACACTTAACAAATACCTACACGCAAGTGTGCGTATTGTACAAGTAATATAATGGACTAAAAGGCCGAGTATCGATCCCACAGAGAATATTTAATTACTTAGTCCTAGACGCTAACTCCTACCAATTAGGATCAAGCCCACCCTACACAGTCTAAAGTTGAGGAATTAAACTAAATTAAATTAAAGCAAATTAAAAAGACAAGAGCACGAAAACAATTAAAAACGAAGATTAATCAGACAAAGCAAGCCTGGGATTTTATTCCTTCAATTATGCACGTTATTAAATTGGATTACTAACCTGAGATGCTAAATTAATCATAACCCGCTTACCCGTTAACCCACTTCCCCGTGTATTACGATTCTAATACTCTAGATTCGGTTACTGTATTCCTACGCAATTAATTCTAGAACACAGCATGAAGCACAAATCTCAATAATGGCTACCTAAGAGTTTAACTATATTCCCATGTTAATATGAAGACTCTTCTTCCACAGTTCTAATTATTAACTCAACCTTCCGATTCATGCAATTAACAATAACAGAAAAGCACATAAAGTGGCCAGTTTCATGCACTTAATAAAACAAGTAGAAGAAATAAAGCGGAATTAAAACATGCATAAAATCATAAATCCCACATAGGGTTCGAAATAAAATTCTAGAAATAAAAGAATTAGCTTTTCATGATTAATGTAAAAAACGAAATTAAAATAAATTATAGAAGATAAAACTATGCTTGGAGTCTTCGAATTCTTCGTCTTCGTTATTGTTTCTTTGCTCTTGAAATTGCATAAAAGATCCCCTTAATTGTGTGCTTGAATTGGTCTTTTATAGGGTGGGAAAGTTGGAGAAAGAGGAAGTTTCCTTGTGCAACTAGAATTCCCTTATTGCGCCTCTACGCCTTCTCGGACGGCTGTCTGGAGTTTTAGTTCAAATGCCAGACGGCCGTCTCAATTCCAGAGACGTTGTTCTTCTTGGAAAAATATTCGGACGGCCGTCCGAATTCCAAGTATATTTCTCGGACGGCCGTCTGGGAACTTACCCTTCAAACTTTTGACTTCTTCACTTTTTGCCCACTTTTTCTCCTATTTTGCAGTTTTGACCCTCTATTTATTCAATTCTTCAATTTGTGTCTGAAACCCAATAGATCAACACTTTAAGCACCAATTATAAATAAAATACACTAAAAGCTCCAATTAAAAGATATAATTAAGTGTAAAAATATAAACTTAACAAACTTGAGACTAAATGTTGTTATGTGTTAAGTTTTACGTATAAAGTTAAATTCACAATTAAAAATGTGCTTTCAATTAAATTCTTATTGTAAAAAAATGCAACAATTAAAAAGTTGTTTCGAAAGACGTACTAAATAAACAATGAAATAACATATGCATCAACTCAAATGCAAAAACATGAATTATCTATCAATTAAGTCAACAGGATCGAATACATCATCAATGACGTACAAATTAGAGAGGGAAGCACATTAAATCATGCAAAGAAATATACTATAAGCTTTGGCTTCGGTACGTGTTTTATCTCTAATAAATAGATCTAAGTAAGGCGTATCTCGAGCAACAGAAGAAAACCTCATTTAGAATTCATCTGAATCATACATATTCTTCAAGAAAATAGTTAGATTCACGAAGATGACCTGCACGGTTGCAGAGTAGGTTGATTTGCGTAACTCACCATAAACCATTACTTGTGATTTTGGCAATTAATTAATCAGCATCAAATCCTTGTTTATATATGAAATGCATTTCTTGCAAATTGATAATCTTACTTTATTTTAGTGTTTCATGAGTGGATGGACTGAAGCAGTAGTGCTTTGATTTTCAATCGTATGGTGCATCTAATTGTGTAGTTTAAGAGCCACCAACTTATGAGAAATTAATTATTTTATCATAATTATCAATTGTGTTACTTGTACAGCGCCATTTCATATGAAATGTCACTTATAGGAAAAAAAAAAAAAAAGAAATTGAAGAGAGAGAGAAGATGGGAAGACTAAAGAATAAACGTGCATATATTCATGAATCATATATCTATTAATTATCCTATTTAACTTTTTCCTATTTAAAATCATATTTGTGCATGTATTAAACTATTTATATTACTAATTACTTATTATTAATCAATTTATCTAATTGTCCTTCAAATCTTACTTATTCAAAGGATATTTTTGTACACACATAAAATGGAAAAAGCCTTCCATATCATTCATACTTTTATAGATAGTATAGATATAGATTACTGTAAATAGATGATAATGGTCAAGTTATTGTAATTTATTGTGCTCACACATTTTGTAGATGTTGAATCGGATAAAATAAAATTATTATTTTATCATTGACAAATTAAACTATAGTATTTATTGTTATATTTCATTTATTTAGTCTATTAGTCCCTATAAAATTGACCTATACATTTAACTAGTGTATTCTACATTGAAAATCCAATGGGTGAGATCCTAGTGACTAAAGAGGCTCGATTACTCGAGTAAGTACATTATTTATTTGGTGATAATTATCTATTTAATGAAACCTACGTGGGGTCATTACAAATAAGCCCATCAATGGGTACTAATTCATCAAGAGATCCAAACAAAAAACTCCTTCACCAATAAGTGCACACATGGTCCAGATTTTTGTAAAGGACTAAAATAACCCTCATACTTTAATATGCTCTAATTTCACCCTTACTTCATTTAACCTCAATTTGACCCCAAATTTCACAATTTTGACCCAAAATTTTTTTTTTTTAAATTTTTTTTTTCAAAACTTTTTTTTTCTGTAACTTTTTTCTTCTTCTTTTCTTTCTTTTTGTAACTTTTTTTTTGTTCAAAACTTTTATTTTTCAAAACTTTTTTCTTCTTCTTTTCTTTCTTTCTGTAACTTTTTTTTGTTTAAATAGCAATATTGATGTGATTGACGGTAATATTAACTATATTACTGTTAAACACAGTAAAATTAACTAAACTACAGTTTAACACAGTAATATTAACACAACAAACCTCATTATTATTGTGTAATAGAGTAATATTACTATGTTGACCGTTCAACAAATGTAAACATAATAAAAAACCAAAAGAATTAATATTACTGTGAGTGACAGTAATATTACTATCACAACAATAATATTACCGTCAACCACAGTAATATTACAATAATAGATAGTGATACTATTACGTTACTCCGTGAATAACTCAAACAAACAAAAAGTCCAAACAAAATAATAATATTGATGTGGTTGACAGCAATATTACTATAGCAACAGTAATATTACCGTCAACCACAGTAATATTATTGTGTTTATAGTAATATTACAATAATAGACAAGTAATATTAGTATGCTACTCCGTGAATAACTCAAACAAAATAAAAAACCTAAAAAATAATAATATTGATGTTGTTGACAGTAATATTATTGTGTTTACACTTATTTTACTGTCAACGACAGTAATATAATTACGTTGACTTGTCAACAAATCAAAAAAAAAAATAATAATATTACATTAATTTACGGCAGCACAATTACATAAATGTATTTTCAACGGCAGTACAATTACGTTAATTAACTGTCATTACAGTATAATTACGTTAATTTACTGTCAGTGACAGCACAATTACGTTAATTTACTGTCAGTGACAGCACAATTACGGTCAACGTTTTGCGGCAGACGTAAAAAAAAATAAAAAGAAAATAAAAATAAAAAAAAAACTTAAAAAACACTTAAAAAAGTCAACGCCGGAAACCGGCGAAAAAATCCGGAAGAAAAGAAAAGAAAAAAAAAAAGAAAAAATAAAGGTCAATGTCGGAGACCGGCGTTGACCGCTGCTCAACGCCGAAAACCGGCGAAAAAATCCGAAAGAAAAAAAAATTGAAAAGTCAACACCGGAATTCGACGGCAAAAATTTTGTTTTTTGAAAAAAAAAAATTTTTTGGGTGAAAATTGAATAATTTGTGAAATTTGGGGTCAAATTGAGATTAAATTAAGTTAAGGATGAAATTGGAGCATATTAAAGTATGCTCCAAAAAAAAGTCAAAATTGGATTTTTGTGGACAAAATTGATTAAATTGGAGTTACAATTAAGTATTGGGTATAAATGGTTGAGGGTAATATTGGCATATACATGAATGTGTCCTTTATTTATAATAAATATTAAAGGGATGGGCTTATTGGTGAAAGAGATATACCTAAACCTAGAATAATAAAGATGTTTGGTTGGATACTTATGCACAAAAACCCCAACCTACATCTCTAAAATATGAGATTTATAAATAGGGCAAATGGCAAATAGGTCCATGACAAGGGAACTTAATTAAAAGAGCGACGTCCAATTTTTTTGTCTTTCAAATAAATCCAGTTCATTCAAACTTATTTACAAATAAGGAAAATCATTTTATATATACCAAAATTACCCCCAATTCATTGAAACCCAATTCAACTCCAATTTCATAATTTGCACCCCAATTTCATCAATTAACCCATTTTAACCCTAATTTCAATTTTGACCCCCCACCACCGGAGACCGGTTGGTCTCCGGCGTTGACTTTTTTTTTTTTTTTATCTAATTTTTTTTTCTTGAAAAACATATTTTAATTAATATTACTGTATTGGCTGCTAAATTACTGTCTCTAACAGTTATTTAACTGTCGGAGCCAGTAATTTAACTGTTAATTCACTTTTTTTTCCTTCACAAATTTTTTAATTAATATTACTGTCTTGGCTGCTAAATTACTGTCTCCAGCAGTTATTTAACTGTCGGGGACAGTAATTTAACTGTTAATTGACTTTTTTTTTAATATTTTAATTAATATTTTTGTATTTGTTGCTAAATTACTGTCTCCAGCAGTTATTTAACTGTCGGAGACAGTAATTTAACTGTTAATTGACTTTTTTATTCTTAAAAAAAATATTTTTACTTAATATTACTGTCTTGGCTGCTAAATTACTGTCCCCAGCAGTTATTTCACTGTCGGAGACAATAATTTAAGTGTTAATTGACTTTTTTTTGTTTTGAAATTTTTTTTTTCTTAAAAAAAATTATTTTAATTAATATTAATGTCTTGGCTGCTAAATTACTGTCTCGAACAGTAATTTAACTTTCTTAGACAGTAATATTAATAATATTATTGTTCGAGAAAATAATATTCATAATATTAGTGTCCCAAACAGTAATACTATTGTCTGGGACAGTAATTTAGTAGCTGAGAAAGTAATATTAATTAAAAAAAAAATTCTAAGAAAAAAAAAATTTGAAAAAAAAGTCAACGCCGGAGACCGGCGGTCAACGGTGGTTTGACCGGCCGGAAAAAAATTTCAGAAAAAAAAAAGTTAAAAAAAAAAGAAAAAAAAGTCAGCGCAGGAGACTGGCGGTCAACGCCGGAATCTGGCCGGAAAAAAAGAATTTCATAAAAAAAATTATTTTCTGAAAAAAAATTATTTTTTCAAATTTTTTTATTTTGGGGGTTAATGTGATATATTTGTTTAAATTTGGGGTTAATGTGTAATATTAAGGAAGTTAGAGCATAATGGATGGAATTGATAAGAATTATATTATGGAGCGTATTTTAGACTAAAGACATGGGATGAGTTTATTTGAGAGTCTGTTTTTTTGTGGACCAATGTGCATTTAAGTACCATGTTATGGATCTTTTTGTCATTGGCCCTTATAAATAATCCAGGTAAGTAGATTATGAGGTTTGTCAATATCAATTCACGGCCATGTTATTTTTGTACAAAAATTAATAAAAATAGAATTAATGACATCGGTATATTAGTCACATTATATTTTTCTCTAAAATCCACACATATTTATTAGTTTTCTTAATATGGGTTTTTGTGAATAAGTCACCACCCAAGCATCTTTATTATTCTAGGTTTAGGGGTATATATCTTTCACCAATAAGCCCATCTTTTTAATATTTATTATAAATAAAGGAAACATTCATCTATATGCCAATATTACCCTCAACCCTATATACCCAATTCTTAATTGTAACTCCAATTTAATCAATTTTGTCCACAAAAATCCAATTTTAACCACAAAAATTCAATTTTGACTTTGTTTTTAGCATACTTTAATCTGCTCCAATTTCATCCTTAACTTCATTTAATCTCAATTTGACCCCAAATTTCACACATTATTCAATTTTGACCCAAATTTGTTTTTTCAAAACAAAAAAAAAGAATTTTCAAAAAAAAAATTTTGCCACCGGATTTCGGCGTTGACTTTTCAAATTTTTTTTCTTTTCTTTCGGATTTTTCGCCGGTTTCCGGCGTTGACTTTTTGTTTTCTTTTTTTTTTTTCTCTTTTTTCTTTTCTTTTCTTCCGGATTTTTTCGCTGGTTTCCGGCGGTCTCTGGCGTTGACTTTTTTTAGTGTTTTTTTAAGTTTTTTTTTGTTTGGTTTTTTTTTTACGTCCACGCTAAACGTTGACTGTAATTGTACTGCCGTTGACAATACATTTATGTAATTGTGCTGCCGTTGACAGTAAATTAATGTAATATTATTATATTTTTTTTTTTGTTTTTTTTTTATTTTGTTTGATTTGTTGACAAGTTAATGTAATTATATTACTGTCGTTGACAGTAAAATAACTGTAAACAGAATAATATTACTGTCAACAACATCAATATTATTATTTTTTTGGGTTTTTTGTTTTGTTTGAGTTATTCATGGAGTAACGTAATAATATTATTGTAATATTACTGTAAACACAATAATATTACTGTGGTTGACGGTAATATTACTATTGTTATAGTAATATTGCTGTCAACCACATCAATATTATTATTTTGTTTGGATTTTTTATTTGTTTGAGTTATTCACGGAGTAACGTAATAATATTACTGTCTATTATTGTAATATTACTGTGGTTGACTGTAATATTTCTCAAAAAAAAAATATTTTAATTAATAGTTACTGTCTTGGCTACTAAATTACTGTCTCCAACAGTTATTTAACTGTCGGAGACAGTAATTTAACTATTAATTGACTTTATTTTTTTTCTCTTCAAAAATATTTATATTACTGTCTTGGCTGCTAAATTACTGTCTCCAGCAGTTATTTAACTTTCGGACACAGTAGTTTAACTGTTAATTGATTTTTTTTTTAAATATTTTAATTAATATTACTGTATTCTTTGCTAAATTGTTGTCTCCAATAGGTATTTAACTGTCGGTGACAGTAATTTAACTGTTAATTGACTTTTTTTTTCTTAAAACAATATTTGTAATTAATATTACTGTCTTGGCTGCTAAATTACTGTCTCTAGCAGTGATTTAACCATCAGAGACAGTAATTTAACTATTAATTGTTTTTAAAAAAAAAAAAAATCTTAAAAAAAATATTTTAATTAGTATTACTTTACTGGCTGCTAAAGCACTGTCTCCAACAGTAATTTAACTGTCTCAGACAGTAATATCAATAATATTACTATTCGGGAAAATAATATTCATAATATTATTGTCCCAAACAATAATATTTATGTCCGAGACAGTAATTTAGTAGCCAAGACAGTAATGTTAATTAAAATATTATTTTCTAAGAAAAAAAATATTCGAAAAAAGGAAAAAAAAAAACAAAAACAAAAAGTCAACGCCGGAGACTGGCGGTCAACGGTGGTTGAGCGGCCGGAAAAAAATTTCAGAAAAAAAAGTCAACGCCGGAGACCGGCGGTCTCCGGCGGTCAACACCGGAATCTGGACGGAAAAAAAAATTTCAGAAAAAAAAATATTTTTTCAAAAAAATATTATTTTGGGGGTTAATGTGATATATATGTTAAAATCCGAGGTCAATGTGTAATAATAAGGAAGTTAGAGCATAATGGATAGAATTGATAAGAATTATATTATTGAGGGTATTTTAGACTAAAGGCATGGGGATGTGTTTATTTGAAAGACTATTTTTTTTCGTGGACCAATGTGCATTTAAGTCACATGTGATGTGCCTATTTGCCATTCGCCCTAAATTTAAACGGCAAATACGCCCTTGACAAGGACACTTAATTACAAATGAGACATCCAACTTTTTTGCCTTCCAAATAAATCTAGCTCGGGGGTTTTGTGCATAAGTCCCTAACCAACTATCTTTATTATTCTAGGTTTAGGGATTATATCTCTTTTGCCAATAAGCTCATCCCTTTAATATGTATTATAAATAAAGAAAAAATTAATGTATATGACAAAATTATCCCCAATCCTTTACACCAATTCTTAATTGTAACCCCAGTTTCATATTTTTTTACCACAAAAATCCAATTGTGACTCTTTTTTTTTTTTCTGAAATTATTATTTTGCAGCCGGTTTCCAGCGTTGACTTTTCGATATTTTTTTCTGGTCTGTTTTTTTTCCGTCGCGGTTTCCGGCATTAACCGCTAGTCTTCGGCGTTGACTTTTTCGATTGTTTTTGCAGGTCTGTTTTTTTCCGTCGCCGGTTTCTAGCGTTGACTTTTTTTAGTGATTTTTTTTTTCTCCTAAATTTTTATCCGTTTTTTTACGCCCGCCGCTAAAAGTTGACCGTAATTGTACAATAATGATACTGTCACTGACAATACATTAACGTAAATATACTGTCACTGACAGTACATTAACATTATTGTATTGTCGTTGACAATAGATTAACGTAATTGTACTGTCGTTGACAATACATTTATGTAATTGTACTGTCATTGACAGTACATTAGAGTGAACAATAAATTTTTTTGGTGTTTTTTATTTTTGTAATGTTGTTTGATTTGTCGACAAGTCAACGTAATTATATTATTGTCATTGATAGTAAAATAATTGTAAGCACAATAATATTACTGTCATCCACATCAATATTATTATTTTTTTGGGTTTTTTGTTTTGTTTGAGTTGTTGACGGAGTAACATAATAATATTACTATCTACTATTCTAATATTACTGTAAACATAATAACATTACTGTGGTTGACGGTAATACTAGTGTTACAGTAATATTACAGTCAACCACATCAATATTAATTCTTTTGGCTTTTTATTATGTTTACATTTGTTGAACGGTCAATTTATTAATATCACTCTATACAAAATAATAATGACTTTTGTTGTGTTAATATTACTGTGCTAGAGATTAATATAGCAATATTAATGTGTTAAAGAGTAGTTTTGTTAATATTACTGTGTTTAACAGTAATATAATTAATACTACTGTCAACCACAGTAATATTGTTGTTTAAATGAGGGGCAAAAAGATGTTAAAGAAAAAAAAGAAAAAAAAAATATCGAAAAAGTCAACGCTGGAAACCGGCGGAAAAATCAGGAAGAAGGAAAAAAAAAATCAACGCCGCGGTCAACGGTGGCGCCGGACGAAATTGTCTATAAAATTGTGTTTTAGGTCAAAATTGAATAATTTGTAAAATTTGGGGTTAAATTGATATTAAATTAAATTAAATGGTGAAATTTGAGCATATTAAAATGTGATGGCCTATTTTAGTCTTTTACAAACCTCTGGACAATATGTTGACTTTTTTTGTAAAAGTGTTTTTTGTCTAGAACTCTATATGAATAAGTACTCATTGATGGACTTATTTGTAAAGTGCCCATCCATCTCATTCAAACTTATTTGCAAATAAGGAAAATTCTTTTATATATATCAAAATTACCTCCAATTTCTTCAAACCCTAATTCAACTCCAATTTTATGATTTACACCCCAATTTATCCCAATTTCACCAATTAACCAATTTTGACTCATTATTCCAGTTTTGACCCGCCACCGCCGGAGACCGCCAGTTTCCAGCGTTGACTTTTTTTATTCGAAAACTTGTTTTATCTAAAAAAAATATTTTAGTTAATATTATTGGATTGGCTGCTAAAATTCAGTCTCCAACAGTAATTTAACTACCTGAGACAGTAATTTAACTGTCTCAAACAGTAATATTGTTGTTTGAGACTATAATTTTACTGTATTAATTAGTTTTTTAGTCTTGGCCTATAATTTGCTCTCTTCGACTGTAATATTACTGTCTCCGACCATAATATTACTTTCTCATGCAATAATATTACTGTTTGGGACAGTAATATTAGTAATATTACTGTTCGAGAAAGTAATATTACTGTTTGAGACAATAATATTTTGGGACAGTAATATTAGTAATATTACTTTTTTGGTTATCAATATTACTATTTCAGAAAATAATTTTGTATTTAACACAGTAATTTAGAGAGAAAAAAAATAAAAATAAAAAAAGTCAACGCCAGAATCTGGCGGAAAAGAAATTCAGAAAACAAATTATTTTCTGAAAAAAAATATTTTTTCGAAAAATAATGAAAATGGGGGTTAATGTGATATATTTGTTCAAATCCGGAGTCAATGTATAATATTGATGAAGTTAGAGTATAATAGATGAAATTGATAAAAATTATATTACATAGGGTATTTTAAACAAAAGACATGAGGACGGGTTTATTTGCAAGACTGTTTTTTGTCAGGACCTATGTGCATTTAAGTCCCTTGTCATGGGCCTATTTACTATTCGCCCAAATTTAAATGCTAAATGAAATCGACCCATAGCAAAAACATGATAAATAATTAATTTTATCTAGGGGTGGAAATCGGAAACGAATTTCTGAAGTCCGCCTATTCCGATTCGAAAATATTCGAATTTGGAACCGTAATTTTCATTCCGATTTCTGAAGTTCAGATTTCCGATTCTTCCAAGTTTATTTGGAACAAAATTGGAATCGTATATAAAATTACCGAAAATTCTAATTTCCGATCCGATATTAGTTCCGAATATTTCTATGGTTTTTTGAAATATATAATATAATTTTATGATATATCTTGTATAACTTAAGTTATAATTTAAATCGAAAAATATAAGTACCCAAGGGTCAAGTAAATTAAAACCTTAGAAAATATTAAGTGTAAATTACACCTACACATTTGAGGTATGTTAAAATAATTTCAAGGTACATGTAGTATTAGTAATTACAACAGCAACCCTGAAAAAATTAACGAAGCTAAGATTTCATATCGTGTGGACCCAAATATTAATTGGTATTGTAAAATTTATGTTGCATTTTTTCTTATAAGAAAATCTATGTTTCAAATTGTTGTTCCTAGTTATAATTTAATTAACTCATCTCTAACGTCGACAGTGTAGGGTATACTTAAACACAGTTGAAATAATTTAGCGCATAGAATTATACATTTTACTAGTGTATCTGGAATGTGTACTAGTTCATAATATTACATGTGCAATACGTACAAAACTGCAGTGAAAAGATACATAGGAGACTTGGACATAAATTAACGGGGCTAGGCTAAACTAGACTACACTAAGCTATCACTTCAAAAAAATCAGTAATCTTCCTAATTGCTTTCCTTTTATGCAGATAAAAATTGCCCTAATCCAGGTGGCAGTCCCACGTGGAGATCAGGTCTAGAGATAGAGTCTTGTAGCTCAATCCTTGTTATTATAATATCAACTTAGGCCCCGTTTGGTTGCCAAGATAAGCCATGATTAACTAAATAGTTGGACTTAATTTGATGTTTGGTATCCTCAATAATTTGCCGGGTCGATCCACCAAAATTATATAATCATGGCTTATCTTGTCTTATCTTGGCTTATCTTGCCTTTTAATGAGTTTTTTTTGTTGGACCTTTCTAGCTCCAATAAAATAATTGGGTCTCATTAGATTATTTAATCTTATCTTGGCTAATCTTATATTGTCAACCAAACGGGGCCTTAAAGGAATGTGAAAAGGGGAAAGTACAGTTTGCACCCCTGAACTATAGGTTTGTCACAAATACCTCCCTAAACTACAAAACATAGCAAAATAGCCCCTCCGTTTTCAATCCGTTTGTGTGTGATGACGTGGCTAGTTGATTTTTTTCATTTTTAATTGCTTTTATGGCTGCACCCTATTTTTGACGTTCTTACCCTCAATTTACTATATTTGTATATATACGCACGTATTTATGCACATAAGCTCATTAAAATACAAAAAAAAAATATATTAAATCATATTACCAATAAATTCACCAAATTAAACAAAGATTCCTTCTTCCTTTTTTCTGTTAAAAAGTTACCACAAACATAATATTAAATCCTATAAATCATGATAATACTATAATGTAGTGTTGGAAATAAAAACATAATTAATTATGAAAAATAAAAAAAATAAAACCCAACCATCTTATGCTTTCTCTTCTCCGACGGCTTATGTCTTCTCCAGTTCAAGCGCATCAATCGCTAATTATGCCTCCCAAATAGCGAAATCAATTCTCCAACGACTCTATCCCCCGATGACTATCCAATTTTACCATTCGGGAACCCTTGAAATCTGTTGGCAGGAGTCGGCGGGGGTTTTCAATTTCAATTTAATGAGGGGGCGGAGCGAACGACGTCGTTGAAGGTGCTGAATTAATAAGATGGTTGGGAATCGATGGCTGAGTGAACGAGGTTTTGATCCTGTGGTGTTCTCGCGGGCCTAGGTTGTAGGTGGACGTCTACGATTTCACCATGGAGGAGATATGTGGGGCCACCTTAGCCGACCTTCGGGGAGTGGAGCTGAAGTCAATTGACGGGTGAATTTTTATATAGGAGTATTTTTATGATTTAGACACATTTTATAAGGTTAATTTCTACTTTAAACTTCTATTTTTTTTCTTTTGTATGAAACTTTATAGATTTTTAGTATTTTTTTAATGGACCTGTATAGTTTGAGGGGTTGGTAAATGCAGTTTCACAAATAAGAATTTTTTTGCTTTTATATTCAGCTATACATCTGCAAGATGTTTGTAATTTGGGCTTATTTTATATATATCCCATTGGGCCCTTTTAATTGGATGGGTTGAAAGATAGGTATCGATGAGATATTTAGTGTTGGGATTAAACTCCAGAATTCACAATGCTTGGTATGACTTTTGGTTGGCAGTATTGAGCTGAAATTAATAATCTCATGATGAACTATACCGTGTTTTGTATAGCTGATAAACTAGTTTAATGTGGGATTATTTGCAAAATGGTTGTAATGCCCCTGAAATAAAATATTTACCAGCCCTCGCAACTTCTTTAGTTCCAGAGGATGCAGAGATATGCCTCTTTCACTTCTAAACCCTAAGTTTTTCCTCCGATAATTGAAGAAAAAATCCCGACTATTATATCCCGTTTTACAATGGTTTTCCCGTATGAGCGCCAGTTAGACTTGACCACTGGTTCGGTTAGAACCGGAACCGGCTGCGAAAAACCCGATTCGGTTCCGATTCCTTATTTTCGGAACCGAGAACCGACGGTTAGAACCGCGGATTTACCTGAAAATATTAATATCCTCTCTCTCTCTCTCTCTCTCTCTCTCTCTCTCTCTCTCTCTCTCTCTCTCTCTATATATATATATATATATATATATATATATATATATATTTAAGTATTAAGAAAAATAGTTTCAACGATCAAATTAAACAAAAAAAGTTTTTACGTATTTAAAATAAAATAAGTTTTTCAAATTACTTTCCACTTAAAAAAAAAAGGAACTCTTTTTAAAAAAAAAATTAAGTTTTTTAAAGTTTTTTTTTAAGTTATATATATATATATATATATATATATATATATATATATATATATATATATATATATATATATATATATAAAATAAATAAAATTATTAAGAACTGGACGGTTCTGCCGGTTCTAACCGGGAACCGAACCAGAACCGGTTAGGAATCGAACCGCAAGGAACCGGATTTTTTTGGTTCAGTTCCGGTTCTTTCAAAATCAAAACCGGAACCGGAACCGGAACCGAACCGAACCGAACCGAACCATGGTGAGGTCTAGCGCCGGTAGCAATACTTTGTGTATGAGTTCGAGCAGCAACGGGTATGGTTGATTCCATTCAAATGGCCAACAACAATAATTTTGTGATTGCGGTTTATAACTCGCCTTACAAACTTCTTGGACTCCTGCGAATCCAGGTCATCAGTTCTTGACTTGCGCAAAACGGGTACGAATCCATGTCTACCTACATGTACAAGTGAAGCCTTATTGTTTGGACTTTGAACTGCACTGTATCTCCATATTTCATATGTGTGGTCTTTCAAACTCGTTATCACACGTGTACCTGTTAATTTGGTCATTATGTATAATTAATTTTGTCATTCCCTAACATTAATTTTGAATGATCTTCATTTATCCTCGATATTTTTGTAGTAATTCAATATGATATACATAAGGTATATTTGCGGAAACTTGTGTTTGCGGAATTAGTTGATCTAATCTGGATGTATTTTTCGGTTTAGATGTTCATGCATTTTTTGTGTAATTAATCGTGAGTTTGATGTGATAATCGGTATAATAATCAAATAGCTATCAAAATACAATTTAATGGTGAGTTGAGTATTTATATGTAATATATTTGTAATTTTTGTATGATGTAAGGGTAATTTCAAAAATTCACATGGGTTTAATGGTGGGATAATTAAAGGGATAGTTGTCCAGCCGAAATTGGCTTGCCAACTAATAAATCAAATGGGTGATTAAATTAGTGGGGCCGGATGTCAAGGATGGCGAAACATGTGAACCAAATATTGTACTATGGGGTACAACAGATCCCATCATGCCTAGTAATGCTAATCAAAAGGGCCCCTTAGGTGCCTAATAAATTAGGAAAAAACTCAAGCTGAAATCATCTTTATGGGTATCCCGTGGAGAGGGGAAAGTTCTATACTACCCTTACTTGCATTCAGTATTTATGGTCATGCGTTTTGCACTTTCGCTCATTTGTTTATTTATTTTATTTCTTTAAAATAAAAAACTGTTTGTTTATATTGTTATTTTTATATGTATATCTTTTTTATTAATTTTTTTATTTTTTTTTAAATTTGTTTTTTTTAAATCGATATATTTACTGTACTGAAAATTAGGACTACATGTAACTGTAGTTATAGTAAACTATAGTCATTCGTAGTAATGTTCTTTCTTTTTACCCTATTTTTTCCACCAATTATGTACAAACACGAATATGGACGGTTATAACAAAAATCATAAACACCAACAACACAAATTCACAATTTAAATATTTATAATATAAATCAAGTCATAACCAACAAACACAAGTCGAAATACACAATTGCATGCATATAATAGTATGTTACTATATGTTTATAGTAATGTATAGTAATGTGTAGTAATGTATACAGTCTGTAGACACAACAACTTGAAGCTTATATGTCAAAATCATCAAATTCGTCTGCAACTTCAACCAAATTTTTTGGCACCTACAAGGAGAGGAAAAAAATTATAGAAATAAATTTGACGATAAAAAATTGAACAAAATTGTCATCTAAATATAGATCTCGGCGAGAGGAATCAACGGTGAGTTCCCCGTTAAATCTCCGGCAAGACTCTTCGTCGTCGAAATATGCGCCGACTGTAAAACAACTGTAGAAACAGATCCAGAGATCCAATCTGTATGAAATTACCCAAAAAAAAAGGAGTTCGACGAGTTAAATCTAACGGTAGTTAAACCATCGAATTCCGACCACCGGAGAGAGAATTGTGACTTAGGGAAGCAACATCGCCAGTTGGAGACATATGGGGGCGAGATTTGGATCTGAAAGTTGAGAGAGGAAGAAAGAGACAGTTGTGAGTTGGCTGTGTTTTAAAATTGATTTTAAAATGGCATTTTGGGTACTTTAAAGTGGCCGGTGAATATCCCAAATTATTATCAAAATGGAGAGGATATGCTCCAGGATGTAATTTACTTAATGCTTAATTCCAATATTTTCTATATAAGGGGTTCTAAACTAATCCCTTGTAACTAGCCCAAAAATTAAGATACAGGTTTTCTAGATGAACCCGGTCTCTCACAAATACAATTTCATACAGAAAAATATTGTTCCTTTTTCATTCATTATCCATCAACATCATTGAGATGATGGGTGTGAGTCAACGATTAACCGAAATTTTGGTAGAAATATAATACTAAAGACACCCAACATATATCGTAACTGAGTTGAAATTAATATATAGTTCAACCTATGATGCAAATATATAGCAACTAACGTCTTTGCATCTTATTCGACCACACATTACATCGCCGTACATAATAAAACACAACGAAACGAAACACGTATATCAAGGTACTTCGACGCCAAAGGATGGACATGCTTTGAATGTGAAATTTGAAATGTGAACAAACACAATGGAATGCGGATTAACTTCTACTGGCCCTGAGCCAAAAACCGCCTCAACGGGTTCCATGATAGGTATAGCGCCAGACAGTGGCGGATCCAGGATTTTTGCCAAGGGGGTTCGAAATTGTAGAATAAAAAATTAAAATATCACTTTATAAAAATAGTGGACCAAAAATTTATAATTTATAAATTTTAGGTGAATTGTGGAAATATTTAAAGACCAAAAAGTTGAAAAATGTTAAGATTTCAAAAAAATTCCATTATTGTGAGGGTGGGTTTCGAACCCATGACCTGTTAATAGAAAAAGACATATCTTTACCACTTCAACCAACTACCTTTTCTGTTATTTTATGTATAATAGTAATATTTAGTGAAAATCAAGGGTGTGCAACTGCACACCCTAGACCATGGCTACATCCGCCACTGGCGCCAGATGAATATATCCACGATCAATGGTTTACCGTTGAGTAAAACGGTCTTGCTTTGTATGTTCCCTTCCAAAGGGGTGAGGTGGTACTCTTGTCTAAAATCAAATAGTCGTTCACCGTCATCGTTTTCAGACAATGAAAGCTTTACCTCGGCAGTTGTGTTGCCGTCTAGGTTTATGAGCAATACGACAACTCCATGCTGCAAGATCATATCATATATGTTCAAATCAAGTTTCTTCTATTGAAAGTGGGACTTTGAAAATTTTATAAACGCATCATGCATGTACAATAGAGGATAGCTACATTATTATTTTTTATTTTTTTATATATTTTATATAAAATATATTTCAATTGTGTCCATAGTTTAATTAACTTGAATCTAACTGTGGGTATACACAGATTAATCTAGCCATGGGTGGCACAACTGAAATGCGAGGAATTTTTGCCAACAAGAATACATTTTAGGTCAGTAATTGTATAAAAAATAAAATAAAATAAATAAAATGTCAAGATAATATTGGGTAAATTACAATCACCCCTGAGGTACGGTCAAATTACGAAACCCCCCTCATGTTTGGGTAATTACAACCACCCCTCAACTATAAATCTTCTTACACGTCCATCCTTGCGGTTTCAAATTTAGAGAAATCTTCTAGATTATATGTAATATTATCACTTTTGTACCCGTTTTATCACATTCGAACTCCACATTTTGAAGCAAGATGATCATAATATGTGTTTTTTGGCTTGTATATATTAGATTGTGGTGCATCTCAAATTGTATTTTTACACAAAAAACGAGTACAAACTAGAGCACATTCCACGAAATCTAGATGATTATGTTGAATTTGACACCGTAAGGGTGGAGGCGGAAGAAGAAATCAAAGTTGAGGGGTAAATGTAATTATCTAAACCAGAGGGATTTTTTCGTAAATTGACCATACCTCAGGGATGGTTGCAATTTACCCGATAATATTATAATTTTGTAATGAGGCACTGTCACATAAATAAAAATAAAAAATAAAAATAAAAAAGGAAAAAAAAGAGAAGGTTCCTATATGTTTTAGAACTTACAGGATTCTTTGCGCAATGAGCATATGCACGGATCTTACCACTTCCTTCAAATCTTGTCCGCAAAACATGTTTTCCCATTAAACGGTGCCAAAGAAGCGCGCTACAAAATAGTTAGGTGTGTGAATACCTATGTAAATAATAGTAAGATATCCGCGGTCCATATAAACCTGTAGTAATCGGGATTCGGAAGAAAAGTGGCGGTGTCAAGTAAACCATAGTAGCCTCCAACTAATGTCTGTCGACAAAACACCTTTGTGTCATAAGTTGCTGCCAAACCCAGTATGTCCAAATACCTATATATATACATATATAGTTAACTCATCCGTTAATTCATATATACATAATACAATCATCAACAATAAAATACATAATATATAACTATTTCATTCATGCATGCACGTGTGTAAGTAAGTTTATACGGCGTACCAAAAACTAAAGACAAAGGTGTTTGTTACTCCATCACGACCACTATTATAAGCTCCTCCAGACTCGCTAACCCAGCCAACCGCCGATGTTCCTGTTTCCTTCAGAAGCTTCTGGAGGTTACGGAGTGGAACTACTCCACTATCCAGCACCGCTGGATCAAGTATTTTGTTTATTGTAAGGTCCAGATCAGACCCTAAACAAAATATGGTCATAAATGGTTAATTAAATATGATCTAATAGATCATTATGTGGAATGACTACTTCAACCTGAAATTTAAAAAACTCTTAGTGATATGAATGTTACATTTTGTTTGTAAATAATGATTTAATTTATACGTGTATATATATATATATATATATATATATATATATATATATATATATATATATATATATATATATATATATATATATATATATATATATATATATATATATACACACCTAAGTGGCCCGCACGGTCGTGCCAAATTTAGCCTATTTTTGGCACGGCCGTGCTAACTGTAGAAGTTGGGCAGAAGGTTTCGGCGATTCTCGCGCGACCGTGTGAGAATTGCACTGATTTTCGTGCGGCCGCGCCAAAACACGCTGGAGACAATTTTGGACTTTTAAACATACAAGGAAACCTAAATTCTTCTACCAATTTGGGACATCTATTTAAGGGCAAACCAAGCACGAATCAAAGAACTTTGAACACAATCTTGGAGCAAGAGGAGCGAGAGAACGAAGAAACGAGGACGAAGGCCTGATGAATCTTCATCATAATTCTTCTTTCACCTATCTTTTCTTAATCTATGACTTTTATTACTTTTATTATGTTTTTCGTTATGAGTAGCTAAGTTTTTAATCTAGAATTTTGTTGGAACCCTATGTGGGGATGGTGAACCCGTTTTCTTGAGATTATGCAATTATGATTTTATGATTATTTCTTCTACTTGTTATGATTGTTAGTGCATGAACTTGATCAATTTATGTGTTTTATCTGTGATTATTGGGATTGACTCGACAGAGCTATTTTGATAATTAGACGGTAAGTATAAGAACCTTCGAGTAGTTTTCACCGGATGAGTGTGTCAATTGCATGTGGTGTCGTAGACATACATATATCACCTTAGGTAGCCATTTACGAAACTTGTTAGTTAATGCTTTATTCATAATTGGTTTGCATAGACATATAGTGAATCGTTTATGAATAATAGACTCATAATACACGCGACAGCGGGTTATGAGTAAATTAGTGTCTCGGGTTAATAATCATGAATCATATATATCATAATTGAGGGGTTTTGGGTGAGCAATTCTTGCATAGGGGGAAGATAAAATCCTAGGTTCATTTTATATTGATATTTTCTCGTGATTCTTTGCTTTCTTAATTAGTTTAATTGTTTTATTGATTTAATTCGACAACCTTGCGTAGGCTGGATAAAAATCATAATTGTTAGAATTTGGTACTTAGGATTAGATAATTTGAGTATTCCCTGTGGGATCGACATCCGACTCTCACGAGTCCACTTTTACTACTTGTTTGCGATACGTGCACTTGCGTGTTAGGTATTTAGCCCCAACAATATATATATATATATATATATATATATATATATATATATATATATATATATATATATATATACCTGCGCCAAAGCCAAAGATTATAGATGTGTTGGCTAATTATATTTAGTGAGCCTTTTGATTTTTCTAGGTATTGTTGAAATCAATCACGTTCGAAGAGATTTTCAGGAGCCATTATCCGTGGGGCCCTTATCTTTGCTCGATAAATTTTTGTTATTAATTTGCGTAGAGAAACCGTGTCTCGGGCATACTGCTCCGCATCCACGAAAAGATATATTGCGATTCAACCTAATTCATTCCCTGCCAATAAATTTAGAATGGATCAAATAAGTTTTCTTATATTGATGTTGGGTTCATAAAATAAACATCAACAGAGTGCGACGATTGGTTAACAATGAGCAATCAAATTACTTATATGTGTAAAGAATGGATCAATGAATTTTTTGCTTGTTGGATTTTATTATTGCAAAAACTCATTTTCTTGTACATACTCCCTCCTTTTATTTAGCATCGTTTCTGATGCTCTCTAATTAATTATGATTTTTTTTTTTTATTAAATAGTCTTCATTTGAAGGAAAAATAATTTTTATTTGACAAGATCAAAATAAAAAAATAAAATAAAATAAATAGTGAAGATATTGTATGCAATAAACGTCAGTAGACACTAGTAGAAAAATGGATTTTTACTACGATCATTAACCGTAACAAAAGATATCAAATTCATAATAAAATGGCTTTTGCTACGCATTTGCTACAAATTTGCCCGTAGCATATACGGGCGTGACAAAAGCTTTGCTACGGTAAATGGCCGTACCAAATACTTTTTTGCTACGGTAAATACTAGTATTTACTACGACTTCAAAATTGTTCCATAGTAAAAAGTACCTTTTATTACGATTTTTTACCGTAGCCAAAAATTTTGTAGTAATAAGCAAATTTTCAACTAGTGAGAGTGAGATGATATTTCTTACCAAGATCCCAAGCAAACACATTGTAACCCTTTTCGACAGTGTAACGAATAAACGATTCAACATTCGAATAATCCCAACGACCCTTGGCAACAAGTGTATCATTCGCCGGACCAAAACCAGTACTGCCTTCCTCAATCGTTTTTCCATTTAGCGCATTTATTCCGAAAGTAAATATTGCCCTGAAAATTAATGAACTCATTTAAGAACATTAACATGTAATTATACTATGAATTAAAATTTGTTCACAAGGAGCTGAACAACATATTGTTTAAACTTTGATATATATATATATATATATATATATATATATATATATATATATATATATATATATATATATATATATATATATATATATACTTTGATGTGCCTACTTGTGATTTTTGGCCTATAAAGGTCCAAATCAATCCAATTAGTAATAAAAGCCAATTACCACCTACTACTAAAATTCCATAGGATTTTAGTTACAATTCATTGTCCTATATCGGATGTTAAGAAATTTACCTATTCCATCACCTATAAATATGTGATTTGACTCATATAATAAGTTACACACTATTTGGGCTATTAATTAATATTAGTTGCTTATATTGAGATAGTTTTCTGATTTGAGCGTCGGAGGACAATCGTCGGGCCACCCCCGACGTGTCACATATTGTTTTCAGCTGTTTTGTAGGTTAGTGAGTGGAGTCGTCCCTTTGACTACATCGGACAGGTGGCAGTGACTCTCGGCATTCTCTACCCTTGTAGGCTCAAAGACTCTTATGTTGCCCAATCGACATTTGAGCAGCATCATTTTGGCGTCGTTCGTGGCAATGCAAACTAGATCACGTATCACATAAGGAGGTGGTCAAGGCAGTCTCAACCCGCCCCCTCAAGGTGCCAGCGGGATCGCGGATCCGCCTCGAAGGAAGAGAACGACGAGAGCGGCCCACCCAGCGAGGTCTTCAGAACCGGTCATTCAGATGTCGGCAGAGGAGTCACAAGACATGATGAATGAAACGGCGGCCAAAGCAGCAGCTTGGGCAGCGATAGAGGCGGTGGCGCAATACGTAGCTACTAAAGGCGGAGCCGACTTCCAAGAGCCATCTCCTACGGAAAACGATCTTTCGGATTCCATCCATATTCACTCCACCCCACCGGTCGTGGAACTTTACGAATCAGAAGAGAGAGTGACCCTCAGCGACCGGAGCTTCTCCTCCGAACGAGCCCCTAGAAGATGTGCTCACCACCAATTGCGTCAGCGCAACCCATGCTCGGACCGCCCCCCTCGAAAGAAAAAACATCCTAGATCAACACGCCCTCTAAGAGAAAGAGCTCCCTCGAGGGAGATAAGGACACGTAGCCGTAGGGAGAGAAACGATTCTTCTTGGCCGGACGGCCTGCCCCATAGATCCTGAAGCGATAGGTACCAAGAACACCCGTATCACCGTGAAGGCTCTCATCGAAATGAAACTGAAAGTAAAACTTTCCACCCTGAAGAAACAAGAAGGCGCCGTGCAAGTTTTGAAGACTGTGATTCAAGGAGTCCTCGGCGTGAAGCTTCAAGGACAGCAGCTCGCTTTGCGGCATTCCCCACCCGAATTAGCCCATTATTCCGGTTATTGTGGAAGAAGTATTGCCTCTCGAATTTAGGATCACCAATCTCCCCCACTAGACGGAACCGAGGATCCCCAAGATCACTTAAATAATTTTTACGCCAAGTTTGACCTCTACGGTCTCATTAACACAGCTTACTGTAAGATTTTTTAGACCACGCTAACTGACCAGGCACAAATTTGGTTCAACGGCTTGCCAGGAGGATCCTTAAACAATCTGGACCAACTAGCGACGCGTTTTTTTAACCAATACTCTATAAATAAGAAATACGACAAGCTGGATCGTCTCTCTTCAAGGTCATACAGCGGGATGGAGAGTCGCTCAGAGATTACGTGCAACGATTTGTCAAAGCAGTACATGAAGTACCCTTCATTAATCACGAAATGTTAGCCGGCATACTGCAACACAATTTGAAGCATGTTCGTTTTCAAGATTTCATTGCGAGCCGACCCCCTATGACCCTAGAGAAGCTCCTGAACCGTGCTGAAAAGTACATTCAAATTCAGGAGACCGCAGAGATGAGGGTACCCCTTAAGTGAAAGCGCGACGAGGAAAGCCACAACTACAATAGAGAAGAAGAGAGGCATCCCGCCAAAAATCGCACATTAGAGAAGTTCTCACCTCTTAAGGCTAAACTTGTTGACATGATGATCATCGTTGAGCAGAAGGGTATTCTACAACCGCCGAGAAGGATGAAGGAGAATCCGGAACGACAAAAGTCGGATGATTATTGTGAATACCACAGAGATCAGGGTCAGACTACTGAGGAGTGCTTTTAGCTTAAGCAAGCACTCGAAAGACTTATCCAAAACGGGCACTTAAGAGAATTCCTAGAATAATCGCAATCCTCAAGAAATACATTACTGGGTATCTATTATTGCCCACGCGAGCCCTGTGTAATTTCTTTTCAGCAATAAGTCGGTGGCACACAACCCCACACAATATTTTCAATTATGTAATAAGTCGGGGGCATACCGCCTGATGCATGATTCTTAATAATATTTTAGTCGGTGGGATACCACCGCCGCGATTTCTACATCAAGCATTTTTCTTCTCTACGCAATTTAACAAATAGTCAATAGACTCAAAAAATAGCTAAAGGGGGGAAGATATCAAGGATCACAAAGGGTATGACCCGAACCTTGGTTTCTCGCTCCTTAAAGCTCCAAAAAATAGAGCAACTAAAGCTCAGGGAAGTCTTACCCGCCACAAAAAAAAAAAAAAAAAAAAAAAAAAAAAAAACAAAACAAAACAAAACAAAACAAAAAAAAAAGGAAGGCAAATGGGCAGACTTCTTGCATAAAAAACTTGAGGGTTTGATCAACCACCAAGAATACGGACTTCCCACTAGGTCATAAAGCCAAGGAATATCGTATCGCCTAACAATATAAGATAAAGCATAACTCATTCTTTGCGAGTCGGACTCCACACTAGGCAATAAAGTCAAGGGATACGGTCTCACTTAAAATGATAGAGCATAGTTCATTCTTTGCAAGAGTCGGACTCCCTACTAGGCGATAAAGCCAAGGGATACCGTCTCGCAAAAAAAAAAAAAAAGATTAAGTCTTAACTAAAGAGACAAAAATCTCGACAAATTGTGGCCGTCGAAATCCGCGACGTGGGCTCCAATCTCAGTCGCAACCTTCATCCCCATCAACTCCATTAATTGGCTCGTCGCACCCAAAGATAATTAAGTTATGGCTCGTCCCAAACACATCAAGGCACCGTAACCAAGCCCATGCCTTAGGATCGCTCGACTCCGACTCGCTAGAAGCCATCTCGGATGTCCGCCTTGAGTCGGTAGCCAAAAAACCGTTTCCGTCATAAAAAAATGGATCCTCACGGACTTGCCGCCACCCACACGCACGCCACACGCCACCCACGCGTGCCGTGAACGTGCCTCATGCGCGCGGAATCACCCTCCCTTGCCCATGTGACATCATCAATGAAGTCATTTCCACGGCTGACCGAGTCATTGTGTCCAACTGCGTCGACTCATTCGCCAAATCTGATTCATATTTTACATCTGATTCATATATTGCAGTTGTTCATGGCATTAGCGTAACTATCAAGGGGGAAGGGGGGCGGTTGACCCCCCAAGATTAATTTTTTTAATAGGCATTTTGGCGAATGGTAAAAAACTTGTATTATTGTAAATAAAATTTATGAATATTTACTTATTTATGAATTTTTTTTATCAATGACTCTAAAAAATAATATGAGACGATGCCATGAATCCCCAAAATATTAAGTACGATACATTATTAGAATAATTTAGATTTTTTTTATGCTTAATATATGATAAAATTATTACATTTATGTCATTTTAATTTAAAAAATTCAATACTCATTAAGTTAAATATAGCCAAATAATAAACATTATTCGTACGGGTAGACTAGTAAACATAAATTCATTGAAGTACTATCATGTCATCTCACTATTCCATACTTCACCCGTTATTCGATCCCCGATCTTCAACAAATTTTCTATGTCTCATCCTTCAAAGGTATTCTCTCTGGAGTCTTCGTTTTTCTCCCTTTCTCCTGGTGTTTCCGTTGTTACTATTGGTTTATATATATTGAAACACGTTGGTCTTTATACAAAAGTGTTTTTAACTCTCTTACTTTCAAACTAAATTTTAGTTATGACTTAGTGGGCTAAGTGTTATGACTTAGTGGGCTAAGTAGTGCTTAGTGGGTTTAATTGTGGATTTTATTATAACTTCCTAACTAACCCACTAACCCATTTTCTTGAGTGCTCTTGAAGTTGGTTTTCTTGCAGATCATGGGCTGAGGAGTGGAAGCTTGGAAAGTCTATAAATACCAAACTCAAGACACAAGAAAATGTACAGATTTCGAAGAAACAAAACGAGTGCTGAAGTTTTATCCACGAGAGTTTTTAGTGTGTTTCTAGGATCTGTTGTACGTACTCTTTATGAGTACATTCTTTGAAATCTAGAATTTTTAATATTTCTCTTTTTGTATCTAGATTTGATTGTAAGAATGATCATGTGAATGATTCATTCATAAGGGAGAAGTTTTCGCACCTCTTCTGTTTGTAATCTTGGAATACTATTTTTAATATATATTTTTCCGTCCTGTAAAGGACAAGTTCACAAGTCTTTACTTGTGAACATTTTTAAATCTGAGTATTGCCTATTTATCTCTATATTTCCGCTGCATGTTTTCTCAAGTGTCATAACACTTCAGATAACATCTATGTCTTAAACGAATTCGGGACCATAAATTCTTTCAATTGGCATCAGAGCCAACACTTGACGTATACTAAGTGTTTGTTCCTATTTCTTTTTCAGAAACGACTTCGTGATGGATACTCAGATGACTGTTTCTATGCGACCTCCTGTACTTGATGGCATAAACTACACCTACTGGAAAGTCAAGATGAGGGCGTACATCAAAGCCATTGATGAGAGAGCCTGGAGATCTATTCTCACTGGATGGAAGCCACCAACTATCACATATGCGGATGGGGATGTATTTCCAACACCAGAATTACGGTGGACAGCAGATGATCTATCCAATGCCAATCAAAACTCAAAGGCGTTAAATGCAATCTTCAATTCAGTAGATTTAACAATGTTTAAATTGATTTCAGTGTGCACTTCTGCAAAGGATGCATGGGAGGTTCTTCAGCTACATTGTGAAGGATCAGACAGTGTCAGGAGAACTAAGCTCAGATTACTCTCTTCCAAATTTGAGAGACTAAGGATGGAAGAAACCGAAACAATTTCTCAATACAATGAGAAATTGATTGATTTAGCTTATGAATTTCAATCCTTAGGTGGTCCTTTGAGCAACGAGACACTGGTGAATAAGGTATTGAGAACTCTTCCAGAAAGATTCAGCATGACGGTTACTGCTATTGAGGAGGCCAAAGACACATCATCTCTACGGCTGGACGACTTAATTGGTAGTCTAAAGTCTAGAGAGATGAACTTTGAAGATCAAAGAAAGGAGAAAGGAAAAGCTATCTCAAATGCACTGCAGGCAGAATTGGAGAAGGAAGATGTTGCTCCGGAATATGATGATGATGCAGAGGAATGCCTCAACAATGTTGCATTCCAGATTCAGAAATTCAATAGGGCATACAGGCGAAGTGGGATCAAGCCAAGACAGTTATTTCCACATGGCTCTCCACAAAATCGACAAACTCAGCCCCGGAACACATCTATTCCACAGAGAACATTTCCTCAAACATCTTTTCAAAACACTTTAAAAAATTCTTCATTTATTCGTTCAAATTCTGAACCACCTAACTTGGATCATATTAAATGCATGGCCTATTCAGGATTTGGACATTATGCTAATGAATGTGCAAATACCTTGAGAAGAAGAGGAATGAGTTTGATTTGTGCTGTCAGTGATGAGGAGGAAGAGCAACCTGAACAGACAGAGGAGCAGCAATCCACTAAACAAGCTCTTTCTGTCAGATATATCACTAGAAGTGCTTCTGAAACAGAATCACAAGGAGTTTCTCTAGATGCTGCAACACTTTCTGAAACACTTTCAGTAACTGAAATTTCTGAGTTAAATAATGATCATTATACGTGTTTAAACTCTATTTCTTTGAATGCAGCAGAATCCAGTAAAGAAGCAGTTAGTGATGAGGAAGAAATGTGTAAGAAATTGGTTTTTGACCTGGAGAAGAAGACTCAAGATCTAGATGCAGCCAACAAGGAAAACTCTTCCCTTAAAGAAACAATCATGCATTTGGAGGTTGGTATCACCAAGAAGGATCTTGAACTGGCAAAGGTGAAAGATGAACTCAAAGAAGCAACTCTAGCAATCAAAAGGATGAATACTGGCACAACTAAACTCGAAGAGATTGTGTCATTGGAAAGGTACTACAAAAATGAAGGGCTAGGGTTCAAAACACAAGTGAAGAAACACAAGCCAGTGAAGAAGAAAGAAATTGTCTTTGTAAAAGAAAAGGGTGCAAACGGAAAGGAATGCAGGAACTCCACAGTCACCACTCCAGATTCCAGAATAAGAGGATATGTTTGTCATTACTGTTTCTCACCAGGAGATATTCGTCCATTTTGTGAAAAACTCAGTAGTGACAAAATGCTGTATAAAATAAGCCACATCACTCCAAGGAACACCTCAAAGAAAAAGGTAGAATTTGCCAAAAAGGAGTGTAGAATATGGACTCCCAAAGGTAAGCTTATGTGCAAAGCAGTATACACTTCTTTAAATGCTAACATTTCAGGTTCGTGGTACTTTGATAGTGGATGCTCTAGGCACATGACTGGAACAAAAGAATTCCTATCAAACTACCATACACTCAATGGAGGACGTGTAACCTATGGAGGAGGAGCTAAAGGCAAAGTGGTTGAACGAGGAACACTCAGTATTGAGGGACTTCCAAAACTTTCAAATGTCTTACATGTTGAAGGATTGGGGTCAAATCTCATCAGTATTAGTCAATTGTGTGATGATGATCTACATGTTCAATTTGATAAATACTGTTGTTCTGTGTTTGATAATCAAAATCATTGTGTACTGACAGGTTCCCGATCAATGGATAATTGTTATCAAACAGGTGACACCATCTTATGCAAGAGTTCAAGAGTAAGTGAAGTAGAGTTGTGGCACCAGAAACTAGGGCACACAAACTTAAAAAATCTGAAGCTGCTCAACAAGTACAATGCCATAAGAGGAGTTCCAGATCTCAAGATCAAGGATATTCCTATATGCGGAATGTGCCAGAAGGGAAAGCAAACTAGAGTACCACACAAAGTGTTACAACACGTTGGTACCACTATTTGTTTTGAACTAGTACATATGGATCTTATGGGTCCTATAGAGGTAGAAAGTCTAGGTGGTAAAAAATATGTCTTTGTGTGTGTTGATGATTTTTCAAGATATACTTGGGTGTATTTTTTAAGAGAAAAATCTGATACTTTTGAAGTTTTCAAAAATTTGTACAGGTTTGTTAGAACTCAATTTCAAGTTTCTGTTCGTAGAATAAGATCTGATCATGGAAAAGAATTTGAGAATGCTTTATTTCTTCCTTTTTGTAATAAAAAGGGTATAAAACATGAATTTTCTGCTCCAAAAACTCCTCAGCAAAATGGCATTGCTGAAAGAAAGAACAGAACCATCCAGGAGATGGCTAGGGTGATGATGAGTGCAAAAAATCTGTCTAAAAGGTTTTGGGCTGAGGCTGTCAACACAGCTTGTCACATCTCAAATCGTGTGTATCTAAGATTAGGGTCTATGATTACTTCATATGAAATTCTTTATGGTAAGAAACCTAATCTAGAATACATGCATGTGTTTGGATGTGTCTGCTATGTCCTAAATGATAGAGATCATCTAGCTAAATTTGATTCAAAAAGTGATTTGAGTTTGTTTATGGGATACTCTAATAACAGTCATGCTTATAGAGTATATAACTTAAGAACTCGAACCATTATTGAATCTGTAAATGTGGTATTTGATGACTTTGCTGATCTCCGCAGTAAAACAGCTGAAGATGAAGTTGATGACCTGATTGCTGAAGGAGAAACAACCGGAGAAGACACTACTGCCACAGTTGCCCCAGATATAAACAGTCCGGTTTCAAGAGAAAAAGGTGTTGAGCCAAGTGTCACCACATCCGACTCAATACATCCTACAGAGGACACAGAAGCTGAATTGCAGCCAACCTATGATGTCTGCAGAAAGGAACCATCAAGTAGAATCCAGAAAAATCACCCCTCTACTCAAGTGGTGGGAGATATCTTTGATAGGATAAGAACCAGAAGAAAAGAGATAGTGAATTACAGAGATATGGTAAGATTTGCAAAATTATCTTCTGAATGTGCACTAACTGGAACTACTTGTTTTGTGTCTTCAATGGAACCAAGGAATGTTGCAGAAGCTCTGAATGATGAATTCTGGATCAATGCAATGCATGACGAGTTGAATCAGTTCATCAGAAATGATGTTTGGTACTTAGTTCCCAGACCAAGCCATGTAAATGTGATAGGAACTAAGTGGATTTTCAAAAATAAAACTGATGAAAAAGGTACAGTGGTTAGAAATAAGGCTAGGTTAGTAGCACAAGGGTATACTCAAATTGAGGGTATAGACTTTGATGAAACTTTTGCTCCAGTAGCTAGAATTGAATCTATTAGATTACTTCTTGCTATAGCCTACTTTCTTAAAATCAAACTGGATCAGATGGATATCAAAAGTGCATTTCTAAATGGTGTTTTAAATGAGGAAGCATATGTAGAGCAACCCAAGGGTTTTGAAGATTCTGCCAAGCCTAATCATGTTTTCAAGCTTAAGAAGGCTCTGTATGGTCTTAATCAAGCTCCTAGAGCTTGGTATCAAAGACTCACTGACTTCTTACTTGAAATACAGTTCAACAGAGGAGAGGCAGACATAACTCTATTTGTTAAAAGAACGAATAACCATATCATTATTGTTCAGATATATGTTGATGATATTGTTTTTGGTTCTACTTGTGCTAACCTTTTACAGTCTTTTGTAGATTCTATGTCTCACACTTTTGAAATGAGCATGGTAGGGGAGTTGAACTACTCCCTAGGACTCCAAATCAAACAGACAGGTGAAGGAATGTTTGTAAATCAAAAGAAGTATGCTCTTAATCTGGTCAAAAGGTTTGAGTTGGAGTCAGCCAAGCACATGAAAACTCCAATGGGTTCTAGCCAAAAATTGTCCAAGGATGATGTTGCAGAAGATGTTGACAGCACCCTATACAGAAGCATGATTGGAAGCCTTCTGTATCTAACAACAAGCAGGCCTGATATTATGTTTAGTGTTTGTATGTGTGCCAGGTATCAAGCTAATCCCAAAGTCACTCATCTTAAAGCTGTAAAGAGGATTATTAGGTATGTTGCAGGTACAGTAGACTTAGGGATTCAGTTTTTCAAAGACACTAATACAAATTTGATAGGTTTTAGTGATTCTGATTGGGCTGGGGATATTAGTGACAGAAAAAGCACCTCTGGTGCATGCTTCTTTTTGGGGAATAATCTGGTTTCTTGGTTTAGTAGAAAGCAAAATTGTGTATCTCTTTCAACAGCTGAATCAGAATATGTTGCTGCTGGAGGATGTTGTGGTCAACTAATTTGGATGAAACAAATGTTGGGAGATTATGGGTTGACCAGTGACACCCTAACCATATATTGTGATAATTCAAGTGCTATTGACATTTCAAAAAATCCTGTACAGCACTCACGAACTAAACACATAGATATTAAACATCATTTTATTCGTGATATAGTTGAGAAAAATATAGTGTGCTTAAAGTACATTCCTACAGAAGATCAGCTAGCTGACATCTTTACAAAGGCATTAAATTATGAGAGGTTTTCTAAACTAAAAAAATCTCTCGGGATGTGTACTCAATAAACATGTCATGAAATATGTTGCAGCACCTCATCAAAATATCTTAAGCTGCAACATAATTTACTGAAGCTTAGCTTATTTAAATAAAGACTTCACTGTGATGGATTATTTTCTAAATAAGTAACTGGAAGTCTTTCACCTTGAAACGTGATCATGCTTCATGTAAACATTTGGGGAATAATTACACTCACATAAGTCAAACTCCTCTATTTTGATAGTCATATCTTAGTAACTGAGGAACCTTCAAACTGAACACTTGATCATGTTCCATGTGAATAGTTTGACTTGAAAATAAGAGTTTTATTTAAAAAAAAAAAAAAAAATTATATAATAAATTCTATGCCTGTTAGCCAATTTTTTCTCACTATTAATCATTAGTAAATGTGTTTTATATTTTTGTGAATAATTCATGAGTGCTACGGTTTTTATTCTTTATTTTTATTGAATTATCCCTATTTATATGGGTCATGGGTACATGGGTTAGTCCTTCATTTTCCACTAAGTCCACTCCTTATTATGTCATGTGTCACGGTTTGCTTTAAACTGCCAAATAAACTTTTATTCTCCTTAATCACACTTTCTCCAAGAAAAAACGCACACCACTTCTTCACCTTCTCCACTTCAATTTTTTTTCCAGCAAAAATTAGGGCTTATAAATTTCGTGCTTCTTCTTTCGAAAATTCACACTAAAAAATCAAAAGCACAAAGAAACAATCTCTCTTTATCTACTGTATCATGGCATCTCCTCCTAGAAATCCTCTTCCAGCCGCCGTTGGTGATGTCCACAACGATGCTGCAGCACCTGAACCAGCAGAACCAAATCTGGCCATCATCGTTCATCCTGTCAACCTTGAAGCTGTACCAATCAGCTACATTGAGCCCGGAGACGAGCTGAATCCGATCGACCCAGACAACTTCGAGTTCGTGGGTCCCTCTTCCAGTGCCGAAAGATTTCCAACTCGCCGGTCCAAGCGCATGAATCCCTTCCCAGATCTGAATACACAATGCCGGAGGGGAGAAAACTCTCCCAGAAGAGGAGGCAGAGGTGGAAGAAGAGGAGGCAGAGGTGGCCGTACACCAGTTAGGCCAAACCCACCAAGAGGCCTTCATTTGGTTGAGGAAGAAACTGATGATGAAGAAGGAGATCCTACCTTTGCAGAACCAGAGGCCCAATCTCTATCCTCCAGCTCCTCTGAGTCATCATCCAACGACTCACCTCCTCCAGCATCAACTCAGGGGGAGACATCTCAGCCTAGCATGGCAGCAGCAGCCTCTCAACATCCTGTTTCTGAAGGTGTTGCTGCACATGTTCCAGAAGATGCTGCTGCACCCACTGTCTCAGCAAATGTTGCTCAGAATGCTGCTGAGGATGCTGCTCCTTATCAGGATGAAGAAATGCCTTATTTTTCTGGGATGTCTTCTGCTGAGCATGTTGACATTCCCACTGTTGATGCTCAGGATTTTACTACTACTGAAGAAACACCATCAGCACCACATGCAGACCCTTTGGAAACTCTGGCAGAAGCAGCAGTTCAAGTGGATGCATCCCCTCCTCAGGCTGAAGAACCAGAGAAAAGTGATGACAGCTGAGAGGTTCCTCTTGCTTCCTTTCGCAAAAATTTACCCTCCTCAGAGTCAGACAGTGACTCTTCTGAGGACTCTTCTCAGAAGGAAGAAGATGCTGCCCCACCTATTGCATCACCTGAACCAGCATACATTCCAGATGAGCTTGAAGATTCAGAAGATGAGGACTCCTCAGAAGAAGAAGAGCCAGACTTGGATGGGAAGGATTTGTCAACTCCTTTTGAGGTAAACAATGGCTTCAGTCCTACTTTTTATTTTGAATCTGATTCAAATTTGAGCCCTCAAATCATGAATTGCCAATTCATTGAGGAAAAGAAAATTTCCAAGGAAGAGTTTGATAGACATAGGATCACTGCTTTTCTTCATCAAAGAAAAATCCTTAGCCTAGTTGAGGTTGCTTGTTCTTATGATCCCACTGTTGTGAAGGAATTTTATGCCAATTTGCAAACCTCCTTTCTAAAGAAAAACTCTCCAAACTTTGGCAAAGTTTATGTGCGAAACTCCATTTTCTCCTTTTCTCCCAAAATTATCAACTCTCATTTACAAACTCCTACTGTGATTGATGAGGATAATTATGGTGATTTTACTGAGGTTTGTAAAACTATTTCTGGAAATCGTTTAAAATTTTGGCCTGCTCACCCCAGAAAATTCAAGGTTTCTCAACTCACTGCCTTTTATTCTATCTTGTTTAGACTCACAGTGATGAATTGGATTCCATCCAAAAATGTCTCTGTGGTAACTAAACCTCATGCAGTACTCATGTACAAATTGGGGATGGGATTACCAGTTGATTTTGGCAAACTTTTCTTTAATACTATAGGTCATCTTGCCCAGAAAATTTCACCCTCTACTCATCTTCCTTATCCTTCACTCATCTATTCCATTTTACTCTCTCAAAACTTGGGCCAAGATGACTCAGAATATCTTCACACTCCACTTGGCATGATCACTGTTTCTCAAAATTTTCTAAAAGCTCCTCATGTCCAAGATCTTCCCTGGAATGGAGATAATTTTCTCTCAACTTAATCAGGTCAAAATAATCTTGGTACTGAAGGTGTTGCTCCTCATGTTGCCAACACTCCTGACATTCTTGTTTCTGTTCCTAGAGATCTTTTGTTACAACAGCTTACTCACTCTCTAGCTCAGATTACTTATCACCAGTCCATGGTGGAAATGCTCCAAAAAGCCCTTTCTGATCAAAAATGGGGAGAAAAAGCTAGTCATGAAGTTGAAGCAGGAACTTCTCACCCTTTGGATACCAGAGGCAGAGAACAAGGAGTTAATGAAGAGGGAGCAAATAATGAGGGTGAAGCTCAAGGAGCAGAGGAAAGCAGTGGCTCTAGTGCTAGTAATGGAGGAGCAGCAGCTGATACTGAGGAGATTTTGGATATTCTACTTTAGTTGCTTTTATGAACAATCTTTTGATTTTGTTCTGTTTTTATTTTTTTTCCCTCTGAACTTTTGTTTAGGATTGCACTTTGCTTGTTTTTATTTCTTTTAATTTGTGTTGGACTATCTTGCTGAATTTGTTTTGAATTGATTTTTCTATATTTTGTTTATTATCAAATTCAGGGGGAGTTCAAGCAATATCTCAGGGGGAGTTTTAGCTAAAATTTAGTTTTGATCAGAAAGTTAAAAAGGGGGAGTTTGAAACACGTTGGTCTTTATACAAAAGTGTTTTTAACTCTCTTACTTTCAAACTAAATTTTAGTTATGACTTAGTGGGCTAAGTGTTATGACTTAGTGGGCTAAGTAGTGCTTAGTGGGTTTAATTGTGGATTTTATTATAACTTCCTAACTAACCCACTAACCCATTTTCTTGAGTGCTCTTGAAGTTGGTTTTCTTGCAGATCATGGGCTGAGGAGTGGAAGCTTGGAAAGTCTATAAATACCAAACTCAAGACACAAGAAAATGTACAGATTTCGAAGAAACAAAACGAGTGCTGAAGTTTTATCCACGAGAGTTTTTAGTGTGTTTCTAGGATCTGTTGTACGTACTCTTTATGAGTACATTCTTTGAAATCTAGAATTTTTAATATTTCTCTTTTTGTATCTAGATTTGATTGTAAGAATGATCATGTGAATGATTCATTCATAAGGGAGAAGTTTTCGCACCTCTTCTGTTTGTAATCTTGGAATACTGTTTTTAAAATATCTTTTTCCGTCCTGTAAAGGACAAGTTCACAAGTCTTTACTTGTGAACATTTTTAAATCTGAGTATTGCCTATTTATCTCTATATTTCCGCTGCATGTTTTCTCAAGTGTCATAACACTTCAGATAACATCTCTGTCTTAAACGAATTCGGGACCATAAATTCTTTCATATATTGTTCAAAAATACATTATTAAGATTATTTAGGATTTCTTTTTATCAAGAAAATGTTCCAATTTACATTGTTATTCTATGTTTAGTCCCTCATTTGTTCTAATTAAATAAAACATCATAAATGAAAAATGAAAATTTGCATTCAGGATGAGAATGCTTGGAAGATGAACAAATGCGGAGCATGTGGACGTGCGAAACGGAAAGAAGAAGGGAGCGACCTTTGTGATCGAATGGTCACAGCCAGTGGAGGGTTCGATTATGTTTGAATACCTTCTAGTAAGGATTCTATTGGTGGTATATATTGATATGGTTATAACTTGCACAAGCTTGTGCAATGGTTGCCATATGACTACATTCATAGATAAATTACTAAGCGATTCAATGAACCTTTACTAATTATTCAGCGGATTAGGACGATTAAAAGTCACCGGAAATAATTCTATATAGCAATATTTATACCTGAAATCCATATCGTCTAATGTATATTTAGATGTAATATACGCATAATCCTAATGGGTTGTAATTTGATATATTAATTATTTTTCGTCGTATAGAGTTCTAACGAGCCTTTGGAGATGCTTTTGTTCTAGCTAGGTAGAATTGTTATACACGGATACGACGCAAAAACATATTAAAATTGAAGGTGTCCGGGAATGCATGTATTCTTACAAAATATTCAAAAAATTGTTGGGCCTCTTTGACATAACCCCCTCATTACTTTTTTTAATACTTTTTTTAATAGGGATAGGCCCAAAATATTTTAGACCATTTGAGAAAAGCCCAATTCCAATTTCAGCTATTATGCTTTCCAGCTTTACCCCCGCCCGCCACCTCATCACCAGGTCACGCGCTCCGCGTTTTTTTTTTTTTTTTTTCCGTTTTTTTAATCGACTATGAAGCATAGTCGATTAGTCTTAAATCGACTGTGCTTCATAGTCGATTAAGGAAATTCTTCATTTTTTAACTTTTTTTTTCTAATTTTTTTTTTTTAATTTTTATTTTTTTTAATTTTTTTTCTCTATCAGATTTATTAATGGATAGTCGATTAAAAATTTAACTATTAAAAATAACTAATCACAATTACAAAAAAAAAATACAAAATCAATTATATTTAAAAAAAAATACAAACATTGTAATTGATTGATACATTGGAATCAATAAACAAAAAATCAAAAAAAAAAAAAAAAAAAATTAACAACTAGAGTCGGTTAACCTTAATCGACTACTTAACATAGTCGATTAAGCCTTAATCGACTATTGAACATAGCCGATTAAACCACGTAGTCGATTAAGGGCCCTGCCTGTGCGATTTTTTTTTTCTGCGCCGTCTTCCACCACAATCCGCCAAAAAACCCTAGATTTGTTCTTCATCGTCACCACATCGTCGCCACACCACAACATCACCACCCAGCTTCCATATTCTAACTGTTTTTTATCCAAACAATCAAAACAAAAACATTTACTACGGTCAAAATCACCAAAACAAAGCCACCAACCAAAGTAGAACCACCCACCCATCAAAATCCGATTCCAATCGACAATTTTACCTCTTTTCGCCGTCGATGTAGCAATCGTGGCATTCAAACTCAGAATCGCTATCAAATTAGAGTTCGATACGAGGTTTTCTTTTGATAGGCGCCGACGGTTAGACTCTATGCATTTCTTCATCTTGCGACGGCGGCGGCGGCGGCGAGGAGAAGATTTGTCGGAGAAAGCAAAAAAAAAAAAAAAAGAAAGAACAGAGAGCAGCAGAAGAGAGAAGACGAAAAACGAGAAAGGAGTTGGTAAATGAAAAATGAGATAGGGTTTTGAGAGAGTATATTGAACAATTAAGGGTAGTTTTGGAATTATGAAAATAGTATTTGGGTGGAATATTAACTAGGGGGTTTTCTCTAATTATTTTTAGGAGGGGGTGTTTTCTTAATTACATTTCCTAGATGAGGGGGGTCTTGCTAATTATCCCAAAATTGTTTGTGTGTACTTAAGTGAATAATAAATCGATCAATTGTTGAGTCTTAGTTACTAAATATTGTAAGATTCTTTTTAATTGTTCAAGTATTCAATATATTGGTACTTCCGCAAAAAAATTTACAAAATTTCTTTTAAAATAGTATATTTCTACATTACTTATAGAGGATATATTAATATAATGAAAATGAAATACACAATACAAATACTCTTTTTCTTTTTTAATTTGAAAAGAGAGATCTCCAGTTTCTAAACACGAACAAAAAGATATCTAATGCAACCAAAGGTTAAAAATTACATAACATTAGCGAAAGTTTAGACAAATAATTAACCTTAGATCAACTCAAATGACAAATATTTGAGATAATATTACTATATTGGATTCCTTCCTTCCTTTTTTTTCCCTCATAATGTTTGCCCCATTTTCAATTTTAGTCCATATTGTTCCAAGGTGAACAAAATACACGGGTTGTTGGCACTCACCACCCTTGTAATTAAACATTGCATAAGGGTAGTGATTGCAAAAAAAAATCTGTTTATTTGTCCACATTGGAACAATAGGGACTAAAAGTAAAATCAGGTCAAATATTAGGACCAAAAGTTTATTTCTCTCTCATTTTGCCATAATTAAGACATATTGGGGGTTACGTGCGCTTCACGGTACATATTCGAGTTAGATGCTAACTGACGTGGGGCGGAATGGATCAAATGTGTTAAAACTTATTTTAATGTGTATTTTGTCCACTTTGGAACAACCAGGACAAAATTTGAAATTGAGCCTACCGTGAAGGACTAAAAGTGTAGTTCTCCCCATATTACAATTTTCATGTCTTTGTCTACATGAGATCTTTATATTTGAAGTTTTTATTATACAAAATTCAAAGTTGCCATTCTAATAATAAAAAAATAGTACATTCATTATATTTATTATATATAAAAATGTTTAAACTTTAATTAAGTAGAATTGCAAGTATTTATACTTTCACTAAACATCTATGTAGCACGTAAAGTTGTAAACTTCAACTTGTTAACGTCTTCACGTTTCGGAAACGTTTCGTGTCAAGACACATGCGAGACACCTTATGGGCCATTTTGCAATTTCTAAAAAAATTAAAAACATACTTGAATAGAATTTTTTTAAATATTTTTATTGTTTCCCAAATTAATTTATGATTTAATTATCAACTGCAAATTGATCTAGTTGATAGTAAAACTTAATTTAAATATGTTTGCATAAAAATATACAAAAAAAATTTATATGTAAATAAAAACTTATATATATTTATATAGAATATTTATAAATATTCCTCTATACTTTTAATATTTACACGTTTCCCCCAAGTTCCCGTATCCCCAATTTTTAAACATTTCGTTTCCCCGTATCCGTTTCCTCGTCTAGACGTTTTCGTTCCCGTGCTACATAGGTATACATTTAATTATTCCTGTTTTTTGACAGACTGAAAACAAATCAATTTTAAGAGATGATTAATGCTACAACACACGGATCTGAAATAGATTATGATTATTACTCATTAGGACCGGCAATTGAGCCTAATCGAAGTCCGATGGCTCGGCCCGACTATATTTGAGTCGAGTCTAATTTTAATGAGTCGGGCCGAGCTTGAACCATTTAATAAACCCCATTCTTTTATGGGCCGATTTTGAGTCTACTATGGCTCAAGCCGAATAAGGCCCGTCTGATTTGATTAATAATTAAATATATAATATATTTATTATTTTAATGATATAGCTCAACATACAAGTTACAAATTAAATTTTTGTTAGATCATTTTATTTTGCAAATGGAAAAAAATCAAAAAAAGAAAAAGAAATTAAGTGGCGGCGATGGCAATGGTCAAATATGAATCATATAATTACATAAGGATTAAATATTTGCAACATTAAACTCCATTTCTTTGAAGAAACATATTATGCTTTTCACCTTATTTTGCAAATATGATTTTTGTCTTTTTTTTTCATGATAATTCTAGATTTTGTTCTTCGGTTGCAAAATTCGCTCTGCGCTCACTGCGCATCTGCGTGGATTTTACAACTCTTGTGCGCTTTGATTTATTTCTTAGGCTCTAAGTTTTTTTTTTTTTTTTTTTTTTTTTTTTTTTTTTTGTGTGTGTGTGTGTCGGGAAAATGGAATTTATTAGGCTAATGATGCCAAATTAGAAGAGGAAGATCATACTCCTCCAAATAGTCATTATAGGAGATTTGAGCAATAGCATGAGCTAACTTATTTCCCAAATGCTTGATAAAATAAATGAACACTGATTAAAATCTTGAGCAAGTCGAAGACAGTCTTCCAATAATGCTCCGAAAGAAGACGATTCACTGTCTCCATCTCGTAAATTTGTGATAACTTGAAGGCAGTCACCCTCAATAATTATGTTAGAGCACCTATTTTCTGTTGCCATTATTATCGCTTTGAGCGCAACCATCACTTCGCACTCCACTGGCTGTAAATTGCCCTGCATCTTTTCCACTTTCCAACATAAACACTAACCTGCATCATTCCTCGCCACCGCCGCAACGGAGAATCCAGCTTGTCCACGTGGTAGGGCAGCATCAAAACTGACTTTGATTACTCCGTGTTAAGGTGGTATCTATTCAATTGGATGCATATGTCCGATTCTGGAGTTGGGGCAAAGCTGCGAGTTTCGAAACATAGCCAAGTAATCCTTGCACCAGCCCACAAGATCTTGAGGTTGCATCACCTTATCTCCCTTAATTTCCTTATTTCGTCGTTCCCATATCTTCCAGATTAGAACCATCGCCAACAAAAAAATATCACCGCTCAGCTCCTTCCTCAAATTTGCTAGCCAACTCGATATAGACGACCTTTCAACTCTGAAGTCGCGGTCGAGTAAAAGGGTCTTACAGAATTCCTCCACACGTCGACATTCAAACATGACATGCATGGTAGTTTCGACGTCTTTATTGCAGCGGCAGCACATAAGAGAAGTAATAACCTTTCGTCTAAAAAGCCTAGCATTGGTAGGAGAAATATTGCTACAGAGACGCCATATAAAAATACAAATCTTCGGTGGAAGTGGAAGTGCCTAGACATCTTGCCACTCACGGTTCCCCTCGTCACTAAACGAGCCATCCAATTCTTTTTGCAGATTGCCTGTCGACGATAGAGATGCGAGAATTATATGATAGCATGATCTCACCGTAAACTTGCCATTTTTCGAATGGTGCCAAATCCATCTATCCTTTAAATGTCTCGACCCTACCGGAACCTTTAGAATTCGTTCAATGTCTACTAGCCAGAACACCCGATTGAGAGTATTCATGTCCCAGGTATTTGTCACGGCATCAATCAGGTCTGCAACCCTATTTGGAAATGCCGAAAAAATCGGACGTTTTGTTATAATCCTGAAGTTTCTGCCCTCTCGGAGCCATGGGTCTGCCCATATTGACGTGTCAACTCCATTCCCAACTCGTCGGTTAATGCCCAACTTCAGTATCGGAATAACTTGCCAAATACTTCTCTACGTAGCAGAGGGACGGTACCCAACTCCAGCAAAGGATAAATTTCCTTGAGGAAAATAACGGGCAACAATATTTTTTTAAAAGGAGATCCGGAATAGCCAATATTCTCCATGCTTGTTTCGTTAATAGAGCATTTATTTTATAAAATAAAATAATTTTTGAATGGAAATTATAAAAAAAAGTTTTTAGGCACCTATTTGATCAACTAGGTGTGACAATATGAACAGGTGTGGCCACACCTCTTCACTTGTTTAATTTCCTAAGGGTTGTGTTCATTAATCACAACCATTGGAAACTTATAAATAGAAACTCCACATGTTTGATTTGAATACAACATAAAAAAAAAATCAATTCAATTCCATAATTTTGTTCTATGGATTTCTTCTTTCTTTAGCCCGGAAATATTCTTCGTAGAATATTTTCTTCCGTATTCGATTTGAGAGTTTGAGACACAAAGTAACGTTCGTTGCACTCGGGATTTTGAGTGCTCATATGCCGAGTTAGCCGTTGTATCTTGGGAGACAATTGTCAAATAACCGTAAGCACCGTAGCGGGGCAATATTGTCTTAAGGAAAAAGTTTTCTCGCCTCGGCTAATCTTTTCGTATTTTTCACTAATTTAGTTGATCATTTTACTAAATCACTACCCGTTTTATGTATCGGGAACAACAGAAAGATCGTAAATCTCTAAACCCTAGACCGCCTCTCTCATTTGCCTTGCACATCTCTGTCCATGAAATCCAATTCATACCCTACTCTCTCCATTTCCCACCAAAATCTTCCTATAACTTTCTCTAGTTGCCTAACGAGACCAATGGGAAGAAAGAAACAACTCATCACATAGGAAGGGATAGCCTGGAGGACCGCTTTAATCAATACCTCCTTGCCCACTTTTGAAAGTTGTTTTTCTCCCCAACCCTTGATTTTAGACCAAATCCGATCTTGAAGATAAGAGAATATCTCCTTCTTAGATTTACCAATTGAGGCCGGCATACCAAATTTCGGTCGTGACTATCCACCACCCGAAAGCCAAGATTTTGATGTATGTCGTTCCGCCTTGCTGTGGGCGTGGAAGGGTTAAACATCATTGTTGACTTCTCGAAATTAATTTCTTGTCCCGAGACTCTTGCATACTTGACCAAATTCTCCTTCAAACCCATGGCAAAGTCCTACGTGGCTTGGCAAAAAATGAGGCTATCATCGGCAAAACATAAGCTTGTCACGATCGTAGCTGTTGGAGCAACTTTAACTCCCTGGAAAATTCCTCTTTCGGTAGCCTTAGTAACCATAGCGATGAGATCCTTTGCACAACAAATAAACAGGTACGGCGAGAGGGGATCACCTTGTCGAACTCCTCTCGAGGGTTTTACAAACCCAAACTGCGAACCATTAAACAAAAACGAGAATGAAACTGTAGAGACACAAAGCATAACTAAATCAATGAAACCAGAAGGAATGCCAAAACGAGAAAGAATCCTTTTAAGAAAAGACCATTCAATTCGATCGTATGCCTTACTTATGTCCAATTATAAAGCCATATAATTAGTTTTAATATTAAAGTGTAGCTTGATGAAGTGATTGATCTCAAATGCCACAAGGATATTATCAGAAATGAGTCGTTTCTGTACAAAAGCAGATTGAGTTGGCGAGATCAAATCATTTAGAACTAATTTAAGCCGATTGGCCAAAACTTTAGACCCCAGTTTATAGATAACATTACATAGGCTTATGGGTCTATAGTCTGTAATTTTCTCTTGGATTTTTCACCTTAGGAATTAGAACAATATCGGTGAAATTTAGTTCAGAAGGAAGTTTATGATTATTAAGAAATTCAAGAACAAGATAGAACATCATATCCCAATATATGCCAATATGTAGTATAAAAGATAACGGGTAAACCATCTGGGCCATGAGATTTAAGAGGAGCCATTTGGGATATGGCTCGGGTTACCTCGTTTGAAGTGAATGGCATAGACAGAAGTTGACTAGCCATCTCAGAAATTATGCTCTCCACATTTTCCAACACCTCCTCTGTCTCATCATCCCTCGGGTGAGTCGACTTGAAAATTTAGCTAAAGTAATCAGAGATGATGTTTTCGATGTCTGCATCTTTATGTTTCCAATAGCCCCACGCATCCTTGATTTTCTCCACTTTATTAGTACGGTTCCGAATTGTGGCTTTGGCATGGAAAAATCTTGTGTTTCTGTTTCCCTCTTGAATCCATTGAACCTTACTACGCTAACGCCAATACAAGTCGTTATCTTCATAGGCTTTTTCTAGTTCTGTCCGGATAACTCTAATCTCTTCTTTCCAAGCCTCCGTAAGTTCTGCTTCCGACAAACTTTGTAACCGTTTCTGAATATCTCCAATAATATTTTGAGGCAGTTTGACCTAAATTTTTCACCATTTAATTTAGTGCCAGGCGACAACTATCATTTTTCTGAAGCATAGTTTCTATAGGATCAGCCAGAGAGGTGTGGGACCATTGTTGTTGGATCACTTCTTCGCAGTCTTCCTTGCGAAGCCATGTAGCTTCAAACCTGAAGGGTCTTTTTTTCCTCGTATTGCGTCCTTCGGTAGATGCGTTTAGGACAAGTTGGATCGGTACGTGGTCAGATCCCGGGTAACCGAGATGTAAGATTTGCGCATTAGGGAAACACCTAATCTAATCATTATTCGCACAAGCTCTGTCTAGTCTGCATCGCACTGTATTTAGGTAGCTCCGATAATTTGACCACGTGAACGGGGAACCCTCAAATCCCATGTCGAGCAGACCACAATCCTCTAATGAAGTCCTCCTTTCTTTTTTCATTATTACGGAGAATTTCGTTAAAATCTCCCCCCACGATCCATGGAAGATTACAATAATTCCGCAGGTTGCGCAAAACATCCCACGACATATGTCTCCTCTCTTTCTCTGGAAAACCGTAAAATCCCGTCACTCGCCATTTGCTATTGTTATTTCCTCCTGAAAGCTCCACACCGATATGGTTATTTGAGTAACTAATGAGATCCACCTCCACCTCTTTTTGCCAAAACAGAGCCAATCCACCTGACTGCCCAAACTTCTCCACCCCTATTCCATTGAGATTCCATCTTTTTTTAAGTTTTTCTATAAGTTACACTGTTGCTTTCGTTTCTGAAAGAAACAAAACCAAGGGCCACCGATCCCGGAGAATATCCCCGATCACATGAATTGTCAAGGGAGCCCCGAGCCCTTGACAATTCCAAAATATGCAACTCATTGATCCTGGCGGGACTGCATTGCAGTCTCTGCTGTTCAGCTAATATCTTCGTCACGTAAGTAGAGTGTTTGCCTTTTCCCCGGTGTCTCTCCATCTAAAATTCATGATTCCGTCGTTTTTTTCTTTCTGCCCTCATTTAGTAGGCTCTAAGTTTATAATTGGTTCTTTTTTCTATGAGGGATACTGTTACAGGGGTTAATTTATAATCGAAATTTTCCCACCGTACGGCCTGATTTACGCACTAAATCAGTCAGCCCACTCAACAATTCTTCTCCCAAACGTAAGGCACCATCGTTGTATCAAATGAACAGCAACAATCACAAGTATGCGGCGGAAATCGAACAACACAAGCAATTTACGAGCAACGCTCAACCTTTATTGATTCACTCACGAACAATACAAGGAAAGCCCTTGGTGCACACAACAAATCCTCACAACAGATGCTAACAATTGCAATTTGAGTCCCTCTATCTGAATGGGTCGGATTTGTGCACTCAAGGGCCTATAAATACAAAGTACAATGCAGTTTACACACTAAACTGCCAAGGGACACATGGCAGCACGCAGGCTAGCCACTTGGCTCACTAATACAACATAAATGGACGGTTTTCTAAGCCATTGTTGATGTCAACCGCTCCGCAACTGCCTTCCTTAACTTCCCGAGTCAATTAGCTGCCCGGCTTGCCCAATCGGCGCTCGCGCGCGCCCAAGGATCGAATCTGCCCGCACGCGTGCTATTCAGCCCGCTTGCCTTGCCCACACTTGCCATGCCTTTCTTGGCCAAGCACCTCAATGCTTGCCCATCACTCGAAACCCTTGCCTTGTAATTCTCGGCCAAGCACCTCAATACTTGCCCAACTCTCGGCCACCGTTTGGCCCATGTGTAGCTTGCCTTGTGCCAACATTTCCTGGCACCACTTCAACTATAACTCGGCCACACTCGAGTTATAGTCGATGTCTTCGTCTAAGGGGGTAACAGATACTTATCCATGGCTTGTCTTCTCAATGAACATATGTTGTCCTTTGTTTGCTTCAATTTATGGCATTAATAATATGTGTAACATCTTATTTTATTATTTGGCATTAGTTTATGGTATAAATTTAAATATTGAATGAAATTGATTCATCGCGAAAACATGAAAAATAATTAATCGTATGAATTACCTCTAAAGAACAAAATAAAATTTGAAATTCTTTGAAAAGAACTAGAAAAAAGTAACTTAAACATTGTATTAATATGGAAAGTTCTGAATTCCTAACCGATACATGCCTATTTATAAATTGTAAAATTATATTAAAATCTACTAAAACAAAATTAAACTATAAAAATATTGAGAATTATCATAAATGATAAAAGTGAATTCTCCATTCATAGAAAAGGGCTAAGGTGGATCCTACAATGAAATGTTTTTATTTTTTTTAGAACTCACAAGAATAACTCAATATCTTTGCTCAAATATTTTTTAACTAATTATCCATACATAATTTATAATAAGGTTAGTCTTTGTTCAAAAGGTTATCATGAATGTTAAAGTTGATCTCAAGTGGCTTTGTTTGATTTATCAGGTTCTCATAATGTTTGGAACTATTTCGCAAATTTTCCTGCGATGTACGTAAAATGGGAGATTTACGTTTTCGCTTTCATTTTCTTGTTCGAGTGATCTTGTTTTAATTTTTCACTGTGCAGGAACTATATTTGTCAATTCTGTTGTAGTAGATTTTCGAAATGGAAAGTGTCAGTATATCTGATCTTTTAAAACCTAACATTATTGTTTTCGAGATGGAAAGTGTCAGTATATCCCTAGGACCCTAGCAACGTCGATGCTTTGTTGTTGCCGGAATGAGCAACGTTCAATTAAAATGCTAAAAAAATAAAATTTATTTCTAATATTTCTTAAATATACCAATATTACAATACAATAATCTGCAAAAAAAGTATAAAACTTAAAAAGTAAATATTACAGCAATGTTGCATGAACTTTACAACATTACATGCAATATTATTACAACTGTGGCTTCGGACTAACACAAGATGAATCACAACACCTATGCCAAAATAGTTACAATAGTGAATTTTGGGGAGGTGGGGTTCATTGGAGAAGAAAAAACCGAAAATACAAATAATTATTTCAAAACCACCTATGCCAAAATTGTTACATTCCGAAACGGCGGAAGATTTGATTTTAGGTTCAAACTTTTAATCAATATTTCCAAATTTAAATATTTTTATGGCTGCGCCTATATGCAAGACTAATTTCACTTGTGCAAGATCAAATTAAAGAAAGATTTCAAAAGATTCTATTTTATTAAGATGAAATGACAAATATACCAATAAATTAAATTGCCTTTTGTTTGCTCATGCAAGACCAAATAACAAATAATACTACAAAAAAAAACGTAAAATTAAAAAAAGAGAAACTCGCTCCTTTGAAACCCTTCCCGTCGCCACAGCAGCGCTCCCCAAGGTCCGCCGCCGCTAGCTCCTCGCCGACCGTCGCCGCTCACAATCCTGAGCGACCTAAACCCGCCCAACAATGCTTCAAAAAATGCTAAAACTCCATTTTGTTCAACCTTAAAAAAAGAGGAAAAAAAAATTAATTTGAAACTGGTAAAAATCGACACCAAGGTGTCGAAAAACTTTGCTAGAAATCGACACTTATGCATCGAAAAAAAGACTCAAAAAATTAGACATCAACAATATGTCGAATTTGATAGGTAAAAATCGACACTGAGATGTTGAGTTTATAGCAGAAAATTCGACATTGTGAAATGTCGAATTTGCTTCTACACAATCGACATCTCAGTGTCGATTTTTACTTCGGAAAAATAATATTCTAGCTAAAAAATACATAAATGCATACCTTCTTGGGTTCTTGCACCGTAAAATCTTCTATTTTGATGTCTTATGACTCCATATTTGCCATCTTTGTAAGATTTGTTGAGTTTTGATGATTTCGAATGTTTAGGTTTTATTGGTTTATGGAGGAAGGAGAAAGGTTTCGTGAGTTTTGGAAGATGGAGAAGATGAGAGTTGATCTTCTGGTTTTGTGTTAGGATTTTTTGTGGTTATGAGTTTTTAATATTGCTCATTTGGATTTTTCTATTTTTTTTTAACAAGTAAGGGTATTATATTATTTATACATTGAAAATAATTAATTTGGTCTTGCAGAAGTAAAATTAGTATTGTATATAACCACAACCTATTTTTATTGCACAGGTAAAATTAGTATTGTATATAACCACAATCTATTTTTATTTTTTTCATTAAAAGTTTAAACTACAATTGGGCAGGGGCCGCGCGAACGCAGGCCCCATCTATCACAAATTATGACGCAGGCTCGACCTCTTGGGCCGACCTTACGCGGGCACCCCTCCAAAGTGCAATGGAGGTCACCAGCATAAGCCATATGCCTTATTGATCGCTTATTGACCCCGTCCAGGTAAGTGAGTTTCTTACTCAAATTTGTTCAATTTATAAAACTTTTTCTCACCATCTATATTGTATTCTATCGATGTGGGACAACCCTTACATACTTTCTTTAACATTTTTCATCCTTGCTAATAATTGAATTACTCCCCTATGCTTAAGAAAAACCCTCCGAAGCACAATCAACAAAGTTGTACAAATGTAAAAACCTTGCCGCACATTTTTTACAAAAATATATAATTATGTACACACAATTTTGTATAAACGTTACAGAAAAGAGAGCACAAAATTAAGATAATACGTAATCAACTAGACCCGTACTTGAAACTCAAACAAATCGAATTTGATTCTAATGTCATCACGTAAGCCAAATTTGGATCAATTGGTAAGGAAAAGATTTAAACTTCAGTTACGTCAGGATATGCTTTTTTGAATGAAGCGAGCAATTATTCCCAATCTCCGCGTCAAATTAAATCCTTTATCTTCTAAAATGGAGAAAGGATGCTCATGCATCATAATGCAATTAGCTACCGCCTCTTACATATTTTTCATATCAAATTTCCCATCATGTAATGTTGGAAAAGAAGATAGCTCTACATTTGTTGGAAGAAAATTAATTTGCGTTTGTGAAAATTTCCCCTTATCCCGGGCAACTTTTTATTTTTGAAAAACATGACATGATTGCAAGTGCCTATGGAATTGAGTTGTTGAAGTAGTCTTGTTCTTTGAAAATAGCTTTTTACTATGGTTGCAACGCACCTTGGTGACACCACTATCATCCTTATACTCTTTAAAATTTGTCCAAGTAGGTGGTTTTTTTTTGTGCCACTTGTTAATGTGATTTGATTGCGTTCGATTCTCCACGGCAGCATCTGATGTAATACCTACATCAGCGTGCTCTTCACTATTTAAATGTGCATCCACATTATTATACATTCACCTTGTAGACACATAAATTTAATATAATTTATATTGTATTAAATTGAATTACAAGATAATTTTTCTTGCAAAATAAGTCATGGAGATAAATATCAACCGCTTTTACAACACTCGAAGAACAATCAGCATGATTGAGCTCACCAATTCCTGCCAGTGGAAGAAGGAACCTGTCATCGACTACATCAACCGTTGGAGAAATTTGAGTCTTAATTGCAAGGATCGGCAGCCTGAGACATCAGCTATTGAATTGTGCATCCAAGGAATGCAATGGGGACTTCGATATATCCTTCAACGAATTCAACCTAAAAGTTTTGAAGAGTTGGCCACTCGAGCAAATGATATGGAGATGAGCATAATTGCAAATGGAGTTGAAGAACCGTCATTCCAAAAGTAGTACCAGTTCAAAGAAAAACATGTTGAAGAAGAAAAAGAAGATCATGAGGATGGGGGCAAGTGTTTGGGAGAAGCAACATCCTACGCAATATGACAAGTCAAATCAAATCAAGTGATGTACTCCTTGGCACGAGTTTAAAAAGGTCTACATGTCCAAATGAAGTACTTCTTGACACGAGTTTAAAAGGTCTGCATGTCCATTTGAAATGAAGCACTCATTCACATGAGTTTAAAAGGTCTACAAGTACATATCAAGTTCAAAGCAAATCAGCGCTCCTTGACACGAGCTTAAAAGGTCTACATGTCTAATGGAGTAGACCTTGACACGAGTTTAAAAGGTCTACATGTCCAAATCGAATGAAGTACTCCTTGACACGAGCTTAAAAGATCTACATGTCCAATGAAGTACTCCTTAACACGAGTTTAAAGGTCTACATGTCCAAATCGAATGATGTACTCCTTGACACGAGTTTAAAAGGTCTAGATGTCCAATAAATTACTCATCGATACGAGCATAAACTATCACATGTCCAAATCCAAATCAAGTCAAGGCTCCTCGATACGAGCATAAACTATCTATATATCCAAATCAATTCAAGGCTTCTCGATACGAGCATAAACTATCATATGTCCAAATCCAAATCAAGTCAAGGCTCCTCGATACGAGCATAAACTATCTATATATCCAAATCAAATCAAGGCTCCTTAATACGAGCATAAACTATCTATATGTCCAAGTCCAAACCAAGGCTCCTTGAAACGAGCATAAACTATCTACAACATCAAGTAAAAGGCTCATTCAGCACGAGCTTAAACTGCAAATGTTTTTCCTTGTCCACATGAGTATAAACTGTGCACGGCATCCCTCAGAATGATATATTTTGAACTACGTTATGACTTGATCCCTTATAGGGTACGTAGGCAACGTAGGATTTCTCTAAGTTCAGTCATAATTTCAAAAGATCTATGTGCTTTGCGAGATCAAGTTACAATTGAAGTTGAGCTATTATCGAGACTCATTCACTCCAAGACGCGTTGTCCGTGAACAAGTCTCGAGGGGAGATCTGTCGACGCATAAGTTTAATACAAGATTATAATTTGTCTTGCAAAATAAGTCATGGAGATAAATATCAATTAATCTTTAACCAATAGGATTATTTCTTTTCATCCAAGTTATAAGAGATAAATACAAATTAAAATAGGGCCAATCAAATCGCGCCATGTCATAAAAAAGGCTCGTCAAGGACTCTTGTATAACCACTATAAATAGGAACCCTCCATTCACAATTCAAACACAACTCAAGAAGGAGAAAAATCGTAGGAGAAAGTTCTCTCTACAACTTCTCAAGCATTCTTCATCAAATTAAGGGTGTTCTTCACCAAATCGAAATTGAAGGGAGATTGAAGGGCCAAATATATCAAGAACTCCAAGATCTTCAAGTCAAAGCTTGAAGAAATCCAAGATCTTCAAGTCAAACCAAGTCAAAACTCGTCAAAGTTCAGCGTTGGATCCGAGATTCAAGTCGCAAGATGATTAGTGTTCGTTTTGCACGATTTTTCCTTATCGAATCTTCGAATTTTGGTCTTCGTTCGTCTGAGTTTCTGCGTTATTTGTATATATTTCTTGTTTTATTTCTATTTTTAGGTTTTGTTAGCTATTTTTGCCGATTCGAAACGATTTTGAAAGCGAAGCCGAGAATCAAGTCAAACAAGAGCAAAAATTGCAATCAAGTGGATGGTGACAACGTTCAGTATTTTACGCATAACTTCTTCATAGGACCTCCGATTCAGGTGATTCAAGTGGATTTGGAAAGTCAACTTCAAGGAATACAATTTTTGTGAAATGAAAAATTGTCAAATTCGGGTTAAAAAAGGGAGTCAACACAGAGTTTCAAGTTCAGACAGTCACCATATCGCGATATTAGCATCATGTATCGCGATATGGGGAGATACGAAACAGAGAGCTTGCATTTTTGCCATATCGCGCGATATGCCACCCTATATCACGATATGGGGAGAAAAGAAACAGACAGCTTGCAGTTTTGCCATATCGCGCGATATGACATCCTGTATCGCGATATGGTGAGAAATGAAACAGAGAGCTTGCATTTTCGCCATATCGTGCGCTATGCCATCCTGTATCGCGATATGGGGTGAAACGAAATATAGAGCTTGCATTTTTGCCATATCGCGCGATACTGTCTCCCATATCGCGATATGGCCTCGGGATGTGTAAAAAATATCTAAAAAGGCAAAGCTTCTTGAAGAAGCTTTGCCTTACTATAAATAGAAGCAAGCCCTCACTCTTCTACTACTTCTTCGACTTTTTACGGTTTTCGACAGTTCTTCGCGGGAATCCTCAACGGGAGTTTCGACTTTGGTTTTTCTTACGCAATTTCTTTACGTTTTGTTCTTCATTACTTGTGTACATTCTTTTGACACTATGTTTGTGATGAACTAAGAACATTTTCTTCTAGGGTAATGAAACCTTGTATATATGGATTCCGATTGTCATTTATGTTATCTATTTGTCGTGTTTTGATTTCGTTTATGTTTTCCTGTATTAAATGCTTCTGATTGTTTGATCAGCTCTCGCATTAATATTAAATAGGAAGGAACTCGAGACAGGATTTCTTGTTTGAAGTTAGGAAAACATAGCTCGGGGTGTGGAAACGGAGACTTGATCTAAATGCTCTCTTAATAGCAGGTTCTGAGCGGAGACGTCGGACCTGTGGGTAGACTCTAACTACACTGGAGACGGGGGTTAGAGTACTTTAGCGTCTGGGTTAACGAATAGGAATGTGACCTTAGATAATGAATTTGTAGATCGTTATTGATTATACATAGGTGGATTTTGCCATAGAAGTCCCTTTTAAATAGAAGCCCTCCCGTGTTGAGTTGTTGCTATTTTATTTACCTACATTTTATATTTGCATGTTTACGATCTTTTATGTTTTTAAATTAGGGTTTATCACCATTTCAATTATTTAATTTACGATCGGCTAGATAATATAACGTTAATATAATTACATTACTCAGCATGTGAATCTACAAGGTCCCCGTGGATCGATATTCGGAACCACTGTTCTGCAAAATGCGATACTGTATACTTGCGGTAATTTATACGTGAGGAAAACGCGTATCACAATACCATCGGAAAACGTTATTCAAGTTCAACATCAAATCCGGAGAAGATCAAGTCAACGACCCGACCCCGAAATTCAATGTCAAACATATATTGTTCTTGAAAGAAGAATCAGAGGATTAAATTAGAGTTTGTAACCCGCAATATTTATTTTTAATTCATAAATTATCTTTGTGCAAGTTTTTCTTGTTTGTTTAGATCGCAGATAAGAATTTGTTGATACACACCTATTCTATGCAAGTAGAGACAAAAACAATTAAATTTTGGGTCAAAAAACATTCACCTATTCTAGAAAAACGAAATAGGAAGATTCTTTTAAATATTACATATCCTTTTAACTTTGAAGTGTTGAATAGGAACCACCATCGTGTTTGCACAAACCTCAGCCGTCGTACAAACCACCTCCTTAGGCTGTTTTTGAACTTTTGTTTTAAAAAATTACTAACGCACTCTACCATTTTGTTAGAATAACAATATGCCTTTTATAATTTGTAATTTATATTGATTGTGTTATTTGAAGAATTGAAAGTGAAATACAAAGAGAAACATTTGAAGTTGAAGAGAGAAGACGAAAAACCCCAAGGGAAACTCGTTTGGTTGTCCACTGAGTACTGACCATATTTCACTTTTTTATTTGTATTTTGTGTTTATATTTCAATTTTCTTTTCTTTGATCTAATAACAAATTACAAGACTTATAAAACTAACTAATAAAGTAAATATATTCTTTTATTCGAATGTTAATGTATTAACAATAGTCTGATACTATATTTTGTAAGAATATTATGGTCTATATATATTACGTATATAATATTATCATATTAAGTTATTTAATGGATACATTATTTATAATTCGATTGGCAATTTTATTGTGGCAATTGAAGAGCTATAACGATTGGTCTCTAGAGTTATTTTGAAGGATTGTAACTTTATTGAAATGTTAATTAAAGAGTTGTGGCTCTATCGTAGAGTTGTTTCCATTTAGTTAGGGTCCCTAATCTATGCAATTTATGCAAACCCATTTCTATCACTGCAAATTGTTTTAGATCAGAAGTACCCACAATAAAGTTCTTGAGTTTTTATTCAGACGTTGGCTATGGTTGGAGGTATGTAACTGAATCGTAATTATGACAGCTTCCGCGTTTTATGTATAAATAACTTACATGTGGTATTAGAGCAGAACAATATCTTCTGCCTAACCGTAAGGTGATTTTGATTTCCAAAATTAATCAGAAAATTATTTTAGAAAAAACAGTATTTCCCTAATATATATATAAAACCATAGAATTTTTATCCAAACTTTCAATTAGTTGGAATCTATTATTCTCATTTTCTCTCTTTCGAAATAATTTTTTTAATTAATTACGATGGATGCTTTGAAATTCTATTTGATACAGTGTTATGATCTAGCTATACATGTAATAGATTTCTCTATCTGTTGTGTGTAATATGTATTTTATATTATCTCTTGTACAAGTATGATATCATGTGATGATTATGTTTAAATAATTAAAGACTAGCCACAACATCTTAATTATCCAATTGCATTTAATGTAATTGGGTCACATATCATATATCAAATTATTGTTGTACTAACTTTATCCCGCGGGAGAGGTTAGTGTTAATATTTATGATTAAGGTGCAATAGAAAATCAGTTTATTTCTCAATTAACCCACAGGTATTTAGAAATATTAATATTTTTCATAGTTCCACTGTAACAGACAAAGTATGGAATAATTGAGTGTTAAGGTCTTTGCCCACATGTAGATTTTAATGATACGCTAATTCATGTTATTATTGGATATAACTTGCATGTGAAAGCATATCACACAAGGATGGAAAGATGAGACTTATTTTATTTTAAATTGTAAGCATGATATTAATTTTATTTATTTGCAGCACTAGTAAAATCCGATAATGCATCTGAAATTCCCTCTTTGAGTGGTGACAACTACAAGATTTGGAAGGAGAAAGTTCTTCTTCATTTGGGATGCATTGACCTTGACTATGCTCTTCGAAAGGAAGAACCACCTATGCTCACAAATACCAACACTAAAGCTGAGACAACGTTGTATGAACGGTGGGAGCGATCCAACCGTTTGAGTATGATGTTTATCAAGTCTCCAAATGTCAAGGATTACATGCATGCTATTGATGAACAATTTGAGTCGTCGGATAAATCACTTGCAAGTACCTTAATGAGATAGTTATCATCGATGAAACTTACCAGCTTCAAAGGTGTGCGTGAGCACTTAATGCAAATGAGGGACATAGCTGCTCAACTGAAGTCATTGGAGATTGGGATATCCGAGTCGTTTTTTGTGCATCTTACCCTAAACTCACTTCCATCCCAATATGAACCTTTTAAAATTTCCTACAACACACATAAGGATAAATGGTCGATTCACGAATTACTGGCCATGTGTGCCCAGAAAGAAGGGAGATTGATTCAGGAATACGGTGAAAGTGCATGTTTGGTGACAAACGACAAGGACAAAAAGCGAGCCAATAAGAAGAAGGGAAAAAGTATCACACCTATTCGTTCTGAAGATAAGGAAGGAGCCCGTTGTTTTTTCTGTAAAAAGAATGGACACATGAGAAAGGATTGCCCGAAACGAAGGCTTGGCTTGAGAAGATAGGTAATCATTCGCCTAGTATGTTTTGAATCTAATTTAATTGAAATTTCACGCGACACTTGGTGGATTGATTCTGCTTCTACAATTCACATTGCTAATACCATGCAGGGTTTCTTAAACCAAAGAAAGCCGGTGGGGAGTGAACTAAAAATCTATATGGGCAATCGGATGAGTTCACATGTTGCTGCTACTGAAACTTATAGGCATATTTTATATACTAGTTTTTTTTAGATTTGGAAAAGACATGTTATATTCCAGATTTTTCTAAGAATTTAATTTCAGTTTCAAAACTTGTATTGCAAGGATTTCATATCAATTTTTATGATAATATTATTAATATTTTGAAAAACTCAAATATTGTTGGTAATGGTACTCAGGAAGGTGATTTATTTAAAATTCATTTAAGCAATAGGAATAATGTTCCATTTGTTTCAATGGCTACCCATGGTAATGTTGGTATTAAGCGTAGTGTCAATAATGAAAAATCCTTGATGTTATGGCATCGAAGATTAGGACATATCTCCATTGGGAGAATAAAGAATTTAGCAAATGAGGGAGTTCTTGAATCTCTTGATTTTACTGATTTGGGTACTTGTGTAGATTGCATAAAAGGCAAACACACTACAAGTTCAAAAAGGGTGTTAGGAGGAGTTCTGGTGTATTAGAAATAATACATACTGATATTTGTTGCCCTGACATGTACTCAACTGGTCAAAGATATTTCCTCACTTATTGACGATTATACGCAATTTATGTATCTCTACATGCTTCATAACAAATATGAAGCTTTAGATGTTTTTAAAATTTATAAAGCAGAAGTAGAGAAATAATGTGGAAAACAAATCAAAATCGTAAGATCAGATAGAGGTGAGGAATATTATGGAAGATATAGGGGAAGTGGACAAGCACCTGGTCCATTTGAAAAATTTCTTCAAGAGCATGGAATTGTAGCACAATATACTATGCCTGGTTCACCGGATCAAAACGGTGTGGCCGAAAGAAGAAATGGGACTTTGATGGATATGGTGAGAAGTATGCTCAACAATTCCAAACATCCTAAATATCTATGGCATGAAGCCCTTAAAACGACTGTGTATATTTTGAATCGAGTTCCAACTAAGGCAGTTAGTAAAACGCCATTTGAGTTATGGAAAGGTTGGAAACCAAGTTTAAATCATACACGAGTATGGGGTTGTCCAGCTGAGGTTCGGTTTAATAATCCACATGAGAAGAAGTTGGACCCTAGAACTATTAGTGCATAATTTATTGGATATGCTGAAACTTCCAAGGGATATAAGTTTTACTGTCCTTCCCATACCACAAGAATTGAGGAATCTAGAAATGCAAAGTTTCTAGAGTATGATGTGGAAAGTGGGAGTGATAATTTTCATAATCTAACTTGTGATGATCATCATTTTTGTGATACAACTCCACGTAAGAGAATGGTTGTTCAGAATGGAACCACTGTACAACCTATTCCTATTATTCCACATAATAATGATGATAATATTCAAATAGATCCTACTGTACAACAAACTTCACAAGAAGTAAGTGGTACAATTTTGAGAAGATCTACTAGAATAAAGAAACATGCAATTCCTAGTGATTATGTGGTATATCATTTAGAGTCTGACCAAGATATTATAATTGAGAATGACCCTGAAACAATTCCATAACCAATAAATAGTATTAATTCTCAGTTATGACAAGATGCGATGAAAGATAAGATGAACTCAATGGCGAATAATCAAGTTTGGGATCTTGTAGAATTGTCTGATGGGACGAAGCCTATTGGTTGTAAATGGGTTTTTAAAACCAAGAAAGATTCATCAGGCAATATTAAACAATACAAATTGAGGCTTGTTGCCAAAGGGTTTACCCAAAGGGAAGGAACCAATTATCGGGAGACTTTCTCTCCTGTTTCTTGAAAAGATTCATTCTGCATCATCATGGCATTGGTTGCATATCTAGATTTGGAAATATATCAAATGGATGTGAAAACGGCTTTTCTCCATGGAGATTTAGAGGAAGAAGTTTATATGAAACAATCGGAAGGGTTTATCTCAAACGATGTCATTTAGTTAAAGAAGTCTATCTATGGACTAAAACAAGCTTCGCGACAATGGTATTTAAAATTTCACAATGTTATTTCTTCATATGGTTTTGTCGAAAACATTGATGATCAATGCATATACCACAAGGTTAGTGGGAGCAATATCATTTGTTTAGTCCTTTATGTAGATGACATTTTGCTTGCAGTTAATGATACGAAATTGTTACATGTAGTAAAACAATTTCTTTCTCAAAATTTTAATATGAAAGATATGGGCGAGGCATCTTATGTTATCCGCATAAAGATCCATAGAGATGGAAATCAAAGAACTTTGGGTTTATCTCAAAAGGCATATATTAATAAAGTTTTAGAGAGATTTCGCTTGAAGGATTGTTCACCGAGTGTAGCTCCAATTCTGAAAGGTGACAAGATTGATTTATACCAATGTCCACAAAATGACCTTGAAAGGGAACAAATGGAAAACATTTCTTATGCTTCTGCCGTTGGAAGCCTAATGTATGCTCAAGTTTCTACAAGACCTGACATCGCATTCATAGTTGGAACGTTAGGAAGATATAAGAGTAATCCGGGGCTAGACCATTGGAAAGCTGTGGAAAAGGTCATGAGATATTTGCAAGGGACCAAGGATTTTATGCTTACTTATAAAAAGACCGACAATTTAGAGATTGTTGGTATTCGGATACAAACTTAGCTGGCTGTATTGATTCTCGCAAGTCAACATCGGGATAAATTTTCATACTCGCTGCAGGAGCTGTATCTTGGAGAAGTGCGAAACAATCACTAATTGCAACTTCTACAATGGAAGCCGAATTTGTTTCATTTGTTGAGGCAACATCGCAGGTTATTTGGTTAAAGAATTTTATGTTTGGACTTCAAGTTATTGAGTCTATCTCCAAGCCTTGGAGAATCTACTGTGACAACTCAGCTGCTGTGTTCTTGGCTAAAAATAATAAGAGTAACAGCCGGAGTAAACATATAGACATCAAGTTTTTAGCTATAAAAGAGCGTATTAAGTCTAAGGAAATACATGTTGAACATACACGCACTGGAGAGATGATTGTTGATCCTTTGACAAAAGTCATGTCACCAAGTTTGTTCAAAGATCATATAACCAATATGGGGCTATGCCCCATCAAGTCACTTATTAGATGATTGATTATTGTAATACATAGGGCTCTTTTGGTTGGTAGGATGATATTACAAACACATGATTGATTATTGATTATTGCACTATTTAGTAGAAAAAAATCTTATTTGGTATGAGGGATTATTAATAGGGGATAACTTAAACTGATGTTCAGTTATAATGATTATGATTGATTATTCTTGAATTTACAAAACAACCCTTGGTCAAATTAATTTCATTGACTCGTAGAAGCGTTTAAGCAAAAGCATTCTCGACTTATGCTGCACCTCAATAGATGTACATTTCATGGTCGTGGGAATACGAAAAAAATCCGTGCAAAAATTCAAAGTAATTCTTAATAAAACGAGCACAATATCACACAATATTAAATCGAAAACGAACTTAAATAGAGTTCCAAAGCTGCATTTAGTTAGCTAGGCGATACTCCCGTTTTACATATAGTTTCATTTACATGTCGTAATCAAAATAAAACATATAACAACATTGTGTGATTCCTTTTCTGCAACAACTACAAATTAAAATTGCCCAAAATCCAGGTGAATATCATAAGAGCAATAACTACAGAACAATGAGCAGTGGTGTCTCTAACAAATCGAGAAATTGGGGTCATGGCTTCGGCCGAGGCAATTCTTTCGCCTTTGAAACTGGAAACCGAGACACCTTTTGTTATTGCGGGATGAAGACATGTACAATCATCTTGGATCACCTTAAATCCAGACAATCGCTTTTTAACCTGTCCAAAGCCTATAACTGTAAATCTAATTATTTCTGTAATTTTTTTTTTTGTGGATTTGAAATATGATTAACTATGAACTATGAAGCCTAGAACTGTAATCTGTAATCTGGAATTACTGTAATCTATAATAACCATAATTCCCAATTACATTACAGATTTTTAGGCTTCATAGTTCTAGGCTCATGTAATCACTTTGGGAAAAAAATAAAAATCTATAATTACTGTAATTTGTAATTGGCTGCTGACCAAGTGATTAAGGATTTCTGATATTGCATTACACTATCTGCCAATAGAACAAACAATATGAACAACAGTCTTGATGATAATGCAAATTCCAGAAAAATAAGCTACAAAGAGCATATTCTCATTGAACACAAAACACAAGTCCTAGGATCCATACACACTGAAAACTGTGGTGCCCGCATTATTTAAAAATTACTTATATTCGTTAGATTTTGGATAATGCAATAACTACTAAACTAGGTTTTTATAAACAATAAAAATTAAAAACCAACATGCACACTCTTAATGTTTTTGTTATTACATGTTGTGTTAATTTAATTCGGCTATGTATTCAGATTTTGATATGCACTTCTTTAAGAATTACATAATTGTATGAAATCCCTACATGGTTTATATATCAACACTACAAGTTACAAGCAAATCTTCGCCCTGCCACAAAATTAATTATGAATTATAATTTATTTATTTTCTGAGTTAAATTTATCTTCCTACATGGCCAATTTTTAGATTATCAAAAAATCACAAAGAAACTAATGGAAAACAATGATCACATCACAATCAAAATTGAACACAACATCACCAACCACTAACAACAGAGATGATTCACATTGATTAACTAAATAAAAAAATCGAGATTAAAAAAAATCAGAAATTGGATCAAACCCGAATCAGCAATCAAACTTTAAAATAGACAATAAAATAAATCAAACACCACCAAATAAAAAGACAACCTCAAGTTTAAGCCATCTAAAAATTAAAAAAAAAAAAAAAAACATACTTGATTCTTCAGAGATGAATCAAAAGCAAAGAAGAAGAAGAAAACCTTGAGAGGCTAGGGCTGTAAAGCTCGAAAATAAGTACGATTGATTGAGTGGTCAGTCGCGACTTCTACCCCCAAAATTGGATGTGCTTTGATTGTAGGAGCTCGTATATTCAGAACATGAAGAACATGTCCCGTTGCTAGGGCTAATCGCGTTTCTGTTGGTATGAAGATTGAAGAAGAGGGGTTTTTCTACTTTTATACCCAGTTAGGTGGTAATAATGTTATGAATGGGGGGCTTTTTTGTATTTTCACGAATTTATCCTCACTGGATAATTTTGTCACACCTATTGAGGTGCGATAAGTTATCACCCATTTGGGTGATTGTATAACGGGCTTTGTGTCAATACCGGGTTTCTATCAGTCGAACCAAACGCCGGATTAGGGGTGACTAATTTGTCAATCACCCCTTATCCCACCAACCAAAAGAGCCCATAGTGTATTGACAATAAAATTCTTATTTTTATCCGTATTCTATTTTATTGGTATACATATATGTGAGAGAATGACATATAATACTTGTTAATGGACCCACTATAAGCATTCAGGCTTATTCATGCATAGAAAATACCCCAATGAATATGATAAGAAAATCGAATTGTAATGCATGGCAGGAAACACGTTAAAATAATAAATAACCTTCATGATTTTTCTTTTTCTTATTTATGCTTGAATATTTGTAGCCAATGAACTAAAGGTTTAGAAAAATCATTATGTGCTCAGTATGTTCATTCTAAACCATTAAAAGTTAATAAATAGACCAAGTGGGAGAATGTAAGAATATTATGGTCTATATATATTACGTATATAAAATTATCTATTATATTAAGTTATTTAATGGATAAATTATTTATAATTCGATTGGCTATTTTATTGTGGTAATTGAAGAATTATAACGATTGAATAAAATGACATGTCTTTAGAGTTATTTTGAAGGGTTGTAGCTTTATTGAAATGTTAATTAAAGAGTTGTGACTCTATCGTAGAGTTGTTTCTTGATGGAAGGAATACTATAAATTAACCATTTAGTTAGGGTCCCTAATCTATGTAATTTATGCAAACCCATTTCCATCACTTGCAAATTATTTTAGATTAGAAGTACCCACAACAAAGTTCTTGAGTTCTTATTTTAGATTAGAAGTAACCCAATCCTAATTATGACAGCTTATGTGTTTTATGTATTAAATAACTTACATATTTGTCTTATTAATTTTTTTTTTCAATTAAAAAACTAATTTTATTATTTTTTATTTATTATTAATAATATCCATTATTATATATTATTAATATATATAAAATTAAAACAAAATATAGAAAAATAGGCTGTCGAACAATTGAAAGTAAGCTCGAGCTCGACTCGTCCAAGAGCTCGGGCTCCTGAGCTCGAGTACAAGCATTTTTCGAGCAGGCTCCTTAAACTCGCGAGCTGGCTCGTCTCATTTACACCCCTACCTTGGATGTTTGTAATCAACCCAAAAATTTGGATACATGTTTTCTAGATGAACTGGCCTTTTACAAATACAATTTAATACATAACAATGTTGTTCATTTTCATTCATTATTCATCAACATCATTGAAACGATGGGTGTGAATCATCGATTTATCGAAATTTTGGTAGAAACAAAATACGAAAAACACCCAACATATATATATGTTACAGAGTTGATATATTTATTAATAGTTCAACTATGATGCAAACATATAGCAACAAAGGCCTTTGCATCTTATTCGACCACACATTACATCACGGTACATAATAAAACAATAAAACAAACGAACAAACACGGATATCAAAGTACTTCGACACCAAAGGATCGGCACGCTTTGAAGGCGAAATTTGAAATGTGAACAAACACAATGGAATGCGGATTCACAGTTATCGGCCTCGAGCCAATAACCTCAACGGGTTCCATGATAGGTATAGCGCCAGACGAATCGACGATCAATGGCTTACCGTTGAGTAAAACGGTCTTGCTTTGTATGTTTCCTTCCAAAGGGGTGAGGTGGTACTCTTGTCTAAAATCAAATAGCCGTTCACCGTCATCATTTTCGAACAATGAAAGCTTTGCCTCGGCAGTTGTGTTGCCGTCTAGGTTTATGAGCAATACAACAACTCCAGGCTGCAACATCATGTCATATATGTTCAAATCAAATCTCATTAATATGAAGTGTCATTGTATGTGATATATGTGTATAAATAAATAAATAAATAAAATGTCAAGATAATATTATAATTTTGTAATGAGGTAATGTCACATAATAAAAAAAAATGAGGTTCCTATATGTTAAGAACTTACAGAATTCTTTGCACAATGAGCATATGCACGGATCTTACTACTTCCTTCAAATCTCGTCAGCAAAACATGTTTTCCCATTAAACGGTGCCAAAGAAGCGCGCTACAAAATAATTAGCTCATCATTAATGAATAAATTACTATCAAAGAAGTTTTCTATATATATACATATATGTGTTTGCGTGTGTGTGACGGTCGACATAAATAATAATAGGATATTCGCTTTTTTCGATATATACCCGTAGTAATCGGGATTTGGAACAAAGGTGGTGGTGTCAAGTAAACTATAGTAGCCTCCGACTAATGTCTGTCGACAAAACACCTTTGTATCATAAGCTGCTGCCATACCCAGTATGTCCAAATACCTATACATATATAATTAACTCATCCATTAATTCACATATATATATACATACACACACATACAGACAACATATATTTATTATGCATGCATATGTTATGTAAGTTTATGTAACGTACCAAAAACTAAAGACAAAGGTGTTTGTTACTCCATCACGACCACTATTATAAGCTCCTCCAGACTCGGTAACCCAACCAACTGCCGATGTACCCGTTTCTTCCAGAAGGTTCTTGAGGTTCCATAGCGGAACGGCTCCACTATCCAGCACCGTTGGATCAAGTATTTTATTTATAAGGTCCGGATCAGATCCTATATTTATATAAAATCATCATAAATCATTAATTATAGAGGTTTAAATATATATATATATATATATATATATATATATATATATATATATATATATATATATATATATACCTGCGCCAAGATTATAGATATGTTGGCTACTTATACTTAGTGAGCCTTGTGATTGTTCTAGGTATTGTTGAAACCAATCACGTTCGAAGAGATTTTCAGGAGCCATTATCCGTGGGGCCCTTATCATTGGTCGATAATTTTTTGCTATTAATCGACGTAGAGAAACCGTGTCTTGGGCATACTGCTCCGCATCCACGAATAGATATATTGCGATTCCACCTAATTCATTCCCTGCCAATAAAATTTATAATTTTGATCCCATAATTCTTTTATATTAATTCAAGGAAATATGCGACATATTCTTTGCTATATAAAAAAAAATTAAAAAAAAATAATATAATAAAAAGGGTAAAGTAAAGAATGGTTTTGCATCACACAATAACCATTACCTACACTTGCAGGATTAAACTAAAACCTCTTTTTTCTTGTACGTACTCCCTCCCTTTATTAGCATCGTTTGTGATGCTCTCTAATTAATTATGAAAAGAGATTAAATTCTGAGCGGATCAGCCCATATTTAATATAAATCGGATTCCACTAATTTTTTGACACGTGACACTTTTAAGTTTTAATTCTTAATAAATCACGCTAATTATAATCAAAGGTAGAGCGGTTATGGTTCTGTTGAGGTTTTCTTTTTCCTTAATTTTTGTTTTTCCAATTATTAGAATTGTAATTATATTTTTATTTAAACTATCCACGTGTCAATCATCCTATGATATCCGATTTTCCTATTAAAACAGACCATCCGATCTAAATTTGCACCCTTATGAAAAATATTATTGTTACATAGTCTTGATTTTAACGAAAAATATTTGACCTATTAGAAAATCAGACAAAATGTTTGACCTATTTAGAAAATCAAAAGCGACACTTAATAAGAAAAAATTCTACAATATCAAAATTATAACTTTTTCATGCAATATCAGTAGAGTGTGATGATATTTTTTACCAAGGGCCCAAGCATACACATTGTAACCCTTCTCGACAGTGTAACGAAGAAACGATTCAGCATTCGAATAATCCCAATTGCCCTTGGCAACAAGTGTAGCATTTGCCGGACCGAAACCAGTACTGCCTTCCTCTATCGTTTTCCCATTTAGTGCATTTAGTCCGAAAGTAAATATTGCCCTGAAAAAATAATGAACTCATTCAAGAACAGTAACAACTAACAAGTATACTATGAATTGTAATTTGTTCACAAGGAGCCAATTAGAGTTTGTGCAAGGGTTTATGAGAAATATAATCAAATTACATATTAATACATTTTAGGGATAATTTTATCATTTCACGTCTAATAATCAGTTACCAGCCGCAAATTCAGCGAGTGAGCCACATAAAAATGCACCAGGGGAATTTCTGTCTTTGACTAAATTTCACATGGGGATTTTGGTGGTTTATTTATCATAAGTGGGATTTTTGTTATTTAGTGATTACACAGCGATATTTTTTGCAATTTAATTATTTTATTTATCAAATTTTATTTTATTGTGCAATACTCCTATTTTTCTTTTTCTTTTTTTACAGTAGATGTATCATTTAATTTATTTAATTAGACATGGTAATTACTAATATTTTATTACCGGGAACGAGTCAAGAAGGAGTTTAATTCATCCCATCTGTCCAAGGAAAGACAACCCAAAGTGTAATTGTACAGCTCAGAAGTGTTGTACACAAATGGAGTGCATGCTTCTGTACGGTCTGTTTGATATATCAATCTATCTTGCAAAGTTCCTCCTAATCTTATCCGAAGTGGTGAAAACGCTGCATCATTTTAAATTCATAAAAATTAAATAAATCAATTAATTAATGAAATAATCTAATTAATTTGTACCATAGTTTAATCAAATTAAATCCCCAATGAATAATTAATATTTCTACGTATATGTACCTTTTACTGCATTGAAGAGGACAACATTTTTCAGATCCTGCTCCAACAAAACATGAAACAAAATCAATCAAGAATAACAATCACATGCAAATCTGTATATAATTAATAATAGGCAATTATTTAATAAATTAGGTCAAAAAATGAAAACCTAAAAATATAATACCAAATTGAGGAGAGAAGAGTTTCCCCAGGCACAAGTTCCATAATCACACTTTTCAGCTGGCCATAAGTCTATTGTTGCACATACGAAGTTCTCATCGGTCTCCGCTATCGGACGACTCCCATCGATACGAACAGTGCCCTCAATAACTCTCTCTTCGCCCTTAACATCGCATGCGAAACTCGAAAAAAAACACAGCACACACACTAAAACACTACACAAACACTGTTTCAACATCATCATCTTTTAAAAATACTACAAGTTTGGAATGATTTTGGCTGTTGAAGGGCTACTGGTTTTATAGGGAGAAAACCCTGGGTGGGGGTGCATGGTGGTGGGGGGTCTAGTAAGCATGATTTCTGTAGTACAATTCTTTAGTCAAATGAATTTAATTGTTACAACTAATTACAAGAATGGGTTATAGTCGGATCGGATAAAAAGAATACATTCATGTCTCGTTTGGTTTGGTGAGATTAGCCACGATTAACTAAATAATTTGACTTTGTTTGATGTTTGGTATCTCAATAACGGGTAAACAGCATAAAACCCCCCTGTGTTTTTTTTTTCTTGCGTAAAACCCGTTGTGTTTCATTTTACTTTGCACGAAATACCCTTTTCCGTTAAAAGTTAACACCGTTAACTATATAAGGGATTTTATGCAATTTTTGCATAACATGGGGGGATTTAGTGCATACTTTATGCAATACAAGGGGATTTCATGCAAAATTAATTTATTTATTCAAAATTTTCACATTATTTTCTTAAGTTAAGTCGAACACATTTATTCAATTACAATATGAAAAATAAAAATTTAATAGGTGTGGTGAGTACAATAAAAAAAATCAACTTTTATATGATATAATTTATTAACTTATTTAAGAATTTTGATTTTTTTAAATATAATAATTTTATTAAAATTATCATCTATTTTTATAATTTATTCTGGATTAGTTATATGTGAAAAGTACGTAAATAATTTGAGAATCCGTTCCATCTTCCATCTCGAATATTAATTTTTTTGGATTTCATATTTTAAATTAATAGATATACTACAACAAAAAAACATCTTTGTAGACACAAAAAAATGCCCCAATATATACTATTTTGGGACATTTATTCTTTTAGGGGCAAATAAAACATATGTCGCGTAGTTGTGTGTCGCAATAGCATGTGGGGCATTTATTAAATGTCCCTACAAGTTTATCTTCTGAGGACACTCATATATGTCCCAATAAATTGTTTTTGAGACACAAATATGTATCCTCTTAATAAATCCATGTTTTTGCTTAATTATCCTTTTGGGACACTTACGTAGACGTAGAGACATTTATTTATGTTGCAAGAATTTGATGTTAGGACACTATACATGACATTATATGTATACTGCATATCCTGCTAGGATTATTAAAATATACACGAAATATAAATGTAAACAACAAACAAAATATAACACTCTCGACTTTAATTAATCAAAAATTCAAATGTATCTGATCAGTCAAGTCATAGTACTGAATATCATAATAAGAATCATAATCCTATAACATAGAATCCGAATATCAGGATTAATCGATTAACTAATATTCTTATCTCTAACACTAGAAACTTAATCAGGATGATTCCCTCCCATCATATTCTACATGGCTTGGATCAACAATGAAACTAATCAATCAAAGCAACTGCATAAGCAACCTGCAGGTACAAAATTACACATTACTTAGTGCAATAAAAAACCAAGTTATAATAACAATACTTTCAGAAATGAGTAAACATATAAAAACAAAACGTAACATAAGATATCCCACAAAAGTGTACCTCTCATCAATAAGTACCACAAACAATTAGAAAACTTATACTATACCGAAACAAGCACTTGAAGAAACATGGAAAAAACAAAGAATTTGAACTGTATTGAAAGATTAAGATTAATAAAACTATTTGTATTCTTAACCATTTACAAACGTTACTTTATCAACTTGCCCCCTTTGACTCATCCAAGTATCAACCAAATAATAATGATCAACTCTTATTATTCGGCAAAAGCAAAACATGGCAGAAGGTTCTAGTTATCCTTATTGAGATTCAATGGAAAATGAGCAGGATATCCAAATAAATGATTATTCTTCACATTAACTCTCTCCAAAGATCAATTTTCTTTTAAGTATAAACAACTGATAACCAAATCTAATAGACAACTCGATATAATAGCCAACCAACATAAGATGATAATATACAAAACGAAAATAAGTTACAAAAAATAGGGGAAAAATAAAACATACGAAAGAAAGAGGCAATCGATAAACAAGTTAAAAAAACAAGGAAAAAGGGAAAATATACCAATGAAAGCGGACAATTGATATGTACTCGAAGAGCCTTTCCAATTATATGATTATCAGGAGGAAATCATTCGTCTCTTTCTTTTTGCCTAGCATCAAGAATCTCAATTCAATAACTCGTAACAAAAATAAGCAGAAGACAAGGAGAAAATAAAAGAAAACATACCAAAAAAAAGTTCAATCAATATGTATTCCAAGAGTTATCCAATTGTTTGAGCATATGTGTGTGAGAAACTTACTCTTGCCTCTTTGTTCAAATGGATATCAAAACTCTCCAACTCAATCAATACCTTCTGCCAAAACGAAACAAAATATGGGATAAACATAATGCAAAAGTAAACCTAACCTTTAGCCATGTTTCTAGTCTGAATGCAAAAGTAAACCTATCATTTTGCCATGTTTCTAGTCTGAATGAAAATCCTTGAAACTTTGTTCTTGCAAGACATATAACATAAAACATAAGAAAATGGGTAAGTTCAACAAACAATCTAGTGACATAAAATGATAATGGACATCCCTTGAGGACTTAAGTACAATACAAAGAATATGAACGATTAACCTTATAAGGAACTATAACGGAAACGAAATAATACTTGAATAGTCTTGACTATCAGCCTTCCCCTGTAGCAACCAAACATCTTCAAACAATTATAAAAAAAATAGATTGCAAAATAATAGTCAGTATCATCAAAATTTAAACAAAGTAAATAGGTTGCCAAAAGAATAGTCAGTATTATCAAAATTGAGCACTGTATTATAACACAAATCCAAAATCACTAATTCAATTGTAGACTCCAGAGAAAGAGCCTTGACTAGATGATGCAAAAATCCTATTCCTGTATCTTTTTTGTCGAATTTAAATGTTCTTTAAAACCTAGTTTCAAATGATTAACACATATGCGAGAAAGACAAAAATCGATTGCCGTCAAATCGAAAATGGGGGCAAACATTCCTAGCCCTAACCTCTTTTTGCCGAACGTAAATTGTCTGTAAACCCTAATCTCAAAAGATTAAAACGATTGGGGGAGAGAGAATCAGAAGAGAGAAGAGAGAACAGAGGAACTGACCTTCATAATTTTTTACTCAATAAAATCTCTGCTTTGAGAAGATGTGATGTTGGGTGCAGACGAAATGAGTGTTGGGAGATGAAATGGGGTGGAAAGTAGATATAAACTAATAAATAAGACTTTCCTCTAAAAAAAGGAAATTTTATATTTATTTCTTTACTTTTTTTTTTATTATTTTTTTTATTATTTTTTACGGTAATTTAGTATGGAGGTATAATTGTCCCTAGAGGTTTGGTAATTAGATACAACTTATCAAATGTCCTAATAGTCTATATTTGGGACGCTTATAAAATAGTGTCCCTAACAAAATGTCGTAATAGATAATTTTTGTTGTATGTATTTGACTTAATTTAAGAAAATAATTTAAATTTTAAATGAATAAATTAATTTTGCGTAGACCCCCTTGTGTTGCGAAACCATGCACCAAATCCGCATATGTTATAAAAAAAACTTGCATAAAATCCCCTCTATGGTCAACGGTGTTAACTTTTAACGGAAAAGGGGATTTCGTTTAAATTAAAATAAAAACACAAGGGGGTTTTACGCAAGAAAAAAAACAAGAGGGGTTTGGCGCAACTTTTCCTTAAAAGAGGAGGGTTTTATGTTGTTTACACCTGAATAACTTGTTCGGTCGATCCGCAAATATTATGTTATCATACATTACCTTCTAGGCATATTTTTTTTGTTAGATCATCGATGGTCCAATAATATAATCTAGTTTTATTAGAGTATTTGATTTTATCTTGACAACCGAACGAGGTCTAAAATTAAAGTAGAAATGGGCATCCGGAAGCAGAACTAGGGATATTTGGTATAAGAGTGTGCGCTATATATGTTGCGAAGGTTTCAGGGGTCACGCACACGAAAATATTTATATTAGGTGCATTTTGAAAGCGGCGCCCTCGAAAATATTTTTTAGGTGTGTTCACAAATTAAGTAAATAAATATTCATAAGCATTAATTTAACTAGTATAAATTAAGGGCAAATTATGGCTACCCCTGATGTATGGTCAAATTACGAAAATGCCTTACTTGTTTGGGTAATTCCAGCTACCACCTTTCTAAATATTTTTACATAAAATTTATGTAATTCGGTTATTTACCGAATCAGATCGTATATTTAGTTCGGTAAAAGGTATGAAATGTTGGCTTACCAAAATTTCGGTTCGGTTTTACCGAATTAACATCCCTAAATTTTCATCTAGAAGGGATCTTTTCGTAAGATATTACATAGTTGGGGGTGACTATAATTACCTAAACAGGTGAGGAATTTTCGTAATTTGACCATAACTCAGGGGGTGGCCGTAATTTGCCCATAAACTAAAATATAGTACAAAATATGATCATAATATCTGAAGCTCCTTAAACATTAAGGCCTCCGTTCGGTAATTGTCAAGATAAGATTCGCCCAAGATTAGATAATCCTCTCTTTAAAATAATAGGACTATTATTATATAAGATGTTTGTTATCAAATTTTAAGTTTTTTTATCTCCTCATTATATAATAGTGTTTGATTATATAATAGTGTTTGATGTTTGGATTCCTTAACATCAACCCAATTACTTAAAAGTAACTAACTATCCTTTCTTATTATACATAGTTTGTTTCTTCTTCTTTTTAATATTTATATTTTTTTATTTCTTTTTTTTTTTTGAATTTTTTTTTGTCGAAATATAAATTTCTTTCAATTTATTTTTGAAAAAAACTATTTATTTTCATTTTTTTATTTTAATCGAAAAAGATTTTTTTTTTAAATTTTATTTTTTTCGAAAAAAATATATACTTTTTTCGAAAAAAAATATTTCTAATTTGTTTTCAAAAATAAAAATAAAAAATATTTTTTCGAATAATTTTTGAATTTTTTTTCAAAAAACATATTTGTAAATCTTTCGATATTTTTTTTTAATTTTTTTCGATTTTTCTTAAGTTTTATTTATTTTTATTTAATACTAATTATTTAAAAAATTAATTTAATATGTCATTGTAATAAAAAGATGAAAACTAAAAGGACGATCTTGTCATTAATGTACAATGTATTTTAATGACATGATTAGGCATGACAAAAGTGTTTTGGCGGGTCGACCCGAAAAATAATAGGACTAACCAAATATCCAACTAAGAGGGTGTTCGGCTAAGCTTATTTTAAACAGCTGATAAGCTCCTACATCTGATAAGATGTTTTAAGAGCTGATAAGCTGTTACGTCTTAGAGCCTGTTTGGCTAAGCTTATAAGCTCCTAAAAACATCTTATAAGATGTTTAAGAGCTTATAAGTTGTTAAAAAGTGTTTGGTAAAAAAATTACAAAAGATCTTATTTTTTCTAAAAATAAGCTGTTAGGGAGCTTATAAGATGTTTTTTTAAAAGTACCTCTACCCCACCTTTTTTCTTTAAGATCTTATTTGCTTCTTTACTAAAACACTTAAAATACAAAATTGCCCTCAAATATTTTATTATATTACATGAATACTAATAACATTTATATTTTATCAAAACAACGTATTCTTGTAATCAAGATTAATACTTAATTAAAATATAATTATCATAATAGTAAAAAAAAATATTCTCTATTTATATTTTATGTATATAAAAATATCCGAATATTCTTATTATCACAATAATAAATTATATTTCTTTTGTCTATCAAAAAAAATTATATTTCTTTTACAACCTTTATTTTATATTAATATATTAATGGGACAAAAAAGTTAAACTTTCACGTTTCATTAAAATATTTTATTACACTTCATTTATTTTAAAAAAATAGTCAAATATATCATATCAAAATACATAAAAAATCATTTAGTTTATTTAATATATAATTTAATATTATTATTTTTATTTGAAAAAATAATTTGTAAATATTATAATAATATTTTAGGAATAAAAGTATTTGAGTCAAATAAATTTAACAGTTATAAACTTATAATGACGTCATGTACTTTTTTGTCATTATAGCGATAAACATATCTTTTATTTCCAAACACCTGAATAACTTATAAAAAATAAAAGTAACTTATAAGCTACATATCCAAACACCTTAAAAAATAATTTTTAAAATAAGATCTAACAGCTTATCAGCTCCTAAAACATCTTATCAGATGTAGGAGCTTATAAGATGTTTTAAATAAGCTTAGCCAAACGGGCTCTTATTTTTAGGATTAATTTTTAGAGTGTTTGGATAATTAGCTTATTTCCTATTTTTACTCATTATAAGATATTAAATAAAAAGGTGGGGTAGAGGTATTTTTTTAAAAAGATCTTATTTGCTCTCCAACAGCTTATTTTAAAAAAAAATTAAGATCTTTTAAAAAAAAATTACCAAACACTTTGGAAGAGCTTATAAGCTCTAAAACATCTTATAAGCTCCTTTTAACATCTTATAAGCTTAGCCAAACACCCTCTAAACCATACTACTAATTAGTTAATCTGGGCTAAGTTCCTCAACCAAGGGGCCTATTGGTATTTTAAAAAAAAAATTATGTAAGCTTTTTTTAAAATAAAATAAATTGAAACATACTCCCTATGTTTTGTGTTTTAACCTTATTATTTAATTCTAAGTATATATATATATTTCAGAACAAAAATAATTCAACTCGAGCTCTAAGTATTATTTTCCTAAAATCAAGCCACTCGTTTGTTGGGTATCTTAATATTGGTGTAAATGTGAAAATGACGATAATTAAGGAACGGAGAAAGTACAATAAGTCTAGATGAGTTTTATTTTTTTCATAATTAAATTTCTTATCGAATTTTGGATGAGAATTCAATAATAATCAAGTGTGTTAGGTGAGATAAATAAAATAATAATTATAAAATATTGAGAAAAAAATATGTGATGGTGGTTGGAGTTAACCTTAAGCATATATAGTTGGAGATAATATTTATTAGATACAACTCCCCAATAGCACACATTATTAGGACTTAGTACCAGCCATTAGTTCAAACATTCATCAGACATAAACCTACATAATGAGTTTGTACCTTTTTCAAATCCTAATTAGCATTTTTCTCTTTATTTATTTATTTGTTTAATTAATTAATTAACTAATTAATTAAGTATGTTTATAAGAAAAATTATGATTAAATTTTTGTTTTAGCAAACCACTTCATAAATTGGCAACAAATAGCACTTGCACGGTAGAGTTCCTTCACTCTATCAAACAATTCGACCTAGAAAAAACAAATATTCAATTAGAACACAAGAAATCATATGATAACATCGATTTCAACCACTTTCACTTATACAAGGTGCAATTTAACATTTTCAGTCCATCCATTAGCAATTCGATAACATACCTCGAAGTAAGTGAAGAGCGTTATGATCCGAGAATCGATGAAGGGAATATTCATCGTGTGGCCACCAACCATTGTGCTCTACCAAACTGCACATTTTGCTTTCTTGATGATCTTCATCCAGAAGGATAAAACAATTTCATTTATTTTATTGTTCCAGTCATGAATTAAGAAACTATTGTGCAGTATAATGCTTGCAGAGTAGGGATTTTGTAATATGTAAAGCATTGTAAAGAATGCAATAAAGTCTTTACCATAAAGATCTTTGGTTACAAAATATGCAGACCGTGACCATTCATCTGAGCAATAAGAGTTGGGAGCTTCTAACCACTCAGGAAGAACTTTGATGAACCGATATTAACACTGCAAAGAGAGAAAAAACACTCAACAATGTAAACCGTCATTTGGTTTCCGCAACGAGATTAGCGAAGACAAGATTATTGCAGGGTTATACAAACCAAGATATATAGGGGATCATAGTTTCCAAAACAAATTGAGCCGGTCCTCGGCTTTAGCATGTTGCAGCTCTTCTTTGGAGTATTCCAGCTCTGAGTAGGGATGGCAATGAGGCGGGTTTTGCAATTCTCATCCCCGCACTGCTATAGAAATCCCCATCCCCATTCCCGTCAAAATTCCCGAACTTATAAAAATAATCCTCATACCCGCCCCATAAAATCCCCACTGGAACCGGGGTGGCTAATAATCCCCATCTATTTTTTTTTTTTTTTTTTTTTTAATAAATAAATATGCAATCTACTTATAATTTAAAGACTTATTTCAACAAACAAACCAATATTTAATTATATTACTAATATTTAATTATATAACCGAAACCTAAAAATCCCCACTTGTAGCCAAGGTTGTAAAAATCGGTAATCGGGTCCGAGTCGGTCAGGCACCGACTCACGATTAATCGGTGCGGCGGTGATTAATCGGTGATAAATCGGAAATAAATCGATTTTTAAAATTTAATATAATATATTTCTAAATATTATTTATAAATACTCCAAACATATATAAAAAGATATTTAAACATAATTATATCTCCATCATGTATATATCCTAATAACATAATAAAAGTTTAATAATCATAAGATTATAATACATAAATATCCTTATAAAATATAAATAAATAAAACATTTTTTTTTAATTTACATTTATTTTTGAACATTCGTGGCATACATCATTAGTTCTTTAACAATAACAATTAACATAAACAAAATAAGGCATAAACTCATATTTTCTTTTATTAAAATCCAACTTTTATTTTGAATTATAAAAAGAAAAGAAAAAAAAAAAAAAAACCGATTTTCAACCGATTTTTAACCGATTTTTGACCGATTTTTGCCACCGAGTTTGACCCGCCTTAAAGGTTTGACCGCCTCAGACCGCCTCGGACCGACTCAGACCGCCTAAAACCGCCTCACAGGCAAAAAACCGATTTTTCAAACCTTTACACTAAAATCGTAAAGGTTTTGGACCGACTCCGCCTCGGAGACCGATTAACCGGCCGCCTCGGCCGATTTTTAGAACACTGCTTGTAGCTAATATTTAATATATTACTACTATTTAATTATTTATATTTAATATAATAATTAATAAATATATATTATATATATAAATAATGTGGGGCGGGTACGGGGTGGGTCTACGGGGCGGGTATAGGCAAACCCATCACCGTACCCGTACCCGGTAAAAAAAAAAATAATCCCCATACTCGCCCCATTTTTTTTCGGGGCAAGGTTCCGTCGGGACGGGTCAAATCGTCATCCCTATGTCAGAGCGTCATCCCTATGGTTCGTCGGAACGGCGTCGGAACGGTCGGAATGGCCGTTCCGGAACGGGAACGGTGCCCTCCGTTCCGGAATCCGTAACTAGAACGATAGTTACACAGTGACTCGTCGGAACGCCGAGAAATCGGTGGGATGGGCGAGACGGAGCCACAGAACAGCCCCGACGCGGCCGGAACAGCACCGGAACGGTGCCGGAACAGGAAAAAATAATTTGGAAAGAAAGAAAAAACAAATCTAACTAAAAAAATAAGGAAAAACGAACATAAATAATATGATGGTGGTGGCCACGTTAGATAATGAAGATTCCCCTTAATCGCAGATCTTTGGCCTCACTCTTCAATTATATCCTACACAATTCTAGCTCGGTATTCTACTTGGTATTAATATTGCTTATATTTTCATAATATTCTTTGTAATATTTATTTTTGAAATTCTAATAATATTTTGCATATTATTGAATTGTAATATTGTTATTAAAAACATATTTGAAATATATTGTATTTTTTTAACAATTTAATTAAAATGTGTCCGTTCTGGTCGCGATGCAGTCGCGACGTTGCAACGGAACTGGAACGGCAGTATCCGCGACAATGCACTGTTTCGTTCCGACGAACCCAGAAGGATCAAAAGGGACAGTGGAACAAAAAAGACCAAATAAGCCTCTACGCTTTAGGAATGAATAGATATTAAAACGATCAAAATCATCAAAAAAAAAAAAAAAATACTATTCTCCTTAAAGAAGGGGACGATTAACAAATAATATGCTCCTCAAAGAGATTGCCACAAACTTATAATAGGAGGGATGGAAGGAGTTATTTACCTCAAATGGGGCAAATAGATTCTTGCCATTAGGGTCTTCTTCAACTCATCTACTTCTTCTGGATCATTTTCCTCTTCAACTTTAGTTTCTGGATTGAATGCTGGATCAGGTGATGGAGCACGGATGCCAACATTGGGTTCACCAGTTCCATCTGTTTCACTATTTGACTGGTCTTCAAGATCATCTTTGTCAAGTTGACAGTTGAGTCTTCGAGGAAAATTCATATTCCAATCGGCCTCAATATCCTCCGTTTCGTCCCCTTCAAAGGAATGAGGAGTTGTTTCCAGTACTCAAATCAGCATTGACCAAGGTCTCGAATGCATCAGAAGTATCTTCTTGAGATGCTTCAACCTCCATATGAAGTCAGGAATATAATGAAGAAGTCGGTTCAACACTTTCAGCAGCACTTGCTTCAACACTCGGTTGAGGAACTGATACGTTTCAAAACATTAAATATTATTTATAACATAGTGGACTAATTAGTGATTAGTGGAAGAAGAAAATGGATTTAGTCAATATTATTGTTGCATGTGAATAGGTTAGTTAACTAGTGGCTAGTAAATTATAATCACACGAGTTGCATGATAGTAGTAGGGATAGTTGCATATTTTGGTTGTTATCTTGTAAGCATTATAAATAGAATTAGTGACAAGTAGTACAACAAGCATTATTTTTACCACTCCTCCTATCTTCCCTTAATTCTTCTTATAATCTTTCTAATTCTTCTTCTTTCTATTGCTTCAACCCTCGGTTGAGGATCCACGGGCACCGGTTCCTCAACTGGAATTGATCACCAGCACTTTCAACATCAATTAACTCCCCTGAATCTTAGCTCTGGAATAAGGAATTCTCTATTGCCATGGTTTTGTCAGGTCCATAAGAAGCCTCATATTTATCATTGAAGGTAGGGTATGTCTCCTCATCAGTTGTTTCTTCATAAATATATAAGATGGAGACCCCTACCTCTTCCTTGTCCTCTGGCAATGCGTAAAACTGTAGCCGCCCTGCTTCTTTGTGGGGCCACTAGAACGGCCGCGTTGTGGAGCAGGGGCTTCAGCATCTTCTTCAGGGATAGGGTTGAAGCGTTTGGACCGGCAGGAAGGAGATCGACCGGCGGTGAAGAAAGGTCCAAAGTAAGGAGGCAAGTTTTCTGGGTTAATGGGGATTTCTTCTGCTCCAACTTCTAAAAAGAAAATGGGTTCAGAAATTAGCTACTGTACATGTACCGAAATTATGGGGATTTTGAGCAGGGTTTGAGGAATTTGGAGGTAAATTGTGAGAGATTTAAGTGGCCAAGCTTGAAAAAAGCTATAGCAAGAGGGTAGAGATGAGTATGTGAGAAAATAAACTGATGGAAGCTTTGATTTTATAGAGATATATTTTTTTTTTTTGCCCAAAAGATTTTATTAATCCATTATTGATAAGAGTTTAGGGGTCTCCTTAAAACCTTGCGGGCCAGCACAAGGAAAAAGAGTACCCCTACAATGGTAATAAAAAAAGTTTAGGGGTGAAACTGCAAATAATCAATCTTGGTGTTGTCCTCCAAAGTGAAGTTTGTGGAACAATAAAAAATTGCGGCAGGACCCCCAGGTGGGGGACAAGCTGTTATAAACAAAAATCTGTAAAATTTGGGCTGCTCCACCAAATTAAAACCATCATGGACGATAAGTTGCAATGCCCAATTTTTCGCTGACGCAAGCGGCTTGAACCTCAAACGGCAAGCTGACTCCGGAAAAAAAATCTTAACTGGATTTGCAAAAGATGTATTCTAGCTCCCATGCAGTTCTGGAGCCACGATTTGTGGTCAGGGTGGGCTAAAATTTTACGGGGTTAGGAGGTAGAGCCCCGAATTTTTGTAAGAGTTTTTTTTGAAAATATAGGGCAAAATAAATAGAAAATTTGTATATTTTAATTAAACTAGAAAAGAGCACGTGCCTCGCACGTGTTTAATTAATTTTATAATGTTAATTATGCATGCGATTTAAAATAAAATATCGTATTGAAAAAAAATGTAGATTATTTATTTCTAATATGTAACTTAATGTATTTGTCGGTGCATGTTGAAGTACACTATGGCTTGAAAGAACATTTTATATTTATACAAGTGTGGATTATTTCATTGCAATGTTTAACTGCAAAATTAATTTTATAATGTTTCTTAAACCAACATGATTTCATAATTTTTTGTTATGTTGTTTTTCAAAAGCACACAACATATCCTTTGCTAACCCGTTATGCCAACATAATTACATAATTTATTGATCCTTTTTTTGCCAACATGTCTTCTTAGATACATTTACATATTCTCTTAAATATCCAATTTAATTTCAAAACAAATTTAGTCATAACCAAAAAAAATTTTATATCATTAAGCGTATTCTATATCTTAATTTTGTTCAAATTCTCAAAAAATTGTTGTGACAAATATTAAATATTAAATAGAAAACACAAACATAAAAAAGGGAGATTGGTTATTCAAACATACATATAAGGATGGTGGTAATTTGAGGTATTACAATTCCTTGATTTTGTTGTATTACTGCTAATAAGTTGACCGAGAAAGTAATATCAGGTCTAGTGTTATTTGCAAGATACATTAGTGGTCCAATTGCATTAAGATAAGGTACTTCTAGACCAAGTAATTCTTCATTATCTTCTGGAGGGCATAATGAATCTTTCTTTATATCCAACGATCGAAGAACCATAGGACTGCTCAAAGGATGAGACTTATTCATGTAAAATTGTTTTAGAATCTTTTCTGTATATGTGGACTGATTGATGAAGATTCCATTGGGGAAATGCTCGATCCGCAGGCCGAGACAAAATTTTGTCCTTCCAAAATTTTTCATCTCAAATTCTTTCATCAAATAGTTTGCGGCCTTTGTGAGCTATTCAGGAGTTCCCGCAAGATTTAGATCGTCCACTATTACATCTTTTGATACTATGGAAGAACAATCAGAAATTTTGTTGACTTTTTTTGGTGAGGTTGGATTGAAAATTTGGATTCTTGAGATGATGGGTGGAGAAGATAGTAATTTGTTGTATACTTGCTAAACTTTCTCCCATATGTTATCATTGCACAATATTTTTTTAAAGTAAGTTTATACATTTTATTCAGATTTTTTTGTTTTGAGAAAATTCTTTTATCTAAAAGTTAAAAGAATAATTTGGATTTTGTTCGGCCATTGAACTCAGATTGTTAGATCAATTTGGAAAATAATAATTGTTCAGATGCACTGTGCTCTTTTAGATAACTGACTGACGTGAGTAACTGTAGTTGTTTATGGTCGATTGTATTGTCTGGTGGCGCATATTAGAGTTAAACTGGTGGATCTAGGATTTCTAGATTAGGTAGGTGACAACGAGTAACTATAATCGACTACAGTTGTCTATGCTTAACTATATTGTTTGGTGGGACCCGTTAGGGTTAAATGAGCGGATCAAGGGTTTCCAAACTATGTAGGTGGCTACACATGACTATAGTTGACTACATTTGTCTATGGTTGACTATAGTCAATTTCAACATAGCAAATTTATGAAAAAAAAATAGCAAATTTGAAAAAATAAAATAAATAATAATAATTTTTATTATTATATAATTGTAATAAAAAAATAGTAATAATGACCATAATCTTTTAAATAATAAAAAAGGTAAAACTAAATCAACGAAAATGAAAAAATACAAAAGCAAAATGCTAAATCCATATGGGCATTACCTATAGCAAAATCAGAACTACTAGTAATTCGCCCGTGCGATGCACATGAATCAATTCTAAGTTCAATTTATTAATAACTAAAACACGTCGATGATGTAAATCAAACACCTTTATGAATGAAAAGAGAATGGTAATGCGATGCATATGGGTAATATAAAAAATAAAGATATGTTTTAGAAAAAATAATCGACCGAAAACTTTGAATAGTTGATATGTAATACGGTATAATCTAAAAAAATTAAAAACAATAATTGAAGTACCGAGATAAACAAAATAAATGATAAAAGAAAATATAAAATACGAAAATTGTGATATAAAAAATAAGATACATTATCTGACTCAAATGGTACAACTATCTCGTCCAATACATTCAGATCCTTAACAGGAAACGTAATTATCAAAGTAGTGTTTTACAACACATGCATTGACATCGTCTATAACTCATCTAATACCTTGCGAGTAACATACACATTCTTCGTTGTTCAAATTAAATGTTTAGTGATACACATTACTGAAACACAAATCACCTAAAAGTGTAAGAAATAAGTACAATTTATACTAAATTACCTTGATTTAAAAAAAACTTCAGTGGAGTCGACAATATAATTAGCATAAAATGCAAATAAACTTAACGCGGCAAAATAATTATACATATAATAATAGAAACAATAAATGTGTATTTGAATCACAGCATACAATTATTATGACGTACATTCATATTCCATGAAAAAAATTCTTGTAGACAACATTGCAAGTTATGTTAGTCGTTTATTCAGGTTTGATGAATATCTTTATGTCACCTCTAATACTAATACTAATAACAATACTCATATTAATGCTCATACTCATACTCATACTCATACTCATACTCATACTCATACTCATACTAAGACTAATACTAATACTAATACACATACTAATACTAATACTAATACCTGATACTGATACTGATACTGATACTGATACTAATACTAATATATACTAATATTAATAGTAATACTAATACTAATACTAATACTAATACTAATACTAATACTAATACTAATACTAATACTAATACTAATACTAATACTGATACTAATACTAATTCTAATACTAATCATAATATTAATACTAATACTATTATTAATATACTAACACTAACATTATTACTTACTATTACTATTACTCATACTGTTACTAATATCAATATTAATTTTAATCATAATATTGATCGTAATACTAATTCTATTCATAATCATAATCCTATACTAATAATAATAAGTATCTTAATTCTATTCATGTTTCTAATCTTAACTATAATCTTAATGCTAATCCTAGTCATAATATTAATGTTAGTATTAATTCTAATCCTAATACTAATTGCAATCATAATACTAATCTTTATTCTAATACTGATAGTAATACTAATATAAATTTGTTACTAATATTAATACTAATTATAATCTTAATCATAACTCTAATCTCAATCGTACTCCTAATTCTAATACTAATATTAATTATAATTGTATAATAATAATATTAAAATTAATACTAATATTGATACTAATACTAATCATAATCATAATTCTAATTTAATTCTGAATCTTAATATTAATAATAATCATAATCCTAATACTAATTTAATTCATATCCTAATACTAATAGTAAGACTAATACTAATATGTTAATACTAATGCTAATACTAATACTAATACTAATACTAATACGAATACTAATATTAATACTAATACTGTAATCTTAATAATAATAATATATACTAATATTAATACTAATACTATAATACTAATAATAATACTAATATTAATACTAATACTATAATACTAATATTTATACTAATACTAATACTAATACTAATACGAATACTAATATTAATACTATAATACTAATACTGATGCTAATACTAATACTGATGCTAATACTAATGTGCTAATACAAATACCAATAGTAATAGTAACAGTAATACTAATAGTAATAGTAATAGTAATATAATGTAATAGTAATGGTAATGGTAATAGTAATGGTGTATTCTATTATAAATTATTTACGTGTTTAAACATCTATGTATTATATTAAAAGAGGATATATGCCCTTAATGAGTGACATGTGGCAAATGTTGATGTCATACCTCCAAATTGCTTAGTTGGAATTCATTTGATTATGTGGCATCTCAAATTGGTTAATTGGCTTTTCATGTTTGGTATTGTTTAAGTTATTTCCCATTTAATATTTGCACAATCATCTAAACATTACCACATATGCATATATTCGTTAATGCATTTAATCTATATATTTGTTTGAATGTCCATTTTTTATGAATATTGAAATAAATTTAAGGATTTTTTTCATTGTAATAATCGACTAAATTTAATAATAAAAACACATTTTTTTTTAATTTTCGTAACTATAGAATTTCGGAATATGCATTCAATAAATTATATTTTTTTATATACAACATATATATTTTTATTATGTCATCATTTCATTTTATAAAATAGTCAGTATACTCTCTCATACGAACCGCCTTAAATTATCCATTGGAGTGAATTCTTTGTACACGTAATTTGATATAAAATACTTGTGATTGTGTGTACATATAAATATCTTTGTTGTCCATGTTTTTATTTTATTTTTTTTATAAACTTTGTTGAGAACTTTAGTAACTGATTTTTAAATAACAAATATTATTACTTGGATATTTTTCTTGAGAAAGGTAGATTTTCGAAGTAATTGAATATGATCACTTAATATACTTATTTTAACTAAAATATAATGTATTTTCATTTATAAATGTACGAATTTCTAGAAAAAGACAAATTATACAAAATTTGGCTTTATGGGACTTTAATCAATTAAAATTGAATGGTTTTACTATTTTAAATATTGATTACACTTGCCAATTAAATTGTACATTTAGGTAACAATAATCAATATGGTAAATCAAAAATTCATATACATCAAATTATGTATTTCAGGCATTAATCAATCATACATTAACTCGTTTCCATTTTAACTGTATTCCCAAGATCATGCAATATTATAACAAATTAACTATCAAATAATTAAATCAATAAGTTTCAAAAGTCTATAAATTTTTAAAACACACTGTAAATTGTTTCATTTGAAAATTACCAATACATACGTGAAACATATTTCACTTATGTTTCACGTTTATTATGATATATGTATATAATTCATGACAAAGAATATGTGGAATTTAAAATAAAGTGCCTTTATATACGTCAAAATTTTATACATTGTTAGATATAATATTAATGTAAAATTTTGAATATAAGAATATATAAATATGTATGTCTATTAATGAACTAACACAAGCATGAATTATGTTTCTTTATGGGTTATGTAACAAAACTGATAAGAAAAATAAAAAGTACGTACAAAATAAATGGCGATGTACAACTCAAATAGAAAATATTTTTTACATATGTTGGTAAACAAAACTGTATATTCAATGAAACACCAAAACTAAACATTAAGAACAAATAAAAATGAAAGTATTAAAGCAACCACTAATCCAAAGTTTCTTGCGTTGTCTTGTTCAATTGCTTTAAATGCTGGACCGGGATATCATCTTCCTGGGAATCCTAATTCCACTCATCGAATCTCTTCGAAGGAGTGACTTAAGCTAGAGAACAATCGATATATTTATATAAATAAACAATGAAATACTAATTAATTCAGAATAAACAAACCTTTAATGTTATGAGAAAAGACAAGGATCATTATTCTCATTCACACTCGTACATGGCCAACCATTATTTCCTTGCTACATTTACATATTAGAACGAATAAACTTTAAATATTTGTTATCAAAACATAAAAAGATAATTAATTCAAAAAATATTAATTTTAATATCTCATTCAACTGATAAAATTTGGTGAAAGAAGAAGTCCGTAGTAGTATCATCATTGCATAACATTATACGTAATTTTCAAGATTAGCATCCTTTATGAAAACTTTAAACAAAACCTTTTGATCAGTTAAAACATCAAAACTCACATGATATTCTCGAGAATCTTCACCCTTAACAATAACCACGATGAAAAAAAAATATTTACGAAAATGTCGTAGCATGTAGCTTCTCACACGATATACAACGTCGCAAGGCTGCAACTTGTGAGTGTTGTTCACATATCTACAAAAACCAAATCAATATAAAATTAAAATGTGACATAAAATAATATATGCGTAAATAAACAGATTTAAATCATTATGTGAAAACAATGAGTTAAAAGACATTTAAACATTAATAATATATAAAAATGAATGATAGACGCAAAACTAATGAAGAACTTCTTTTTGGCAAAATATATAAATCCTAATAGAAAAAACGGCGAAAGATAGCTGGATAGAAAAATGGGGAGGAAGGTGGGTATATTTATACTTGTGAATACTCGTTAGGTAAATATAGATGTCATATAATAATTTTATACAAATAGTGTAATATATTTGGCAAGTGATTGATATTCTAAAAAAAGGGGAAAAAAATTCTGATTTACTTGAAATAATTAGAGCCGATTAATAATGAATACTAAGAATCAATGTGCATATATTATGGTATATAAAATAGAAGTTATTGCATTATTAATCATAAAATCTGAGTTACAAAATCGAAAATATTTATGACATAAATCGGAAATGGTGTGTATATATATATATATATATATTGTATGTATAGATTGATATGGTCAAACTTCTTTTATTTTAAATTGATATATTTAATTATTTACCATACATGGACATAATTAAAATAAATCAATTTAATTCTATAAATGTAAAATATATAAATTATTGATTAACAATGTATTAATTATTTATTACCTTTATAATTTCATCAGAAATTATAGAATGAGTATCTAAAAACGACAACTTGATACTACATTTCATTCCATTAATTTAAATAGTATTATTCCATTAATATGATAATGCATTAATAAAATAAATTAATGTAAAATTATAAAACTATATTATTATATTGTTTTAATTTTTTTAATATTATTATAAAAGAAAACTTAATTCAAAAATATATTATAATAAAAACTTGAGTGTTTTAAATTTATTTAAAACGTGAGATTTAAAATATTTGAATATTTTATCATCAAAAAAATACTAAATTCGAAAATATATATGTAAAATAAAAAAATTGAGTATTCATACTAGATTCGAAAATATATTTCAAAAAATTGAAATTATAAAAAAGATAATATTTTTCAAATTTATAGAATATTGAATGCATGATATATAATATATATGTGGTAATTTTTAAATGATTGTGCAAATGTGAAATAAGAAAGAACTTAAAAACATACCTAAATTAAAATGTCAACTAATCAATTGAAGAATCCACCTCGTCAATTGAACTCCAACTAAGCAATTTTGATAAATGACATATACATTTGCCACATGTCATTCATATAGGGCATAGATCCTCTTTTTATATTATATATAGATAGTGTATAGGGCATTTTTAATATATTTAGTGAAGGGAGTGTAACAAAGATTTAGTTGGATTTGTGACTTATTCTAATCTATACTACTTATAAAAGTATGAATACATAGGAGGTTTCTTCCCTTTTTTGTATGGACAATAATATCTATGCATAGGTAAATTTCGAAGGACAATTTAGTCATTTTCATTTATAAATTAATTAATAGACAAGGAAGACTTGTAAAGTTTATAGTATTTACAATTAACACACTTGATAGTTGTAGTAAAATCATTCATTTTTAACAAATGACCAAAGTAATATGATATGACAATAATCATATAAGACGTTCTCCATAGTCAAATTATACTTAATTTCTTAAAAAACTCTACATACAATTTAGTCATGTTCATTAATAAATTAATTGATAGACAAGGAAGACTTCTAATGTTTATAGTATTTACAATTGACACACTTGATAGTTGTAGTAAAATCTTTCATTATTAACAAATGACCAAAGTAATATCATATGACAATAATCATATAAGACGTTGTCCACAGTCAAATTATACTTAATTTCTTAAAAAAACTATGTATATATTTTAATATGAGAAAATATTATTTGGGTATTTACAATAATATATAAATTATAATAGAAAAGGAGAGAATTAGAATATAAAAAAACACTTCCTTAATAAAAAAAAATGTTATGATTAATCACACGTTGGTAAAATTATTAATTATTAACAAAATTATCAAAAGACGTTCTCCATAGACTTAAATTATACTTAATTTCTTTCAAAACCTCTGGATATAAATTTAGAGTCAAATTATAATTAATTTCTTTCAAAGTATATAGATATATATTTTTTAATATGAAAAGGTATCATTCGAATAGTTACAATAATACATCAATAATGATAGAAAAAAAAGGAAATTAAAATATAAAAAATACTTTCTAAATAAAAAGAATTTTATGATTAATCACAAGTTCTATATTCGTGCAAAATTGCATGACATCACTCTTCAACGAAAGAGAAGAAGGTATTGATTTTTAGTGAGAGAGAAAAAATATGTGTTGGCGGAATTGGAAAGAAAAAGAGGATAGTTGGAGACGAATAAAAAAAAAAAGTGATGTATATATATTAATATAAAATATTATTTGAAAAATTAAACTAATTTCCAAATGATGATAGATAAAAATATAAATAAGAACTTAGAATATATAAAAACAACCTCAATTTTATAATCATTTGCCTAATAAATAATATTATGATAATACGTTCTACATTCTTGCAAAAATTGCATGACAGCAGTCTTGAGACTGAAATTCAGTTTTTTCAGTTCCGGTTCCGGTTCCGGTTCCGGTCAAACCGGTTCCGGTTCGGTTCTAAAACCGTTGACCCCGGTTCGGTTCCGGTTCTAACCGAACCGGTGGTCAGGTCTACCCCCACCCCACCCCTCAAACACTCTCTGGATATGCGCGCGCCCATACAAAATATATGAGATAAAACTTAAATTATGAATTATTATCGATATTTTCTTTATGAGTAAATGACAAATATGACTATGACACATGACCACATAGGTCCAGACAAAAATTTTAGTCTTGCAAATAAATCATCCCTGTGTCTTTTGTCTAAAATACCTCCATAATATATTTTTTTATCAATTCCATCCATTATACTCTAACTTCATCAATATTTCACATTGACCTCGGATTTGAACAAATATATCACATTAATGCCCATTTTCATAATTTTTTTAAAAATGTTTTTTTTCTAAAAAAAATTTTCGCCCTGTTTTTATTTTTTTAACTTTTTTTCCTCTAAATTACTGTATTAAAATCTAAATCATTACTAAATTATTTTTTTTTAATACCAAAACAGTAATATTGTTAATATTACTGTCACAAACAGTAATATTATTGTCCCAAATAGTAATATTACTGACCCCAAAACTAATATTATGAATATTACTTTCTCGAACAATAATATTACTAATAATATTGTCCCATACAATAATATTACAGTCGAAGACAGTAATATTACGGTAAAAAACAACAAAATTAATTAATACAGTAAAATTACTATCTCATACAGTTAAATTATTGTCTCCGACAGTAATATTACTGTCGGAGAAAGTAATATAGCAGGCCAAGACTATAATATTAATTACAATAGTTTTTTTAAGAAAAAACAAGTTTTCAAAAAATAAAAACAAAAAAAAAATTCAACAACAATTTACCTGCCGAAAAAAAAATTCAGAAAAAAAACATTCTCAAAAAAAAAAAAAAACAAAGTCAATGCTGGAGACCGCGGTGATGGTCAAAATTGATTCATTGGTGAAATTGGGGTGTAAATCATGAAATTGGAGTTGAGTTAGGGTTTCAAGGAGTTCGGGATAATTTTGGTATTATAAAAGGGTTTTTCTTATGGGGTAATTTGCTATAGGTCCTCCTATAGTAGATTTTATGTGCATAAATCCAACTGAATAATCCTTATTTTAATTAAATTAATTGTACTTATTGTGTCTGAAATACCCCTAACAATATAAGGAATAAAAATCTCATAATAATAGACCACTTAATACTTGATTTTTATCCCAAAATATACGTAACCAATCCCTTTCCAAAATCCCCAAATCCCAAAAACCTTGAAATTAAAACCCATCGGCAGAGACGAAAATCAACCCATCCGAAACCGATTTTTGAATTAAAAACCCTAACGAAAAATTGCATCGCGTATTAACAAGGTCCTTCGGGTCGTTTGGAATCTTCAAACTTCGTTTACTGTTTGTTCGTTCTTTGTTTGCTATTTTGGAGCTTTTTTTCGTTTTCGCTTTGTTTGGTGTTTGCGAGCTCCACTCCTCCCACAAACAATGGTTCAAACGTGTATGAATCTCGGTAAGTAACATATGTTATGGGTTTTATGCAGAAAAAATAAAAGTGTGGGTATGTAATTAACTCTTTTGCATTTCTCACATTTGTTTTTAGATGTTTTGATGATGATTTTATGACAGATGTTATGGGTCTTTTTTTTTTTTTTTTATCTCAGGGAATATTTTTGTTGATATTGGAGTATCGATGTCGTCCGCTATCCGCACACTTCAAAGGTTTCGATTTAGATATTTTATACAGTTCTTTACCATACTTTTTATATTGTTGTTTGGATTTTTTTTTTTGGCAGTTGCTTATTGCTAATTTGTTGTTATAGTTGTTTGTATGAAATATGCATTACATTGTGCTTTATTAAATCTTCATATTCACCTTTATTATTTGTTCTTGTGATGGTTGCATTTTGTTTTTATCGAGTTCTGATATTTATTGTTGTTCATTTGGTTTGCAATTTGCTATTCCTTTATAAATGAATCAGCATGTTCTGTTTGCAATTTGTGTTTGCAATTTGAAGTCTCTTGTTTACAACTTCTTGTATGATATTCCTTGTTTGCAATTTCTTGTTACTTTGAAATTATTGTTTGCAATTGCATTTGTAGTTTATAATTTGCTATTTTCAGGTTCATCTTCGCAATTAAATTTTTTAATGATTGTTATTTTTTTTTGTGCCCGTTCAAACAATTACGTCAAATAAAAAAGGGGGAGAAAACATTACATGTCTCCTCAACAACTTCCCTAAAGGAAAAAACAACATCAAATCGGACTACAAACGAAGCCATGAAAAGCTACAACATTCGTCGAGTACATTGAAGAACACCACTGCTTGCAACTACGTTTGTTGATTGAGCCTGCATAAATGAATTTGAAAGTCTTTTATTCATTAGATCTTATCAACAACTACACCGTTAAATTTTATTAGAAAATTGTAATTATTAGCTTGTATCTTGCAAAAATTTGTGTTTAATGTACTAATTTGTTACTAGTAGTTTGTTTATCCTTTCTTTTGTATTTTTCGCTTTGTTTTTGCAATTTGTATATTCAAATTGTATTTTGCATTTTGCTGTTACAACTTAGAAATATATAAAATGTAATGGATAAAAAATTGGATAATGCAAAATAATGTCGAAAAATTATGCAAATACATGTATGAGATCCTACTAAAATGTGACAAGTAGATGCCCATATTACATCCATTTTGTGACGTTAAATATGCGTTTCAAATTCATTTTGCTGTTTACTTAAAATTAATTAGAAAATCCAAATATAAATTATAAGCCTACTACAAATAAATAATAACAAATAAATATTGAAATAGGGAAAGAGGGGGAGAGAGATTCACGTGGGTGGAGGTGTGAGAGAGAGAGAGACTCACGTGTGATGTTGTTAGAAGAGGGGAGTGATATGAGGGATTTGTTCCCTCATTTTCCATAAATAGTTATTTTTATATAAATATTAATTGAGGGCATTTATGTCTATATACTATTATTTTAATTTCATTTACATTATTTTTTGAAGTCAAGGGACTTATACCTATATTTATCTAACAATTTGGATCCCTACCTATATAAGTATGGAATAAGGAGTGCCTAGCCAATTTCCCCTTTTCTTATTTGCAAATAAGTTTGAATGAGGTGGATTTATTTGGAAGACAAAAAAGTTGGATGTCCCTATTTCATGGATTTATTTGGTAGACAAAAAAGTTGGATGTCCCTATTTTAATTAAGTGCTCTTGTCATAGACATATTTGCTATTTGTTCTTTCTTTATACCGTAGTTCTTAAACTACTATAAAATAAAGTTCTATTTTTTTCTTAATAAGATATCACTGCTTATATATACGGAAAATGGTTATATATTAGCATTTTGGCTTGTCAATTTATATGATTTTTTTATGACGGTTTCCAAATTTCTCAAAAATTTAATTATAATTGTATTTTCTCTTTAAGTGATTTTATTTCTAATACAGTCTTTAGATAAGGTGTTGAAGAAAAAAAAATCATAATAAAAAAGTAATCGCATAAGAAAATATTTTTCAGTAAATATTACAACTTGATTAAAATAATAATGCTAGAATTTCGAGAGAAAAAAACTTCACCAAAAATAGATTAAATGAAAGAAGAAGAATAATGATAACTGTTACACTAATCTTTAAAAGTTTTTAAGTAATGAATATGAAGATTTTGTTATACACTATGCTACATCGAAATCAAGCGAAATCAATATGATCGGAAATCTACATTAACATAATACTAAATCATATCACTAATTTATTAAATATTTATTTATAATATAGCTTAATTTTAATGAAGTAAATTATTCATAAATATAGTATATATAAATAACTAACCAAAATCATAAACCAATGTCGTCATAAAAATATTTAATAAGTCTTATGAAAAACAAATATTTTGATTATTAATTAATATTTAAACTAGAATTGGATAGGGCCGCGCGAACGCAGCCTCCTCTATCACAAATTATGACGCAGGCTCGACCTCTTGGGCCGACCTTACACTAGCACCCCTCCATAGTCAATGGAGGTCACCAGCACCATAGGCCTTAATTGTCGGCTATTGACCCCGTCCAGGTAAGTAAGATTTTTACTCAAATTTCTTCTATTTATAAAACTCAATTCTCACCATCTATAGTTTATTCTACCGATGTGGTACAAGTGTGACATACCTTCTTTAGCATTTTTCATCCTTCCTAGTAATTGAATTACTCCCCTAAAAGCTTAAGAAAACTTAAAACCATACAAATCCTTATTACGATTCCGCCAGACCTTCTACATGACAACCGTCACCAACTGAAGAGTAACCGTATCCAATTTCTGGTGTAAAATTCAAACCGAGCCCATGCCGACACAACTGAAATATCATCCATAATGGCAAACGAGGGTTGTTGCCGAATCTCTCTCATTCCTCTACAGAACATAAAAGTATGTAAGCTCGTTTCCACCTCAACACCACACCACGGGCAATATTGATCAGTGGTAAATTTTTCTCCGAAACAATTCGACTTTGGTTGGTAGAATATTCGAGCAAAAGCGCCAACGAAAAATTTTGATTTTTGGCGGGACCAATAAATTCCAAACCATTTTCCACTTGTGTTTTGCTACTCCGCTAACGGACCCAACAATATCCGTTCTACGGGCTTCGAATGCAAATTCCCTAGACAACAACCTGTGATAACATGATTTCACAGAAAAACGACCATCCTTAGAATGGTGCCAAATCCATCTATCCTCGGCCAATAAATTTCCAATAGTCATCAATTTAACTTGATCAGAAATTTGAACTTGAACGATTGGACGATTTCCGAAATGCAAATTAACCCTCCAAAAGGAAGCACTGCGTGGATTTTACAAATATCACAATATTATCATGATCACATCAATGTTATTGCTATCAAGAAAAGCCTCTCCTAATGTTAGTCTAACAAAACTTTCCTATCACGTGGCATTGAGAAATTAATATATCACTTGGGTGAATCGGTTCTACTTTCGGTTAGCCACATCTTTCTAGCGATTCACATGCATGATCAAATGATACAAAGTCTTGGATAAAAATCTACAATGCCCTTGTTGACGATCCTTTGATGTTTCACAAGGTCTGATTCCTAAAGAGTAAAAGACCCTCCAAAAAGAGGCGCATGCTATTTATTAAATACTTACGGCGCAACTGCATGAATTTTAAAAGTACAGTGCGCTTATATTTATTTCTTCGGCTCTAAGTTCATAGTTGGGTCTTTTTCCTATGTGGGATACTTATCTATACTTACTTTCTTGCCTATTAACAAATTTGAATATCTCTATTTCCAGTAGACAAAGTAAAAGTAGCTTTCCCGTAATATCTCTATCTTTATTCCTACTTCCTCAGCTTTTTTGGAGCCTTAACTTGCCGCTTGGATGAGGACCCATTCTTCCTACTGCTCTGTAGCTGGATCGGGTTATTGACCAAGATAGAGTCATCACAATATAGAATTGGAGTTGCTGCTCTAACAGCGTGACCATCCCTACTCGGGATAGAATTCTCCTTCTGGGCTCCAAAGCTGAAAATATTAATCCCCCTCTGATTTCCACCAGAGGCCGAGCCATGTCCTCTATACATGTTCCTTATGAGATATTGGATATCCATACGGCATCTGTTCCCCAGGATCAGCAAAACATTCCTCATCGAGCAGGATAATGAGTTTCCGCGTTGCCGATCACACCACATAAGAAACAAAAGTTCGGCAATCCCTCATACGTAGAAGCCCTGCTTGGCATTCAGAAGTTCGATAAATGCCCCTATCTTGTTTCCGACCGGGAGATTATGCACATCAAATTGAGTTCAATCAAAATAGAGGGATTTCACACTCGGCCAACTTTACGTAAGTCATAGCTAGTTTTTTGGTATGCATATTCTCTTTAATAATTGCAGAACGTTGATGTTTGACATAAAAAATTGACCTAGAAAAAATTAAACTAGAATTAATGGGGCTAATTCTTAAAGAGAAAAAAACCCGCCAAAAAGAGGCATATGCTGCTTGAAAAGCGGCAAGCACACGGTATTCTTTAGTAAAAGGCGAAAGAATAGTTCGCTATGTGCTTACCGCGCATCTGCGTGAGTTTTAAGTGTGTTGTGCGCTTGTATTTATTTTTTCGGCTCTAAGTTCATAGTTGGGTCTTTTTTCCTATGTGGGATACTTATGTATGCTTACTTTCTTTCCTATTAGCAAATTTTAATTGTGTGTGAATTTCAAGTTTTAACCTAAGAAGAAAAGTAACTAAACTCTTATTTTCTTAATTAAACTTAATCAATTGGTAATTCGATTGCAGAGCGCACTGGTTTTAGATCAATCATAATAATGTTGGGGTAAACTGAATTTACTAATGAATGAAATATTGCATATTTATCAATTCAGACTAATTTATTGACATCAAAATAAATTTGAAGAATTTGTTTGTTGAGGAAATCATTCGTACAAAGTAGGTGTTGGAATCAAACACTTCAGATATAAATTACTACTTTCGGAGAAATTTTGAGGTTTTTTCAAATTGAAAAAATAATTTTAATTTCTTTTCGGAAACATTGGAAAAAAATAGAAAACCGAACTCCAAAAGTGATTGAAAATTTATTTCTAAATCGATATTTTTATGTATACATGAATCGTCGAAATTCGAATATTCTATTTCTTTGACATTGTGGTAAGTGCTAGTAAGACCAGACACGCAATGTTGAATCCATAATAATTTTTCTGGTTATTCCTTATCGAAGGACGGAAAAAAGAAAAAGTTAAACCAGTATAGTTTGAGGATGTGATAGTGAAATACGTACCAGTTTGCCAAGGCTGTTGTGTGCATAAATTTCCCAATCATCGCCGCAATCAATAAAGTAAGTGTTGGGAAAATTGGTTAAAAATTGAGTCATGAACAATTTTTTATCAAGGTTATTGTACGGTCTAATTGAGTATATAAATGAATTTTGGATTAGAACCAATTTTGTGGTGAATGAAAAAATTACTAGTCCAAAATATAAGGAAAGTGGGATTTGAGTTATCCCACATTGGAAAAGTAGAGAAGTAATGAGCTGTATATATATCAAAATATTGGGATGGGCCAAAAACATTAGGTCATGGGTTATTAACCCATTGGACCCTTATTACTCGAAGCCCATCTCGATTGGTCTGACTGGTTTGAATTGGTGCGGCCGAACCAATGCAAACCATTCGGCTCAACTCGAAATGGTGCAACCACTCCCAATTGGCTCAATTCGAAATGGTGCAACCATTCAAACAAAAGGTACCTTTTTACTCCAAAAGGAAACTACTTTTCGAACCTTATAAATAGACCATAACTTTCCCACAATTCCTTACTTCAATCCAAAAACAAGCCTACTACATATTAAGCCTACCCTTCACAGATTCTCTCGAAAAGTTCTACACAAAGTACAGTTCGTCGTACTTGGGATTTGGAGTGCTCCTATTCCAAGTTTAGCCGTTGTATCTTGGGAGACGATTTCCATTTAATCCGTTAGCACCGTTGCGGGGAAATTTCGTCTTAAGGACAGAGTCAACTCGCCTCGGCTAATCTTTCCGTATTTTCACTAATTAATTTGTTCAACCAATTTACTAAATTCACTACCCGTTTTATGTATCGGGACCAACAATCTTAAGACGAAAACTTTGTGATTTAGTAAATTGTGTTTTCTGCACACGTTGGTAAACGAGATGGAGAAGAAGATAGTCTGCCAAAAATCAAGAAGTTACAAAATACAATTGGAGAAAGTTCATTTTCGGACAGAACATGAAGTTCACATTCTTTCCCATTTTCGAAGGTGTTAAAGTCCGAATATGGCAAATTAACATTTCACAAAAGTTGTAGATAATCAAGTTAGCTTTCCAGAACATGTTAAATTGTCACAATCGGAGATCGTACGAGGAAGTTATGATCAAAACACGAAAGGGTGGCAGAACTGCCGATGCACCTTTTCATGAAAAATACAACCGTTCGTGACCAATGCAACTCGTCGCATATTAATGCATCACCAATGTCCAATGCACGAAATTTTGGTGAAAGAAGACTGATTCGAAGATCAACAATGAGGTTTTATATTATTTTGATTCATGAATATTATTTAATATTTTTTTGGTTCCATTGTAGGTGCAAATTTACAGCACACCTATTCCGACTTCGAGGCTTATTTTGATCATGATCCAGTCCGAATCTCAGAAAACGTAAAAGATAAAAGTTGTAGAAAAGTTTGTTGGCTGTTCGGATCATATTGAATCAACAAAATCGGACTTGGGACTGAAGAGATATGAATAAATCATTCAGCACTGCCATAATATTGACACGATTTGGTGCTACCCACAAAATTTTGAATTGACGAACATATAATATATCGGGTACGCTTTTTAATTATAAGATATCTATTTGTGAAATATATTGATAATACTATATGATATAATGGTGGATTATTGCATGATAGTTTAATTTCTATGTGGAATCATGGTAAACCATATACAATATATATGCTTAATGGATATTCATTATGTTTGTGTATGTACATTAATAATAGAAATATTTTTATCCTAAATAAAATAAAGTGATAGTGTATGTGCTAATTATTTGAATAAGTTTATCATAAACTGCATGATAAGTGCTATACTAATGACATTTCTCATGAAAATGCAATATTTATTTGCATAAATTGCTTATAGTTTGATATGGGATTAACTTTCTCCCAATTTTCATTTCATGTGGAACTGTCTGGTTGATTGATTTTCGAATATGTGAGTACGTGATCTTATTAACGTTTTTATTATTGTCATGATCGATTAGACTTGTCTCGTATATTAAGTATGAATTACTTACTAAGAGGAATATTATTATACATATTATTATTTGCGTAAGCCATACTAATTCCTTAGAATTGTGTTATTGCATTGACATGCATTGATTACGTGCTATAGAATTTTTATCAATTCATTATGTTGGACATGAATTTATTTATGCCATGAAATATTATTTTCAAATTTGATGCTATTATATACTAGTGTGTATACTATGTATATGTTGATATAATATGCTTGATATATTGTTTCTTTCTATGATCAACTAGTATGAAAGACGTGCTCACATGTCAAATATTATGTTTATTATAATATTGATGTACATATGTTTTATATATGAATCATACTACGGTTTAATTAAAAGCATGATTTGAAATAAAATAGAAAGAAAGAGAAGCTCAATTCATGAGAGCACATGAGTAGTTCTTGTCTCAAGAACATAAGAGAAGATCAAATTGTTGGTTCGATTTGATTTTTTGATATCACATTTACAAGGTGATGATCTACAATGTGAATGGATGGGATCGGATTTTGATTTTCAAACATCCGAAATAATTGTAAACAACAATGAATGCTTTGTTGAAATAAAATTCGAGCAGTTTACTTAAGAGCTCGTTTTGTAGAATTAAATCGTTGGATTTGGCTGAATTTTGAACGGCATGTTTAGGACATACAATCCTAAATTATGAATGATTAAAATTAGAATTTATATATTCTAACTTTAATGTTGAATAGTGGAGATCAACCACCATTTGAAGAGATTAATATTCTCTTGTTTATTGACAAGATTTAAGTATCTTGACGAGTTTTCTCTTTTGAGGAAAAAGAAGAAATCTTATTATCTTAATTGTTGACAAGATTTAAGTATCTTGAGAAGATTTTTCTTGTTGTGCTTTCTTGAGAGAAAGAAAAACAATACTTTGTAATTAAATCATATTGGTGATCCAAAATATTTTTCTAACTAAAGAAGAAATGTATTTTGTTACATTGTATCCTTATTAATAAAATAAAAATAAGGATTTCAAAGCATTTAAATATTATGTGAATGAAAGTTGGAAAGTGCCAACTTTGACAAATGAATTAAAAATGAGAACCAAAACTTCTGGAAAAAGTTTATGGATATTATATTGATAAATACTAGAATACATACTCTAGAATTTGTGGGGGAAATTAGATATCCCGAGCTACCACGTTAATATTTAGAAATGTGGGGGTCTTTAGGCCCTAACCACATAAATTAAATATTCCGACCTAACCACATTAATATTCAGAAATGTGGGGGTGTTTAGGCAAAGGTAAAAAAAAAAAAAAAAAAAAAAAAAAAAAAAAAAAAAAAAAATATATATATATATATATATAAAATAAATACCTAACTTAATATACAATGCCTAGTATAGTTAAGTGAATAAAGTACTTAAGCATATTCATTGAATATGCAAATAATGATTGTGCATAAGATAGTCATTCTTGATGCAAATTACATTATATTTTTCTTGTAAAATAAGAAAATAAATAAGTTCTAAATAAAAGAACTTATAAATGTGTAAGTGGTAAATCATCAAAGTGATGAACAACCAAGTTAATATATGTGTGAGTGGTAAATCATCAAAGTGATGAACAACCAAGATACAACAAGATGGCAAAGAAAATCAATACGTTTGATTTTATTGACTTATGAGTTATAAAATGAACGATGGACAATTATTGAAATATTGTCTACATTGGAAGAATGTACGTGGAAGTTAGTTTGTCTTCTTCCAAGTAGTAAACCATTAAGGTTTAGATGGACTATTCAAAAGAAGAATTAAAAGGGTGGTCCAATAAAGCTAAATTAAATAGCTATGGAAAATCTTGATTATTTATAACAAGATATTGAAACTCGTTAAGTGATTCTAAAGTAATATTTGATAAAATTGTGTTATCAAGTAGTTCTCGTAATAACGAGTGTGGCCAGTGTGTTTATATTAAAAGCACATGGAAGTATATGTCCATAGACGACATTATAATCATGAGATAGTGATCATGATACTATTTTGAACGTTGAGAAAATATTGGAAAAGTAAAAATAAAATTTTTGATGTCAAAAGACGAGGGTCTAGAGGATGTAATCTTATAGATTAAAATCACTAAGACAAAGATAGTCTTATTGAAAGTCTCATGTTGAGACACTACTAGAAAATTGATCTAGTTATCTAAAGACCAAGGGTTTACCTTGCCAAAAATAATGATGAAGAATGGTTCAATTACAAATATTTTTGGATAGTTTGGCAGCATAATGAATTGCAAACTAGTAAATATGTAATTCCAAAATAAATAATCATTCAATGATATTATAAGGGTTCTTAGGTAATCTAAGTATCGTCTTTAAATGGATTACATTAAAGAAAATATCCAATTGTATTAGGAAGGAACATTGGATGTATGAGTCCACTAAGATTATGTATCTTGGAAATCCTCAAACAAAATTGAATAGCTCGATTCATGGTCGAATTCGAATGTATAACTTGAGATAAGGTTAGAAAAGAAGTTGAATAAACTTCATAAAATTATTGGACGATGTTCCGTGTTGGACTAAGTCGGTGTCTACAATTATGAATAAATTGTGATAACCAATCGGTTACGTTAAGGGCACAAACGACATGTATAATGGCAAGTATCGATACACTCGTACACATAAGACCATTAGGCAATTGATCTCAAAGGAAATAATATAACATTGATTATGAAAATCAATGGTTAATAGCGGATCCGCGACTAAAAGTCAACTAAAGAGATCAAACATATTGCCTGTCTAGGGGAGTGAGATTAAAACCCATAAATTAAGGACAATCTTGGTGGTAACCCAACCATGCTGACTGGAGATCCCAAGAACTGGTTCAAAAGGGACAACTAAGCTAAGAAAGTTCAGTGATGCACTAAGGAGTATATATTCCTATGGAATAATATATTTCCAACTCATTCCCTGATAGACATTAGTGCTACCTGCAGAAAGGGTAAAGGATAAGCTAACGCTTTTAATGATTCCAAAACCTTATAACAAAAGGTGAGGTATTGGCAGGATACCTTTAATAGGAGATCACCTATGTAAGTGTATGAAGTGAGGGCCGCTTCAAAAACTTGACAAACACTTATGAATCCAAGATGTGTGTCCATGGCCAAAACGGACACAATCATGAGAACTAAGGAAATGTGAGAATAGTATTGTGTGGGTTGCATTGTCTTGGTTTACACGAACGGCTGACAGTTCAAGACATCGCGTTCACTACTCAGCCTAGTAAATCCGATGTAACTCCACTACGGAAGGTTCAAAGCTATATGCTACCTATCCCGATGCAATACTATTCGCGGGAACTCTAGAGAGAATCGACGCCCTCGTTTTCATTCATGTGGGGGATTGTTGGGAAAATTGGTTAAAAATTGAGTCATGAACAATTTTTTATCAAGGTTATTGTACGGTCTAATTGAGTATATAAATGAATTTTGGATTAGAACCAATTTTGTGGTGAATGAAAAAATTACTAGTCCAAAATATAAGGAAAGTGGGATTTGAGTTATCCCACATTGGAAAAGTAGAGAAGTAATGAGCTGTATATATATCAAAATATTGGGATGGGCCAAAAACATTAGGTCATGGGTTATTAACCCATTGGACCCTTATTACTCGAAGCCCATCTCGATTGGTCTGACTGGTTTGAATTGGTGCGGCCGAACCAATGCAAACCATTCGGCTCAACTCGAAATGGTGCAACCACTCCCAATTGGCTCAATTCGAAATGGTGCAACCATTCAAACAAAAGGTACCTTTTTACTCCAAAAGGAAACTACTTTTCGAACCTTATAAATAGACCATAACTTTCCCACAATTCCTTACTTCAATCCAAAAACAAGCCTACTACATATTAAGCCTACCCTTCACAGATTCTCTCGAAAAGTTCTACACAAAGTACAGTTCGTCGTACTTGGGATTTGGAGTGCTCCTATTCCAAGTTTAGCCGTTGTATCTTGGGAGACGATTTCCATTTAATCCGTTAGCACCGTTGCGGGGAAATTTCGTCTTAAGGACAGAGTCAACTCGCCTCGGCTAATCTTTCCGTATTTTCACTAATTAATTTGTTCAACCAATTTACTAAATTCACTACCCGTTTTATGTATCGGGACCAACAGTAAGTGCCTTCTAATCCCGATGCATTCTCTTTATCATTAACAGGAGCCTGATATGACTAATAAATTTGCGGTCCTGATGAAAATGACCAGAGCGGTTTCATCGAACCAACTTCCAATAGATAAACAGTACCATCCAAAGCAGCCACTAATGCAGTATCAGGTTCCCTGATTTCACACGAAAATAAAATAAAATCGGCTCAGATGAATATACAGGAAAAAGAGATCCCCATTTTGAAGAGCAAAAAGAAGAAATGGGCAATTTCAGTTCCTTCGACAAATGAATCCATCAATCTGTGGGAGTCGGCAGTAATTTTTAAATTTTTTTTTTGAGCCATCGAAACAGCTGGTGAAAGAATTGAAACAAGAAATACTACTGCTCAAGATAAGAATAATCTATTGATCTTTCATGTGTATAAGAATGCAGTTCGAAGAAGAAAAGATTCCCCCAACTTTGCTAACAGAAAAATTACGAGTTCAACTATCTCTAAATTTAGCCTGACGAACTGCTATATCTCATAATCTCTAAAATAAACTCTTAAATCATAATAACAAATAGAAAAATAAGGATGCAATCGGTGTAAAAAAAAAAAAAAGAATAATAATAATAATCCAACAAACGCAAAAAAAACCAACAAAAAAAAAAAGCATAAAACTGTTGTTCCCAAAAGAATTGGATCGAATGGACGAAATTTGGTTCTAATTTTCACCTCTAATATAAAAGCTAAGGTCGACTTTACAGTTATATATTTGTTTGTAAATATCAAAATTAAAGTAATTGAAATAAGTGTTGCCCGGATTTCTGCTTAGGGGTGTAAATGAGTTGAGCCGGCTCGACAAAAATTCGAACTCGAACTCGAATTTTCTGACAAGTCGAGCTTTTCTTAGTTGTTTTTTTTTTTCGTTTTGAATTTTTGGCCTCGAACTTTACGAGCATCAATCCAGAGCTGATAACATTCAACAAGAGTTGGAGGATATTGAAAGATATCGTAAGCTTAACCCAGATAATGGAATTGCACAGGCAAATGAACACTTCTGCTATCTACAAGAACAACTCAGCTATTTGACAAATCTTTTCGAAAATATTCAGAGATGTCACAGTCCCAAACCACATCCAACCATCCAATTTGAAGACAACGAGGTATTTACAGATTTTCGTATGAACGACAAGGCTCAATAAAGTACGGACAAACATATAACGTTAAGTTAAATGGTATGCATTCTTTGATATTACAAATTACTATTGATAATTTTTTTGTAGTATATCACATAATTCTTAAGCTACTCTAAATTTTAAATAATATTTTTTCTTTTTAAAATACACTTTAAAAAATTTTCTTTTTTTTGTAAATAACGTATGTTTTATAAAACTGTCACCAGATAATTTAATTAATATTTATTTTGGGTGGATTAAAACAAATTTTCATATTATAATTTCTTATTAGTACTCATTATCATACACAACTATCAAAATACTTTCAATATTTAAATAATATACTATTCAAAATTAAGCAGATTTGTTTAACTTCTTAATTTGATTTTTGATTAAACTTTGGAGGATGTGATACATGTAATATTATTGTTTAGATCAAAATAATTATTTTGTAAAATATATTTATTTTTGTATTAATACCATTATATCTACAGTAACATATGGTAAACCATATATGAATGGACAAATTTCATTTCCCCCTTGTACTCTAATTTCGAATCACTTTACCCCCTCATAATCTTAATTGCATTGATTCAACCCCCTCCCCGGCACTTGTACAATTGCCCCAAGGCAACCATCTTCGTCAATTTTCACGATTTTGACATTGAGGCCATTTGGCAAGGTCTGAAAATTACACAAATGCCCACTCACCTAGGTTAAATAGTTTGCATCCTTTTTCTACTTCCCTCTTCCATCAAATTCCCAGATCACTTTCCCTAGAAAAAAACAAATCAGCAGCTTTCTTATCGATTTTTGGTTGTTTTCTTCCACAACAAAGGTACGGCTGGAAATAGTTCACCACAATCAGAAAGTATGGGCTCAAGTAACATGAGAAGAAGCAGGAGTAGCGGGAACTTATCCACGAATTTTAATGAAAATAGAATCAATTGCTATGGTAAGTTTTTTAAGGTTCAATATGCTTTCACAGAGAATATGTAAGTCCTGCAATTATCCAGTGAGTCACTGTGATTTTTTCCAATGGGTCGATCCTCCTTTGTGTGAACGAGCTCGAGGTTGTGGTTGTATTATCTACCAAGGGATGCTAGAGCTTAAGAAAAAAACGAAGGGCTTCAGCAAATGGTTGAACACTTTTCACGTGCAAATAAGGAACTGAAGGCAAAAAGTTTAGAATTGAGACTGAAAACAAAAGAACTTGAACAAACAATTCACCATTCCTGTAATTTTCAGACCTTGACTAACGGCTTCAAGATCAAAATTGTAAAAATTGATGGAGAGGGTTACATTAGGACAACTGTACAAGTGCATGGGGTAAATCGATGCAATTGAGAGTCGAGGGGATAAAGTAATTCGAGGTCAGAGGACGAAGTGTGAAAGTGCAAATTGCTCTCAATAAATTTATATATTAAATTAAAGGATGAAATTAAAAAGTAAGTCTTTTTATTGTTTATGATAGATGAAAGGAGGGGCGTAACTAAGGCACCCCGAGGGGGGAGCCGCCCCTCCAGGAATAAAAAGAATGATTTTTTTTGTTAGTTTTATATTTTTATTTATATATTTTAGTCTATTTGTCCCCCTAAAAAAATAAAAATACCCACTCAATGCATTTTTTTTTTTTAATTTAAGGAGTTTTAATGGTGTATATGCTTATATTACATTAGCTAGACTTTAGAATTATTTTTGCTTTTCAAAGCATTCAAAGAAAAAATCGGAGGCACTGCTCCGAACCCTTGTAGGTCCCCCCTCCTCCCCTCTACACCATCCCCCGGCCCCCCACCCCACCCCTCAAACGCTCCCTGGATATGCGCCCTTGAATGAAAGTATTACAAAATGAATGAGATAAAACTTAAATTATGAATTATTATCGATATTTTCTTTATGGCATCCCCGTGTCTTTTGTCTAAAATATCTCCATAATATATTTTTTATCAATTCCTTCCATTATACTCTAACTTCATCAATATTGCACTTTGACCTCGGATTTGAACAAATATATCACATTAACCCCCATTTTCATAATTTTTTTAAAATGTTTTTTTGTTCTAAATTTTTTTTTCGCCCGGTATAAAATGGCAGACTGAAGCCCCTCATTTTTTTGCCCGAAGAATGGCTCTTTTTGTCCTTGTAAGATTCGATGATTCGTCGAACTTCTTCTGGATTTTGAGGCCAAATATCATGTTCTTGATTGGTGGTTGCTTCAGAGATGACCATACATGCGCTAACGTCACAGATGGTGGTCAATTCATGTAATTTCTTGATTAAACCCTCTTTTCTATTCTTGAACGCCAACTTCCTTGATTTCTCATTACTGATGAGTTCCACTTTGTGTTTCCCCCGACCCATCATTATTGAACTGATAACTCAAAAAATTTATTTCATGAAAACACAGTAAAAATTAAGGAAGAAGAGATCAGGAGAGCAAAATTATGGAGAAAATTGTCTGTGGCGAACGAATGTATTTATAGATGTGTGCAAAAACATGGTCGGAGAGAGAGAGAGAGAGAGAGAGAGAGAGAGAGAGAGAGAGAGAGAGAGAGAGAGAGAGAGAGAGAGAGAGAGAGAGAGAGACAATACCTCGGGAGAATGACGGCGGCGGGAGAGGAACGAGAGCAAAGGGGTTTGAGAGATTGGGAGAGCTCACCGCGGTGGTTTCGTTAATCGCCGTATCGATCGATCGTGGAGTTGCGAAGGAATATGATATTCGTTTCGGTGTAAAATTTCAAGTTGGTTTTTCTTCTCTTTCGGCTGTGATTACTGATTACGATAAAATCTTGTCTTATTTTAACTGGAGTTTCTCCTTATACTTAATTGTTTTACTAAAATAAAATTGGAAACAAAAAAAGGAAGATAAATGGGAAATGGCCGTGGGCAGGCCTGGCCCAAGCCCAAGTCGGGTAAGGCCACCGCCTTGGGCTTCCGACAAAATCAATAATTTTGGGCCCTTTGATTTTTGTAAGTATTAGTATGGTGAACATAAAAGCAATAGATGTCTTTAGTTCAACAAGTTTTTCCACATTATGAAATTGTGAAGGTTCCGAGTTCGAGTTTTCATAGTTCCCATCTTTTATATTTATATATATATATATATATATATATATATATATATATATATATATATATATATATATATCGTAAGGTAGACTGTACACATTTTGAACATTATTGTTACAGTTCAATATTATTCGATTATGACGATATTTCTTTACTACAAGAACCTATAAAGTTCTCGGAAAAGGCTTGGTTGCAGCCTAGATAAGGAGACCAGTAGTCTCGATTGAATATGTTAGACTCAAAGTCTATGTGATAATACCCAAATTTGAAAATTCGAGTTAGTGGATACTCCCCGTTTATAATACTAGTATTTCACGAGTTACTATTACTTCCCCAGTACGTACTATAACAATTTTTATGGAGGCTTGAGGCCCAAATCGAGCACGTGCAACGAAGTGACTCGAAGATTTGAGTAGTATGTTAAAGGACTATTCCCATTTATATATGGTACTATTTGTTTCATGATTAACTACCAATTATTAAGGCTTGAGGCCTAAATCGACTACATAAATGTAAGGTTTAAAACTCAAACCTTAATATTTGAATAATACATTGTACTCAAAAGAACTATTCAGTTAATAGTTCAATGATATATATGAAGATTTGAGTTAATTATAGTACTATTATTTTATGACAAGTACTATAATGATTTATATGAAGCCTTCAGGCTCAAATCGAGCATATAATTTTAAGCAATAAAACTCAAATCTTGAGATTATATATATATATATATATATGTACTCAGAATATTCATTTGTGATTCAATGATATGAGACATATCACACAATTTGAATTTTTTTTTTTATAGTTCAAGAAGAACCGTAACTATGAGCTTTGGATCACTAAAGTTGAAGATCCATTAATGTGTCATGAAGACATGGACAAATATTTCATATGAGAATGTGTCTGAAAGACACGACAAAGTATTATTATAGGATACAAATAATGTACTGGTAATACATATCTTGATGAAGAAAATGAATATTCCATGTTGCTATATGTGTCTTGAAGATACATATAATGGAAATTTATAAGAGAAATTATTCTCTAAGTTTGTGAATTGAAATGCTACCGCAGTAGCAATATTTTGGATCTTTATATATTATGATCATGAAGTGACAACATAAAAACGCAAGTTTCACTTGTAATAGCAAAATAAATAATTTCAATAGCATATCATAATATAATACGAGTTGTGAGCTAATACAAAGCTCATTCAATTGTTGTTATTCTTTGACGGTGAAATAACAAAATATTTCAAAAGATATCTTAAATAGATATCATGGTGCTTATGACAATATGAATTTATGTCACCATTAGAGGTGAAGAGATGAGAGACATATGAAAAATGATTTATCATAAATCCATTTTCCGATAAAGCATGTTGATAAGCTTTATCAAGCACAAATAGAAAAGTAAATGAAATTGTGTTGGTTTTGGAGTCACGATATTGACCAATTCAATTTAAGTTGCAAATTTCACTCCAAATCCATATCTATGGAGGTATGTACATGATTTTTTATTTTAGTCTTGAGGAGATGAAATTTCAATCCAAACAAAAAAAGGGGGATCTGATTTTCTTATTCAAATTCCAAACCCTCTGCATATTCTGATTTTTTGAAATTTACAGTTTACTCATTCAAAATTTCAAAAAAATCATTTTAGTCCTCTGGATTTGAAAATTTTACGAATCAGCCCAAATGTTTTTCAGAATATGCAGCTCGCTCCTTTCATCATCTACAATTATGAATCTATTTCATTATTTTCAGTTTTCACTGAAGTTTTAAATTTTCAGCCTTGTCCCTCAAGTTTTCAAAATTTACAGTTTGGTCCCTGAATTTTCAAAATTTTGAAATTTGATCATTTATGTTCCGAACATGTTAGATTCACAGTCTTAGTTACTTTCATCTAGATAACATGTTATATCACATGGTTTATTTATTATATATGCTATGCAATATTTTGCACCCCTAATGGGAGATATTTCTACGACATACATTATGAATTGCCATTTTAATGACATAATATTCCCGCCGTTCATGGGAGATAAGAAGTCAGTTCTTGTGCAACGGCGTGAATTATATGTAATGATCTTTGTCTCATCTAGATTTGTGCATGGAAATATTTAAGTACAAAAAGAAAAAAAATTCATTTGGAGCAATTTTAATGTGTAAAATGCTAGATGCATTTATCGATAAAATGGCAACTTGAAATTATTACATATGTTACAATTGAGTGCAAGAGAAAATGTCCACGAAGGACACATTGTACATTAGATTTTGCCATGAAAGGATTATAAACGAATGTCCTCGAAGGACAAATTTCACACTTGTGATTGCATCGTGAATCCCCTAAATGGGTGACATTTGATTATGGTACACCGCAAATCAATTACATTTATACATATAAGAGGGGGAGATACATATATATGTTGGTTCGAATGATTAACACCCTTATAAGTTGTGTGATTACCGTTCAATTAAAGTCTACTAGCACTAGTAGCATCATACTCTCATCCTATTACTTATCTCATTCAATGAAAGGATTCGTCTTAAAGACGATGTCGGGGGACGCCTCAACACCAATATCCACTACTATGATATGAGAATACATGTCAGTTATGGTGGCTTAAATGAAATACATATTTGGATAAGAAAATCATTGATGATTATATGGTAGCTACCAAAACCATTATAAATCGAAACATTATGTGTCAATAAAGAGTTGATTGCCAAATAAATCATGGTCAGCTTGCTCTCTTAGTGAATAGAGAGGCATTTGAGACCATTAGTTCTCAATTTTGTTGTTGTACCGATATAATATCTTAAAGAATTGGAGATTCTTTTCGAATGAATATTCATGTACCAAATTGAATGTTAATATTGAGTTTGAAAATAAAGCGAACAAGTAGTCCTCAATATTCCCCTCCACATTGTGAAACTCAAAAGCACGCACTTCGTCCATGTAGGACATTTTTATTGAAATAAATAATGAGCATAAAGTATTATGACAAATTTTATTGATGCAATATAGAAAATTCTCTACAAAAGATCGTACCCACAAAGGCTACAATTCCCATTTATGTCAATATAATTCTCTAAGGAGAATCCAGTACCGAAAAGTGAAATAGTGAGCTCTTGATTGATTATAAAGAAACATGGGGAGTACTAAAGATGTTATCGAATAACTATATTTACAATTATTTTTACAATGAGAAGAGCTTGAAGCTCATAAATTTTAATATGTCGACATCTAATTGGTCATTAGTATATGCATTTACAAATGCAACTCACCATGATTATTTGAAATTGGTAAAGAAATGAATTGTACATTAACTTGAAGTCAACACACATAAGTTGTGGAGCCTTTAGTACAACAGTGGGTTAAATTATTGTGCAAAATTTGAATACCTTTTGAAAATATATTTTTATGATGCAATCACTTTATGATGGTAGTCAAAAAACTTGACATGCATCATATGGATGCAATGACCACATATCCCTATATGGATCATAAAATTAATAAAGAATTGAAAATTCTTGAAGCATATAATAAGAGGTCTCATAGGTTAGACTTTACGAATGATCCATTTACATATTCAAGAATATTGTATTGTCACCTTAGTGAATACCTTGTTTACAAATGGAATAATCAAATAAATTTATTTCCATTATCATTTTGGGCGACTTAAATCTTGTGGAGACTCATATATATCTTGTCGAAATCAGGAGGAGCGTAATCAACAACGGCAACAATGTATTCTTTTTCCTACGTCCAAGTTTTTGTCCCATACGGTTTTCTTGGCAAGGTTTTAACGAGGCAGTGTTACGCTCTAAAGATTTAAATGGATATGTACTCTTTTCTCCTTCGTTTAGCTTTTCTCCCATTGGGTTTTTCCTAACAAGGTTTTTAACGAGGCATACTCCACATATGGTGGACATCCAAGGGGGAGTGTTATGAATTCTAGAAGGTGTGGACGACCACCATTACTCACCATCATCAAGCACCATCACTCCCACCATTATCACACCATATTACCTATTGATGATCCCATATGGCCTTGTAACTCATGACCTTTGAGAGGTCTTGTAGTGCTACATATAGAGCACTATATAATGTATTTTACACACTTGAAGAGATGGAATAATATACTACATATTCTCCATACTGTGTTTTCTTCTTCTTGTATAGTATTTCCTAGTTTTTCAACACATGTTATGTTTTACAGTTCCTTTGCAAATATGTTCAAACATTTTATGTTAATACCAGTGAGTTAAATATTTAAAATTTCATCTTTCGAATTGTTGTAAACTTTAGTGGAGTTCAAGAACGATTGATTACACCCGTGGTAACACAAAATTCCATAACGCCCCAGTGAGCAAAGAGTGAAGTATGTTTTATTCTCGTCTATTTTTCATATTTATGCACTTACAAGACCTGTTCTACAAAGCTTCGGAAATAAGAATCGTAATAAATCGAATAAAATGAAAGCAATCAACAATTTCTGCAGAGTAATTTATATATATTCAATACTATCTATAAAAGGAGGAATGCTAGGAAGGTTTCTTCCATTTTATGTGGGGACAAAATTATCCCTACGTATATTTTAGAGTTTATAGAAATTAAAGGATAATGACGTAATTTAGTTAATATTTTATTCAAATGTTAACTATACAAATAACTTTTCATATTCAAAGTGTGTTTTTAATATTTTATTTTTATTAGAACTTCTAAAATAATTTGAAGTTTGAAAACATAATTTATTCATATTAAAGTACAATCAGATAGTTTTCTAATAAGATATTACTTGACTATATTTTAGTTATCATTTAGCTCAAATAATTTATTTATGGTATGCTTTAATTTTTCAATATTCAATCATTTATAGTAATTTGAAGAGAATAAAGAAAAAATCATAATTCACATAAAAATAAATAGATAAAAGGGGTTTTTGGGCATAAATCCCTAACCAATCATCTTTATTATTCTACGTTTAGGGGCTATATCTCTTTCACCAATAAGCCCCATCCATTTAATATTTATTATAAATAAATGAAACATTCATGTATATGACAATATTACCCCCAACCCTTTATACCCAATTCTTAATTGTAAACCCAATTTAATCAATTTTGTCCAAAAAAATTCAATTTTGACCACAAAAATCTAATTTTGACTTTTTTTTCAAAAAAAAAAAAATTGCCGCCGGTTTCCGGCGTTGACTCTTTTTTTTTTTTTTTGTGGTCTGTTTTTCTCCGCCGCTGGATTCCGGCGTTGACTTTTTATAATGTTCTTTTTAGTTTAGTTTTTTTTTTTTTACGTCCGCCGCTAAACGTTGACCGTAGTTGTGCTATCACTGACAGTAAATTAACATAATTATACTGTCAATGACAGTTAATTAACGTAATTGTACTGTCGTTGACAATACATTTATGTAATTGTTCTGCCGTTGACAGTAAATAACATATTTTTATTATTTTTTATTTTTTGTTATTTTTTTTGTTATTTTGTTTGATTTGTTGACAAGTCAACGTAATTATATTACTGTCGCTGACAGTAAAATAACTGTAAGCACAATAATATTACTGTCAACAACATCAATATTATTATCTTTTGGGGTTTTTTGTTTTGTTTGAGTTATTCACGTAGTAACGTAATAATATTACTGTCTATTGTTGTAATATTACTGTAAACATAATAATATTAATGTGGTTGACGGTAATATTACTGTTGTTATAGAATATTGCTGTCAACCACATCAATATTATTATTTTGTTTGGATTTTTTTGTTTGTTTGAGTTATTCACGAGGTAACGTAATAATATTACTGTCTGTTATTGTAATATTAATGTGGTTGACGGTAATATTACTATTGTTATAGTAATATTACTGTCACACACAGTAATATTAATTCGTTTGGCTTTTTATTATGTTTACATTTGTTGAACGGTCAACATAGTAATATTACTTTATTACACAATAATAATGAGTTTTGTTGTGTTAATATTATTGTACTAGAGATTAATATAGCAATATTATTGTGTTAAACTGTAGTATTGTTAATTTTACTGTGTTTAACAGCAATATAGTTAATATTAATGTCAATCACAACAATATTGCTGTTTAAACGAAAAAAAAATATTACAGAAAGAAAAAAAAAAAAAAAAAAAAAGAAAAGAAAGAAAAACAAAAACAAAAACCGAAGAAGTCAACGCCGGAAACCGGTGGTTGAAAAATCAGGAGAAAGAAAAAAGTCAACGGTGGTGACAGACGAATTTGTACGTAATAATGTGTTTTGAGTCAAAATTGAATAATTTGTGAAATTTGGGGTCAAGTTGAGGTTAAATTAAATTAAGGATGAAATTGGAGCATTTAACAGAAAATCTGGACCATGTGTGGTCTTATTTGTTAAGGTGTTTATTGTCTGGATCTCTTTATGAATAAGTAGTACTCATTGATGAGCTTATTTGTAAAGACCCCTAGATAAAATTGAAAAAATAATTTCACAACTTATTATATTTTATAAAATAAATAGTCCTAAAATTTGAGGTGCTAAATAAAGTACGGACAAACATATAACGTTAAGATAAATGGTATGCTATCTTTGATATTACAAATTACCTTTGATAATCTTTTTGTAGTATATCACATAATTCTTAAGCTACTCTAAATTTTAAATAATATTTTTTTCTTTTTAAAATAAACTTTAAAGATTTTTCTTTTTCTGTAAGTAAATAACGTATGTTTTATAAAATTGTCATCAGATAATTTAATTAATATTTATTTTGGGTGGATTAAAACAAATTTTCATATTATAATTTCTTATTAGTACTCATTATCATACCTAGCTAAATACTTTCAATATTTAAATTATATACTATTCAAAATTAAGTAGATTTGTTGAACTTTCTAATTTGATTTTTGATTAAACTTTGGAGGATGTGATACATGTAATGTTATTGTTTAGATTAAAATAATTAATTTGTGAAATATTTTTTTTTTGTATTAATACCATTATATCTACGGTAACTGATGGTAAACCATATATGAATGGGCAAATTTCATTTCCCCTTGTACTCTAACCTCAAATCAATTTACCCCCTCATAATCTTAATTGCATTGATTCAACCCCCTCCCCGGCACTTGTCCAACTGCCCCAAGGCAACTTTCTCCGTCAATTTTCACGATTTTGACATTGAGGTCGTTTGGCAAGGTCTGAATATACAGAAATGCCCACTCACCTAGGTTAAATAGTTTGCATCGTTTTTCTACTCCCCTCTTCCATCAAATCCCCAAATCACTTTCCCTAGAAAAAAACAAATCAGTAGCTTTCTTCGCGATTTTTGGTTGTTTTCTTCCACAACAAATGTACGGCTAGAAATAGTTCACAACAATCAGAAAGTATGAGCTCAAGTAACATGAGAAGAAGCAGGAGTAGCGGGAACTTATCCACCAATCTATACTAACTATAAAAGTATGAATAAATGGTGATGGTTTCTTCCCTTTTTTGTGTGTCCAATATTACCCTTTGGCCAATAATTTATTTGATGGATAATATGGTAAATAAACATTACAATAACAATAATGTATATCTATACAATTACTCTGAGATAATATTTACATATTACATTTATTTTACGTGTCCACTAACCAATTAAGTTATTAATACATATTAATTAGGATACTTATTAATGCAATATTAATTGTTACTATTAGCCATTAGGACTCTTGAACGAGATATACATTACAATAATACTAATTCATACTTCAAAAAATTCCACAACTACTATAAAATAATATTAAAAAAATATATTTATTTTTCTTGGCCACTACTCTTTCAATTAATTAAGATAGTTATTAATGCAATATTAATTATTAATTATTTTTTATTAGCAGTCCTTAACGGAAAAATGAGCATCCAATCACGTTCTCATATAATAGAAGAACAGAAAAGACCCTACAACTATTTACTAATTTCTCAAAAGACACGTTGTACACACCTTTAATTGTTTTAACTTTTCACATTATATACATCAAGGGCCTCAATTAAAACAGAAATTACAAACTCGTAATTACAAAATAAACTACATTTAGTAAATTACATTTCATGTAATGAATAATTGGTTAGATTTCTTCACAAACTTTTTTGTGTGAAAAAAAATACACAATAACTAATAGTTATCTTTAAGAGTAATATAATATATTACAATTATTTAATTATATAATATAATATAATATAATATAATATAATATAATATAATATAATATAATATAATATAATATAATATAATATAATATTTTGTAATGGACTATTAATTATTTACTTAATATTTATAAATATGTACTATTTATAAAAAAAATATTTTCCATCTCATTATTTGTAACCGGCCAAAAAAAACTGAAACAAGTCTTAAATTGAAGAAACAATAGTATACAAAGAGTCATTGCTTCTCTATTGTAATAAAACAACGGACATGAAGAAAAATTGCGGTCATAATTACAAAATAAATTCCCTGCATATGTCTACAAAGTGTACTCCATGCATATATATTCACTCTATAATTCAATTTATATACCGAACATATGCATATAACACAAAGAGAAGGCACTAAATATGATTTTGTTTATCAGGTACGTACATACCTAGGAAGCAAATTGATAGATCCACTTCCCACAAATATGTCTTCCTTTACATATTTTTTTATGCTACATTTTAAATGTTAATTCCAACATAACATTTGTTTCTTACAATACAGAAAAGGAACCGAGCATGTCTCATGCTTCTACGCTTCACCTAAGGGACTTACATGTAACGCAGAACTGTGGGACACTTAACTTGAAGGCTTTACAACATAGTATTTGGCCAACACGTCGGAAAACATGTTTTCATTCCTAGGATACCATTTTCGCCAGCTGAAAAATGAGGGTTATCCTATCAAATTCAAGCGTAAGCAATTTTCTATTAGACTTTGCTTCGCTATGACAATCAACAAAGCACATGGCCAAACAATTCCTAATATAAGAGTCTATTTGCCTCAACCAATGTTCTCTCATGGCCAACTATGTGTAGCTATATCAAGAGGAACTTCATCATCGACAACAAATGTTCTAATCAAGCCGGATACCAACAATGTCCGAGAAAAAAGGGCGACAAAAATGTTATTTACAAAGAAGTTCTAAATGCAGGTAAAATAATTTTTCCATATATATATAGTGTGTGTGTGTGTGTATGTATATAATGTATGAATATTATGAGATAATATCTAATAGTATTATGTTTATTAGGAAGCTCATCAAAGAGGCAACAAAATGAAGAAAATGAGGTTATTTAACATCTTCCATCTTTTTTCTTAAATAGCCTCTACAATGTTTAATTCCCCATGAAGATACTTTATCTTGTTTAAAGTGTAAATTTAATAACTATTATCCAATTCATCATTCTTTATTCTTTATTTTTTTTTTGTTTGTCTGTAGACATCGAATACAAATGCGATGAAACCTTCTATTTGACTCAAAATGGGTGGAGGAATAGTGCATCTTTCAAAAGGTTAATATATAAAAGTAATCTTTTCATTTTTTTTTTACAATTACATCACTTCTAATTCTAATTGCATGATTTATTTTGATTCTTCGAGAGATGCCTCAGATTAGAATATGAAATTGGTTCACCATCAGAGTGTACATGATCATGATTTTTTTATAATCTATTAGTACACTATTAGAACTAACTAAATTACCTTATTCGAAAAACCTTTATTTATGACACAATTTTCAAATTTACAATAATAATTATATTTTAGTATGTTACTTTTAATTTGTAGTAGTACAAAGTTCGTAGTTTAGTGTATCAATATTAATGCTTCAATGTGTTCATTTATTGGAATATAAAATTTAAATACAATTTTTGGCTACAATGCGCTGGTTATTCGATATGGAGTGCTAAAATTGAAGATTATGTTCACCCGATCATTTGTTTTCAACGACATTATTTTGCATGAGATGATCCCGACTCATTAATCTATATAGTGGTTTCCTTATGGAATTTCAAACTACATGCTTATTTATATTATACATTTCAAAGTATGACACGCACTTTGGATATGGATAAATTTATTTTGGGTTCGAGTTTAGCCATTTGGACTTCAAACGACCGTTCTCAAAATATGGAAAAGTTGAATGTGTTCAAGTGAAATCTGGTAATAGGTGATTTCATTTTTCATTCTGGTTTTTGTATGTATCACTTGAATTGTAGTTGTCGGATTATATTTACTTTTATTTTCTTAAAATTAAAATTGAGGATGGTTCTATAGTTTCTTCTATGTTACACTTGATTAAACTTAAATATCCATAACTAATAACAAACAACAACATTATACAATTTATGCCAAATTTGTAATTACGTGGAGTGATATATATATTTTTTTTAAGTTGTGGAGGGATACCCAATGCATTTGTTACACATTACTTACATTTTCATGATGCATGTGGGGCAATGAATTTTCAATGAAGAAAACATTGAAATAAAAATCAAAATAGATTGTTGAATCATTTCAGTATTTATTATGATTATTAAACCAAATGAAAAATAGTTTCAATCAAAGACCACAGTATTGTTAAATCAAATCAAATTCCCTTGTTTATGTTTCGTTGAATCGTCAATGAGGAATTGTATCTGAGGGCTTGCGAAGGTCGAGGTTCACTAAATCTCGAGTCTAGATTCAGTGGGTTTTGTCTCCAACTCATCACCACCACGCCTACAATTTCAACATGTATCTACAGCCCCAACTCTCGATGTGAAACCCTTAATATCCCACCAGTGTCTCCCACCAAAGCTGCTGCTCCGATCAACAAATCTATAGAAACACAATAATACAACACATCACCAGAAATCTCCCCAACTTCTTGCACCATTCTGCCACAACATTGTGCTTTTTGATTGTTCGTCAACTTTAATGGTGGTATTTGTGAAGTTTCAATAACGGGTGACATTGAATAAATAAAATTTTATTGTTTTATTCCTGATTTATATAATGTTAACAGTCATGTATTGTGTAATATTTTTCATTTATTTAGTGTTAAGAGTCATGTTTTAATTTTTGAATAATAAGTAATTTAATTCCGTAATATTCATTTGAAGAAAATAAGTTAAATACGTTTTACACCCTTGATTTATAGGCTATGTAACCCTTAACCCTCTTTTTTTACTTTTTTTCTTTGGCCAAACTCTTTTTATTCCATTAAATACTAATGAAAGTATAAGGGGTCTGGTTAAAAACATTGTGGGCCTAACACAAGGAAAATAGTACCCCTAAGAGATCTGGAATAAAAACGGATAAAAAAAAAAACCCTATTACAATCTATTACACCAAAGCCCCAAAAGTGGGTAAGAAAAAAATAACTAAAAGAATATGCTTATGCTGATTAATTCTTATAAAATTCAATACAATATGACTAAAAGAAATAACTATAACTGAAAAGTCAATGCAATATTTGAAACCGTAAAATTGTATATTTCTTTGGTAGAATAAATAGCATAACAATACAATAATTATTGGATCATATAGAACTTAAAAGTAACTAATATTAATTTTTTGGAAAAACATTGATAATACTATATATATTGTATAATAATGAGCGAAAATATATTTTCAGAAATTGATGAATTAAAATAAATTAAAACACTTAAGTTTGTTCAATAACTTAATTCTTAGTATTTTTAAAATTTTATTTGTTACAAAAGCAATTAGATGTTATGTTATTGAATTTTAACCAACACAAGATAATATTTTTAAATATTAAGATATGACATTTTGTTAATATATATTTTAATAATATAATTTAATTATTTTTTTTAGTTATTCCATCCAATAAAAGATAATTTTTGAAGGTATTAAAATTTGAAACACAAATTAAATGTTGTGTTTTTATCAGTAAATTAAATGATGGTTGAGAGGGTAAGTGTTATATATAATACTTTAAGGAGGCAAGTGTTACATATGGTATAATTTAGGGGTTAAAAATATGGTACAATTTAATATGGTATAATTTCTGTGACTGGCTGTCAAAAATAGGGGGATTTTTTAGTTTTTTAATACTTAAGGGGGGTGAATGCGACCTTTTTGCTACTACAGGGGTGCAAACTGTATTTTACCCATTTTCTAAAAATTAAGGATGAGTTTTTACTTTATTCTATGCTACACTAGATTAATCTTAATTTTCCATAATGATTAGCAAACAACAATATTATACAGTTTATGCCAAATTTGTAATTATGAGGACTATTTTTTTTTCTATTCAAGTTATGGAGGGATATGCAATATATTAGTTATACATTACTTACATTTTCATGATACATGTGGGGTAATGAATTTTCAATAAAATCTATCGCCCATTTAGAAAAGCAGACTATTCACAACATTATGAATAAAACTATTTTTCTTTGTTTTAACTAATATTGCTCAACAACTTTACCGAAAATCCCCTTCTATATCTTGTTTGTGTAACAAATTTGCATCTCACTCACACCATTCTTAAGAATGCCAAATAACATGACGTCAACATATTATATATTTATTACGACATGTGCAACGCACGTGCACATTTCTAGTTTTAATGAAAATAGAATCAATTGCTATGGTAAATTTTTTAAGGTTCAATATGCTTTCACAGAGAATATGTACGTCCTGCAATTATCCAGTGAATTACTGTGATTTTTTCAAATGGGTCGATCCTCCTTTGTGTGAACGAGCTCGAGGTTGTGGTTGTATTATCAACAAAGGGATGTTAGAGCTTAAGAAAAAACGAAGAGCTTCAGCAAATGGTTGAACACTTTTCACGTGCAAATGAGAAACTGAAGGCAAAAAGATTAGAATTGAGACTGAAAACAAAAGAACTTGAACAAAGAATTCACCATTCCTGTAATTTTCAGACCTTGACTAACGGCTTCAAGATCAAAATTGTGAAAATTGATGGAGAGGGTTACATTAGGACAACTGTACAAGTGCATGGGGTAAATCGATGCAATTGAGAGTTGAGGGGATAAAGTGATTTGAGGTCAGAGGACAAAGTGAGAAAGTGAAATTTGCTCTCAATAAATTTATATATTAAATTAAAAGATGAAATTAAAAAGTAAGTCCTTTTATTGTTTATGATAGATGAAAGTGGAGGCGTAAATAAGGCACCCCGAGGGGGAGTTGCCCCTCCAGGAATAAAAAAATGATTTTTTTTTATTAGTTTTATATTTTTATTTATATATTTTAGTCTATTTGACCACATAAAAAAAATAAAAATACCCACTAATGTATTTTTCTTTTCTTTTTTTAATTTAAGGAGTTTCAATGGTGTATATGCTTATATTACATTAGCTAGACTTTAGAATTATTTTTTCTTTTTAAAGCATTCAAAGAAAAAATCGGGGGCTCTACTCCGAACCCTTGTAGATCCCCCCTCCTCCCGCCTACACCCCCCCCCCCCCCCCCCCCCCCCAACCGCACCCCTCAAACACTCCGTGGATATGCGCCCCTCGATGAAAGTATTCCAAAATATATGAGATAAAACTTAAATTATGAATTATTATCGATATTTTCTTTATGTGCAAATGGCAAATAGGACTATGACAGGGGACCACATAGGTCTAGACAAATTTAGTCTTGTAAATAAACTCATCCCCGTGTCTTTTGTCTAAAATACCTCCATAATATATTTTTTTATCAATTCCATCCATTATACTCTAACTTCATCAATATTGCACATTGTCCTCGAATTTGAACAAATATATCACATTAACCCCCATTTTCATAATCTCTTTTAAAATATTTTTTTTTCTAAAAAAATTGTTCGCCCGGTTTTTATTTGTTTTCCTCTAAATTACTGTGTTAAAATCTAAATCATTACTAAATTACTTTTTTGAATACCAAAACAGTAATATTGCTAATATTACTGTCACAAACAGTAATATTATTGTCCCAAACAGTGATATTATTGTCCCAAACAATAATATTATGAATATTACTTTCTCGAACAACAATATTACTTATAATATTGTCCCAAACAATAATATTACGGTCGAAGACAATAATATTTACGGTAAAAAAACAACAAAATTAATTAATACATTAAAATTACTATCTCATACAGTTAAATTATTGTCTCCGACAGTAATATTACTGTCGGAGAAAGTAATATAGCAGGCCAAGACTATAATATTAATTACAATAATTTTTTTAAGAAAAAATAAGTTTTCAAAAAACAAAAACAAAAAAAAAATTCAACAGCAATTTACCTGCCGAAAAAAAAAATTCAGAAAAAAAAAAAAACAAAGTCGACACTGTAGACCGCGGTGATGGTCAAAATTGATTCATTGGTGAAATTGGGGTGTAAATCATGAAATTGGAGTTGAGTTAGGGTTTCAAGGAGTTCGGGGTAATTTTGATATATATATATATATATATATATATATATATATATATATATATATATATATATATATATATATATATATATATATATATATATATATATATATATATATATATTATAAATAAAAGGGTTTTTCTTATTTGCAAATAAGTTTGAATGAGGTGGATTTATTTGAAAGATAAAAAAGTTGGATTTCCTATTTTATCGATTTATTTGGTTGACAAAAAAGTTAGATGTCCCTATTTTAATTAAGTGCTCTTGTCATGGACATATTTGCTATTTGTTCTTTCTTTATACCGTAGTTCTTAAACTACTACAAAATTTTATGATAATATTTTATATAAAATAAAATTCTATATTTTTCTTAATAAGATATCACTGCTTATATATACCGAAAATGGTTATATATTAGCATTTTGGCCTGTCAATTTATATGATTTTTTTGTGGCGGTTTTCAAATTTATCAAAAATTTAATTATAATTGTATTTTCTCATTAAGTGATTATATTTCTAATACAGTCTTTAGATAGGTGTTCAAGAAAAAAAAATCATAATAAAAAAGTAATCGCATAAGAAAATATTTTTCAGTAAATATTACAACTCGAGAGAAAAAAACTTCACCAAAAATAGATTAAAAATGAAAGAAGAAGAATAATGTTAATTGTTACACTGATCTTTAAAAGTTTTTAAGTAATGAGTATGCAGATTTTGTTATACACTGTGCTACATCGAAATCAAGCGAAATCAATATGATCGGAAATCTACATTAACATAATACTAAGAGCCCGTTTGGTTAAGCTTATTTAAAACATCTTATAAGCTCCTACATCTGATAAGATGTTTTAGGAGCTGATAAGCTCTAAGATCTTATTTTAAAAAATATTTTTTAAAGTGTTTGGATATGTAGCTTATAAGTTACTTTTAGTTCTTATAAGTTGTTCAGACGTTTGGAAATAAAAGGTCTGTTTACCACTATAATGACAAAAAAATACATAACGCCATTATATTTGTTAAACTTATTTGACTCAAATATTTTTTTGTTCCTAAAATATTATTATAATATTTACAAATTAATTTTTCAAATAAAATGATAATATAAAATTATACATTAATATGAAATAAATGTTGTAAAATAAATATATTTTTTTATAGATAAATGAAATATAATTTATTATTGAGATAATAAGAATATTCGGGTATTTTATATACATATAAATATAAATAGAGAATAATTTTTTTATAATTATTATGATAATTATATTTTAACTAATTATTAATCTTGATTACAAGAATACGTTGTTTTGATAAAATATAAATATTATTAGTATTCATGTAATATAGTATTTGAGGGTAATTTTGTATTTTGAGTGTTTTAGTAAATAAGCAAATAAGATCTTAAAGAAAAAAGGTGGGGTGGATGTACTTTTTTAAAAACATCTTATAAGCTCCCTAACAGCTTATTTTTGAAAAAAATAAGGTCTTTTGTAATTTTTTTACCAAACACATTTTAACAGCTTATAAGCTCTTAAACATCTTATAAGATGTTTTTAAGAGCTTATAAGCTTAGCCAAACAGGCTCTAAATCATATCACTAATTTATTAAATATTTATTTATAATATAACTTAATTTTAATGAAGCAACTTATTCACAAATATATAAATAATTAACAAAAATCATAAACGATGTCATCATAAAAATATTTAATAAGTCTTTTGAAAAGCAAATATTTTGATTAATTAATTTTTAAACTAGAATTGGATAGTGGCCGCGCGAACGCAGGCCCCCTCTATCACAAATTATGACACAGGCTCGACCTCTTGGGCCGACCTTACACTAGCACCCCTCCAAGGTGCAATGGAGGTCACCAGCATAGGCCATAGGTCTTATTGATCGCCTATTGACCCCGTCCAGGTAAGTAAATTTTTTACTCAAATTTCTTCAATTTATAAAACTCAATTCTCACCATCTATAGTTTATTCTACCGATGTGGGACAAGTGTGACATACCTTCTTTAGCATTTTTCATCCTTTCCAGTAATTGAATTACTCCCCTAAAAGCTTAAGAAAACTTAAAACCATACAAATCCTTATTACGATTTAGCCAGACCTTCCACATGACAACCGTCACCAACTGAAGAGTAACCGTATCCAATTTCTGGTGTAACATTTCAAACCGAGCTCACGCTGATGCAGCTGAAATATCATCCATAATGGCAAACGAGGGTTGTTGCCGAATCTCTCTCATTCCTCTACAGAAAATAAAAGTATGTAAGCTCGTTTCCACCTCAACACCACACCACGGGTAATATTGATCAGTGGTAAATTTTTCTCCGAAACAATTCGACTTTGGTTTGTAGAATATTCGAGCAAAATCGCCAACGAAATTTTTTGATTTTTGGCGGGACCAAGAGATTCCAAACCATTTTCCACTTGCGTTTTGCTACTCCGCTAACAGACCCATCATTATCCGTTCTACGGGCTTCGAATGCAAATTCCCTAGACAACAAACTGTGATAACATGATTTCACAGAAAAACGACCATCCTTAGAATGGTGCCAAATCCATCTATCCTCGGCCAATAAATTTCCAATAGACATCAATTTAACTTGATCAGAAATTTGAACTTGAACGATTGGGCAATTTCCGAAATGCAAATTAACCCTCCAAAAAGAAGCACTGCGTGAATTTTACAAATATCACAACATTATCATGATCACAACAATGTTATTGCTATCAAGAAAAGCCTCTCTTAATGTTAGTCGAACAAAACTTTCCTATCATGTGGCATTGAGAAATTAATATATCATAAATGAAAATATGTTTTAAGCTTGAGAAACCATATATAACTTGGGTGAATCGGTTGTACTTTCGGTTAGCCACATGTTTCTAGCGATTCACATGCATGATCAAATGATACAAAGTCTTGGATAAATATCTACAATGCCCTTGTTGACGATCCTTTGATGTTTTACAGGGGCTGATTCCTAAAGAGGAAAAGACCATCCAAAAAGAGGTGCATGCTATTTATTAAGTACTTACGGCGCAACTGCATGAATTTTAAAATTACTGTGGGCTTCTATTTATTTCGTCGGCTCTAAGTTCTTAGTTGGGTCTTTTTCCTATGTGGTATACTTATCTATGCTTACTTTCTTTCCTATTAACAGACTTGAATATTTCTATTTCCAGTAGACAAAGTAAAAGTGGCTTTCCCGAAATATCTCTATCTTTAATTCCTACTTCCTCAGCTTTTTTGGAGCCTTAACTTGCCGCTTGGATGAGGACCCATTCTTCCCACTGCTCTAACAGCGTGACCATCCCTACTCGGGATAGAATTCTCCTTCTGGGTTCCAAAGCTGAAAATATTAATCCCCCTCTGATTTCCATTAGAGGCCGAGCCATTTCCTCTATACATGTTCCTTATGATCGGCTGTAGTGGAGATCATAAGGAGGAGAACGACGGTGAGGTGGAGTGGCTTGATGGCCATCGGAGTTTTGGAGGGAGAGAACCTTTGTTTGCTACGTGTGTACATTGTAGATTCCATTTTTGGAGAAATGATATATAATAAATACTCCTTTTTTTCCAAATTTTTCTTAAAATTATGTTTTTATTTCGATAAAAAAAAAAAAAAAAATTCATTTTCTTTTTCTAGTTAATATTTAATTGTATATATAGCTTACTTCGATAATGCTAGCTTTTTCGTCCATCAATTTTACTTCGATTTTGTATTAGGTCCTCTCATTTAGTCCCTCATGTTTCAACTTTCAATAATTTCACATTTTTTTTGTTTTTCGTTAATTTATTGTTAGTTCGTCAGTTAAAATAGTGATAGGCACATAATTCATTTCGTTAGTACTAACATAATATTGATGAAAATTACAAATATTTTCACACTGTTGAAATATTAGAGATTAATTGTAAACAAATGAACCAAGTGTGGGATTGATGTAAATTTGAGTGACAAAAAATGTACCTTGTCCCGTTTACTCCATTGTGATGTTAGGATCTTGATGCAATTTGAATCTTATCACCGATGAGCCAAAGTCTGGCATGTACGGTGAAGTTTGACCTTTAGTTGGCGGAGCAAAGAAGTAAAAAGACAGACAGAGTGATTGAGAAGAGCACACGGGTTTCAAGAGAATCAAACGGGCAAAACGGGAAGAAATAAAAAAGAGATGTATTTAAATGAGAAGTCAATAATCAGAATGTAAAACCTTAATCCAACGGCTGAGATCAATCCTCCAAATCCTTCTACAGAAGTGGGCTCGTAGATTTAAATACAACTAGACTCTCAACATAGTGATGGACAGTAAAGATAAACGGACTTTAGGCCCATCAACTCATTTGGGCCCATCACACATCACACATCACACACTACAATTTGCTTCGATCTTAAACACTAGTTTTTATGGTTAATACATAATTAGGAGTAAAATGCAAGCAATTATAAATTATAGGGTAAATTACAGCCATCCTTAGTTATGGTTAAATTACGAAAACCCACATTTTGTTTTGGTAATTACAGCCACCCCTTAACTATGTATTATTTTATGAAAATATCCCTTAAGATGTAAATTTAGGATGTTAAATCCGTATAACCGAACCGAAATTTCGGTACGCCAACATTTCATATCGTTTACCGAACTGAATATATGATTTGGTTAGATAAATAACTGAATTACATAAATTTTATGAGATATTGGATACTCTCATCCATACCCCATACGGCATCTGCTCCCCAGGATTAGCAAAACATTCCTCATCGAGCAGGATAACGAGTTTCCGCATTGCCGATCACACCACATAAGAAACAAAAGTTCGGAAATCTCTCGTATGTAGAAGCCCTGCTTGGGATTCAGAAGTTCGATAAATGCCCCTATCTTGTTTCCGACCGGGAGATTATGAATTCTCAACATTATGCACATCAAATTGAGTTCAATCAAAATAGAGGGATTTCACACTCGGGCAGCTTTACGTAAGTCATAGCTAATTTTTTGGTCTGCATATTCTCTTTAATAATTGCAGAACGTTGATGTGTGACATAAAAAATTGAACGAGGAAAAATTAAACTAGAATTAATGGGGAACGGTATTCTTTAGTAAAAGGCGAAAGAATAGTTCGCTATGTGCTTACCGCGCAGCTACCTGAGTTTTAAGTGTGCTGTGCGCTTGTATTTATTTCATCGGCTTTAAGTTCATAGTTGGGTCTTTTTTCTATGTGGGATACTTATGTATGCTTACTTTCTTTCCTATTAGCAAATTTTAAATGTGTCTGAATTTCAAGTTTTAACCTAAGAAGAAAAGTAACTAAACTCTTATTTTCTTAATTAAACTTAATCAATTTGGTAATTCGATTGCAGAGCGCACTGGTTTTAGATCAATCATAATAATGTTGGGGTAAACTGAATTTACTAATGAATGAAATATTGCATATTTATCAATTCAGACTAATTTATTGATATCAAAATATATTTGAAGAATTTGTTTGTTGAGGAAATCATTCGTACAAAGTAAGGGTTGGAATCAAACACATCAGATTGAAAATAATTTTAATTTTAAATTACTACTTTCAGAGAAATTTTGAGGTTTTTTCAAATTGAAAAAATAATTTTAATTTCTATCCGGAAACATTGGAAAAAATAGAAAACCGAACTCCAAAAGTGATTGAAAATTTATTTCTAAATCGATATTTTTATGTATACATGAATCGTCGAAATTCGAATATTATATTCTATTTCTTTGACATTGTGGTAACTGGTAAGTGCTAGTAAGACCATATACGCAATGTTGGATAAGCAAGATTTTTTGCTATGTAATAGAATCCATCATTATTTTGATATTTATTATACGTGTATGATATGCCTAATTGGTCCAACCCAATGGGCCTACAAATTATTTACCTGCTGGGCCGCGAGTCCAATATCGAAGATCACTATCACCGAGGCCCAATCACCTTCAAGTAAGGTTTGGGCCCGACAATCTCAACTAAGCTATAAATAAAGGTTTGAACTCATTCCTTAAGGTACGTCCTATTATCTGAGCAATACGATTAATTGTATTCTCTGGACTATTTCTATGATCAGCACGTCTGACTTGAGCGTCGGAGGGGTTTCCGCCGGATCAACCCCCGGCTTAGTTCATGTGTTTTTGATCGCAGGTCCCTCAGGATCATCAAGTTGTCAAGCTACTGATCCGCTTTGCTCTCCAAGTTCGTTTTCTACACTACCCCCGGGTGATCTAAGTAATTAGCATCATCATTTTGGCGCCGTATGTGGGAACGATGCAAACCGGATCACGTAGCCAACAAGATCCTCCTGAGGCGTCTGCTCGGAGAGAAAATGACACAGCTAACAACCTCCCAGTCCGTGGAGGCTCTGGCTTGTCACATCCTCCTCCCCATGCTCGGGATCCACTACGAGGCCTTCCTCGGATGTCCCACTAGATCCTCAACAGGTTTCACAAAATATTTCGCTCGCCAAGGGTTATCGACTCCCTGGGGGTATACAGTGCCCCCAAAACATTTCGTTCGCCAAGAGTTATTGACTCCTTGGGGGCTTACCTCTGCCCCCAAAATATTTCGCTCGCCAAGGGTTATCGACTCCTGGAGGGGTATACAGTGCCCCCAAAATATTTCGTTCGCCAAGGGTTATCGACTCCCTGGGGGCTTACATCTGCCCCCAAAATATTTCGTTCGCCAAGGGTTATCGACTCCCTGGGGCTTTATAGTGCCCCCAAAATATTTCGTTCGCCATGGGTCATCGACTCTCTGGGGGCCTACTTCCGCCCACCCTTGAACGGTTCAGATAACCGAAGAGGACATTCAGCGTATGATCGCCGAAACTTCAACAATATCAACTTCTACTTGCTACTCTGACGGTTCAGATAACCGATAAAGACATTCAGCATACGACCGAGAAAGCTTCAACTCGTGTTGTCACTGAAGCAACGACACAACCGTGTGCATCCACCTCAGACCATAGGTCTCGAGCGCCTCATCCTACAGTGGGTGGTTAACCCATCCCAAGGTTGGGCATCACCCTTACCTTTCAACCCCAAGTGGGTTCACATCACATCTCAATAGACGAGTATAATCTCCCTACTCAAAAAATAGAACATCCCAAGGGGTGAACATCAACCACCAAAAAAAAAAAAAAAAAAAATAGGGGTAAAATCGCGGGCGTGAGACCCAAGAACAAGAAGAAGAAAAAAGGAATAAGATGAAGAAAAAAGAAAGAAAAAATAAAAAAAGAAAAGAAGAAGAAAAAAGAAGAAGATGAGAAGAAAGAAAATTAAGAAAGAAGAAGAAAAAAGAAGAAGATGAAGAAAAAAGAAAAAAACAAAAAAAAAAGAGCAAAGAAGAAGAAAAACGAAAAAAAAAAGCAAAGAAGAAGATGAGAAGAAAGAAAAAGAAGAAAGAAGAAGAAAAAAGAGGAAGATGAAAAGAAGAAGATGAAAAAACAGAAAAAGAAAAAAAAAAAAAAGGAAGGAGATGCAGCCAAGCCGCGCCCGAGCCGAGCCGAGCAGCGAGCCGCGCGCGTGCCCGAGCCGACCCGCACGCGCGCCCGAGCCGAGCCGCGAGGCAAGCCGCGCAGCTCCCTCCAAAAAAAAAAAAAAAAAAAAGAAATGCAGCCAAGCCGCGCCCGAGCCACCGCGCCGTTGCCCGAGCCGAGCCGAGCCGCGCGCGCGCCCGAGCCAAGCCGCGAGTCACCATTCAAAAAAAAAAAAAAAGACTCGGGCACGATTCCCGAGGCGCACATCCGGCATGATTCCCGAAAAAAAATAAAAAAGGGCATGATTCCCGAGGAAAAAAAGACTCGGGCACGATTCCCGAGGCGCACATCCAGCACGCTTCCCAAAAAAAAAAAGAAAACAGGCATGATTCCCGAGGCAAAAAAAAAGACTCGGGCACGATTCGCGAGGCGCGCATCCGGCACGCTTCCCGAGGCAAAAAAAAAAAAAGCGGCCACGTTTCCCGAGGCAAAAAAAATAAAAATTGGACACGATTCCTGAGGCGCGCGCAAGCACGATTCCCGAGGCGCGCATCCGGCACGCTTCCCGAGACCAAAAAAAAAAAAAAAAAGAGGAAAACGTGAATAAAGCAACATGATGCGTCACTCTCGAGGAAGTCCCTATCAGCTCCTCATAAAATTCTTAACAGCTCCACACTCCCTCTCTCCATGCACTACATGCGCGCGTGCCCCCCCCCCCCCCCCCCCCCCATATGGGCTAGTGCGCGCACGGACCCCGAGTGCGCGCGAACTCTGGCACATCAGCGTCCTACAATGCGTGCCGCCTCTCCTACCTCGTAGCGCGCGCATACCTGAGGTCGCGCGCAACTCTCAAAATTCTACCTCAAATCACGTAAAGATTTTGACGCACTTTACTAAATCGCGAAAGAATTTTTGTGCGCTCCACCAAATCGCTTGATAGTTTCACCTCGCTTAACCAAATTGCGCGAGCTCTTCAACGCACCTACCAAAATCGCGCTCGCTATCAAACGGATAAATAAAAAATATTATTTCTCCACGCCACGCCAACGATTAACGAAACACTACAGCACCGATCTACTCTCGACACGATCCGGTACCCTTTTTGACGTGGCTCCCACATCGTCTCGAGAGTGGGGGGCTTGCGAGACAACTCCCACGAGGAGCCAACTCGCTCAGTACTACAACCCGCAGCGAGACAACTCCCACGAGGAGACAACTCGCTCGGCCATACAACCCGTTGCGAGGCAACTCCCACGAGGAACCAACTCCCTCGGGTCTCAAAACCACAACGAGATAACTCCCACGAGGAGACCACTCGCTCCGTACTACAATCCGCAGCGAGACAACTCCCACGAGGAGCCAACTCGCTCGATACTACGAACCCGCAGCGAGACAACTCCCACGAGGAGCCAACTCGCTTGGTACCCCAACCCGCAGCGTGACAACTCCCACGAGGAGTCAACTCGCTCGGCACTATAAACTCGCTGCGAGACAACTCCCACGAGGAGTGCGAGATAACTCTCATGAGGAGACCACTCGCCCCGTCCTATAACCCCTTGCGAGGCAACTCCATCGAGGAGCCAACTCCCTCGGGTCTACGAAACCACAACGAGATAACTCCCACGAGGAGACCACTCGCTCCGTCCTATAACCCCTTGCGAGGCAACTCCCACGAGGAGCCAACTCCCTCAGGTCTAGGAAACCACAGCGAGATAACTCCCACGAGGAGACAACTCGCTAGGTTCTACAACCAGCAGCGAGACAACTCCCAAGAGGAGACAACTCGCTCGGTCCTGCAACACGCAGTGAGACAACTCCCACGAAGAGACAACTCGCTCGGACCGACGACCCGCAGCGAGACAACTCCCACGAGGAGACAACTCGCTCGGTTCTACAACTCCTTGCGAGGAAACTACCACGATGAGCCAACTCGCTCGGTATGACAACCCACAGTGAGACAACTCCCACGAGGAGCTAAATCGTTCGTTACTACAACTCGCTCAGAGCGAGCTCAATCCGCACACTCCTCAGTCGCGCGTTATCAAACGCTCCAACAACTTCGCTGCGAGACAACTCCCATGAGGAGGAGACAACTCGCACGGAATTCACTATATAATTGCAAGCTCAAGTTAGCACGAGTACAACCCTAGAAACACTTAGAGATATTATGGGAATCTATATAACCTGGCCAGCTTGATTACTCAAAATTTATCTACTTGTTTTCGATGGGTCCATCATTAAAACGTAGCCACGGTCCAAACATACTTACAACCCACGAGGTATAACAAGGGGCACGATCCCCATAAAAAAATAAAAAAATCTTGAGAGCCTGATCCTCTCCTCAAGTACATCACGCACAAGGCTATATGTAAACACATACAAGCAACGCGTCAAAACATTGATAATGTCGATAAATAATAACTCCCACGAGGAGAATACTAGCTCCGTGCTACTACATTATCGCGAGACAACTCCCACGAGGAGATAACTTGATCCGAGCTACTACATCGTCGCGGGACAACACCGATGACTCAATTAACTTATATCGCGATAAATTGGTCGCGTTACGCGCCAACGCGCCTTCACTCCCCTCCGACACACGCTCCAACGCGTTTTCGCACACAATTAGGCCACACGCCAATCGACTTGTACAATTTTTACTCTCGACACGATCTGACACCCATTTCAACATGGCCCCACATCGACTCGAGAGTGGGGGGCTTAATAATATGCCTAATTGGTCCAACCCAATGGGCCTACAAATTATTTACCTACTGGGCCGCGAGCCCAATATCGAAGACCACTATCACCGAGGCCCAATCACCTTCAAGTAAGGTTTGGGCCCGACAATCTCAACTAAGCTATAAATAAAGGTTTGAACTCATTCCCGTCCTATTATCTGAGCAATACGATTAATTGTATTCTCTGGACTATTTCTATGATCAGCACGTCTGACTTGAGCGTCGGAGGGGTTTCCGCCGGATCAACCCCCGGCTTAGTTCATGTGTTCTATGATCGCAGGTACCTCAGGATCATCAAGTTATCAAGCTACTGATCCGCTTTGTTCTCCCAGTTCGTTTTCTACACTAACCCGGGTGATCTAAGTAATTAGCATCATCAGTGTACTTTAGAAAAAAATTAAAATCGGGTCGAACTTCAAGTAAAAAAAAAAAAAAAAAAGAAAAAAGCATAAACCGTTGTTCTAAAAAAAATTGGATCGAATTGGACGAAATTTGAAAATTTCATTCCAATTTTAACCTTTATATAAAAGCTAAGGTCGACTTTACAATTACATATTTGTTTGTAAATATCAAAATTAAAGTAACTGAAATAAGTGTTGTCCGGATTGCTGATTAGGGGTGTAAATGAGCTGAGCCGGCTCGACAAAAGCTTGAACTTGAACTCGAATCGAATTTTGTGACAAGTCGAGCTTTTCTCAATTGTTTTTTTTTTTTTTTTTTTTTTTTTTTTTTTTTTTTTTTTTGATTTTTTTCATTTATTTTCGCAGATTTGTATACATTAATGGCCTTGATTTATGACCTCTCACTTTACGAGCATCAGAGTTGATTACATTCAACAAGAGTTGGAGGATATTGACAGACATCGTAAGCTCAACCCATATAACGAAATTGCAGAGATAAATGAGCACTTTTGCTATGTACAAGAACAACTCAGCTATCTGACAAATCTTTTTGAAAATATTCAGAGATGTCACAGTCCCAAACTATATCCAACCATCCAATATGAGGACAACGAGATATTTACAGATTTCCGTATGAACGACGAGGTTGAGCACCTTGAGGGATTTTTTTTATCCAGTGCTATAGAAATTTTTGCGTGTGATGAGAGTGGGATGAAAATGATGGTAGATGCGGAATTTGATGAAGAAAATCCTAACCACATTGTAAATCCGGATTTGATTGTGCTCGAGGAGATGAGTATCAAATTCGAGGAACGGCTTACTCCAAAGTTCGAATATCTTGTGTACGAGTTTGAGAGATCGGTAGGCAAGCAACCCATACTAGTCTCCTACCGACTGATTTCCAAAGAAAACGAAAAGTACCATGGATTGGGATGGTCATTACATGAAGATTGCAATCTAGTCCATGTTATGATTGTAAAGTATGTATCAAGATTGATGGATGATTGCGCAATCTAAAAGGCATTGGATTGGACATAATCTGTCCAAATTGTGTCGAGCCGTCGACAAACGCTGAATGGGAGGCAACCCATTATTTATTTATCGTCATTTATTTTCTTTATTTTTGTCATTTTTGCATTTTTTTCTGGATTAAAACCAAATTTCAACCATTTTTCTTGACTCTTGTGGTATCTCGTCCTCAAGGAAAGAAGAGTATGAAGTGGGGGAAGTCTAGAAAACTCCGGCAATTTGCCATCCGTGCCAATTTCCATGGCACCCCGTGCAACCAAAGAGCACTTTCACCACTGCAGAACACTGATCAATTTGCGGCACGACTGTTCAGAGCGTATTTCTTTCTCATCTCTTTTATTTTTCGTATTGAGGGCAATGCCATGATTTAAGTTTGGGGGTGAGTTCAGCTTATTTTCTTTTTTGTCTTTCGCATGCGTACCATATAATTTAGTTTCATTTATGAATTTTGATTTCCGTATTGGTGTTATATTTGTCACATGCATTTCATATAGAATCGAGTGTAAGTTGCATTTACGGATTCTATTGAAGTAGAGTAGTTAATGAACTAGTAGACTTGTTAGTTGATTTTAAAATTAAAGTTCTGCATGATCAACAAATAATTCCGACTGCGTTTCATCAACTTGTTTTGATAGCTTTTCAAATCTTTTCCGATTAAGCATGAGCACATGGTTATGAGGGGCATAACACTCTGAGGTTTGAAGGTTGAGTTACAATTGAACTATGTCTTTCACAATTCGAGTTGATGGCTAAAAGTCGATAATGGTCACTACGCTTTTAACGCTTTTACTTTTTCTTTATGTTTTGTGCGTTGTCAATTATGCTCTGGTATTCCAGCTATGTGGCTCGAATATTAATCCGTTGGGTGCTCCATCACTCGGTCTCTCGGACTAACTATCTTGGGGGTCTCTTGGACCAAAATTCGTTACATGGGTCATATAACTAATTTCTTGGTGCCGAGCATATATAAAAAGAACACAGTGATGTTATATTAATAATGGATGCTATACATTCAGAGAGAGAGAGAGAGAGAGAGAGAGAGAGAGAGAGAGAGAGAGAGTGTATAATGTGAAAAGGAGAAAATTGTGATGAAAATCACAAAAAAAAGTTTGTTGTTGTCGTTTTATTGAATAAATAGACCTACTTGTGCCCGATAGAGTTTATGAATTTCATAATCGAAACTAACTTTTCGTCCAGATTTCTACTCAATACCCTCGATGACTGCTATGTGTTTGATTACGGATGTTAGAGTCAATCTAAGATTTTGGTGTAGAAACAACTAATTGCGTCGGTAGAGAATTCGAATATCTTAAGCCACATGCTATTCTAAGATTTTAGGTTATCTAGCTCGTTTTATCTTTGGAATTAATTGCAATGATTTGACCAATCCGGCAACTTTTGGTTGTGTTTTATGTAAACCCTCACGAGACACAACTCGTCCTACCCACGGGTTCAAAAGCTTGTTGCATACGCTAAATGCAATCGTTATTCCCTACGCCAGTGGCCTAAATTTAGTTTGTTGTTTTTGTTCTTTTGTGTTGTACTTTTATTTTGATTTACTCGTAACGAATAAATATCTAAGTTTGAGGGTGTGATAAGTGTTCTCTTTGCACGAATTTTACTTATCGAATCTTCGAGTTTTAGTCTCGTTATTCTGAGTTTTCGACTTTATTTGTATATATTATGTTTTTTGTTTATATTATCAGTCTTAGGTACAGAGAAACTATTTTTGCTGATTCAAAACAATTTTGGAAGAGAAGCCAACAATCAAGCTATGGTGAAATGACTATTTGTCAAATTTGGGCTGCAGAAGGGTCAAAACAATGTTTTAAGTTAATTCAAAAACCAGATCTCCATCTGATACTCTTTGATCGCTATCTGGGGCCAAATTGCAGAAGCCCGTTATTCATGTCAAGACCCAGATCGCGATCCATCACACCAAGATCGCGAGCCAAATTCTAGAAGGTTTTTTAATGTAGTCCGAGATCGTGATCCAGACATCCTGATCGCGATCTGGCAAGGAGGTGCACAGTTTCCGAGCCAGCCAAATTGCGATCCATCCCCTCCGATCGTTATCTGGGCACAGATTTCAAGGCCAGATATTTGTAAATGCAAAGCTTCTTCAAAAAGCTTTGCATTTACTATAAATACAAAGTCCCTTTCATTTGCAAGAACTTCTTGACTTCTTCTTCGGTTTTTCTTTAATTTTTCTTCGGTTTTCGCATGTTCTTCGCGGGAAGCTTCGACGGGGTTTCGACTTGGGTTTTTCATAAGATTTTTATTTACATTTTGTTTATGATTTCTCGTGTTCTATATTTTGATATTATGTTTGTAATGATTTGAACATTTTCTTTTAGGGAAATGAAACCTTGTATTTATTGATTTTGATTTTCAGATCTGTGATCTATTTGTTGTTCTTTGATTATGTTTATGTATTTCTATATTAAATGCTTTCAATTGTTTGGCCAACAGTTGAATTGATTGTAAATGGGAATGAACTCGAGAGAGGATTTCTAGTTTGATTTTAGGAAAACTTAGTTCGGTTGTGGAAATGGAGACGTAGTGCACCTTGGGTAGCCCTTAAGGACTTGACCACCAGACAAAAATGCGCAAGCTGTTGTGGATGCGGTCAACGAATCGGTACAACAAGACAAATGCAACAGTACAATGTCGGCAGCGCAGGTTTTGTCCCTCCATTGACCGTTATTATCGATGATGATTGCGAGTGTATGTCCACCTTTCATGATGAAGTGTCAACTCTACCAAAAGCAAAGAAGAGGGCAAGGAAACGCCCTTGCAAGCATGCCCAAGAAGACGCAGATGGGCGCCTCGTTGACCATAGGATTGGGTTTGAAAATGACGCGTCGTTGACTCGGAAGATCTTCTAGAAGGTTTTCGATGCACTTGCACCGATCGATAATCTGACTGTGGAGGAAAAGCTCAATGTCGCTAAGGCAATATGTAACAACGCCAAGACGTTGTACATAGTAAGAATGATTCTTAATGGTAAGTTTTAAATATGCACACTGGATGTATGGCCATATTTTGTACTTCACGTACGCGGACCTTCTTTTGGCTATTTAAACGCCCTGAGGTAGATGACATTGGGTTTATAGGACATCCATTTGCTATGTAACATTATGTTGGTGAATGTATTATGCTTTGGTTTAAGACTTTAAGATTTTGCTAACTACTGTGTAATATTTGTAGGTGAACTTATTTATTATTACGATCATTTTGGTATAATTTTTCAGCTACATGCTTTGTAGACTATTACTTCAAATATATTGTTGCAATGAGACACAAATTCAACACATCATAACTAAAATTCATTGGTTTATTGTGAACATTGCAACATAACTAACTAACTAACTGAAACTCTTTTTTTTTTCCACACCCACTCGGGGACCTTCTTTCTTTTTCCACACCCACTCGGTAACCTTCTTTCTTTTTCCACACCCACTCGGTAACCTTCTTCTGAACGACTTTGTTGAAATCCCCTCACCAGTGTCGTTAGATTATTCCGATATATCATGAAGATGTAAGTCATAATAGATGTCATCATCGAGTGATTTCCCACCATTTGATGATCTAAACAGGGCTTTCGGCTCTTCCTATTTTGGTTCACGCCAATGCGAATTCCGTATTCTGTCAACAAAATATATGTGCCGAATTAAAATAATTTGTAATATTAAACATGTATATATGTATTATCATACATTTACCGCATAGTTTCATGTACTATCACTTGCGCATAATACATTTTTATCCGAGCCGTAAACGATATCCGGCTCCTCCAAAAGCCATTGAAATGTTTTAAACTAGAGCTCGGTTTTTTTGCAATTTTTGCTAGGAAAAGCCATTAGTAAAATCCAATCAAAACTCCGTCAAAATTGCATTTTTCTTAGTTACTATAGCTGCCAAATTTGAAATGCGCGATTGTCAAATTTGAAATTTGTGATGCATAATGGAGCACATATTTATAAAGGGTGCTTGCAATTGAATGTTTGTATACGTCCAAAATACACAGTAGATGGAATATATTCCATTTCTGAAGCAAATAACTATTCTGAAATAAAGTTGTGCTTCAATGCATTCTTAAATTGGCTGGTGTTTAGTGTGGGCATAAAATGAATTTTGTGTTGACCACATTCAATACAAAATAGTAAATATACACTATGGTTGGGTGATAAATTAATGGCCAAATTTATTATTTGCAACAACCACTTTTTTCTATAGTTGTCCAAATAAGGTTATAAAAATGAATTGCTTGAATAGAATCTTGTATACGGAAAAAAAAAACAAGTGATTTGACGAGTGAAAAAATTAATTCAACTTCTAATCAAGTACCTATATGTTTTGTTATGTAATGCTTCTTTACTTGTGTGTATTAGTAATAATTTATTAAAATACCTAAGTTGTCAAATTTCGATATTCGTTCTTAGACAAAAAGCCTAAGACGAGAAATCAATGCATTGTCGACGGAGTTGAATGGGCGATGGAATAAGATACGTTCCTAATGGGTCTATTGGACCGAGCTTCGAGTATCATGAGACCTTCGAATCAGTAATCGTGAAAGTATCCGAGCAAATGGTTCGATTGTATGGGCGACAATTCAATGTGGATGCTATGAAACTCCGTCTGCAACACATAAGAAACCAGTTCGAAGACTTCACACGCTACACTCAACTTGAAGGGGTGACCTTCAATCATGTTACCGAGTTGGTTAAATCAATCGTGCGTACTATACAAATTCGAAGCATAGGGTAAGTTGACATAGTTTATGATGATTTCTATTAATATTAAAATTTAATTTTGAACATTTTTTTGTTCGATCACACAATCCAGGAGACTTGTACACATAATATTTCTGCTATAATGGTTTTCCTTTCTACAAGACTTGTGCATTGGTGTTCTTGGATAAAGAAGCAACTGAGATAGATTTCGGTGGGGAACTCGGCCACAATCGAAATGCACCAATCGCCATAAAACTGGACGACGAAGAAAGTGATGGTGCTAAGGCAACCGACGTTTATGATAATATTGCGGAGTTGGACTACACGCGGTACGTTAACAATCTGATTTGTAACCATGCCCCCGACATTATGAATATCAAGTGAAATAAATGTTAACATAAATTTCAATTCATTAAAATATCCAAATCTAGAAGTAACCACATTTCTATATTCTAAAAAATATTCTTCTATTTTTATTGGTGTATTTGACACATACATATATCTTATGATTAATGTCATTTGTTCTTAATGACTTGCATCATGAGTACAATCAAGGATTACTGAATAGTATTTTGCATCTTTTATAAGTTAGAATTTGTATCAACTCATACTGTATTTTATGGCTAAGATAATGATAATGAATTTTTTTTTATCTTGAATAAGTCGAAAATGATGTTGAATCACTGGATCAACCTCCCCTATCATTTCAATTAAGCCCAAAAAAATTACATTGGTAACTTCATTAAGTCGTTCATGTGTACCACCAAATGGGAAATTATGTATTGCGAGACATTTCACAACAACAATTATTCGAAGCATAACTTGTTTCCAATGTTGAGTATCAAGCTTAGTTAGCTCTTGTATTTCTCTATCAATTGTTTTATTTTTGTTCAATCGAATTCGTAACTCAACACAACTTCTTAAGTTCATGAGATGGTCTTTTCTATTTTTGTATTGTGTAAGTTTTTCGCTAAGATGTTTCTAATAAAAAATTCATTCGGTTGCTAATAAGGGGTATTGTTTTAAATGACTTGCAACAAAAATAAAATATTTGTTTCTAAATCCTTTCAGTTACAAGCCAATTTATGTCATGTTTTTTGCCATTTGAAAATACAAGAATATAAAAATTTGAACATAAATGCCTATCATGTTTATTAATAGGATACTCTAAATTTGATTGTCTTTTAGGAACTTTTTTTACGAGCAAATCCCTAAACTATGCATCTAAACCATCCCATACTCTTGGGTCATAAATATCAACATCTAAATTTGGTTCATCAAATGTATGATCATTTTTTTTCATTCACATTCACTTCATTTCACAGTCACTTCCATCTCATTTTTAATTATATCATCAATTTCTTCCTCCACACAATTTTTAGTATCCCCATTTACTTTATTAGTATTTTCTAAATTCTCAACTATTGTGTCTTCTAAACAAACTATCACGATTTTTTGAAGATCCATTTATCCATAGGTTTTCTCAATCCTTTATCCTCTTATTCTTGTTTTTTATTTTATTTTTTTTTTGCTTTTTTTGATAGCTAGATGCTTGTTTTCTAAGAAACATATTCATTTTTTCGTGAAAAAAATAGACTCCACAATACTAAACACTATCAAAATTCAATAAATATAGAATAAAACCAAGTAAGGAAAAGAAACGATATCACCTGGCGATGTCAATTGTCTTCGTTATAAAATTCAAAATCCAATTCAAATAAGTATTTGGAATCACACAAAGGAGAGAAGTATTTCCAGGTATCACCCTCACTTTCAAATTTTCAATATATCATATGTAGTATGTGTTGGGGATCGTGCATGTATACGCAGCGGAATTTAAATTTTTTAGATCGAACTAGTTTCGATTACATGCAAAACTAATCACATAGTCAACGTACCTTAACGCTTCCGCCATACATATGGTAATTATCGATTTAATTGAAAAACACGTAAAACCGAAAATTACGAAACATGCTTGTTCATCATTCAATAAAATCAAAACACGTAATCACATATTATTCATGCTCGTAAATTAAAAAAACATACAAACATGTTCGAATCGAATTACGAAAGTTCCGATTTAATTACCTCTTGTAGCGTGAGATTTCGACGAATCGAAACCTAGAACCAATCACGTACAAGCTGCAAATTACCAATCCTCGGGGCTGCAATTCACGGCTGGAATGAGCTGATCCAGCAAGCGACGAACGTCGGTGAATGGCAGCAGCAGCGGCGGCGCGTGGCAGCAGCAACGGCGGCGCGTGCGGCGGTGCTGCGGCGGTGCGTGGATTCGTCGGGGCAGCAGCTCCTCTCCAATTAGGTTTCACCTCGAATAAACGGATCTCCCCCTACTGTAGCACTAGATACAAAGGGGTTAGATAACAAAGGGAATACGATAGAGAAAGGAGAGGAAAAACCGGCGGATTCCGGCGGTGATCGGCGCCGGAGCGGCGGGGCAGCAGCGGCCGAGAGGCTGGACGGCTAGGGCTGGACGGCTAGGGTTTTGGTGTGTAAAAATCTGATCTCAAACTCTTAGGGTTTTCAACCCTAGCGGGCTTAAGTCATTGGGCTTGACCCACTGATGCATTAAGCCCATTCCCTCGTCGGCCTCGTTTCTAATAAACGATCGTCCACAAAATTATAACAAAATTATATTTGGGACGAGCTCAAAGTCCTCGTCGATACGAGTGCCTCTTCGAAATTTCCAATTTCCAAAATTGGAAACTTCCACTTCAGTGGACCTGCTAAATTGGGAAACTTCTCAATTTAGAAAGTTCACTAATTTCCGCATGTCTCTTTCTCTACGTTTATTCCGACTCGTAATCCACAATCACGAATCTTGGACTCAATCATATTGACCTCCAACTTTGCAAAGATTAACATATTAACCTATGCTCATTGTTATCAAGGATCCATGTTACACGAGAAGTGTGACCCTCAATGGTTCAGGTGTATGCTAGCCGTGGGCTCACAACTCTTTGTGATTCGAACAACACATTGTTCTTATACGAACTCCTCCCAAGAGTCCTGACTAGAGTAAAACTCATTTTACCTAATCCCCGATCAAATCGGTGCCCAACGAATCAAGATTGGCGTCTAGCAACTACGCATCATGATTCCCTAGATACAAGTGAAGTGCCTGCAAGAACCTTATGATATAGTTAGCGTACAGTACAATCCTTTCGTAGCACATGTCCCGATTGAACTAGAGGCATTGGTTCACCGAGACCTCTTATAAAGTTCAACAACCGTGCGAACGTTCTAGGTATTATAAATCCGTTCGTGTGCGACTTAGGGAAACACATTTCCCTAATCACCCCACTATCAACTCTGGCCAGAGATTCCATGGATTATAAACCGTCAGAACACATAGGACATCCATGACTACTCAAGCGCTCGAATCCCCTACTACAATACACAGACTTCACACTAGATTTCGGATTGCACGAACGTTGGCCCTTGGAGCGGTCCGCGGTGGGACTCAGGGACAGGTCACGATACAATCGGTCCTCTAGTGAAGTCACGGTGATGTCTGGGTCTTAAGGACTAATGGTGTACAACTATATCTTAGAAACCTATTACTCGATGAATGAGAACCACTTATAGATTTCTAGGGCGAGGGAGTTCAGTGAACTCATCCAGTATGAGCACCCACTCAAGTATGCCGATGTCACAACACCGAGGACTGATGAGACGCAGTACACATACACTAAGTGCTAGTCTCAAAAGGGAAAGGCCGGTATCCTCATTATTGGCGTAACCCATCGACTAGGAACAAGGTTTAACAGTTACATTACATTGCTGAGTTATCTCACGATTCTACTAGATCAACTCACAGTAATAGAGTAACTCGTTAGGACTATATCTATGCTGCTTGCATGGGATAACAGATATAGAATGCCAAATAAGATATTTTATTATTACGAACGAAAAACGATTGTTTTATTACAAGGAAAAGAGAAAGACCACAGCCACAAGTTGGCTTGTTGGTCACCTACTCTAACAATCTCCCTCTTGACCTAAAGCCAACTACTCATAAATCTAAGTCCCATCGACTCTCGATGTTTCTCGTGGACTGATCCTGACAATGGCTTGGTGAAGGGATCTGCAATATTGTCCTCCGAGGTGACTCTGTCTAGCTTGACTTCATCTCTCTCTATGATCTCTCGGATCACATGGTATTTTCTCAACACGTGCTTCGACTTCTGATGAGCTCTTGGTTCCTTAGCTTGCACTACGGCTCCGTTGTTATCGCAGTACAGCCGTACTGGATCGCTAGCGTTCGGAAATACACCCAACTCTTGGATGAATTTCCTAATCCATGACCCTTCCTTTGAAGCATCTGATGCTGAAATATATTCAGCCTCGGTGGTGGAATCAGCCGTCGTGCCTTGTTTGGAACTCTTCCAACACACGGCACCCCCGTTGACTTTGAATATATACCCCGAGTTTGACTTCGAGTAATCCACGTCCGATTGAAAACTAGAATCCGTGAAGCCTTCTAATTTCAACTCGGTATCCCCATAGACCAAAAACAAATCTCGAGTTCTTCGCAAGTACTTGAGAATGTCATTCACAGCCTTCCAATGGGCTGGGTCGGGGTCGGACTGATATCTGCTTGGGTCGGGGTCGGACTGATATCTGCTTGTGACGCTCACAGCATACGCAATATCAGGTCGTGTACACAGCATGCCATACATTATGCTTTCTATAGCGGATGCATAAGGTGTCCTTTTCATCTCCTCGATTTCCATTTGCGTTTGAGGACGCATGGATTTCGAGAGACGAACCCCATGGGACATTGGCAAGAATCCCTTCTTGGATTCTTCCATGCTAAACCGTTTAAGAACGGTGTCTATGTACATGGATTGGGACAAGCCAAGCAATCTCCTCGATCTATCTCTATAGATCCGTATTCCCAATACGTAGGATGCTTCTCCCAAATCCTTCATCGAGAAACGTGTGGATAACCATACTTTAGTCGACTGCAACATCCCTACATCATTCCCAATGAGTAGTATGTCATCAACATAAAGTACAAGGAAAGTCACTGCACTCCCACTAACCTTCTTGTAGACACAAGGTTCTTCCGGGTTTTTCACAAATTCAAACTCTTTGATAGTTGTGTCGAACCTTTTGTTCCAACTACGGGATGCTTGTTTCAATCCATAAATGGATCGCTGGAGTTTGCAAACCTTTTGCTCATCTCCAGAAGATATGAAGCCTTCCGGCTGCGCCATGTAAATTTCTTCCTCAATGTCCCCATTAAGGAAAGCGGTCTTCACATCCATTTGCCATATCTCGTAGTCATACCACGCAGAGATGGCCAGCAAAATCCTAATGGACTTAAGCATAGCAACTGGAGAGAAGGTTTCCTCATAGTCAACTCCTTGCTTTTGAGTATAACCCTTCGCTACCAATCTAGCCTTGTAGGTCGATACCTTTCCATCTACTCCAATTTTCTTCTTATAGATCCACTTGCAGCCTATGGGAACAATTCCCTCGGGTGGATCTACCAAGGTCCATACCTTGTTGGAGTACATAGAGTCCATTTCGGATTTCATGGCATTAAGCCCATGTCCCTTGTCTGTATCCGATACAGCTTCGTTGAAAGTTCTAGGATCACATCCTTGGTCAACTTCATCAACGAGGAATAACCTATCGGGCGCTCTCCGAACTCTTTCGGATCTACGCAGCGACAGTTCAGGAGGTATATTAGTGGTTTGTTGAATTGGTTCATTATCTGATTGTTGTGCTTGAACTTCAGATTGTGGTTCTCGAACTTCTTCGAGATCAACTACACTACCCTTTCTATCCGATAGAAATTCCTTCTCAAGGAACACGGCATTTCTCGAGACGAACACCTTTGCCTCGGAAACATAGTAGAATTCGTATCCCATGGAATCATCGGGATACCCCACAAAATAGCATAGGTCGGATTTTGTATCCAACTTATCTCCCACTAGCCGCTTCACGTAAGCGGGACAACCCCATATCCTAATATGTTTAAACGTGGGTTTCTTGGAGTGCCAAAGTTCATAAGGTGTGGAGTCAACTGCTTTGGTATTAACCCTATTCAGCAAATACACGGCAGTTAGGAGTGCATGACCCCACAGGTATGCCGGTAGCTCGGTGAACCCCATCATAGATCGAACCATGTCTAACAGTGTTCGATTCCGACGTTCGGAAACTCCATTGAGTTGAGGAGTTCCAGGAGGAGTCCATTGAGACAGAATCCCATTCTCTTTAAGATAGTCTATAAACTCAGTACTTAAGTATTCGCCACCACGATCGGATCGTAGTTTCTTAATAAGTCTACCGAGTTGGTTTTCTACTTGGTGTCTAAAATCTTTGAACTTTTCAAAAGTTTCAGACTTATACTTCATTAAGTATACGAAACCATACCTAGAATAATCATCGGTAAAGGTAACGAAGTAGTTAAAGCCACCTCTAGCACTAACGCTTAGTGGACCACACACGTCTGAATGGATCAAATCCAAAAGACCCTCGGCTCGTTCCATCTTCCCTTTGAAGGGAGTCTTGGTCATTTTGCCTTTAAGGCATGACACACAAGTTTGAAGTGATTTCACGTCCTCCAAGGAGAACATTCCTTCAGTTACAAACTTGTTCATCCTTCTCAAGGAAATGTGACCAAGTCGAGCGTGCCAAAGTTGTGCGGGGTTAAGACTTATATCTTTTCGTTTTGCTGATATAACGTTAATTGGTATTTCATTTGGATTTAGTTCATATAAGTTGTTTATAAGTTGTCCCTTACAAATCACATTTTGATCCTTTTGTATAATGCAAATCGAATTTCCAAAAACAAAAGTAAAACCTTCATTATCCAAAACAGGAATAGAAATAAGGTTTCGAATAAGTGACGGAACAAATAAACAATTGTTCAAAACAATAGAAAAACTAGAATCCAAAACAGAAAGATAAATTGTCCCAATGGCTTCAGCAGCAACCCTTGCTCCGTTGCCCATTCTTAGGTAGGTCTCACCCACATTAAGCCTCCTACTTCTTGTCATGAGCTGCAAATCATTACAAAGATGTGAGCCACAACCAGTATCCAATACCCAAGCAGAAGATTTAACGGACAAATTAACTTCAACTAAATACGTACCCTTTTCAGAACGTTTCTGATCGAGGTAAGCCTTGCAGTTGCGTCGCCAATGGCCCTTCTTTCCACAATGATGGCAAGCGTCATCAACTTGCTTGGTGACCTTGTCATTCTTCACTCCGCTCGACTCGCCCTTCTCAAGTTTCTTGCTCGGGCCGAAACTTCTTTCTTTCCTTTTCTTCTGGAAAAAACCTTTCTTTAAGAAGGAGCAACTAGGAGAACAGATTTCTCCTTCTTGATCGTGGACTCATAGCTGACCAACATGTTCAACAACTCATCCAATGGTGGATCGAGCTTGTTCATGTTGAAGTTCACTATGAACGATTCATAAGAACTAGGAAGGGACAGTAGGATCAAATCCACCGAGAGCTCGGCCGGGAGGGTGACATCAAGGCTCACCAGCTTCTCAAGGAGAGTAATCATCTTGAGACCGTGCTCGTGGACCGAAGCCCCTTCACGCAGCCTCATGGTGATCAACTCCTTGGTAGCTGAGTACCTCGATGCCCTAGTATTCTCACTGTACATGCTTTCAAGATGATGCTTGATATCATAAGCATGCACGTGAGACTCATACTTCCTCGCGAGCTCTGGCACCATGGATGCTAGCATGTAGCACCTCGCATGGAGGTCGTCCTTCTTCCATGCCTCGAAAGTGGCAGTCTCGTCAGCAGTAGCAGTCGCAGGAAGAGCAGCGGGGGGACGTTCATTGAGCACATAGAGACGCTCCTCGACTTGGAGCACAAGTTTCAGATTGCGAAGCCAATCCAAATAGTTTGGACCGGTGAGTTTGTTTTGGTCGAGGATTGAGGAAAGGGGATGTTTGGACATTGTTGCTGAGAAAATTTTAAGAAGACAATAATTAGAGTTTAGTTCGTAATAATCGTTACAATTAAAATTTTGGACTTTTATGTTTTAATTGTTCTCCCACTAATTTTATCGAATTCCACCACCCTCTAGCAGACAATCGAGAAAACTTATTTTTCTTTAATGGGTCCAATAGCGCTAATGTAACCCGTAGTTAATCTATCCTGATTACATAAGCCTAAAGGTAGAGTACTATCAATCACATCACTATGTGACCCTAAAGTTCGATTTACCTCACACTTGATAGTGACCTAAGTTAATCTAGCGAATATCAAAATCTTCGTGTGTCAAGTCTAGCCTACCAATATGAGATGTCATGGATCCAACTATATCAAACTAATGCAATCCCTAGTTAATCTAGTCGACCACATTAATCCAACATAATTTTATCTATGACCGTATCTCCATCTAATGTCAATTAAATTACAGCTTATCCCACAATAGCACTCCCCGCTAACACGGCTTACTGCACTATTATGAGAGGCTACACATAATTTAATCGTTGGTAGAAGGAAAGAAAAATTCAACAATTTGGTTTTTCTTTATAGCTTGATAATTATTCTTGATTAAGAATGAGGGATTTTATTTATTAAATCTTATTAGCTCATCGGAAGTTTTAGGTTATGATCGTTTGTGATTCCTACAACTATGTTCTCTAGGTATGTGGAAACGCATATTGATCCTAAGAGAGACATACGATCATCATCGTACTTAATCACAATTATTCATCTCATGAATTAATTAATTAATACGATTAATTGCAAATATAATTAACGGACTCCCTTCATTCATAAATCAAACAAATAAGAATGAAGTCCATTAATTATTTGCCATCTAATTTGTGTTCCATTAATTAAACTAATTTAACGATTAAATTAAATAATTAATCCAACACTATTCTTTGAATTCAAATTAAATTAATGGATCAATTATCTAATTGGGTTTAATTGATAAATAATTTCAAAAATTAAAAATCAATTAATTTTAATATTAATCTCAAAAAATCAAATAATTTTTTTTTTTTTTTTTGTTTGTGCTGACCGGACCGATTCGGTCAGCTGGAAAAAACAGCAGAAAAACGAGTTTTTAAAAATTTTATATTTTCTGAAATATTCAAAATATTTAATTAATATTAAACCACCCAATTTGATAACACCAAAAATTCAACAATTCAACAAATCGAAGCATGCTTTCGAAAGCGATAAACACATTGACAAATAAACGATTAACCCGTGGCTCTGATACCACTGTTGGGGATCGTGCATGTATACGCAGCGAAATTTAAAATTTTTAGATCGAACTAGTTTCGATTACATGCAAAACTAATCACATAGTCAACGTACCTTAACGCTTCCGCCATACATATGGTAATTATCGATTTAATTGAAAAACACGTAAAACCGAAAATTACGAAACATGCTTGTTCATCATTCAATAAAATCAAAACACGTAATCACATATTACTCATGCTCGTAAATTAAAAAACATACAAACATGTTCGAATCGAATTACGAAAGTTCCGATTTAATTACCTCTTGTAGCGTGAGATTTCGACGAATCGAAACCTAGAACCAATCACGTACAAGCTGCAAATTACCAATCCTCGGGGCTGCAATTCACGGCTGGAATGAGCTGATCCAGCAAGCGACGAACGGCGGTGAATGGCAGCAGCAACGGCGGCGCGTGAGCAGCGTAGCGGCGCGTGCGGCGGTGCTGCGGCGGTGCGTGGATTCGTCGGGGCAGCAGCTCCTCTCCAATTAGGTTTCACCTCGAATAAACGGATCTCCCCCTACTGTAGCACTAGATACAAAGGGGTTAGATAACAAAGGGAATACGATAGAGAAAGGAGAGGAAAAACCGGCGGATTCCGGCGGTGATCGGCGCCGGAGCGGCGGGGCAGCAGCGGCCGAGAGGCTGGACGGCTAGGGCTGGACGGCTAGGGTTTTGGTGTGTAAAAATCTGATCTCAAACTCTTGTTTGAGGTCTATTTATACTTAGGGTTTTCAACCCTAGCTGGCTTAAGTCATTGGGCTTGACCCACTGATGCATTAAGCCCATTCCCTCGTCGGCCTCGTTTCTAATAAACGATCGTCCACAAAATTATATTTGGGACGAGCTCAAAGTCCTCGTCGATACGAGTGCCTCTTCGAAATTTCCAATTTCCAAAATTGGAAACTTCCACTTCAGTGGACCTGCTAAATTGGGAAACTTCTCAATTTAGAAAGTTCACTAATTTCCGCATGTCTCTTTCTCTACGTTTATTCCGACTCGTAATCCACAATCACGAATCTTGGACTCAATCATATTGACCTCCAACTTTGCAAAGATTAACATATTAACCTATGCTCATTGTTATCAAGGATCCATGTTACACGAGAAGTGTGACCCTCAATGGTTCAGGTGTATGCTAGCCGTGGGCTCACAACTCTTTGTGATTCGAACAACACATTGTTCTTATACGAACTCCTCCCAAGAGTCCTGACTAGAGTAAAACTCATTTTACCTAATCCCCGATCAAATCGGTGCCCAACGAATCAAGATTGGCGTCTAGCAACTACGCATCATGATTCCGTAGATACAAGTGAAGTGCCTGCAAGAACCTTATGATATAGTTAGCGTACAATACGATCCTTGCACGAACGTTGGCCCTTGGAGCGGTCCGCGGTGGGACTCAGGGACAGGTCACGATACAATCGGTCCTTTAATGAAGTCACGGTGATGTCTGGGTCTTAAGGACTAATGGTGTACAACTATATCTTAGAAACCTATTACTCGATGAATGAGAACCACTTATAGATTTCTAGGGCGAGGGAGTTCAGTGAACTCATCTAGTATGAGCACCCACTCAAGTATGCCGATGTCACAACACCGAGGACTGATGAGACGCAGTACACATACACTAAGTGCTAGTCTCAAAAGGGAAAGGCCGGTATCCTCATTATTGGCGTAACCCATCGACTAGGAACAAGGTTTAACAGTTACATTACATTGCTGAGTTATCTCACGATTCTACTAGATCAATTCACAGTAATAGAGTAACTCGTTGCTGCTTGCATGGGATAACAGATATAGAATGCCAAATAAGATATTTTATTATTACGAATGAAAAACGATTGTTTTATTACAAGGAAAAGAGAAAGACCGCAGCCACAAGTTGGCTTGTTGGTCACCTACTCTAACAGTATGTGCCTATGTCTTTTTCATAATTAGAAAATTAAGTTAATTAATATGTTGAATGATTATTTATAATTAATTAACTTTGGCTAAGCAATTAAAATCATTGATTTGAAAAAAAATAGAAAATGAAATAAAACATAATGAACAATTAATTACCTTTTGTTGAGCAAGTTATGCTTCCGCTTGCTTGATTCTGGAGGAATAAAGTTTAAAAGTAAAGACAAAATCAAAGAAATATAGAAAATATTTTTTTCCGAACAAATCAGAGAAAAATAAAAAACTCAAGGGAGAAAGAAGCTACAAAAATTAGTGGAGACCTTAAACCTTACCCAACAAAATGACATGAAATGGAGGTTATCGGTTGGAGTACTCTTTAGACCCGAAATAGGACGGCGGCAACATAAATAAATGGAAATCTTCGAGCTTCGACCAGAAATGAGACGGTGACGGCGGGATAATGCGAAAAAAATGGGTCAAAAAAATATCGTTAATAATATTGTATCCTTTGAAACTGAATCAGGAGAACAAACGATTTATTGACATTTGAAGAAGAAGAATTCGGAACGTTAAATCTTACAAATAGGAGAATGAAAAATAATCGCCGCTCTGTTGAATTGAGAAGAGCAAACAGTGTTTTGTTGAATTTATAAGATAAAACAGCGTTCTGTTGAATTAATTACAGACGAAAAGAAAAAAAAAAAACATGAACTAGGTATATAGTAAAAAAAATTAAAATATGGTGCCCTTTATAATAATGGGCCATGGACAGGGCCCAGCTCGCCCTGCATCAGGGCCGGCCCTGGCAGCCGGAATAGTTTTAGATTAAGAAATTATCTAGATAAAAAAAAAACACACGTAGAAATGACAACGCAAGCCGAGGGAAAATTTAGAACTAGTATACCTCCATAAGGTATTAGTCATTGATGGGTACTACTCAGCTTACGGGTAGTTCGAAGCTGAAGAAGTTATGCCATCTTTATGATTCATCTTTTTGCTCGAGTTTAACATATTGAAAGTACGAAATTTGAACGTACATCTATGTTTGTTGTTTGTTGTGCTCAACTATGTGCTCAAAGAGTACTCCGAATCAGAGTAATATGCTAAGTAATCCCAACGTTGAATTGGCTACTGTTCAAGTCATCCTGCGAAATCTAAACAATTGAAGGTATATTGGTGATTCATGTAACTGCTTGTGTGGGAACTATCCGTTGCTCTTCTGATCTCTAATGTATTTTGGATGGACCTTCGAATTCTTCCCCATATGACAAAAAAATTACATCATGCTCGTTTGGCCCTTTGCTAGGGAGAACAACGGGAGGGGCGAAAATGACCTTCAATTCTTCCCATTTCTCTCCGCCATTTTTTTTTTGTATGCAAATGCATATGTACTTACATGTAATTTTTTGCAATAGAATAAGAACTAAATGCTTAATAATTTCAAGATAAGCTAAATAAAAACTGTACGTGCATGCAAATAAAATAAGTACGTCATGCACCTTCAATATATATTGTCAAACTAAATTCGGGGCAAATATCAAGTTGGTCATTGGACTATATTCCACTCCCCAAAGGCTAAGTATTCAGTCAAATATTGTGTATCTTGTTTCCAAGATACCCAATCTCTTTGTGAGAAATATTGACCATGTTGTAGTAAAAGGACATATTGGGCCACCATAAGTGATTATGTATTGTATTTTCTAATAATGAAGTTGCCCAAATGAGCTTGTTGAGTAAGAATCTCAATGTAAGTGTCATCATTTTTTTTATCCCAATTCAACTCATAAAGAAAATATTATTTACGAACAACTCGCTTCATTTTTTAGGCCATTTGAAAAAAGTTGTTGATCCTCACTCAAAAAAGAAAATTTTATTTATGATAGTGTGGTGTGGTGTGTATTCAAATAATTCACTCAGCCACATACATAATGGAAATTACTAACACTTTTGTCACTATTATATGCGGACCTCTTGCTTACCCACATGGCAATATTTGATAGAGTGAATGATAGACATTTGAAAGGAAATATTAGGTGAATATTCTGTATACCAATAAAGACATATGGAGACAAAATGCCAATTACATATGAAGTGAATCAAAGCTTGCTAAAGTGAAGAAAATCACATGTGCAATGCAAATCTTGTTGAAGTGCACGAGAAACCAAATGAGATCTTGCAATATCTAAACATATTCCAACTTTAACCAATGTAGGTGGCAGCTAGTTAACATAATTGTACATGCATCAAGCAATCACTTGTAGTATGTTCCCTCTTCGATAGTAACATGCCAACAATTCCTTGTTCCACCTAACATTTGCAAGCTATAGAATTGAAAGGCCTTATAAATTTAGATACGAACCTTACTACGCACCACACATTGACAATAGGTTAAAAAATATGCTCCGAGTTAGACGAAATGGTCGTTTTTTCCCATTTTGATGAACATCTCATGTGCATATTGGATACTCGAACTCGATTCGTAACAACTTTGGATGATCATAATGTCTTCGAGACCATTGTATATGACAGTTGGATTGAAATGAGGCTAATATTTCCTATAAATTTTGACACTTTTGGACATGAAATTGTGTGTGCAAGACTTGCGGACAATATTTCAGTCATTTAACGAGTATATTCGCCGACCCAAGGTTATTTTCAATCCAGCAACATTGCGAGTGAGACTGCCCATGCAAACACGGTTAGATTTTTTGTATTAGTATCTCAATATTGTAGTTAAAAAAATATATAATAATTAACTCTTGGTTAACGACTACTAAAATATTTTGGCAATAGGAAACATTGAAGGAAAGATTGTTAAGGAGGGAAGGATTTCAAATATACAACAATTACGTAAATGTGTTCGATATAAGGAATGCAGCTTCGATTGTTCTCGAGTGACCATGGTATTTGCTAAAGGAGCTGATTTTAATCATGTTTATGTTTTTCATTACTTCAAGGTTGGATGTAACTTATGTATATTATGGTTTTTTTTTTCGTACAATTTGTTTTTATCTATAAGATAGGTCTTCAAAAAACATAACCAAGCTGTGTAACATGCATAACCATGAGTACCAAGCATTTGTCTCTAGTTACATTCATTGTTGCTAACTTCAATAACGATAAATATAACAATGGTTTCCAGATTGAACACTTTACATAAGTACGATAAACATAACAATAGTTCATAGAGACTACACCATACATAGCAACGATCGTACCGCGATAAGAATACTAGATGAGCAGACGGCAACAATTTGTCCAATGATTTATTTGTATGCGTTGGTCATCAGTTTTGTCACGCAACCTACGAATTATTTGTTTAGCTGGCATACATCTCTTCATCGCACCATTGGAAATACTTACAAGACGTACGCTCGACAAATAAACAACAAATAACACGCATCTATATCTATATCTATATCTATATATACTTCTTATAAAAGTGGGAATGGTTGGATGGTTTCTTCCATTTTTTGGTTGTCAAAAAATACCCTTTAAATCTAAAGCACACATCACATAATCTTTATAATTCATATATGAAACTGCAAAATTAATGTAAGCTTTGAATGACACTCAAAATTATTATATTTTTTCCTAACGTAATGAAATGACCACATATTAAAAGAAAAGTAAGAGAAACTGAAAAGTCTTTAACCATATTGAGATAATTGAGTATATCTATTTAGTGTTGGTCTCTTTAAATACCCTGGTCTCTTCATATTTGACAGTCTCTTAAGGTCGTCTATCTTTAGTATACCAAAAAGCCAATTTTTGGTATAATTCTAAATAAGACAAATCAATCTAATCGTTCTCAAAAAAAATTCTAAGGTAAATGGGAAGGAGGAAAGATGAAGAGTACAAGAGACAGCAAGAAAAATTATGGAAATCGAGTTCCCAAAGTCAAAAAAGTGTTGGGTGTACATCTAAATATATCTGAATGAAAAGACATGAATGAAAAGACAGTTCTTCAACTCATATTATGTAAGTTTCTCATCAATTTATATGTAACCATATCTAAGTCCCATAAGTTTAATTTATTTTAAAGAGATTTTTCATTGGCAAAAAATTGCATAATTCACATAATCCATGTTTTTTTTTTCTTTACTTACTTAGTGAAATATTGAAGAGAAATAATCATTCAGTTGTGAGGTACAAAAGGTAGAATACATTCCACCTTGTTAATAATTATGGTCATAAGTTAATGAGTAAAACTTATGTTCAAAATTATGCCCTTTTATATTAGATAAAAGAAAACCAAGTTGCATTGAAATGCAACAATTAACAAGCACAAGGAAGGCATAATGAAGAAAAAAATAGGTCGAAGCAGGTTTGCTGAAAGAGGTTACGGTAGAATATGACAAGAACTTTCGATCTCTACATGTGATACTTGACATGTATTTGTAGTATAATCCTTGTGATCATAACTAAATTTCTATAGAAAAATAGAATATGCATGTAGGCATTGCCATTTATATGTCAATCAATATGTTATAACCTGAATTATTCAAGACAACCTTAACATACATATGAAGAAGAAAGATAAATAGATCATAATCATTTTACACATAAAATTTGCTTATCTTGCTTACATCAAAATTACCTTGAGTCTAAGCATATTACATGCATGCATGGAGATTGCTACATCCATTAAGAATGAAGATCCATCCTTACCAAGTTTATAACGAGCATAAGCTTAGCTTCGGATTCAAGATCATGGTTTCATTAAGGAAACTACAATATTAGATTTAGTTTTTAACATTTCGAAGCTGATTAGGATCAGGGCAAGGGAGGAATTCCATTGAAGTGACAAGCAAGTAGATTATTTGACTGAAATAGTGTCTTTATAAGTAGCAACATAACATTAATACACATCAAATATTACGATTTTTATAAGTTCCATATGTATGTGTGGAATTGTATTGTATTGAGAATTATGTGATCATATGTACTCTGTTTTTTTATAAGTGATCATATGATATATGTACTCAATTCGTGTAATGATATCCTCTATAATGTGACTTATTTTTATTATAGATTTATTATTTCATAATAAAATTACTATAGAGTTTTATTGAATATTTGTATTTTATTCAAGTAAGAATTGTTTGGTTATAAATAAAAAAAATGCAACTCAAGAGGTAATTGAAAATTATATAGATATTAAAAGGGACATAAGTGAAGTATATGTAATACAAGAGAAGGGATAGGTTAAATATAAAATGCACAAGCATGCAGTGGAAGATGAAATTTCACAAGTGTAGGGAATGTTGCTTAACACAATTGACAAGTTCCAATGAAGTCTTTAATTACTGAATGCATGCATGAACGTCCAACACATGTATATAAATCTCTTAGGGCAAAGAATCAAAATTTTCAAAAAAACGATAATATGTAGTATTATTTTATCCTTGTAAAGTAAATTATGTTGTGTTACTTTCCAATTTAAAAGTATTTATTATTTCACTTTGCATCAAGGGAATTTTGAAATAGTAATTCATTAATAAACTTATACTTTGGATTAATCAATTGCTCGCATATTTATTTACTTTTAAATTTGTGTGTTCAAGATATGCTTCCTATGACGAGTTACCTTAATTTCATTAGTACGTGTACTTAACTATTTATACACATATCTTCTTAAGTTTCTTATGTTATTTTATTGGGCCCCTGTTTTAATTTAGAGGCATTACGACAACTAACCCTAGTAAGAAGGAAAGGGAAATATTGAGCATTAACTATTATAGAGACCAAGAAAGAATCTATGGACAATTTTTAACCATAAGATGTCAAGAATTGTTGTCACGTATACAATTGTATTTAAATAAAAATGTACAAAAAAAAAGGCAAAATTACATAGAAAAATTAATTAATCATAGAGATGTTGCGCACGTGCAACTTCCTAATACCATAAAACATCAAAGAAGCATCAAACGAATTTGCAAGCTTGCCCCCTGTTAGGACATGACACAAAACGGCACCCTGGATTCTTCTCGTTCCACGAAGTTTGGACAATCACATTATGCCCCAATGACAAACATACATATTGTTCCTCGGGTTGCCTCGATTGTTCGCACCGGACGAGTTGTTGCTAGTCATAGTGCCGTTTAATTGGGGGGAAGTTGCTGGAATAATATTGTGTGAAGATAAGAGAATGATATATATGTGAAAAGACGTACATAGGAATCTAGTATATAAAGAACTAGTGAATGGTAATGTTGCTTTTTTGCTACAACTGTCAGTTCAATCCAGGAATGCAAACAATAGAATGACAAAGTATCACTATGGGATCAGAAAATTTGTCTGTCAAACCAAATATGATTAACGGCATTTACATTTATCCGAGCAGTGTTATCTGTTGGGTGCTAAATACCAACACGCAAGTGTACGTATCGCAAACAAGTAGTAAAGTAGACTCGTGAGAGTCGGATGTCGATCCCACAGGGAATACGCAAATTATTTAATCCTAAGTACCAAATCCTAACAATTGTGATTTTTATCCAGCCTACGCAGGGTTGTCAATTTAATTAACTAAATAAATTAAACTAATTAAGAAAGCAAGTAATCACGAGAAAATATCAATATAAAACGGATCTAGGATTTTATCTCCCCCCTATGCGATAATTCTCCACCCAATTAATCTCCTATCATGCAAGTTACGATTCCCGATTATTAACCCAAGACACGAAATTACTCATAACCAGCTGTCGCTGCGTTATAAGCCTATTATTCATAAAAGATTCACTATATGTCTATGCAAACCTAGTATAAATAAAGCATTAAATAACAAGTCTTGTAAACGGCTACCTAAGGTATTATCTGTATGTCTACGATAATACATGCAATCAACACACGCATTCGGTGAAAAACTACTCGAAGGCTCTTCTATCCCTGTTCTAATTATTAAAACGATCTGTCAATCAATTCTAACAATAACACATAGCAACATAAATTAGCTACGTTCATGCGCTAAATAAGATCAAGATGGAAGAAATAATCGAAGAATTAAACTTGCATAAAAGTAGAAAAATAGATTCGAATTACCACATAGGGTTCCAATAAAATCCTAGAATAAAAACTTAGCTACTCATGTTCGTAACGACAAGCATAATAAAAATACGAAAAATCATAAAAGCTAATAAAAGAGGAAAACTAGGATGAAGAGTCGTCAATTCTTCGTCTTCGTTCTTGAGCTCCTTGATTGCGTGTAGAAAGATGAAAGATAAAAACTCCAAATAAAGATAAAAGGTAAAAGATAAAAAGATAGGTCTAATTGTGTGCTCTTGGCCTTTAAATAGGGTGCAAAAGTCTAATAGGGCGGGTTTCCTTGTATAATTGAGTTTCCTTCACTGCGCCATCACGTCCACCCGGACGGCCGTGTGAGATTTCTGCCTAAAATCCGCACGGCCGTGCGGTCTTTTAATTCTTCAGAAATCTGATTTTTTCACTTTTGGCCCACTTTTTCTCTGAATTTGCAGTTTTCACCCCAAAAGTTGCCAATTCTTCAATTTGCACCTAAAATACAATTAATAACCATATTAAGCACCAATTATCGTAAAAACACATCAAAAGCTCCAATTAAAAGGTACAATTAAGTGTATAAATATACACTTAACACACCCCCAAACTTGAACTTTTGCTTGTCCTCAAGTAAAATCAAATTAATAGCAAAAAAAACAAAACCATACATCTCATTACATAGATCGATGTGTCAACTTCGCGTTTTCAGAACTTGCAATTATGATGACAATTCATAGGTATTCGCAAGCTTAACATTCAACGGCACTTAGTCACTCACTATTACCAAAAACCACAAATCATACAATTGCTTCAAGTATCCAATATTTGCAAGCTAAAGATAGAAAAAATTTATACTTACATGCATATATTTGACTCCAAATACTCACCAAATTATTCTACTCAACTAATATTGAACAATAAGCTATTGGGATCATTGGGACTTTGTGGCTTTCAATTGTTAGGCTCTTTGGTCCGAGGTAGGTAATATGGGAATGTGTGGCTAATTTTCTTGAATTGAGGTGATTACGCCAAAATCTGAAAGATGGGCGTTTGAAACAATGAATTCACCTCTAGGGACTTTAATAAACTCGATTCTCCAAAATTCACACGTCAACACTTTTGCCTTGAGGCAATGACTCGAGTTTTCAACACAATTCAACAACTAGTCCTTATTTCTCCCTTACAATCTATTCTTCTTCTTCAATTTTTTTTTTTTTTTTTTTTTTTTTTTTTTTTTTTTTTTTTTTTTTTTCGAATCAAAGAACTTAGATATATATATATATGAAGATGCACATATATATCTATTGTTATTTTTTTTATTTATTTATTTATTTTTTTTCGAAGAAGAAGAAAGATCTTATAAGAATTTTTTCGACCGACCTCCAAGGGATGATTATTCAGAAATCTCCACTTTTCTACCTTCTACATATTGGCTAAAAGAAAGAAAACCTCTTCTCCGAGGCTCAAATCAAGGTTCTAAGGATAATTTGACAAAAAGGATAGGCTTGAAAGGCTCAAACGGTTCAAAGAAGGCCCAAATCATATCCCAAATCACTTATTATCAACACTTCGTATCATAAATGTCCTAAGGTGAGATTTAAAACCGAACAAAGCATGATTGAGCACAAATAAATTCCAAATTTAAAATGCAAAACATTCAACCAAAGCAAAGCACAAGGTGTGATTCCTAGCAATAATTCACTTCTACGTTCCGTTGAATCGAAAGCTAAACAAATACATACTCCTTATCAACATAAAACAAGTGGTATCATCATCAAACATTGACCATCTACCATCATCATAATTCATCGATGCATCGAACACAAATTTTTTCTTTTTTTTTTTTTTTTTGTTTTTTTTTTATAAAAACGAAAATAATAAAACGGCAATTAAAACAAAAACTAAAGCATGCAAAATAAATAAAAAAAATAAAACACAAATAGAGCGCACATAAATGAAAACAAGTAGTTAACCACCCCCAAACTTAAAATTCACATTGCCCTCAATGTGATTCGCCCGGAGTTTAAGGATAGAAAACACCTGTTTTTAAGCGTCGGGACCATTGTCGGGTTGTTGGAATTCGATCGGTTTTCTTGCCCTTCCCTTTGCTCTTTGAAGTGCCTTCGCCTTGTGAGGTGCCCTCCCCGTCACGTCCTCGTTTCTCCATACATTGAGAATGCTTGTGGAGGAGATTTGGAATGAATTGGTGGGCAAAATTTCCCCCAAACTTGACTTGGGCAATGCGTCGAACACCTTGTGGGCGTTCTTGGTGGAATGGATTTTTGGAGAAATTTGTACCTTTCTTGAATCCTCCCTGCACAAATCAACAAGAATCCACCAAGATTAAGTAGTATGTGTGTGTAGTTGGTGAATTTATGGTGAAATTTGTCAAAGAAAAGTGAAATTTGTGAAAGAGGGGGTTAGGGTTCGAATTAGGAGAGAAAGAGGTTTTGGAATTGTGAAGATTGGGGTGTGGAAAACCCCTATTTAATATGCCCGAATTTTTTTTTTTTTTTCGTTTTTTTTCCCGCACGGCCGTGCGGGATTTTGGCCTAAAATCCGCACGGCCGTGCCATTTTGCATATTTGGGCAGTAGTTGTTTCAATTTTTTGGACGGCCGTGCGAGATTTAAGGGAAAAATCCGCACGGCCGTCCCATTTCCGGATTTTATACAGTAGCATCCCCGAAATTTCACACGGCCGTGTGAGATTCCTCCCTTTTTCTTGCACGGCCGTGTGAATAATTGCATTTAGGTCCCTGCAAAATAAAAACTTCTTATTAGTGCCCCCGAAACTTTTTTTTTTTTTTTTTATTTTGAAAAATAAAATAAAATAAAAGCAAAACTAAAAATTTAAAATAACATAAAATAAAAACAAACCAAAGCTCGGGTTGCCTCCCGAGAAGCGCTAAGTTTACAGTCTTCAGCCGGACTTTGTCTGCTTCTTTGTTCAAGCTAACATGACCGAAGTCACTTGGCGATTGAATTCCTCTCCCCAATAATGCTCGTTTGGTTCTTTAGGTGGCCACATCCACCTTGCACGTTCATCATTATTATCATCCCGACTCTTTTGACTGTCTCTCGGCGGAGTTGAAATGGAGCTCGCACAATAAACTTGCTCCGTCCGACTACCTTTTTCGCCACCATCTCCTGCACTCAAAGATCCTTTCCCATGGTCTAAGATCAAAGCGTCAAAATCGTCATGATTCGTAAAATCCACAAGATCTATAGCATAACAATCATTATCATCACATGGATTTTTATTAGTGCTAAAAACGTTAAATTTGATCGTTTCATCATGCACTGTCATTGTAAGATCACCACTAGCACAATCAATTAGCGTTTTCGAAGTGGCTAAAAACGGTCTCCCTAAAATAAGAGGTATCTCCCTATCTTCATCTATATCGAGTACAACAAAATCAACCGGGAAGATAAATTTGTTCACTTTTACTAGCACATTCTCTAGAATACCTTTTGGGTAAACCAAAGACCTATCAGCTAATTGCAGAGTTATAGCCGTAGGTTCAATCTCACCTAACCCAAGATTTTTATAAGTGGAATAAGGCATAAGATTAATGCTAGCACCCAAATCAATAAGCGATCTAAAGTTTTGACCTCCTATAGTACAAGGGATAGTGAACTTACCTGGATCGCCGAGTTTTTGTGGAAGGGGCCGTGTAAGAATTGCACTACATTGTTCCGTGAGTTGGATCATCTCGTTCCCTTGCAATTTCTTCCTTTTCGTCACGAGATCCTTGAGGAACTTCACTCACTGTGGCATCTTTTGAAGGGCTTCATTAAACGGAATATTTATTTGGATTTCCTTCAGCTTGTCCAAAAATCTTTGATAATCGGCATCGAGCTTCTTCTTTATAAGCTTCTGAGGATATGGAATTGGAGGGGCTCGTGATTTCACTGGAAATGATAGTGGTTCTTTGTGAGTTGCTTCTTTTTCCCCAATCACGCTCGGCTTGTCGATTACCGTGTTTTGCTTCTCCTTTCGTGGGGCTTCCTCCAATTGTCTCCCATTCCTTAAACTCACAGCGTTGCACTGCTCGACGTTGTTTTTCCGAGGATCTTGTGTATTTGATGGCAGTGCTCCCGATGGCCTCGCGGTTAGCTGGGTTGCAAGTTGACCCATCTGTGTTTCCAAATTTCGGATGGAGGCTTGGGTGGTTGTCATAAATTGCGCCAATATATTTGCGAGATCTCCTCCTTGAGGTTGAGCTTGAGGCGGATTTTGAAATCCGGGAGCTGGTCGTGAATAATAAGGCGGTTGGCCTTGAGGTGGTGCTTGCCTTTGCCCTTGCTGATTTCCTCCCCACCCAAAGTTAGGGTGATCCTTCCATCCCGGATTATATGTGTTGGAGTACGGGTTCCTCTGTTGTCGGTTGGTGTCGTGCACATAATTCAGAGACTCCGTTTCTTCTACGCGCTGGTCGGGAACTTGGACTGCGTGGACTTGCTGAGTCTGCAAAGCCGCTACTTGCTTCGATAGCTTCTCCAATTGGGCCGTGATTGCAGTGACTCCGTCTAACTCCAAAATTCCTCCCGTCTTGACTGCTCCGCTATTCGACCGGTCCGATGCTCGCATGTATTTATTTCTGGCGATTCGTTCCAAGAGCTCGTATGCTTCGTCATAGGTCAAACTCATGAACATACCTCCAGCTGCAGAGTCGAGCACTGTCCTCGAGTTGTCTTGCAGTCCATCGTAAAATATTTGCAGTTGGCGCCACTCTTGTAGTCCGTGATTCGGGCACCTCCTTAGTAGCTGCTTGAACCGCTCCCACGTCTCGAATAGTGCTTCACCGGCTTCTTGTATGAAATTTTGAATTTCTCTCCGGATTCTCTCAGTTTTTGTTGGGGAGTTGTATGTGTTCATGAAAAGTTGAGCTAGCTGGGCCCACGACGAGATGGAGTGCGGTGCGCGAGTTTGCAACCATTCTCGGGCTGCTCCTTGTAGGGAGTGCTTGAACAGGCGGAGTTGCAGTGCTTCGGGTGTTACTCCGTTCATTTTGTGCGAGTCACACGTTTCGAGAAAGTTGACCAAATGGAGATGTGGGTCTTCATGAGCCAATCCGCTGAATAATCCATTGTTTTGGAGCATCGTGAGGAGTCCCGCTCGAATTTCGAAATTGTTGGCTTCAATGGGGGGCTGCTGGATGCTTGATTGGAACCCATTGAGTGTCGGGACGGTGTACTCATGCAGTGCTCGTTGACGAGGCGGTGGATTAATCAACTGGCGTTGCTCTTGCTCGTTGACGATTTCTCTCGCCACATTCGGTGGGCGCCTTTGGTCACCTTCTCCACAATTATTCTCGTCCTCCATCGTTGCCGGATTGTTTTGGGCTAACCGTTGATTTCTCCTGGCTTGCCTAAACGTTCGCTCAATTTCGGTATCAAGAGGTAGCAGGCTCGTGTCGTGTCCTCTTCGCATAAAAAGTACCTAGAACAAAATAAATAATAAAAAAAATAATTAAATAAAAAAAATAAAAAAAATTGGCTGAAGTAAGAAAAATTGTTCAAATTTAATATTAGGATAAATAAATAATTTAGCCGTATTCCCCGGCAACGGCGCCAAAAACTTGTTGGGTGCTAAATACCAACACGCAAGTGTACGTATCGCAAACAAGTAGTAAAGTAGACTCGTGAGAGTCGGATGTCGATCCCACAGGGAATACGCAAATTATTTAATCCTAAGTACCAAATCCTAACAATTGTGATTTTTATCCAGCCTACGCAGGGTTGTCAATTTAATTAACTAAATAAATTAAACTAATTAAGAAAGCAAGTAATCACGAGAAAATATCAATATAAAACGGATCTAGGATTTTATCTTCCCCCTATGCGATAATTCTCCACCCAATTAATCTCCTATCATGCAAGTTACGATTCCCGATTATTAACCCAAGACACGAAATTACTCATAACCAGCTGTCGCTGCGTTATAAGCCTATTATTCATAAAAGATTCACTATATGTCTATGCAAACCTAGTATAAATAAAGCATTAAATAACAAGTCTTGTAAACGGCTACCTAAGGTATTATCTGTATGTCTACGATAATACATGCAATCAACACACGCATTCGGTGAAAAACTACTCGAAGGCTCTTCTATCCCTGTTCTAATTATTAAAACGATCTGTCAATCAATTCTAACAATAACACATAGCAACATAAATTAGCTACGTTCATGCGCTAAATAAGATCAAGATGGAAGAAATAATCGAAGAATTAAACTTGCATAAAAGTAGAAAAATAGATTCGAATTACCACATAGGGTTCCAATAAAATCCTAGAATAAAAACTTAGCTACTCATGTTCGTAACGACAAGCATAATAAAAATACGAAAAATCATAAAAGCTAATAAAAGAGGAAAACTAGGATGAAGAGTCGTCAATTCTTCGTCTTCGTTCTTGAGCTCCTTGATTGCGTGTAGAAAGATGAAAGATAAAAACTCCAAATAAAGATAAAAGGTAAAAGATAAAAAGATAGGTCTAATTGTGTGCTCTTGGCCTTTAAATAGGGTGCAAAAGTCTAATAGGGCGGGTTTCCTTGTATAATTGAGTTTCCTTCACTGCGCCATCACGTCCACCCGGACGGCCGTGTGAGATTTCTGCCTAAAATCCGCACGGCCGTGCGGTCTTTTAATTCTTCAGAAATCTGATTTTTTCACTTTTGGCCCACTTTTTCTCTGAATTTGCAGTTTTCACCCCAAAAGTTGCCAATTCTTCAATTTGCACCTAAAATACAATTAATAACCATATTAAGCACCAATTATCGTAAAAACACATCAAAAGCTCCAATTAAAAGGTAAAATTAAGTGTATAAATATACACTTAACATTATCCCAATGGGCTTGTATAATCCATCTAAACCCATCTTTAAAACCAACATAGCCCTTAATTAATTTCCGAACATTGACTTTTTTTTTTTAAATTTGTTTTTTCCACCCGCCGCTGACTGTTGATAGTAGTATTACTGTGGTTGGCCGTAAAATTAGTGTAAACACATTAATATTACTTCCAACTACTATTATTATTATTTTTATTTTATTTTTTATTTAAATTTTTATATTGGCCGGTCAACGTAATAATATTATTGTCTAGTATTATAATATTAAAATCAACCTCACTAATATTGTTGTAGTTCACAGTAATAGTATTGTCAATCACAACAATATTAAAAAAAAACAATTAGCATTTTATTTTATTTCCCTTTGTTGACCACTCAACATAATAATTTTACCGTATTATACAATAATTTATTATGTAACATATAGTGATTTTGTTGTGTTACTATTATTGTGCTCCAATACTATTGTGTTAAACAGTAATATAGTTAATATTATGGTCAACCACAATTATATTACTGTTTTTACCGGGGCAAACAAATATTTTGAAGAAAAAAATTTCGAAAAGATTTCAAAAGAATAATAATCAATGCAGTCGATCAGCGACAGCAGCGGCGAAAAAAAAAATCAAAGAAAAAAAGAAAAAAGCTAACGTCTTATACCAGCGGTCAACTGCAACAACACACAAATAAAAGTCAAAGTTGAATTATTGGGGTTAAATAAATCAGATTAGAATATGTTCAAATGTAAAAGGGTATTTTCATCATTTACACATTTGAGTATTTTGTCTAGACTTTTTTGTAAAATATATTTGGAGATGGACTTAGATTAGCATCGCATTTTTCCATGACATATATACCGTAAGGGTGGATTTTGCTGATTTTAAATATTAGGGTGGAAATCGACAATCACTATTAATTATGGGGTGCAAAACGCAATTCAACCCTAATTTTACAATTTATTTGTGAAACGAAACATAAACAAATGACTATGTGCAAACTTTGCCAAACAGGGGGCGTGACGAGATGCTGAGACGGGAACCTACTAAAATCCAAGTTAAAGTCGAAAACAAAGAAGAACTCGAAGAATCCCGCAAATGCGCCGCCGTCGCCGCCACCTCCTTCTGCTCCTCCACCGCCACGTCCTCTCTCCTACAACACTATGACCGCTCTTCCCTCGATCCCTCTTCCAAATCTCATCGCATCGGTGCACTTAGTCGCCAAGCGAAGCTCACAACAATTAGCACCATTTGTGGTGACCTATCCCAGCGCATCAAGGAAGACTAATGGCAATTCGCAGACATCATTAAGGTGTTTGAGACGACGATGACATCGTCGGATTAGGTGGGGGAGAATGTCACGGGCTGCCCATTTTGCCCAGGAACCAAGAGGTTACAGTTGACCCATCAAGCAAGCGCAACACAAAGGGGCCTGAAGCCCAAGAGTAGAAGATATTTTAAAGATTCTAGAATCCTCTTATTAATGTAGAGATTAATCAAAGAGTCTAAATCTTGAGAGATCATTTCTTAGCATTCCCAATACATGATCGAGGTTCAAGTCCGTGACATCGAGCTCAAGCTTTTCGAGTTTTTTTTTTTTTTGCTCGAGCTCATTTTTATTTATTTATTTATTCCAGAAAATTGAATCACAATATAATGAATAAAATATCATCATCAAAATATTTAAATAAGTATTTCCAAATGCAAATATTGCAACAAATTAAATTTAAAGTATAATGGAGGTCGCCGATTAGGTAGGGGAGAATGTCACGGGCTGCCATTTGGCCTAGGAAACAAGGGGTTACAGTTAACCCATCTAGTGAGCCCAAGACGAAGGGGGCCCATTGAAGCCCAAGAGTGGAGTATTCTAGGAGATCCTAGAATCCTCCCATTAATGTAGAAATCCTTAGATGATCTTCCTTTGTATATATTTGGTAGGAGATCGTAGGACATAATCATAGCCTTTAGATCAAGATGATCAACACCACATAATCATAAACTTTAGATCAAGATGATCAACACCATCTATTGAAGATGTGGAGTTGTATAAAAATGGGTAGGCTCATTCTTTTGTAATCATCCAACAGTTCATTAATCAAAGAGTCTATAGCTTGAAAGAGCATTTATTAGCATTCTCGAACACTTGATACATGATCGAGGTTCAAGTCCGCGATATCGAGCTCAAGCTATTCGAGTATTTTTTTTCTTTTGGCACGAGCTCGAGCCTGAGCTCATTTTTGTTTTTCTTTTGTTGTTCCCAGAAAATTGAATCACAATATAACTAATAAAATATCATCATTAAAGTATTTAAATAAGTATTTCCAGATGCAAATACTGCAGTAAATTAAATTTAAATTATAATTAGGTAGGGGTTGCGCCCCTCCAAATTACAATGGAGGTCACCAGCATAGGCCATAGGTCTTATTAGTAAGTGATTGTTTTACTAAAATTTCTCAATTTATACCCGTAGGTCTTATTAATTGCCTATTAACCCCGTCCAAGTAAGTGAGTTTCTTACTCAAATTTCTTCAATTTATATAACTCTCTTCACATCGTCCAGTTTTTGATACCGATTTGGGACAAACGTAACATACTTTCTTTAGCATTTTTTGCCATTTATAATAAACTAAACTTCCATTGTTAATGTTGATGATTCAGAATGGCCTTCGTTTTCTTCACACGGTATTCTTTAGTAAAAGGTGAAATAATAATTCGCTTCGGTTCTAGGTTCATAGTTGAGTCTTCTTTCTATGTGGGATACTTATTTATGCGCTATGTCTTTTTTCATTTATTTTCACACCTCATAATTTAAATACAACCAATCCCTTATTTTACTTGATCTTGACTTTTGGAACTGTAGTCAAAATTTTAAATCTTACAGAGAACTTACTTTCCTATTAATAAGTTTTAGTTGTATTTGAATTTAATTTTTTAAGAAGAAAACTACTAGTTTTTTAATTAAACTTAGTCGATTTGGTAAATTAATTCAATTGTAGAGGGCAATGGTTTTAGATCAATCAAAATAATGCAGGGAGTAAAGTGAGTTTACTAATGAATGGACCATTGTATATTTATCAGTTGAAATTAATTTACCGGTATCAAAATATATTTGAAGAATTTGTTTGTTGAGAAAATCATCCCTACTAAGTAGGGGTTGAGGGTTGGAGTCAGACGCATCGGATTTGAATTAGAACTTTCGAAGAAATTTTAATGTTTTTCCAAAGGGAAAAAATAATTCCAATTTCTTAAAAACAAAAATGGAAAAAATAGAAAACCAAATTTCAGAAATGATTGAAAACTTATTATACGTAATAGAATACATAATAATTTTGATATTAGATGTGTAGTTTAGAAATGACACGTTGTTTTTCAAAATTAAAATCAGATCGAATTCCAGGTTAATAAAAAAAACGCAAAACTAAGAAACAAAATTTTCGAATTCCGAAGGAAAACTATTGTTCCCAAAAAAATGGGATCAAATTGAACGGAATTTGAAAATTTCATTCCAACTTTCACCTCCGGTACAAAAGCTAATGTGGGACTTTAAAATACATATTTTTTTGCCAAATATCCTTTTTTTGTTTTTGAGAAAGTGAATGTTATTAGGTTAATTAGCCAGAAACGAAAGGAAGGTAATCTCCCTCACCACCTAACATGACCAAGAGTATATGCCAACACTCGAAGGAGAAAGTGAGACCAAGAGTAACATGACAAAAGGAAGGTATATTCATTGGTCCCGACCGAGTCCAACAAACCGTTGAGATAATCAAAAATATTCTAGAGAAAATGCAAATCGCCCAAGATCGGCAGCAAAGCTATGCCAACACTCGAAGGAGAGACTTAGAGTTCGAAGTCGGAGACTCTGTATTCCTAAAAGTAGCACCACTCAAAGGAGTTATGCGATTTGGGAAAAAGGGAAAATTAGCACCGCGATTTATTGGTCCATTCGAAATTCTCGACAAAGTTGGTACTCGAGCCTACCGAATTTATCCAACTTTCACAATGTCTTTCACGTTTCAATACTTCGGAAATACATTCGCAGTCCAGACCACGTATTGAAAACCGAACCAATCGAACTAAACCCTAATCTATCCTACGGAGAGAGACCTTCCCAAATACTTGATTCCAAAACCAAAACCCTTCGAAACCGAAACCTAAAATTCGTTAAAATCCTCTGGAACAACCATACGCCCGAAGAAGCGACATGGGAAGGAGAAGAAGAAATGCGCGGACGTTACCCCAAGTTGTTCAGGTAACAATTTTGGGGACAAAATTTCTTTTGGGGGGAGATTGTAACACACCACCTTTCTAAAACCCTAAAACCCGAAATTAATTTTCCTAACTCGAGAATCCCGAGGTGATATTATTATTACGGAAAATTAATTATGTGAACTACATAAATCTAATTATGTGACTTACGTGAATAATTACATGTCTTATTTAATTGGTAGATTATTTCTATATATTCAAAATTTGGTGTTTTCATGACGTTATTGACGTGAATTATAATCTAATATTTAAGTGTGATTATATATATACGTAGATGCACATGTGTAATTTTTTCATGCATGCATATATATATACATACATATATACTAGTACTTGCATTATATATATATGTATATATATAAAATGTATGTACACATATATATGACCGAATGTGTGGGTGTGGTGTGAATGCAAGTTGTGCTTTATTTAAATAAATAAAATTAAGAAAATTTTCATGCCTTTCCACATGGCAATTAGCCATCATTTTCTCTAATCTTACACTCAAAAGAGGCTTAGTAATATGAAGAGACACTCTTCATTCTTCTTCTCCCAACACCTAATCCTCCCTACTTGTCTTCTCCTATTTTCACCACCGAAGCCACCACCTCCATCGTCGGCTTCTTCTTCTTCCACCTCAACTCCATTTTCAAAGAAATTCTGAAATCAAAAAATGAAAGTCCCCTATTTAACTCTTGCCTTAGAGTACACCAAAAACACCATCAAAGTATCTTGCCTTCTCACAGGAGAAAACAACACATCCCTCTTAGAAGCTCAAACCCTCTCCTTCACCATCAAGGTTGCTTGGCTAGACTTCGGTTTGAAAGAATAGGTAAGAAATTTCGATTTCTTGCTGCAATTAAAGGGTGTCAATAGTATCAAAATGGTTTCCAAAATTTCTTAAAATACTCGGAAAGATTTCGAGAAATTTAGGGTTTTTTGGGGAAAAATGGAAAAGTTGTGTTGATTATTAAATTTTTGTTGTTACATGCATTATTCACCTTTAGTAGTGGGTAGAGATATAAGTTTTATTGGCCAAAAGCATAAAATATTTCGGATTTCGGAAAGGGGTTGCAAGAAAAATGAAACTTTGAACTTTTATGGGGTTGCATGTGTAGATCTAAAGATTTTTGGGTCAAATCCGTAATTTTCAAGAAGTCAGTCCTAAATGTGTTTTCAAATCTATTTTCAGCATTTATTGAACAGAAAAATCGGATTTAGAAAGGTTATGCAAGAAAATTTGATTTTTTGAACTTCTGGTGGTCTTGCATGTATAGATCTAGATATTTTGTGGTAAAATATGTAATTTTAGAAATTTCTGCCTCAAGTAACTTTTTAACTTTGTTTTGTGCATATATTAAAGTAAAATTTCAAATTGTTAGGGGTTTCTCATGAAAAATCGGATTTTGAACTTTTAGTGTGGTTGCATTTGTAAATCTTGAAACTTTGGAGTTGAAACTGAAATTTCCAAACAATCAGTCATATCCAAATTTGCGAATCTGTTTTTCAGCAAGTATTAAATGGGAATAAAGTTCTCTTTATAAAGGTCTCAAAGTTAATTAAGGTTATACTAGAGTTTTTGATTTTTAAAAGAAAAAAGGATTTTTCTAGTTTTTAATTCCAAAGAAATTCGAAACATTATGAAAACTTAAACTAATTTTAGAAACTAAAACTTCAATCAATTAGGAGCTCTAGGATTTAATTTGAGAATTTTTGGAATTGGTTTGCTATTATTTCGAAATTATGACATTATGCATGCCATTTATTATGTTTTGTGCTTAATTTCCATGTCTTGGTATAAATGGTTATTAGTGATGAAACTTGGGATTATGAAACTGAATTTACTGCATGGATGTGTTAGTTGCTGTTGGAATTTATTTGGAATGAATTATTACCTAGAAGTGGTAATTAGTTTATTAAATGAAACATAAAGATGACCCTTGCATTTCAAGCATGATTTGGGTTTTAAATGTGATGCATTAATGTGGTGACTGCATATGTGTGTATGTGTTGAATGTGTATGTGTGTGTGTACCGTGTGTGGCTGTGTGTTTATGCGTGTGAATTTGGGGATTTTACCCAAGTTATAAATATGCGGTAAGTTGTGAGAATTGTGTGGTTATGTGGCACTTGATTGATATTTGTGATGTTATGTGTGAATTATATAATTGTTGTAAGCATGATTTTGAAAATGATGCATTTCACGGTTTTTAAATTTGAAAGATTAATGAAATGCTGGATAATAAACAACTCGCATATAGAGGGCCGATATGCAACTAGGATGAAATGTGTGGTTTGATTCCACTAGTGAAAACGGTCTCGTAACAGGCTTATTATTCAGGTACAAAAATTAATCTTTCACGGATCCGATAAAACGAAGAATGTGATTTTCACGATTTTCATAAAAAGGCATTTTAGTCATTTTGCATAAGTAAGTGTTTGTGCGCGAATGATGTGTTTTCGTGACGTATGTGGCTATCCGATTGTCTTGTGTTGTGCGGATTGTGAGTAAGGATAGCAGCTATATAATATTATATGTATTATATAACGTACTTTTAAAGTTCCATATTTAATCGGATTTCATACTGAGCTTTATAGCTCATATAGATGCATTTTAATTGCAGGTAGTAGTGTTAGTAACCCTCCACCGGAATGGATCGAGTAGCAGATCGAGGTCTTGCCCGGGATTTTTGGAAGTTGTACGAGGGCCTATGAACGATGCTAAGTATTTTGGTGATGGAATATTAAACCTTAGTATTTCCCTTTTCGTATCTTTTGAAACTCAAATCCGGTATGGATCGTACTCGAGTTTTATTATAAAATAGTCCGTTTAGTAAATTTGTTATTTTCATGTCTCACTAGTAGTGTTCGAAATATTCACCAAAATACTTTTCAAAACTCTGATTTCTTTTCGAACCAAAAATAAAATCGATAGTTTGATAGTGTAGCACTCGAACGACAATCCTCCTCTCGAAACTTGCTTTCAAACGAAACATTTAGTCGACTAAGGTACTCCTAAGAAAGTTTTCAAAAATCACAAAGGTTTTAATTTTCCTAAAGAACAGATTTTTCATAATTGTGTTTAAGTCCCATTCCAAAGTTTAAAAAATTACAAAGAGATCCTTTTGCTTCTGCTAGATAAATGAATATTCCGATAAACCGGTTCGATTTATCGCCCGATTAGAAGGGGGGGTGCTACAGGGTGGTATCAGAGCATGGTTCATAGATACTCGTACAAACTTCACGGCCTTAAAGACTACTCGAGACATGAAGATCAACCATTCGGTAATTATGTGAATTAATATTTTATGTGCTTTACTTGCTTTACTTATTAGTTGTAAATTAATATAGAAATAATGGCGAGGCGTATAACCCGAGGAAACTCAAGCACTCCATCCGATGAACCACAAGAACACAATCAAACTATTGATAATCTCTCAAACTTAATCCGAGAACAAGCCCAAAACCACTAACGCCAAATCGATCAACTCCTCCAACGTAACCAAACCCCACCTCAAAATAACGCACCCCAAGCTATATACAAACAATTCCTCCGAATGAACCAATTCGAATTCCACGGTGGCACTGATCCCGCCATAGCCAAAAAGTGGATAAATCTCTTGAAGTCATATACGACTACATGCAAATGACCGACCGTGACCGCGCACACTGTGCCATATTCCTACTTCGAAATGAAGCTCGTCACTGGTGGGAAGGAATCAACGAAGGAACGAACCTCGAAACTCTGCCATGGACCGATTTCAAATTCCAATTCTTCGAAAAATATTTATCGAAAAACGTCTGAGCCCACAAACTCAAAGAATTCCTCGAACTCCGCCAAGGCGACTTACCAATGATCGAATACATCTGTCGTTTCGAACGTGGCTGCCTCTACGCGCCATTCATCGCTCGAGATGCCGAAGAAAAGAAAAACAATTTCATTCGTGGCCTCTAACACGAAATCCACAGAGACATCCGCATGTCCTACGCCTCTACTTTCCGCCAACTAGTAGACAAAGAAATCATGGCTGCCCAAGATGAGGGAGAAATTCAAAACAAACGCCGACCACCCCCAAATTTCGAACGCCCGTGGAAAAATAGTAACTTTGGCAACCGCTCATTCCGAGGAAAAGGAGCGCAGCCCTTCCGCCAACCAACCGGACCACTGCCACCCCCGCCCCCAAGACCAACGTGCCCAAAGTGTGGGAAGAGTCGTTTCGGAGAATGCATTCGAGGAATGAGGAATTTCTTATGATGCCATCAGCCCGGACACATGGTAAAGAATGTCCCGAACCTCCACCGAACGTCCCCGGTCGAGTGTTCGCCATGACTCAAGAACAAATCGAGCAAGACCCGTCTATGATAGCAGGTACCATATTTATCCTCGAAGGACCCAAATATGCTCTAATTGATTCCGACTCTACTCATTCCTTTATATCAAAAGACATAATTGCGCGCTTAAATCTCAAACCGAATCGATTAAATTACGAATACCGAATTCCCATCCCCTCTGGCGAAGAAATGTGCTCCAACCTAGTCATAATCGATTGTCTGATCCGAGTTCACACTCAACCAATAAATTTCGATTTAATCCCCCTACCGATCCAAAACTTCAAAGTTATACTAGTCATGGATTGGTTAACCAAATTTAAAGCCCAAATCGACTGTGCCTCAAAAACGGTTATTTTTCCCCTTTCGAACGGCAAAACCCTAAATTTTCGGAGTCAACCCAAAACCTCGATTCCAATCATATCCACGATCAAAGCAGTCAAACTTATTCACAAGGGTTATTTCGACTACCAAGTGGATATTCTGAAATCTGAGTCCGATCCCAAAACCCAAATATCTGACATTCGAGGTGTACAAGAGTTCCCCGATGTATTTCCCGATGATATTCATGGACTTCCACCGACCGAGAAATTGAGTTCAAAATCAACCTCATTCCCGGAGATGCACCAATTTCCAAAGCCCCGTACCGTATGACCCTGATGGAATTGAAGGAGCTGAAAGATCAAGTTCAATAATTGTTCGACCAAGGATATGTTCGACCCAGCCATTCCCCATGGGGCGCACCGGTTCTCTTTGTCAAAAATAAACACAGATCCCTTCGCCTTTGCATCGATTACCGTGAACTCAACAAATTCACAATCAAGAATAAATACCCCCTTCCTCGAATCGATGATCTTTTTGACCAACTCCAAGGCTCATCGGTCTTCTCTAAAATCGATCTCCAATCCGGTTACCACCAACTCAAAATCAAAGAATCCGATATTCCCAAAACATCTTTCAGAACCCGATACGGCCACTATGAATTCGTCGTCATGCCCTCCGATCTAACCGACGCCCCCGCAGCTTTCATGGATCTTATGAACCGAGTCTTTCATCAATACTTGGACCAGTTCGTAATTGTCTTCATCGACGACATTCTCATCTTCTCGACACTGGTGGGAAGGAATCAAGGAAGGAACGAACCTCGAAAATCTGCCATGGACCGATTTCAAAGTCCAATTCTTCGAAAAATATTTCTCGAAAGACGTCCGTGTTAGAGTAGGTGACCCAAGAGCCAACTAATTGTTGTGTTTTCTCACGCTACTCGTAAATAATCTATTTCATATTAATGATAAAACCCCCTTTGGCATTCTATATCTTTGTCCCTTGCATAAGCATAGATATAGTCCTTGCAGTTACTTAATTATTGTAAATAGATATAGTAGAATCGTGAGATTATTTATTTAAGTATAGTAACTGTTAAACATAGTTCCTAGTCAACGGGTTACGCCACTAATGAGGATATCGGTCTTTCCCATTCGAGACTAGCACTTAGTGTATGTGTATTGCGTCTCATCAGTCAACGGTGTTGTGACATCGGCATACATAAGTGGGTGCTCATAAGTTGATGAGTTCACTGAACTCCCTCAATCTAGAGATCTCTAAGTGGTTTCCAATAATCAAGTAGAGGTTTCTATGATATAGTTGTACACCATTAATTCTTAAGACCCAGACATCACCGTGACTTCACTAGAGGACCGCTGTATCGTGACCTGTCCATGAGTTCCACCGAGGACTGCCCCAAGGGCCAGTATTTGTGTAGTCCGAAATCTAGTGGGAGGTCTATGCATTGTAGTAGGGGATTCGATCACTTGATCAGTCATGGATATCCTGTGTGTTCTTGCGATTTATAATCCATCAACTCTGTGGCCACGGCTAAAAGTGTCGTGATTAGAGAAATGTGTTTCTCTAAGTCAAACACGAACGAATTATATAATCAAGAACGTCCACACAGTTATTGAACTCATAAAGAGGTCTCGACGAACCAATGACTCTAGTTCAATCGGGATATATGTATCGAAGGGATCGTACTGTACGTTAACTATACACATGGTTCTTGCAGGCACTTCATTTGTATCTAGGGAATCATGACGCATAGTTGCTAGAAGTTAAGTTGGGTAGTTAAGTTGAAACTAGCTTCAACTTAATTATAACTCTAGGGACGAGTTTAAACCACATTGAGTTGTGGGCCCACAGCTAGCTTACACCTGAACCACCGAGGGTCACACTGCTCGTGTACTTGAGATCCTTAATGCAACGAGCTAAGATTAATTATTTAATCTTAGTGTAATTGGAAGTCAATATGATTGAGTCCAACATTCATAGTTGTTGATTACAGATGAAAATAAGTAGGGGAAAAGAATCCGACGGAAATTTAGTGAACTTTATATATTGGGAAGTTTCCCGATTTGGCAAGTCCTAAATTAGGGTTTCCAATTTCGGAAATTGATAAATTGCAAAGTGGTACTCGTATCGACGAGAATTTGTGCTCGTCGTCAAAATATAATTGTTATATATTTGCGAGCATTCGTTTGTCAGAAACGAGCCGAGAAAGATAGTGGACTTAAGTAGTTGGGCTAGGCCCAACTTAAGGCCTGTTAGGGTTGTCACAAGGAGCATATAAATAGGATTCATATGTCTTGTGAAAAACACACAAAAACAAGTATACGTAAGAATGAAACCCTAGCCTCTCTCTCTCCATCAGCCGTCCACCTTGCAGCCGAAACCCTACCTCCGCCACCAGCCGCCGCGCCACCGCCGCATCGGCATCTTCTTTTTCCCCTCGTTCTTCTTTGTTGTACTTAGCCTATCACGTATCTAGTGCTGCGTGGATAGTAGATTGAATGTACGAGGTGAAACCTAAGAAGAGTACGATTATTCTGCCGCCAACGCCGCCACCAGGGTCGTCTCCACGCGCCCCTATGTGCCGCCACAAGACGGTGATGCGATAAGGCAATTCTGAAAAACTGCTCTCAGAGTTTCTACGTAGTCCAGCGAGAAAATTATCCATAAATCAACCGGTGATCGGATGGACGTGACATTTTGACAGAAGCTTCAAAAGGAATTGTCCATCCAGTTCATAATCATGGAGATATTGAAGTCGGAGCATGCCTGTAATTTCAGATTCTTGAAAGAGGCTGGATCAGTAGGAGTGGGAAGAGTAGCTTCTCGAGTCTTCGTTCGATTCAAGCTTCAAGGGTAACATCTCGTTTTTCCTAATTAATATACATATATTAATTAATTTATATTAATTGAGATAAATGTATGTTAATTGATTATTGAATCACATGACTCTGTATGTTCGATTATGTGTTTATGTGAATCGTTAGTGGAGCATGTTTATTATTTGATTTCATTTTACGAGCATGCTATGATGATTTAATTTATGTTAGTTAAATTAATTATATATGCGAGCATGTTTGTCGGTAATTGGAAGCGAAAAGGTACGCAATTAATTGTTGTTAATGTGCACGTGTTTATTTATATAAATTATTTTATATAAATAAAATACAAATTTCTGTTTTCCGCAGCGTACACGTGCCTGATCCCCAACAGTGGTATCAGAGCTACGGGTGCGCAATTAATTTCCTACGTGTTTATTGCTTTCGATTGCATGTGAATAGTTTATTGAATTGATTGACTTGGTGAAATTGGAATTGGTTTGGTTTAATTTTAATTTGATTTTAAAATTGGATTTGTATCGGTTTTAAAATTGGAATTCGAAAATTTGATTTAATTTTAAAATTGGATTTGATCAATTTTGAAATTGGAATTAGAAAATTGGATTTCGGTTTTAAAATTGGAATTGTAAATTGGATTTAAAATAAAAATTGGATTTGAGTTTTAAATTTCAAAATGATTCTAAAAACTATATGGGCCGGACAGCTCGGTCAGACCAGTCCAACCGGTCCGATCGGGTCTAACCGGTTTAGACAGCCGGATTTTAAATATATTAAAAAAAGGTTTCTTTTTCCAGAAATTAAAATTAAATCAAAAGTGATTTTTAATTTTCTGAAATTATTTATCAATTAAAGCTCAATCCAAATATTTGATCCATTAATCAATAATGTTCAATAAATGAGTGTTTAATTAGTTAATTAATTTAAACGTTAAATTAATTTCATTAATGGAACACTATATAATGGTGATTATACTTCAACTTAATTAGTTGTACCTTAATCTTATTTGATTGATTTATGTTGATTAAGGTCCTTTAATTATTTTGAAACAAATCCTCATAATTAATTATTGTAATTAATTATAATTTAGGTCGAATGTTACTCCTAGGACAATATGCGTTTCCATATACCTTTAATTAGAGAACATAGTTGTAGGAATCCAATCGACCTGTCCAATAATTCTAATGAGATAACAACAAAACAATAATAAATCCCTCATTCTTAGTTTATTAAGAATTATTTCAAGCTATAAAGAAAAACAAATCTGTTGAATTATGTGTAGCCCCTTGCAATAGTGCAGTAAGCCGTGTTAGCGGGGAGGGCTATAGTAGGGTAAGCTGTAATTTAATTGACATAATGATGAAGGTAGCCATAGAAAGGGTTATGCTAGATTAACGTGGTCGGCTAGATTAACTAGGGGCTGCATTAGTTTGGTATAATCAGTTCTATTAGCATCTTTGATTGGTAGGTTAGACATGACACACGAAGATTTTGAATTCGCGAGATTAACTTAGGTCATTATCAGGTGTGAGGAAAAATATATCTTTAGGGTCATATAACGATATGATTGGTGGAGATCTACCTTTGGACAAATGTAATCGAACTAGATTAACTACGGGTTACATTTGCCTATTGGACCTAAAGCCCATTAAAAGAAAAATAAGTTTTCTCGTTTGTCTGCTAGAGGGTAGTGGAATTCGATAAAATTTAGTGGGAGTACAATTAAATGATAAAAGTCAAAATATTTAATTGCAATCATTAATAATGAATGTAACACCCCGCATTTTCGATAAAATATTTAGTATTTTATTTTACCACCTCTATATGCCAATTTATTAAATTGGAATTTAGAATTATTCTTGCATGCTTAGTAATTACCTAAAAATTAGGTGATTATGTGAAATATATGATTTTGTGATTTTGTGAATTGTGTGATTATGTGAATTATGTGATTACGTGAATTATGTGCTTAGGAAATATTTTTAGATATTATTTCTCGAACTTGTAAAATAAAATATTTTTCATGAACTAAGACTTTATTCTTGCATATGAATTTAAGTGAGCATTTTATCATATTTATGCATGCACAAAATTTTAGAAAATAAATTTTTCTCATGCATTTTTAGGATTATTAATTAGTGGAGAAAATTAGAAAATCCTCCCCTCATTTTTCTTTAATTTCCGGCCACTACACACACACACACACACACACACACACATGATTTAAAAATTACTTGTTAATTAGGAATAGACATGCATTGGAATGCTTTTACTTCGAGCATTAAAATAAATACCTAAGCCTAATCCTCCTACTCACTAGCTAGGCATGCCTTTCACCACTTCCACACTACACTTTAGTAAACCAAATGTCACTCTTCTTCTTCCTCTCTCCCCTTCATTCCGGCAGACCCAAACCACCACCATAGCCACCACATTCTCAAGCTTAAGCCAGCCAAGAACCACCACCACACCTCTTGCGAAATATTGCAAAATCACCCCCACAAAAATATGTATTTCCCTTTCTTCTCCATTGGCTTTGAACTCTCCAAAAACTCTATAAATATATCCAATGACCAAGATCAAAATACACTCTCAAACTCCACTCTTACCATCTAAAAGTTTAAGGTCTCCTTCTATTTCAATAAGAGGAGAATTTTCGGTCAAGGCTAAGTAAGCCCTTCTTCCTCTTCTTTCTTCATTTTTTTTTTCGAAAGAAGCTAAGCTCTTCTTCAACCAATTTCTTCTTGTTCTTCTTCTTCCTTTCCTTAAGATATAATCTAACTCTTTATCTCTTCTTGTATTATAGAGAAAAGAGCTAAAAAATCCTTCCCCTAAAGAGTAGAGGTAAGAATTCTTGAATTCTTGCTCAAACATGCAACACCATTAGTATTTTCGATTTTCATTGATTTATTTGTTGATTCTTGCATATTATGTTATTATATTGCTTAGATGATGATTGCATGTTAGTATTTTGAAAAGATAAGTTTGTTCTTGATGTTTTATGTTTTCCGAAAATTTGGGAAAAAATACTTAAATTGCTTATTTGGCTTAATTAGTAGCCTGCATGTGCTAATCTAGTGTTTATTGTTGATTTATGAAAAGAAAATGAATTTGTGGCCTAGCTATGAAACTTTCGAATTTAGGGTAAAAATGCATAAAATGCTTCTTTGGTTTATTTGGTATCTTGCATGTGTTAATCTAGTGTTTGATTGTTGATTTAAGGCCTTGCATGTTAAGATCTAGTGATTGATCCTTGATCCAAGGTCTTAATGTTAAAATATAGTGATTGATGGTTGATCTAAAGTCCTGCATGTTAAGATCTAGTGTTTTCTATGAAGATTGATAAAAGAACTAAGAATTTGTGCTAACTGGATTTAAAATACTCTTGCATGTGAAGATCAAGTAGAATTATTTGAATAAAATATAAAGATGAAAGTCTTGAACTTTCTTCTTTTAAAATGTTAGATTTAATGAACTTTTGATTATAGACTGTCTTTGCATATTAAGATTTCGCTTGTTTCTTGTATTCGATTATGGATTATATTTTCATGCCTAAATGACTATGTGAAACTTTATTTGTGTTTAGCTATGTGATCTTGCTTGCTTATGTTTTGATCATTGGGTGTGAGGATGAGAAAAGGGTAAGTAGATGGGTGCATGTGTGGGTGCATAAGTGTCATGATTTTTATTAGGTAAAAATATGTTGGAAAATCTTTCGAGGTTACGGTAAATAACCGGGGATGACAAGTCGGTACCGTAGGGCCTAGGGGTGGTTTGGTTCCACATAGATAGACAGATTCGTAAAATATGAGGGTATTTATTGGGAACTTAGATTTATTCTTCCAACGGGATTCCCGATGATTTTTCATGTCATGCATGTCTCATTATGGTGTTGAAGATATAGATGGGAAAATCTCACTCTATGGTCTTAGGATCGTAGGGTTATAAAGGTGGGAGATTCTCATTCTATAATCTTCAATACGTGTCATGGCATAGGGTTATAAAGGTGGGATATTCTCACTCTATGATCTTGGGATCATAGGGTTATAAAAGTGGGAATTTATCTCACTCTATGCGCCTGACAAATCTATGAGGAAGAACTCTGACGAAAAGGGAAGTATATAATTGCTTTAATTTATGTTGCATGTATATTTATAATAAATATATATATGTATATATATGTATGATCTATGTGTTATGTGTATTCGATAATACTTCAAGATTCTCATTGAGTCCTCAAAGGCTCATATAGGTGTTGTATGTTTGTAGGTATACCCGATTTAGAGCCCGAGGAGTGAAGTTGGGAATCGAGCTTGAGAATCGAGAGAAGATCATATGGAGGGGTTGTGGATTGTGTTGGTTATTAACCTAGTCATGTGGTTTTATTTATATAATATGCTTGTAAAAACTGTTGATACGGTTTTAGGTATTTTCTATCGATCGCTTCCTCAGATTAGTGGAAATTATTAAAAGACAATATGTGTAATAGTAATTAGGATTACCCTATTTTTGATATTTAATCGGTAATCCGTAGTATTTTGTAAACGAAGCGAATTTTACCAACTATATGCATGCACGCTTTTCGGCTAGTAATTTCTTTGTGTCTTGTCTCGATGTTTGAAAATTATTTTCATGTAAATGCTCTACATAGAAATCATGAAATTTTGTGAGTCTTTTCACCTCTCTGTTATCATCATTTTTATAGGTATTTTGCACGAATTGGGTAAGTATTTAATTAGTTATGAATTATTTCTCACTACTGCACTAAAACGGGGTCAGTCTAGTGTTTTCAGTTATAACTGGAGTTTTACTAACTCAAATGCTTTGTTTCTACTTGGAAAATGTTTTAAACTTATTTTTCTATCTGGGGGTAAAAGTTGGTAGTTTTTGGGTCAGTCGAGAATTTATTATGAAATTTCAAATCTCCCTCCCTTGTTCTGGATTTTAAATTGAGTATATGTGCCATTTTATTTATTTCATCTAAATGGTCTAGCATCTTTCAAAACTGTTTTAACTGAGTGATTAAGACCCCTGGTAGATGGTATGGTATTATTATGGAGTCATTTTCATGAGTAGTTTAAGAGGAATTAATATTTAAAGTTGTTGCACTTAATCTGTCCGAATTTTCATTAGGTCTATCATACATGGTTATTTTCTAGTCTTGCATGTAGTATGTATTTGTGTTAAGTTGATTGATTGATTAGGGTGACCTCTCTCCCTCTAATTTAAAAATAAATTTTTTTCGGTAAATTTATATCTACAATAATCATTTTTAAAAACTCTTCCGCTGAGATTATATATAATAAGAGTAATCGAGAGAGGGATGTCACAATTTTGACATTTAGAATTGGATTTGCCTTCAAAATTATCCAACTCATCATCCACATCATCTACTTATATTTAATTTATTTATTTTTATAAATTAAATGCCAAGTCATTGAAACAACTATTGAATTACCTGCTATAGCAGGTCATAGGACTAAAATCCTCATAATTTGTAAGTTAAAGGACCAAAATTCTAAATTTAAAACATAGTGAACTAAATCTCTCTACTGCTAAACTTACAGGACTAAAAAACTCATTTTACCTTGCAATTAAATGCACCACAAATAAATGAAGTTACATATTATAAAGAAATAATTTACATTTTTTTTTAATGTGATATAATATTTTAAATCACATGCATAATTAACATTATGAAATTAATTAAACACGTACAAGTCACGTGCTCTTTTCTAGTATCTAATAAAAGTATACATGGTAAATGAAATACAATTATTAATTTGTTGTTAGGTACGTATTTATGGTATATTTTAAATGGGTGATGAATAAGTAATTTTGTGTTTATAAAAATTATATATAAATAATTAAAAATTAAAAACTAAAAAAAATCCGGTCGCACCCCAGTTGAATCGGTTCAACCATGACCCAGTTGGTTGTCCGGTTCAATTCCGGTCCGATTTTCAAAACATTGGGTAAAACTGATCCCTCCAATATAATGTTAAAATCGAAATGATCAATATCGTGGCCTAAGAAATTTCTCGTACGCTTGATGAAATTAAAAGGACCATAATATATATCTAGAGTAAGACGCAAACATTCATCTATCAAGACACCAAAGGACTACATATCGCTCTCACCATGTTGTAAGGTTGTGATAACTTGAAGATTGTCGCCTTCAACAACCACGTTTGTCCACCCTTTTTTTCCCGCGCCAAAGATAGCGCCTTGAGCACAGCCATCTATCACGGCCCGCTAGTTTTGGCCCAACCCCTTGCCAGTTTCCCTTGGGTTGGGGAGGTTAAGAAGCCCAAGATTTAGCCCAAATAGGGTTAGGCCCAAGTTGGCCCAAATGTATAGAGGTAGGTAGAGATTCGTGGAGGATTCTAGAAAATATTCTAGAACCCTCCCTTGTAGATATTTTTGGAATTCTTTGGAGTGTTCTAGAGAACCACTCCCAACCGTTAGATCAAATAGATCTCCACCGTCCATTGAGGAGGTGGTATAGTATAAATAGAGGTAGGGTCCTCATTTGTAACCATCCAAGAAATCCAACAAGCTTTTAAGTAATAAAAGTACTTTCCTACAAACTCTCTTATCTTCTTAACTTCTCTCTTCATTTCCATCACTTAGCATTCGCAACACATTCATGAGAGGCTGACTTAGCTATCGCGAGGGGCGAGAAGGAGCTAAGGCCCCACGGTTCGTTGTTAAGGGAACAAGTCTGTGACAACTGGTATCAGAGCCCGGCTAAGGGCTTAGTGTTGATCGAATTCTCAACGATGGGGAACGTTGAAGATATTTCGTACGTAACCGAGGGACGTGGCAGGGAGGCCCAAGTAAACAACAAGAAGAAGAGGGACCACAACAAGGCTCGTGGGGAGAGTACCGTTAATGAGGCCGTGCTAACGGATCATGGCGAAAGACTCGAGAGGCTCAAGAATAACGTCGCCATAGCGGAGCTTAGCGAACGATTCGAGAAGCTCGAGCACGATACGGAAGTGTTGGAGAATCACGTCGCCGAGCAACTCGATTTGTTAAGAGACAATGAGACGTTGTGGGAGGAACGGTTGGATCGATTGGAGGCCATCATCCAATCCCTCCAAGAGAGCATCGTGGGGATGCGCGACGACTTGGCTGTTAGAGTAGGTGACCAACAAGCCAACTTGTGGCTGTGGTCTTTCTCTTTTCCTTGTAATAAAACAATCGTTTTTCGTTCGTAATAATAAAATATCTTATTTGGCATTCTATATCTGTTATCCCATGCAAGCAGCATAGATATAGTCCTAACGAGTTACTCTATTACTGTGAGTTGATCTAGTAGAATCGTGAGATAACTCAGCAATGTAATGTAACTGTTAAACCTTGTTCCTAGTCGATGGGTTACGCCAATAATGAGGATACCGGCCTTTCCCTTTTGAGACTAGCACTTAGTGTATGTGTACTGCGTCTCATCAGTCCTCGGTGTTGTGACATCGGCATACTTGAGTGGGTGCTCATACTGGATGAGTTCACTGAACTCCCTCGCCCTAGAAATCTATAAGTGGTTCTCTTTCATCGAGTAATAGGTTTCTAAGATATAGTTGTACACCATTAGTCCTTAAGACCCAGACATCACCGTGACTTCACTAGAGGACCGATTGTATCGTGACCTGTCCCTGAGTCCCACCGCGGACCGCTCCAAGGGCCAACGTTCGTGCAATCCGAAATCTAGTGTGAAGTCTGTGTATTGTAGTAGGGGATTCGAGCGCTTGAGTAGTCATGGATGTCCTGTGTGTTCTGACGGTTTATAATCCATGGAATCTCTGGCCAGAGTTGATAGTGGGGTGATTAGGGAAATGTGTTTCCCTAAGTCGCACACGAACGGATTTATAATACCTAGAACGTTCGCACGGTTATTGAACTTTATAAGAGGTCTCGGTGAACCAATGCCTCTAGTTCAATCGGGACATGTGCTACGAAAGGATCGTACTGTACGCTAACTATATCATAAGGTTCTTGCAGGCACTTCACTTGTATCTAGGGAATCATGATGCGTAGTTGCTAGACGCCAATCTTGATTCGTTGGGCACCGATTTGATCGGGGATTAGGTAAAATGAGTTTTACTCTAGTCAGGACTCTTGGGAGGAGTTCGTATAAGAACAATGTGTTGTTCGAATCACAAAGATTTGTGAGCCCACGGCTAGCATACACCTAAACCATTGAGGGTCACACTTCTCGTGTAACATGGATCCTTGATAACAATGAGCATAGGTTAATATGTTAATCTTTGCAAAGTTGGAGGTCAATATGATTGAGTCCAAGATTTGTGATTGTGGATTACTAGTCGGAATAAACGTAGAGAAAGAGACATGCGGAAATTAGTGAACTTTCTAAATTGAGAAGTTTCCCAATTTAGCAGGTCCACTGAAGTGGAAGTTTCCAATTTTGGAAATTGGAAATTTCGAAGAGGCACTCGTATCGACGAGGACTTTGAGCTCGTCACAAATATAATTTTGTTATAATTTTCAGGACGATCGTTTATTAGAAACGAGGCCGACGAGGGAATGGGCTTAATGCATCAGTGGGTCAAGCCCAATGACTTAAGCCCGCTAGGGTTGAAAACCCTAAGTATAAATAGACCTCAAACAAGAGTTTGAGATCAGATTTTTACTCACAAAAACCCTAGCCGTCCAGCCTCTCGGCCGCTGCTGCCCCGCCGCTCCGGCGCCGATCACCGCCGGAATCCGCCGGTTTTTCCTCTCATTTCTCTGTCGTATTCCCTTTGTTATCTAACCCCTTTGTATCTAGTGCTACAGTAGGGGGAGATCCGTTTATTCCAGGTGAAACCTAATTGGACAAGAGCTGCTGCCCCGACGGAATTGCCACGCCGCCGCTGCACCGCCGCACGCGCCGCTGCACCGCCCATGCGCCGCCGCCGCTGACACACACGCGCCGCCGTCGCCTCACCTTCGGACCAGCTGCCGTTTTGGTGGTGTTCCTGCAGCCCCTAGGAGTGGTATAAAGCAGCTTGTACGTGTTCAAGTTTGGATTTCAATTCGTCGAAATCTCACGCTACAAGAGGTAATTAAATCGGAACTTTCGTAATTCGATTCTAAAATGTTTGTATGATTTTTAATTTACGAACATGAGTAATATGTGATTACGTGTTTCGATTTTATTGAATGATGAACAAGCATGTTTCGTAATTTTCGGTTTTACGTGTTTTTCAATTAAATCGATAATTACCATATGTATGGCGGAAGCGTTAAGGTACGTTGACTATGTGATTAGTTTTGCATGTAATCGAAACTAGTTCGATCTAAAAATTTTAAATTCCGCTGCGTATACATGCACGATCCCCAACATTGGCCTTGTGCAAAAAGGCCGCCGCTAATGGGAGCGCTAGTGTTACTTCGAGTCCAAGGGTGGACTGCCCGAAGCCAACGGGATTCAACGGCGTAAGGGACGCCAAGGAATTTGAGAACTTCCTATGGAGGATGGAGCAATATTTCGAGGGTATCGGTCTAGTCGACGAGACGACTAAGGTAACAACTGCTTCCATTTATCTTTCCGATATGGCTATGTTATGGTGGCGTAGAAAGCACGCTGATATCGAGAAAGGCATTTGCCGAATCGATACTTGGGAAGAGTTCAAGAGGGAACTTAAACGACACTTCTACCCGGAGAACGTCGTTTATGAGGCTCGAAGGAAGTTGAGGGAACTCAAGCAACGAAGTTCAATCCGCGAGTACGTGAAGGAGTTCACCACCCTCACCCTTCAAATTTCCAACCTTTCCGAGGAGGATCTCCTTTTCCACTTCACCGATGGGTTACAAGGCTGGGCCAAGCAAGAACTCCACCGACGAGACATCAAATCCGTCGATAAAGCTATTGCCGCCGCCGAGTCTTTAACCGAGTATCAACCGAGAGATTCGTTACGAAAAGAAAAGTGGAACCCGACTAAAGGCGGGGGAGAGAGACGGGACAATAATGGTCGGGACCATCGAGATAACCGAGACCCACGGCGAGCGTCAACCTCGAGGGGAGGAGACAAGCCATCCTCACGCCAACAACTTGAAGAGAAGAAGAAGTCGTTCGTGCCTAAGGGAGGATGCTTTGTGTGCAAGGGGCCGGACGCGATGAGTCAATGTCCCAAGATGGGGTCATTGTCGGCACTCTTACAACAAGAGGCCGAGCAAGGCACAAACGAGGGGCTAGGCAACATGGGATCGCTCCAACTTCTGAACGCCTTAAAGGCTAATCCGATGCCGGCAACATCAAGCAAGAGGCTGATGTACGTGGAGGCCCACATCAATGGTACCCCAGCAAAGATGATGGTGGACACGGGAGCGACACACAACTTTATCACCGAGGACGAGGCCAAGAGGGTTGGCCTACGGTGGACCAGACGAGACGGTTGGCTCAAGGCCGTCAACGCTAAGGCACAACCACTCAACGGTGTAGCACGAGATGCGGAGCTACACTGAGGCAGTTGGAAGGGCCAAGTGGATTTCTCGGTAGCACCGATGGATGATTTCAAGGTGGTGCTAGGCATGGACTTCTTCCGCAATGTAATGGCTATCCCGATGCGTTGTTTCAATTCGGTTTGCATCTTAGAGAAGGGGACACCTTGCATGGTGCCGGCCACCAATGACACCAGAAAGGAAGAAAGTACGCAACCAAGGCAACTGTCGGCCATGCAAGTTGCAAAGGGAGTTCGACGGGGCGAGCCGACATTCTTAGCCGCTTTAAAGGAGGACAGCCCGCCCGTCAACAAAGAGGAGGACGTGCCACCGACCATCCAAGCCGTCTTGGAGGCCAACCAAGACGTGATGCCACCGAATTTACCCAACAAGCTCCCACCTAGGAGGGAGGTGGATCATGCCATCGAGTTGGAGCCAGGAGCCAAGCCACCCGCCATGGCTCTCTATCGCATGTCACCGCCGGAGCTTGAGGAGCTCCGAAGACAACTTAACGAGTTGGTCGAGACGGGGAAGATCCGACCATCTAAGGCACCTTATGGCGCGCCGGTGTTATTCCAAAAGAAGCACGATGGCTCCTTGAGGATGTGCGTGGACTACCGGGCGCTAAACAAGGTAACCGTTAAGAATAAGTACCCCATTCCCTTGATAGCCGATTTGTTCGATAGACTTGGTAAAGCCAAGATATATATGAAGATGGACTTGCAAAAGGGCTATTACCAAGTCCGCATTGCCGAAGGGGACGAGCCCAAGACAACGTGCATCACTCGATACGGCACTTACGAGTGGCTTGTCATGCCGTTCGGGTTAACCAACGCCCCGACAACATTTGCACTCTCATGAACAAGATCTTACATCCATACTTAGATCGGTTCGTGGTGGTTTACTTGGACGACATCGTCGTTTATAGCGATACCATGGAGGAGCATGCTGACCACCTTCGCACTGTCTTCCAAGTACTTCGGGAGAACGAACTCTTTGTGAAAAAAGAGAAGTGCGAGTTTGCCAAGGAAGAGGTTCAATTCTTGGGGCACATTATCGGGCACGGGCGACTCCAAATGGATGGAGCGAAGATCAAGGCTATGGGAACCGCCGACAAAGGTAACCGAACTACGCTCTTTCCTTGGTTTAATCTATTACTATCGGCGGTTCATAAAGGGGTACTCGGCACGAGCGGCGCCACTAGCCGACTTACTCAAGAAGAACAAGACGTGGGAGTGATCCGACTCATGCCAACGGGCGTTCGAGGACTTAAAGGCAGCTGTGAGCCAAGAGCCGGTCCTCGCCTTACCGGACTTTGGGAAGTCGTTCGAGTTGCACACGGACGCTTCCGACTTTGCAATTGGAGGGGTCTTGATGCAAGAGGGGCATCCGATCGCCTTCAAGAGCCGAAAGCTCAACGAGACGAAACGGCGCTACACGGTCCAAGAGAACGAGATGACCGCCATCATCCATTGCCTTCGAGTGTGGCGACACTACCTATTAGGAGCACCGTTCGTGGTCCAGACCGACAACGTTGCCACGAGTTACTTCCAAACGCAGAAGAAACTCTCGCCAAAGCATGCACGGTGGCAAGACTTTCTAGCGGAGTTCGACTACGTTTTGGAGTATAAACCGGGGAAGGCAAATGTTGTGGCCGACGCATTAAGTAGAAAGGCCGAACTCGCAGCTATTAGCTCGACAAGGGGGAACTTGGCCGACATGATTCGAGAAGGGCTCGAACATGATCCCATGGCCAAGGAGCTAATTAGACTCGTCAAGGAGGGGAAGACGAGACAATTTTGGGTAGAGGACGGCCTACTCTACACGAAGGGACAGCGACTCTTCGCTCCGAAGTGGTGCAGCTTGAGGAAGGACCTCATAAAGAAATGCCACGACACCAAGTGGGCGGGGCATCCGGGCCAAAGGAGGACAATGGCGTTGCTCGAGACGGCCTACTTTTGGCCTCACATGCGGGACAGTATTGATGCGTACGTGAAGACTTGTCTTGTGTGCCAACAAGACAAGGTGGAGAAGAATAAACAGCCGGGAGGGTTCTCTTACAACTTGCAACGGAGTGAAGCCACGGGGAGGAGTCCATTCGAGCTTGCAGCGGGACAACAACCACATACGCCGCACACTTTGGCTATGACAACCGATGGAATAAGTCCCGGAGCATTGAAGATGGCTAAGTCGTGGGACGAACAAGCCGACTTAGCCCGGGCGTGCCTTGAGAAGGCTAGGCGACGAATGAAGAAATGGGCGGACGACAAACGGCGACCACGGGAGTTCGACGTTGGGGCCCAAGTGATGGTGAAACTATTGCCCCAACAATTCAAGGCATTGCGGAGAATGCACAAGGGACTTGTGCGAAGGTACAAAGGACCATTCCCGGTGATCGCCAAGGTCGGTAAAGTTTCGTATCGCTTAGAACTTCCAAGTTCTTTGAAAATTCACCCGGTCTTCCATGTGAGTATGTTGAAGCCTTATCACGAAGACAAGGAAGACCCGAGCCGAGGAGAGTCGCACCGAGCACCACCCATCATGACTAAGTCATACGATAAAGAGATCGAGGAAGTGTTCGGCCGACAATTGAAGCGACGTAGGGGAGTTTCACCGAGTATTCAATACCTCATCAAATGTAAGGGATTACCCGAGTCCGAGGCAACGTAGGAGACGAAGGAAGACTGGTGGCAATTTCAAGATCGCCTCCACTTGTTCGAGGCAACGAGGACGTCGCCGGATTAGGCGGGGGAGGATGTCACGGCCCGCTAGTTTTGGCCCAACCCCTTGCTAGTTTCCCTTGGGTTGGGGAGGTTAAGAAGCCCAAGATTTAGCCCAAATAGGGTTAGGCCCAACTTGGCCCAAATGTACAGAGGTAGGTAGAGATTCTTAGAGGATTCTAGAAAATATTCTAGAACCCTCCCTTGTAGATATTTTTGGAATTCTTTGGAGTGTTCTAGAGAACCACTCCCAACCATTAGATCAAATAGATCTCCACCGTCCATTGAAGAGGTGGTATAGTATAAATAGAGGTAGGGTCCTCATTTGTAACCATCCAAGAAATCCAACAAGCTTTTATGTAATAAAAGTACTTTCCTACAAACTCTCTTATCTTCTTAACTTCTCTCTTCGTTTCCATCACTTAGCATTCGCAACACATTCGGCAGAGGCTGACTTAGCTATCGTGAGGGGCGAGAAGGAGCTAAGGCCGCACGGTTCGTTGTTAAGGGAACAAGTCCGTGGCACATCGCCTCACATTCCACAGGTTGTACTTTGCAGGTAACTTTATCACTCTCTACTGCGTCCACATTGATCATTATAGCACCAACTAACAGTGGAAGCCATGCGCTCGGGCGAACAAAATGTTGTTAAGAGACCTTGTGAATTTGAGCCGAACGAAAAGTTGCCAGATAGTTTTTACACCAACCACCAAATCATAAGAATGCAAACCCGCTTCTTCTTTATTTTCCTTGTCTCGTTTATCCCAAGTCTCCTATGCTAGAATTATCGCCACATGATACATATCGATATCCGCAATTCCCTTCAAGCCATTCGGCCAATTCCATGCAGAGGTACGGTCAAATTGGTGAAAGTATTCAAGTTAAAGAGACTTACAGCAGTCATCCACACCACAACAACTCAGAATTGTGTGCAAAACCGTTTCATCTTAGCGCTGAGACCTTTCACATATTGGTGAGAAATTACTTTTCTACCAAAAACTTCCTTGTTTGTAGGAAGTATATTACTGCACAATCTCCACAAGACGACTTTAACCTTCGGTGGTACCTTAGGATTCCAAATAGAGTTCCACACACGAGAGTCCACTCCGTTGTTCGAGCCATTACCCCTCTACTTTGTTGATATGCGGATTCAGAAGGCGCAAGGACCAGGTGATAACAAGAGCACGCCGTAAATTTGGCATTATTCAAGTCCACGTGTCTCTGGCCGAGCTACTTCCCACCGGTATCTCTAAATTCCGACCAACATCCACCGGCCAAAAACACTCGTGTATGGTCTCCAAATTCCACTGATTTTGTAGAAGTGTCTATTAGATCTGCCACTGCCCACTAAGCTATAGATAACCACGCACTAACTACAAATAATAAAGCCGATTAAATAAATAAATAAAATTGGTATAAAGAAAGTAAAAATACAATAAATTATATCTGACTTATAAAATCAAATATCCAACATATATATTCCATAAATGAGATTTCGTTTGCTTCAACTCTAGGACTAAGTATATGCTTTAGTATGTATCACTTGGAATAATACCATGTTATGTTTTAGAGTTTGTTTGCAAATATGTTCAAACATTCTATGTTAATACCATTGAGTTAAATATTTAAAAAATTCATCTTCCTAACTGTTGTAAACTTTAGTGGAGTTCAAGAACGATTGATTACCCGTGGTAACACAAAAGTCCGTAAACGCCCCAGTGAGCAAAGAGTAAAGTATGTTTTATTTTCGTCTATTTTTTCATATTTATGCACTTACAAGACCTGCTCTACAAAGCTTCGGAAATATGAATCACAATAAATCGAATAAAATGAAGGTTAAATTACAACCACCCCTGAGGTATAGTCAAATTACAAAAACCTCCCTCTTGTTTGGATAATTACATTTATCGATCAACTATGAATCTTCTTACACCTCCACCCTTATGGTGTTAAATTCAACATAATCATGTATGATCATCTTGCTTCAAAATGTGGAGCTCGAATGGGATAAAACGGGTACAAAAGTGATAATATTTTATATAATCAAGAAGATTCCACTAAATTTGAAACCGCAAAAGTGGACGTGTAAGAAAATTTATAGTTGAGGGGGTTATTGTAATTACTCAAACAAGAGGGGGTTTCGTAATTTTACCATACCTAAGGAGTGTAATTTACCCTAAAATGAAAGCAATAGACAATTTCTGTAGAGTAATAATAATTAAAAGGTCATCATAGAAATATTTAATAAGTCTTTTGAAATACAAATATTTTAATTAATTTAAATTTTAAACTAAACTTGGACAGGGTTTAATAAGTTTTTTGAAATACAAATATTTTAATTAATTTAATTTTGAAACTAAAATTAGATAGGGGCCGCGCGAACGCAGGCCCCTCTATCACAAATTATGACGCAGGCTCGACCTCTTGGGCCGACCTTACACTAGCACCCCTCTAAAGTGCAATGGAGGTCACCAGCATAGGCCATAGGTCTTATTGATCGCCTATCGACCCCGTCCAGGTAAGTAAGATTTTTAATGAAATTTCTTCAATTTATAAAACTCAATTCTCATCATCTATAGTTTACTCTACCGATGTGGGACAAGTGTGACATACTTTCTTTAGCATTTTGCATCTTTCCTATTTTTGGTTTCTGGTGTAACAATTCAAACCAAGCCCATGCCGACACAGGTGCAATATCATCCATAATGGCAAACGAGGGTCGTTGCCAAATCTCTCTCATTCCTCTACAGAAAATAAAAGTATGTAAGCCCGCTTCCACCTCAGCACCACACCACGGGCAATATGACCAGTGGTAATTTTTTCTCCGAAACAATTCGACTTTGGTTGGTACAATATTTGAGCAAAAGCGCCAACGAAAAATTTTGATTTTCGGCGGGACCAAGAGATTCCAAACCATTTTCCACTTGCATTTTGCTACTCCGCTAACAGACCCATCATTATCCGTTCTACGCACTTCGAATGCAAATTCCCTAGATAACAAACTGTGATAACATGATTTCACAGAAAAACGACCATCCTTAAAATGGTGCCAAATCCATCTATCCTTGGCCAATAAAGTTCCAATAGACATCAATTTAACTTGATCATAAATTTGAACTTGAACGATTGGCAAATTTCCGAAATGGAAATTAACCCTCCAAAAAGAAGCACTGCGTGAATTTTACAAATATGACAATATTATCATGATCACAACAATGTTATTGCTATCAAGAAAAGCCTCTTAATGTTAGTCTAACAAAACTTTCCTATCATGTGGCATTGAGAAATTAATATATCATAAATGAAAATATGCTTTAAGCTTGAGAAACCATATATAACGGGGGTGAATCGGTTTTACTATATATAGAGGCTGCATTTTTCTTAATATATGCAGAATTTGATGTCTGATAAATAAAAAAAAATTACGAAACTTTCGTTATACGGTTAGCCACATGTTTCTAGCGATTCACATGGCATGATCAAATGATACAAAGTCTTGGATAAAAATCTACAACGCCCTTGTTGACGATCCTTTACTCCAACAACATCTACGGTCAGTTGAACAATGTGACCCTCCCCCCTCTTTCTACGACTAAACAATGTTCTTGTAAATTATGGCCAAGCCTTCTATTTATAAGAGAGTGAATTTCAAATCTAGAGGTTGATCAACCTCATAAGAAACAAAAGTTCAGCAATCTCTCATACGTAAAAGCGAGCGTTAGTCCTTTGGTCGCATCAATCCTCACTTATTAACTAGCGCAAATTGGGCTAAGTCAGCCTGCTTGGGATTCAAAAGTTCGATAAATGACCCTATCTTGTTTCCGACCGGGAGATTATGAATTCTCACCACTATGCACATCAAATTGAGTTCAATCAAAGGACACCCACATTTTGCGTTGTTGTAGTCCAACTGGTGGGCAAAGGAGAGGGATTTCACAACTATACATAAGTCAGAGCTGGTTTTTAGGCTGCATTTTCCCTTTAGTAATTGCAGAAAATTGATGTTTGACAAAAATATTTAAACTAGAATTAATGGGGCTAATTCCTAAAGCGGAAAAAAACCCTCCAAAAAGAGGCGTATGCTACTTGAAAAGCGGCAAGCACACGGTATTCTTTAGTAAAAGGCGAAAGAATAGTTCGCTATGTGCTTACCGCGCAGCTGCGTTAATTTTAAAATTATTGTGCGGTTCTATTTAATTCTTCGGCTCTAAGTCCATAGTTGGGTCTTTTTTCTATGTGGGATACTTATCTATGCTTACTTTCTTTCCTATTAACAAATTTTAATTGTGTCTGAATTTCAAGTTTTAACCCAAGAAACAAAGTAACTAAACTCTTATTCTCTTAATTAAACTTAATCAATTTGGTAATTCGATTGTAGAGCGCACTGGCTTTAGATCAATCATAATAGGAAAAATTAGCAATAACCCCATCATCTAGTAAATGTAGTTAAGAAAAACCCCCTCTAAAAAATAATAAGAAAAAACTCCTTTTGTTATTAGCTTGGATAATTAATAAAGGTAATCTTTCAATTATACCCCTACTCCTAACCCTAAATTTTAACATGACAACACACTGAATAAAAGTCAAAGTTGAATTATTGTGGTTAAATAAATTAGATTAGAATATGTTAAAATGCAAAAGGATATTTTCATCATTTGCACATTTGAGTATTTTGTCTAGACTTTTTTTGTAAAATATATTTGGAGATGGACTTAGATTAGCATCGCATTTTTCCATGACATATATACCGTAAGGGTGGATTTTGCTAATTTTAAATATTAGGGTGGAAATCGACAATCACTATTAATTATGGGGTGCAAAACGCAATTCAACCCTAATCTTACAATTTATTTGTGAAACGAAAAATAAACAAATGACTTTGTGCAAACTTTGCAAAACGAGGGGGAGTGACGAGATGCTGAGACGGAAACCTACTAAAATCCAAGTTAAAGTCGAAGACAAAGAAGAACTCGAAGAATCACGCAAATGCACGGCCGTCGTTGCCGCCTCCTTCTACTCCTCCACCGCCACATCCTCTCTCCTACAACACTTTGACCGCTCTTCCCTCGATCCCTCTTCCCAATCCCATCGCATCGGTGCACTTAGTCGCCAGGCGAAGCTCACGACAATTAGCACCATATGTGGTAACCTATCCCAGCGCATCAAGGAAGACTTGTGGCAATTCGAAGACATCATTAAGGTGTTTGAGATGACGATAAAATCGTCGGATTAGGTGGGGGAGAATCTCACGGGCTGCCCATTTTGCCCAGGAACGAAGAGGTTACAGTTGACCCATCAAGCAAGCGCAAGACAAAGGGGCCTGAAGCCCATGAGTAAAAGATATTTTAAAGATCCTAGAATCCTCTTATTAATGTAGAGGTTAATCAAAGAGTCTAAATCTTGAGAGAACATTTCTTAGCATTCCCAATACTTGATGGAGGTTCATGTCCGTGACATCAAGCTCAAGCTATTCGAGTTTTTTTTTTTTTGCTCGAGCTCGAGCCCGAGCTCATTTTTATTTGTCTATTCTTTTCCAGAAAATTGAATCACAATATAATGAATAAAATATCATCATAAAAATATTTAAGTAAGTGTTTCCAAATGCAAATATTGCAACAAATTAAATTTAAAGTATAATGGAGGTCGCCGATTAGGTAGGGGAGAATGTCACGGGCTGCCATTTTGCCTAGGAAACAAGGGGTTACAGTTAACCCATCAAGTGAACCCAAGACGAAGGGGGCCCATTGAAGCCCAAGATTTGAGTAGTCTAGGAGATCCTTAGATGATCTTCCTTTATATATATTTGGTAGGAGATCGTAGGACATAATCATAGCCTTTAGATCAAGATGATCAACACCACATAATCATAGCCTTTAGATCAAGATGATCAACACCATCTATTGAAGAGGTAGAGTTGTATAAATATGGGTAGGCTCATTCTTTTGTAATCATCCAACAGTTCATTAATCAAAGAGTCTATAGCTTGAAAGAGCATTTCTTAGCATTCTCCAACAGTTGATACCTGATCGAGGTTCAAGTCTGTGATATCGAGCTCAAGCTCTTCGAGTATTTTTTTTCTTTAGGCTCGAGCTCGAGCCTGAGCTCGTTTTTGTTTTTCTTTTGTTGTTCCCAGAAAATTGAATCACAATATAACGAATAAAATATCATCATTGAAGTATTTAAATAAGTATGTCCAGATGCAAATGCTGCAATAAATTAAATTTAAATTATAATTAGGTAGGGGTTGCGCCCCTCCAAATTACAAAGGAGGTCACCAGCATAGTCCATAGGTCTTATTAGTAAGTGAATTTCTTACTAAAATTTCTCAATTTATTCCCATAGGTCTTATTAATCGCCTATTAACCCCGTCCAAGTAAGTGAGTTTCTTACTCAAATTTCTTCAATTTATATAACTCTCTTCTCATCGTTCAGTTTATGATACCGATGTGGGACAACTGTAACATACTTTCTTTAGCATGTTTTTGCCATTTATAATAAACTAAACTTCCATTGTTAATGTTGATGATTCAGTCTATACAACAATGTCCTTCGTTTTCTTCACACGGTATTCTTTAGTAAAAGGTGAAATAATAATTCTCTTCAGTTCTAAGTTCGTAGTTGAGTCTTCTTTCTATGTGTGATACTTATTTATGCACTATGTCTTTTTTTCATTTATTATCACACCTCATAATTTAAATACAACCAATCCCTTATTTTACTTGATCTTGACTTTTGGAACTACAGTCAAAATTTTAAATCTTACAGAGAGCTTACTTTCCTATTAATAAATTTTAGTTATATTTGAATTTAAATTTTTAAGAAGAAAACTACGTAGTTTTTTAATTAAACTTAGTCGATTTGGTAAATTAATTCAACTGTAGAGGGCAATGGTTTTAGATCAATCAAAATAATGTAGGGAGTAAAGTGAATTTCCTAATGAATGGACCATTGTATATTTATCAGTTGAAACTAATTTACCGGTATCATAATATATTTGAAGAATTTGGTTGTTGAGAAAATCATCCCTACAAAGTAGGGGTTGAGGGTTGGAGTCAGACGCATCGGTTTGAATTAGAACTTTCGGAGAAATTTTAATGTTTTTCCAAAGGGAAAAAATAATTCCAATATCTCAAAAACAAAAATCGAAAAAATAGAAAACCAAATTTCAGAAATGATTGAAAACTTATTATACGTAATAGATCACATAATAATTTTGATATTAGACGTGTAGTTTAGAAAAGACATATTGTTTTTCAAAATTAAAATCAGATCGAATTCTAGGTTAATAAAAAAAAATCACAAAACTAAGAAACAAAATTTTCGGATTCCGAAGGAAAACTATTGTTCCCAAAAAAATGGGATCAAATTGAACGGAATTTGAAAATTTCATTCCAACTTTCACCTCCGGTACAAAAGCTAATGTGGGACTTATAATAACATATTTGTTTTGCAAATATCCTTTTTTTTTTTTGAGAAACTGAATGTTATTAGGCTAATTAGCCAGAAACGAAAGGAAGGTAATCTCCCTCACCACCTAACATGACCAAGAGTATATGCCAACGCTCGAAGGAGAAAATGAGACCAAGAGTAACATGATAAAAGGAAGGTATATTCCTTGGTCCCGACCGAGTCCAACAAACCGTCGAGATAATCAAAAATATTCGACAGAAAATGTGTATCGCCCAAGATAGCAAAAGCTATGCGAACACTTGAAGGAGAGACTTAGAGTTCGAAGTCGGAGACTCTGTATTCCTAAAAGTAGCACCACTCAAAGGAGTTATGCGATTTGGGAAAAAGGGAAAATTAGCACCGCGATTTATTGGTCCATTCGAAATTCTCGACAAAGTTGGTACTCGAGCCTACCGAATTTATCCAACTTTCACAATGTCTTTCACGTTTCAATGCTTCGGAAATACATTCGCAGTCCAGACCACGTATTGAAATAAATGTAAGTCCTAATAAAAATATTACAAGAATAGGACTCTAATTAATTCCAAAATAAACATGGAAAACAAATCTTTGCCAATCTTTAGTTTCCACGTATGGCGGATTTCTTCAATCTTCACAAACAGAAATCTGGTGCCAACAATCTCCCCCTTTGGCATAGATTGGTTAGAATCCATGTTTAACAAGAACTCCCCCTGCAGATGAGATTTACTCCCCCTGCAACAAAGATGCCACTTTTCTTCACCCGTCTTGGTCTTCTATCAGAGTGTCCCATCACGGGGCACGTTACAACGCAGCGGAATCGGGTGAATGCCGTGACAGACTTCCGTCTCAACCTTCCTTGTGAACACACGTCATCCAATAAGCAAAGCAAACAAATCAAAACCCAAAATCAGACACTAAGTATATCTAGGGATCCGCTCTGATACCAATTGTTGATTTTGAATGCCTATAGAAATCGACTCTTCTGTTGAGACAGACTACGTGTTACGATATTAGGAATGGCAACAGTATTCTTGTGTTATCACAGTAATTAACCTACTAAAAGCAGAATAAAAAACACAAGAATTTAATGTGGTTCGGATACAAACGTACACTACATCCACGAGGACTTGCAAAACTAGTTCAGATTTAAGTGTACATTAATAGGACTTAATAAAACACTAAAGACTCCCTCTTTATGTAATATGCCGTTCTTGCACACGACTCGAACTTGTTGATAATCAAAGCAATTCCTCCTCCGCACTCTTGGACTTCCTCCAATGTTGAACTTCCTTCAAACGGCGGATCGACCTCTCCCGATATCTTTTAAGCACTTCTCTCGAAACGCCGATCTTCTTTATGGCCTGGTAGAAGAAACCTGTTTTGTTGCCACACCTGTCATGCAGACAGGGCTGCAGCACGGGCTGCACCCTTCAAAGCCTTTATGCTGGGATTTTTCTTATTAAAGCTCCATAGGACTCATATGAGGTTGAGGGCCTTATATAGGCACGAAATCCACCACCCTAAACCTAACTATGTATGTCTGTAACTGTAATACAGACTATGTATATAGATATGTATATGTTGTATATATATATATATTTATCTATATTATCTATAAAAGGAGGAATGATGGGTGAGTTTCTTCCCTTTTTTGTGAGGACAGAAAAACCCTTCTCACTAGGCAATTGGTAAGGGCATAAGGGGCTAAATATGTAATATCATATTTATAATAATAATAGGGGATAATTAGTGAAAACCCCCCACATCATTTACATATATTAGGGTGGATATAACTCATTTTTCAATATTAGTCAAACCCCCCTTAATTATTAAATTTAATTATTCTTTTTAAAACTGCTATAAATAATATCTAATTTCCCCTAAATGCTATATTATTTCACATCTGCCCTAATTTATTACGCCATTCAACCACCTCCATCTTCTTTTCTCTAATTTATGTCATTCGTTCTCTCCATACCCCCATTCCGTCTCTTTTCTCTCTCCTGAATAAATCCATGGTGCAGGCAAGAACCACTCCATCGTAGCCTCCACCATCCACCATTGAAAAGCATAACATGAGTCGATGACTTTAGGAACAACCTCAAGGACGCGCTCGTATTGGTCTCCACTCCCTCAACATTGATGTCCAAGCCGCCAGATCTGAAGTTCTCGTCCCGCCGCCGACACCATCGCTCCGATTTCGATTTAGTTGTAAAAGACGACATAAAAAACTCAAAAATCCCTCCCTTCCTCCACCCTTCAACTCCACCGCCGGATATAGAGATTTTGCCACCCTCGCATCTGCCCTATCGTCGCCATCGTTCTGATTTTTTTGATTTTTTTTTGTGATGCTTTTGATGTTAGATATTTTTACAGCAAAATAGTTGTTTTGTTATTCGGCTATTTTTTTATATTTGTTTTCGTTATCCTGCTATTTCTTTTAGTTGTTTTTGATAGTTTTAGTTGTTTTCGACTTTTTTGGTTGATTTTCAAGTTTTTGGTAGTTGATTTTGATTTTTTATTTTTTTATCCAATTATATGACCTGCTGGAAAAATAAAAATCATAAAATATGAATTAAAAAATTAGTTGATGTATTCTTAGTTGTTTTCAACATTTTTAGTTGATTTTGATTTTTTATAATTATTTCAATAATATGTAGTAATTTGTCAATTTGGTAAATTAGTTGGGAAAGAATTCGTTTTGGATTCAAAATAAATGATATGAAAAAAAAAAAAAAATGAATCTTTTAGTTGATTTTCAGAAAAAATTTAGTCGATTTCGAAAATATTATAGTTGATTTTGGAGAAACGAAACTAAAAAAATGTTGAATATAATATTAATTTTTAGTTATTAAAAAATATTTATAAAAAATATTTAAAAAAACTATTTTTTTAAATAAACAAAACGAAAATTAAAATGAAAAATAGAAAAGAAATGAAAAAAAGTATGTGCAGCAAATAATGGGGAAGGGTAAATTTGATAATTAATACTTGGGTTTATCACTAATAAAATAAAAGTGACTAGATTAATCATTATTAAAAATCTGTTAGAGGGGGTTTTCACTAATAGTCCCTAGAGTAAAAAGCAGTTTGCCCCCTAAATTAATGTCCGTTTTGCACTTTGCCCCCCAAACAAAAAAAATTTGCACGTTTTTACCTGAACTCGTTAATTCATTGCACGATGCTCCCTGAACTCAATTTTCCGGCAATTTTGACCGGAAAGTTAAAACATGTGCCTTACACGTGACATGTGCAGGGGCACATTTGTCCATTCACTTACATGCTATATATTATATATAAATTAATCTTTAAAAAACAAAAAAAATAAATAAAAAGAAAACAAAATTACCAAAACCACAATGAGACGACATATTCGAGGATATGACTTCAAGCTTCAAAGTCTCACCGGAATCTCGCCTGCCGCCGAGAACTCGCCTACACACCGACAAAACTTGCCTCGCCGCCTCCACCGCCAAAAAATAAGTCCTCAATCACCGCTGTATAAGATGTTCTCTATTGCCGTCGAAAAAAAGTCCTCCATGGTTGACCACCTAGAAGAAACCCCACTCCGACGAGGCCTCAGTAATATGCTTCTTGCAGGCTCTGACCGCGGATTCTCCGAGCTCGAGCTGCCCCAGATCGATAATCGGCAGCTCGCATTCCTCCACCGATGGAAGCTCCGGCAGGTTCATCTTCTGCGGCGGCGCAGTGGCGGTCAATTTGTTGAAGAGATTCATTTATGTTTTCTCGAATGGTGGGTCAGCTTGCCCAAATTAATAGTTAGAACAAGAAAATAAAAATAGGGGTTTGAGTGTTAATTCTCACAAAAATCACCATTGAATTCGAAATCAAAATCATGTAGAACAAGAAGAGGAGCAAGAAAAATCACCACCACAAGAACCACCGCTGTCCCATTTGTGTTCAATGATTTTGTTTGCCAGAGAACCAATATAAAAAGAAAAAACGAGGGGGGGGGAATGGAAGAGAAGATGAATGATAACTGGAAGAAGAGGAGCAAAATAACCACTACCACCAAGAGCAGCAAGATGAAAAATTGATGAATTATTTTACAGGGGAATGGTATGGGGTGGGTTAGATTTGGGACGGTGGTGCCATGGTGGTCGACGGGAGAGTGGATGACAACTCTTTTTTTTTTTTTTTTTTTATTTATTTATTATTATTATTTTGTTTTAAATATTAAAATATATAATGTAAGGGAATGGACCAATTTGCCCCTGCAAATCTCATGTGCAATACACGTGTTCTAATATTCCGGTCAAAATTGCCGGAATATTCCTTTTAGGAGGCACCGTGCAATGAATTAACGAGTTCAGGTAAAAACGTGCAAATTTTTTTTGTTTGGGGGGCAAAGTGCAAAACGGGCCATAATTTAGGGGGCAAACTGCTTTTTACTCTAGTCCCTAATAATAGAAATATCAAACATCAACACCTATTTGTAACTTATACCGTTCTTGAAATTATTGGGGGATTATTTGAGAAAACCCCCTCATATGACATTTACAATTAGAGGGGGTCCATTTATTTTTCCACATTTTGAGATAAATCCATTTATTTAAATATTATATTATTAAATCATTATAATCCTATTATACCCTTCTTAACCTAGTCGTCTACTCGTCTAAATTGAACCGCCGTTAATCTATCGTTCTTCGTCTATCTCCATTTCTGCTCTCTCTCATTCTATAACACACAATACTCCCTCCCCCTAATAATCCGGCCACCCTTTCTCCGCCGACTAAATCGTGACCTTCTCCTCGCTTAAAGCCGCCGACGACCACCGATGGAAGATCCGGTTCCAGTGTTGTCGGCGGATGGTTCGCTCAAAGGTGTATTAGGGTTTCCTCTGCCCCTCTATTTTCTCTCCATCGACGATTTTTTGGATTTTTTTCATGTATACAGTCTGGTTTTTCTCCGTATACGACAGCAAGGTGAAGCAAAATGCGGAATGAGTGCCGCGAACAAGGAGAGGAAGGCTGTCAAGGAAGAGAAGAAGAAGGTGGGGGACGATTGAAAAAAGGGTTCCTGAGAAATAATTCCGCCAAATATTGGTATGTCAAATTATATTTTTTGCCCTAGATGATGCTTATTATATTTGATGTATTTTGATTTCAAATTTATTCTTTTGATTTTGTTCATATTAGTTGATTTCGTGACAATATATGTACATATAGTAGGCTGATAACTAATTATGATAAGTAGATGATTCATATGATTTGAAAAATTAATACTAATATAAAAGATGAAGTTCAGTAGGATAGAGAATAGTTAAGTGATGGTTACAAATTTAATTTTCAATATTTTACTATCTATCATTATTTATTGTCAAGCTCTATGATTAATAATTAGTACTTCTCTTGATTTTAAATATGGAACCATGTTTTTGTGAGTAGGGGATAAATTTGATGTCGTCCGTCATTGTCCACACTTTGGCGGAGGTGTTGTTCGACGCCAACACGCCATCGTCGTTTCTGGATCTTCTTCGTCCTCCTCACAGAGAAGAGCAATAACCTGCTTGTGGTCAGAGCCACCAACCACCGCCTTCATACCTGGCGATCCACGTAACGGCGCCAAGGCAATATAGGCACCGCCACCGATCAGGTACGTATTCATATTTGTGGATTTCATTCATATATATATATATATATATATATATATATATATATATATATATATATATATATATATATATATATATATATATATATATATATATATATATATATATATATATATACTAATCTTTATTTATGAAAAAAAGAGAACTCCATGAAAAAAACTTGATTCACATGAATAAGAATTTACAGTCTTAAAAAACTTGATTCGCAACCTAATGCTTATGTATAAGATGGATATGTTTGACGAATGTATTCTTCAGGACGTCAATGCGCTTACGGTAAATAGTGGTTTTCGAAATCTCACGGGACAATAAATAGTGGTTTACGTTGGTGTTACTCAATATATCTTACGTTTTAGTAATTCATGTGTTCTGGTGTTAAAAACACTAATATACATGTTACTGTTATATTTAATGGTGTAAGTTTACTCAATCCTTACGTGTTAGTGGTTTTTGTTTTTGTTTCTATGTAACAGAATATGGACATAAAAGAAGGAGATCGAACAAAACGGCACGTACAACTTTAATTTGGAGTGGTTATGTATAAGCTATTGATGGGTCGAAAATTTGAGGAAAACGAATCGGATGGGGCTCGATTTGATGTTGTACTCATCTCCATGTATATTTTAGATCGCCGAAGAGTGGATTTATAATTCTCACGAGTCAGTAAATAGTGGATTATACTTACAGTAAATAGTGGATTTCAAATGTAAATAGTGGATTATACCTACAGTAAATAGTGGATTTCAAATTCAGAGAGTGAATAGTGGATTTTAAACTCAGACAGTGAATAATGAATTACGTTAATATTACAGTGGTTTACGACAATTTAACAGTGAATTTTACGTTATTTTTTTATATTTTTTTTTTATAATGAATGTTGATAATTTTTTACAAATATGTAGTGGATTTTATTTTTTGGTAAACCTGCTGGAAATAAAATGATTTTTTAAAAAACTGAAATTTTCAATAAGTTTATAGTGAATTTTCGTAATAGATAATGTTAATTAGTTAGTGGTTTTCGAGAAGCTTATAATGGATTTTCGTAATGACTACGTTAATACATAGTGGTTTTCGAATTTTTGTAATGAAATACATTAATTACATAGCGGTTTTCGTTAATTACATAGTGGTTTTCGATAAGTTTATAATGACTTTTTTGTAATGGAATAAATACATTAATTACATAGTGGTTTTCGTTAATTACATAGTGGTTTTCGATAAGTTTATAGTGGATTTCAATTTGTTAAAAACTTTGTTTTTTAAATCAAAATGTCAAAAGAGAATTTTTTAAAAAAAATCCAAAATTAAAATCAATTTTTAAAAACGAAAATATATTTTTTTTTTGAAGAAAATCAAAATTTTATAATTTTCTTATAAAAAATGCTTCAGAAAAAAAAAATTAAAAAAAACACACACACAATTTAATCAAAACTTTAAAAAATAATTTCTGCAAAAAAGAAAAAAGTCAATTAAAAACAGAATAAAAAAAAACGTAATTTTTTTTAATTGAAATGGTAAGATTTTTTGAGAGATTTTGGGGATTAGGCGGATTTTTAGGGGAGTTATTTTGGGAAAATAAATTAAACATTAAAATTAAAAAATATAGTACAAGGGTAATATAAGTATTTTGCTATGGGAGGGGGTTATCCCAAAAATGGAATTACTAATTGGAGTTATCCCTCGTAGGAAATTGAGTTAGGGGGTTATCTCATATAACCCCAATTATTGGGTAGTATAATTAATATTCATTCATTAATAATAAAGTAATAAATATATAATATTAATAACAATAAAATAATAGTATTAATAATAATAATAATATAGTACTACTACTAATAATAATTATTATTATAATAATATAATAATAATAATAACTATTATATAATATAGAAATAATAATTTAAAAAAATAACGATAATAATTTCTAAACACTAACGTTTATGTGTAATTGGTCCAATTCTTCCCTATTCATTTCAAAGCAACGTTTCAATACCATCTTTTATCAAATATATTATGCATCAATATAAACCTTTCATATATATTCTGGCCAGGGCAAAAAAAGAAGGCTCTCCATTCTTTTGTACGGGCTACAGACACTCAGTTGTATGTGTTGTATGTTAACATTCGTGTTTCTACAATCAGATTGTATAATATATATATATATATATATATATATATATATATATATATATATATATATATATATGCTCTATTGCTACATAAAGACGTTCCATGCAGCATCAGTGCTACATAAATAGATTTGATAAGAAAAAAAAATGATCTACTATATATGCATTCTTCAGTAAAGTATACTCACAAAAAATCGAGCTATGTAGTGTGCTATTTTTTTCCCTTTTGCATGTAAAATTTAAACATTAGTTAATGATACCAAACATGACTATATATCATTCTTATTTTTTCGAGATCAGTGCAATTCATTATTTTGTTTCCAGCTTCTTTTAAATATGCTGCAACTGGAATTTAAGGATCTAAAAAGACAAAAACTTAAAAACCTTAGGGCATCTCTAACAGAGTAAGCAAATCGGGTCTTCAAATCATATTCAAAGTGTTTTTTTAATATTTTATTTCTATTTTAACTTCTAAAATAATTTGAAGTGTGAAAACATATTTTATTCATATTAAAGTACATTAATAGAGTTTTCTAATAATATATTATTTGACTATATTTCAGTCATCATTTAGCTCAAATAATTTATTTATGATATGTTTTAATTTGTCAGTATTCAATCATTTATAGTAATTTGAAGAGAATAAAGAAAAAAATAATTCACATAAAAATAAATAAATAGATAACATTGAAAAAATAATTCTACAACTTATTATGTTAGATTAAATAAATAGTCCTAAAATTTGAGTTGCTAATAAAGTACAGACAACCATATAAGGTTAAATTAAATGGTATGCAATATTTGATATTACAAATAATTTTTGATATGTTTTTGTAGTATCTTACATAATTTTTAAGCTACTTTAAACTTTAAATAATAATTTTTCTTATTAAAACAAACTTTTAGAGATTTGATTTTTCTGTATGTAAGTAACGTATTTTTTTTAGAGGAATAACCTATATTTTCACATTTATAAAATTGTCACCGGATAATTTAATGAATATTTATTTTTGGTGTATTAGAGCAACTTTTCATATTATAATTTCTTATTAATGCTCACTATCACTATCATACGTAGCTATCAAAATACTTTCAATATTTAAATAATATATTATTAAAAATTAGTATATATATGTTTATCTTTCTAATTTAATTTTGATTAAACTTTGGAGAATGGGATGCATGTTTTTAGATCAAAATAATTAGTTTATGAAATATTTTTTATTTTATTAATATCATTATATCTACAGTAACTTGAGGGAAAAACATATATAAATGGGCAAATTATATTTCACCCTTGTACTATAACCTCGAATCACTCTACTCCCTCATAGCCTTAATTGCATTAATTGTACAAGTGCACGGGGTAAATCGATGCAATTGAGTGTACGATGGGATAAAGTGATTCGAGGTCAGAAGACAGAGTGAAAAAGTGAAATTTGCACTCAATAAATTTATATAATAAATTAAAAGATGAAATTTAAAAGTAAGTCGTTTATTGTTTATAGTAGATGAAAGCAGGAGCGTAACTGAGCACCACAAGGGGGAGCCGCCCATCTAGAAAAAAAATGATTTTTTTTATTAGTTTTTTATTTTTATTATATATTTTAGACTATTTGCCCCCTAACTAAAAAAGGCACTTATACTGCTTTTTTTTTTTTTTTTTTTTTTAATTTAAGGAGTTTCAATGGATGTATATTTTTATATTACATTAAGTAGACTTTAGAATTATTTTTGTTTTCTAAAGAATTCAAAAAAAAAAAAAATTAGGGGCGCTGCCTCGAACCCCTGTAAATCCATTCCCATCCCCACTCCCTCGATCCCTGGCCCTAGATAAATGTACAAAATATATGAGGTAAAACTTAAATTATGAACTATTCTTTATATTTTCTTTATATCAAAGTTCTTATATTGCTACAAAAGTTTATTATAATATCTTATATAAAATAAAATTCTATTTTTTTTCCCTAATAAGATATCACTGTTTATAAATGGTTATATATTAGCATTTTGTCGTGTCGATCTATATTATTCTTTTATGAAGGTTTCTAATTTTCTCAATAAGTTAATTATAATTGTATTTTCTCATTAAGTGATTCTACTAATACAGTCTTTAGAGAGGTGTTGAAGAAACAAATATCGTAATAAAAAAATAATAGCATAAGAAAATATTTTTCAGTAAATATTTCAACATGATTAAATAAATAATGATGTTAGAATTTCGAGGGAGAAAAACATCACCGAAAATGGATTAGATGAAAGAAGAAGAAAAATTAAAATTGTTACACTTATCTTTAAAAGTTTTTAAGTAATGAATATGAAGATTTTGTTATGCACAACACTGTGCTACATCAAGATCAAGCAAAATTAATCTGGTCGGAAATCTACATTAACATAATACTAATTCATATAACTAATTTATTAAATATTTATTTATAATATAGCTTAATTTTAATGAAATAAATTATTAATAAATATATAAATAATTAACAAAAATCAAAAACCACGTGCAACGCACGTGTCACTTACTAGTATATATAAATTTATATATATATATATATATATATATATATATATATATATATATATATATATATATATATATATATATATATATATATATATATATATATATATATATGTCTGATTATATATGTATATTTTATGTAAATTTAGTTACTGTTTGTTTGATATTATTTTTATTTTTTTTGTGATTAATTGTTTTTGTGTAATAAATTTAGTAATTCTTTTGTTTTTATGAATCTATGTATATAACAATATGTTTTACTTCCCGTATTTGTAATCCAAGTAAAGAAACATCTAATATATTTTTGATATTTTATGAAGTTTGATGTCACATTTCGAATTGGAAGTAATAAATAATTATTAGGAAAAAAAATTAATAATAAAAAAAAAAAAAAAAGAGGAAAATAGCAAAACCCGAACCCGACCCGAACCCGACCCGAAATAACCGGGTACCCGGTTGCCGGGTACCCGGTTATCTCGGGTCGGGTTCGGGTAATGTTTTTTTTGCAAAAAACCCGAATAACCCGAATGACCCGACCCGACCCGAATGCCCACCCCTAGTAGTGGGTAGAGATACAAGTTTATTGGCCAAAAGCATAAAGAATTTCAGATTTCAAAAAGGGGTTGCAAGAAAAATGAATTTTTGAACTTTTATGGGGTTGCATGTGTATATCTAAAGATTTTTGGGTCAAATCCGTAATTTTCAAGAAGTCAGTCCTAAATGTGTTTTCAAATTTGTTTTTCAGCATTTTTTGAACAAAAAATTCGGATTTAGAAAGGTTATGCAAGAAAATTTGATTTTTTGAACTTCTGGTGGTCTTGCATGTATAGATCTAGAGATTTTGTGGTAAAATATGTAATTTTCGAAATTTCTGCCTCAAGTAATTTTTTAACTTTGTTTTCTGCATATATTAAAGTAAAATTTCAGATTGTTAGGAGTTTTTCATGAAAAATCGGATTTTGAACTTTTAGTGTGGTTGCATTTGTTAATCTTGAAACTTTGGGGTTGAAACTGAAATTTCCAAAAAAATCAATCATATCTAAATTTGCGAATCTGTTTTTCAGCAAGTATTTAATGGGAATAAAGTTTTCTTTATAAAATTTTCAAAGTTAATTAAGGTTATACTAGAGTTTTGGATTTTTAAAAGAAAAAAGGATTTTTCTAGTTTTTAGTTCCAAGGAAATTCGAAACTTTATGAAAATTTAAACTAATTTTAGAAACTAAAACTTGGATCAATTAGGAGCTCTAGGATTTAATTTGGGAATTTTTGGAATTGGTTTGCTATTATGCATGCCATTTATTATGTTTTGTGCTTAATTTCCATGTCTTGGAATAAATGGTTATTAGTGATGAAACTTGGGATAATGAACCTTAATTTACTGCATGCATGTGTTAATTGCTACTGGAATTTATTTGGAATGAATTATTACCTAGAAGTGGTAATTAGTTCATTAAATGAAACATAAAGATGACCCTTGCATTTCAAGCATGATTTGGGTATTAAATGTGATGCATTAATGTGGTGGCTGCATATGTGTGTATGTGTTGAATGTATATGTGTGTGTGTGCCGTGTGTGGCTGTGTGTTTATGTGTGTGAATTTGGGGATTTTACCCAAGTTATAAATATGAGGTAAGTTGTGAGAATTGTGTGGTTATGTGGCACTTGATTGATATTTGTGATGTTATGTGTGGATTATATAATTGTCGTAAGCATGATTTTGAAAATGATGCATTTCACGATTTTTAAATTTGAAAGATTAATTTAATGCCGGGTAATAAACAACTAGGATATAGAGGGCTGATATCCAACTAGGATGAAATTTGTGGTTTGATTCCACTAGTGAAAACGGTCTCGTAACAGATTTATTATTCAGGTACAAAAATTAATCTTTCACGGATCCGATAAAACAAAAAATGTGATTTTCACGATTTTCATAAAAAGGCATTTTAGTCATTTTGCATAAGTAAGTGTTTGTGCGCGAGTGATGTGTTTTCCTGACATATGTGGCTATCCGATTGTCTTGTGTTGTGCGGATTGTGAGTAAGGATAGCAGCTATATAATATTATATGTATTATATAACGTATTTTTGAAGTTCCATATTTAATCGGATTTCGTACTGAGCTTTATAGCTCATATAGATGCATTTTAATTGCAGGTAGTAGTGTTAGTAACCCTCCACTGGAATGGATCGAGTAGCGGATCGAGGTCTTGCCCGGGATTTTTGAAAGTTGTACGAGGGCCTATGAACGATGCTAAGTATTTTGGTTTTCTTTTGGTGATGTAATATTAAACCTTAGTATTTCCCTTTTCGTATCTTTTGAAACTCAAATCCGGTATGAATCGTACTCGACTTTTATTATAAAATAGTCCGTTTAGTAAATTTGTTATTTTCATGTCTCACTAGTAGTTTTCGAAATATTCACCAAAATACTTTTCAAAACTCTAATTTCTTTTCGAACCAAAAATAAAATCGATAGTTTGATAGTGTAGCACTCGAACGACAATCCTTCTTTAGAAACTTGTTTTCAAACGAAATATTTAGTCGACTAAGGTACTCCTAAGAAAGTTTTCTAAAATCACAAAGGTTTTAATTGTCCTAAAGAACAGATTTTTAATAATTGTGTTTAAGTCCCATTCCAAAGTTTTAAAAATTACAAAGAGATCCTTTTGCTTCCGCTAGATAAATGAATATTCCGATAAACCGGTTAGATTTATCGCCCCATTATAAAGAGGGGTGCTACAGGGTGGTATCAGAGCATGGTTCATAGATACTCGTACAAACTTCACGGCCTTAAAGACTACTCGAGACATGAAGATCGACCATTCGGTAATTATGTGAATTAATATTTTATGTGCTTTACTTGCTTTACTTATTAGTTGTAAATTAATACAGAAATAATGGCAAGGCGTATAACCCGAGGAAACTCAAGCACTCCATCCGATGAACCACAAGAACACAATCAAACTATTGATAATCTCTCAAACTTAATCCGAGAACAGAGACATCCGCATGTCCGCCGCCTCTACTTTCCGCCAACTAGTAGACAAATAAGTCATGGCTGCCCAAGACGAGGGAGAAATTCAAAACAAACGCCGACCACCCCCAAATTTCGAACGCCCATGGAAAAAGAGTAACTTTGGCAACCGCTAATTCCGAGGAAAACGAGCGCAGCCCCTCCGCCAACCAACCGGACCACTGCCACCCGCGCCCCCAAGACCAACCTGCCCAAAGTGTGGGAAGAGTCATTTCGGTGAATGCATTCGATGAATGAGGAATTTCTTCTGATGCCATCAGCCCGGACACATGGTAAAGACTGTCCCAAACCTCCACCGAACGTCCCCGGTCGAGTGTTGGCCATGACTCAAGAACAAATCGAGCAAGACCCGTCTATGATAGCAGGTACAATATTTATCCTCGAAGGACCCATATATGCTCCAATTGATTCCGGCTCTACTTATTCATTTATATCAAAGGACATAATTGCGCGCTTAAATCCCAAACCGAATCGATTAAATTACGAATACCGAATTCCCATCCCCTCTGGCGAAGAAATGTGCTCCAACCTAGTCATAACCGATTGTCTGATCCGAGTTCACACTCAACCCATAAATTTTGATTTAATCCTCCTACCGATCCAAAACATCAAAGTTATACTAGGCATGGATTGGTTAACCAAATTCAAAGCCCAAATCGATTGTGCCTCAATAACAGTTATTTTTCCCCTTTCGAACGGCAAAACCCTAAAATTTCGGAGTAAACCCAAAACCTCGAATCCAATCACATCCGCGATCAAAGCAGTCAAACTTATTCACAAGGGTCATTTTGGTTACTAAGTGGATATTCTGAAATTTGAGTCCGATCCCAAAACCCAAATATCTTAAATTCGAGGTGTACAGGAGTTCCCCGATGTATTTCCCGATGACATTCATGGACTTCCACCGACCGAGAAATTTAGTTCAAAATCAACCTCATTCCCGAAGCTGCACCAATTTCCAAAGCCCCGTACCGTATGACCCTGACGGAATTGAAGGAGCTGAAAGATCAAGTTCAAGAATTGTTCGACCAAGGTTATGCTCGACCCAGCTATTCCCCATGGGGCGCACCGGTTCTCTTTGTCAAAAATAAAGACGGATCCATTCTCCTTTGCATCGATTACTGTGAACTCAACAAAATCACAATCAAGAATAAATACCCCCTTCCTCGAATCGATGATCTTTTCGACCAACTCCAAGGCTCATCGGTCTTCTCTAAAATCGATCTCCAATCCAGTTACCACCAACTCAAAATCAAAGAATCCGATATTCCCAAAACAGCTTTCAGAACCCGATATGGCCATAATGAATTCGTCGTCATGCCCTTCGATCTAACTGAGTCTTTCATCAATACTTGGACCAGTTCGTAATTATCTTCATCGACGACATTCTCATCTTCTCGTCACTGGTGGGAAGGAATCAAGGAAGGAGCAAACCTCGAAACTTTGCCATGGACCGATTTCAATGTCCAATTATTCGAAAAATATTTCTCGAAAAACGTCCTTGTTAGAGTAGTTGACCCAAGAGCCAACTAATTGTTGTGTTTTCTCACGCTAATCGTAAATAATCTATTTCATATTAATGATAAAAACCCCCTTGGCATTCTATATCTTTGTCCCTTGCATAAGCATAGATATAGTCCTTGCAGTTACTTAATTACTGTAAATAGATCTAGTAGAATCGTGAGATTATTTATTTAAGTATAGTAACTGTTAAACATAGTTCCTAGTCAGCGGGTTACGCCACTAATAAGGATATCGGTCTTTCCCATTCGAGACTAGAACTTAGTGTATGTGTACTGCGTCCCATCACTCAACGGTGTTGTGACATCGGCATACATAAGTGGGTGCTCATAAGTTGATGAGTTCACTGAACTCCCTCAATCTAGAGATCTCTAAGTGGTTTCCAATAATCGAGTACAGGTTTCTATGATATAGTTGTACACCATTAATCCTTAAGACCCAGACATCACCGTGACTTCACTAGAGGGACCAGCTGTATCGTGACCTGTCCCTGAGTTCCACCGAGGACCGCCCCAAGGGCCAGTGTTCGTGCAGTCCGAAATCTAGTGGGAGGTCGGTGCATTGTAGTAGGGGATTCGATCACTTGATCAGTCATGGATATCCTGTGTGTTCTTGCGATTTATAATCCATCAAGTCTGTGGCCACAGCTAAAAGTTTCGTGATTAGAGAAATGTGTTTCTCTAAGTCAAACACGAACGGATTATATAATAAAGAACGTCCACAGAGTTATTGAACTCATAAAGAGGTCTCGAAGAACCAATGCCTCTAGTTCAATCGGGATATATGTATCGAAGGGATCGTACTGTACGTTAACTATATCACACGGTTCTTCGAGGCACTTGATTTGTATCTAGGGAATCATGACGCATAGTTGCTAGACGCCAATCTTGAATCGTTGGGTAGTTCAGTTGAAACTAGCTTCAACTAAATTATAACTCTAGGGACGAGTTTAAACCACAATGAGTTGTGGGCCCACGGCTAGCTTACACCTGAACCATCGAGGGTCACACTGCTCGTGTACTTGAGATCCTTAATGCAACGACCTAAGTTTAATTATTTAATCTTAGTGTAATTGGAAGTCAATATGATTGAGTCCAACATTCTTATTTTTTTATTACAGATGAGAATAAGTAGGGGAAAAGAATCCAACAGAAATTTAGTGAACTTTATGTATTGGGAAGTTTCCCGATTTGGCAAGTCCTAAATTAGGGTTTCCAATTTCGGAAATTGGTAAATTGCAAAGTGGTACTCGTATCGACGAGAATTTGTGCTCGTCGTCAAGTTATAATTGTTATATATTTGCGAGCATTCGTTTGTTAGAAACGAGCCGAGAAAGAGAGTGGACTTAAGCAGTTTGGCCTAGCCTAACTTAAGGCCTGTTAGGGTTGTCACAAGGAGGATATAAATAGGATTTATATGTCTTGTGAAAAACACACAAAAACAAGTATACGTAAGAATGAAACCCTAGCCTCTCTCTCTCCATCAGCCGTCCACCTTGCAGCCAAAACCCTACCTCCGCCACCAGCCGCCGCGTCGCCGCCGCATCGGCATCTTCTTTTTCCCCTCGTTCTTCTTCATTGTACTTAGCTATCATGTACCTAGTGTAACACCCCACCTTTCCAAAACCCGAAAACCCTAAAACCCAAAATTAATATTCCTAACTCGAGAATCCTTAGGTAATATTATTACGTGATAATATTTATATGACTTACGTGAATTTAATTATGTGAATTATTTATGTGTTATATTTAATTGGTATATTTATTTTTCTAACAAATTTATGTGAATTGTGTGGATTAGAATACTATATGCTATATTTGATTAATTAAGTGTGATAATACACTACCCTAGACTATCCTATACCTATATAGCATACATGCATACATACATGAATTTTGCATGCATTGCTTTATTATATAATATTATATTATATATGTATATGTATATAGCCGTGTGAGTGTGTGTGTTAGTCAACAAGGTGGTTAATTTAAATAGATATTTAATTAGTAATTGCACATGGCACATAGTTTAATTCTACACTCAACACCTCAAAAGACACTCTACTAATTTCCTCTTGCAACACCTCACCCTACTACTTGTCTTCCTCCCTTCATTCCACCGAGACCTCACCACCACGTCCATTCTTCATCTTCTTCCACCTCATCTCTTGTTTTTCAAAGAAAATGAAAAATCATTTCCAAGTCTCCTATTTAACCATGGACTTTGATTAGCCTACAACGTCATTCACCGAGAAAAAAATACACATCTCCCTTAAAGAAATCAACTCCATCTCCTTCACCATCAAAATAGTTTGGCTAGAGCTTGGCATCAACCTTTGAAGCACTTCCGTTCGATTTTTCCTTCATCTTTTCTTTCGGTTTCTTAAGGTAAGAAATTCCGATTTCTTGCTGCAATTAAATGGCATCAATAGTATTAAAATGATTTTCAAAAGTTTCTAAAAGATTGGGAGTGATTTCGAAAATTTAGGGCTTTTTGGGGAAAAATGGAAAAGAAGTGGTTATTGTTGATTTCTTGTTCTTGCATGCATCATCTATGTTGGTAGTGGGTAGATACAACTTTTATTGGCCAAAAGCATTAAAAATTTCGGATTTCAAAAGGGGTTTCAAGAAAAAAATAGATTTTTGAACTTTTATGGGGTTGCATGTGTAAATCGAAAGTTTTTTGGGTCAAATCTGTAATTTTTGAGAAGTCAATCCTAAAAATGTTTTCAAAACTGTTTTCCAGCATTTATTGAACAAAAATTTATGATTTAAAGAAGTTTTGCAAGAAAAAGTGGTTTTTGAACTTTTAGCGGTATTGCATGTGATGATCTAGAGATTTTGGGGTAAAATATGTAAATTTCGAAATTTCTGCATAAAGTAACTTTTCAACTTCGTTTTCTGCATCTAGTAAAGTAAAATTTCAGATTGTTAGGGGTTTTTCATGAAAAAGTGGATTTTGAACTTTTAGTGTGGTTGCATGTGTAAATCTTGATACTTTGGGGTCAAAACTGCAATTTCTGAAAAATCTCTCATTTCTTATGTTTGAATCTGTTTTCTAGCAAGTATTATATAGGAAAAAGTTTTCTTTACAAAGGTTTTCAAAGTGATTAAGGTTATATTAGAGTTTTTGATTTTTAAAAGAAAAAGGGAATTTTCTAGTTTTTTATTTCAAGAAAACTCGAAACTTTGTGAAAATTTAAAATAATTTCAAAATCTGAAATTTGGGTCAGTAAGGAGTTCTTGGATTTAATTTGGGAATTTTTGAAATTAGTTTGCTATTATTTCGAAATTAGGACAATTTGCATGTCATTTATTATGTTTTGTGCTTTTATTTTCATGTCTTTGATTTAATGACTATGAGTGATGAGATTTGAGATTTTTGTACTTTTAATTGCTGCCTGGATGTGGATTAATTGCTGTGAGAATTTATTGGAATGAATTATTACCTAGAAGTGGTAATTAATTCATTAAGTGAAAGGTGAAAAATGGGTGTTTGCTTTACAAGCATGGTTTAATATTAAATGGTGATGTTTAATGTGTTGGTTGCATGTGTGTGTGCTGAATATGTGTGAGTTTGTGTGCTGAATGTGTATGTGGTGTGTGCCGTGTGTGGTTGGGTGTGTTTATGTGTATGAATTTGGGATTTTTGCCCAAATTATAAATATGTGGTAAAATATGATATTTGTGTGATTTTGTGGCACTTGATTGATATTTGTGATGTTTATGTGTGGGTCATAAGCATGATTTCGAAAAGTTGCATTAAATGGTTTTCAAATTGAAAGATTAATGGAATACCGGGTAATAAACAACTCGGATATAGAGGGCCGGTATCCAACTAGGATGATGTGTTGTGGTTTGATTCCACTTAGTGAAAACGGGCTCGTAACAGGTTTATTATCCATGTACAGAAATTAATCTTTCACGGATCCGATAAAAACGAAAAATGTGTTTTTCATGATTTTCATAAAAAGGGCATTTTAGTCATTTTGCATAAGTACGTGCTTTTGTGTGAATGATGTGTTTTCGTGAGCTATGTGATTTTATCGATTGTCTTGTGTTGTGGTAAGAAACGTGGGTAAGAATGGATATATAATATTATATATTATGTATAACGTATTTTCAAAGTTCGATATTTCATCGGATTTCTTACTGAGCTTTATAGCTCATATAGATGTCTTTTAATTACAGCTAGTAGTGCTAGTAATCCTCAACCGGGATGGGTCGAGTAGCGGATCGAGGTCTTGCCCGGGTTTTGTTGGAAGTTGTACGAGGACCTATGAACGATGCTAGATATTTTGGGTTTTCCTTTTTTGGTGATGTAATATAAAACCTCCGTATTTCCCCTTTCGTATCTTTTGAACTCAAAATCCGGTATGGATCGTACTTAACTCTTATTATAAAATAGTCCGTTTGGTAATTTCGTTCTCTCACGTCTCAATTAGTAATTTTCGAATTATTCACCAAAATACCCTTTCAAAACTCTGATTTCTTCTCGAACCGAAAATCGATAGTGATACTGTAGCACTCGAACGAAAAAAAAAACCTCCCCTCGGAACTTGTTTCCAAACGAAACCTTTATTCAGCTAAAGTAATCTAAGAAAGTTTCCTAAAAATGCAAAGTTTTAATAATTTCATTTTGGTCCCATTTCGAAGTTTCAAAAATTACAAAGAGATCCTTTTTGCTTCCGCTAAGTATATAGAATTCCGATAAACCGGTTCGATTTATCGCCCGACTAGAAGGGGGGTGCTACACCTAGTGCTGTGTGGATAGTAGATTGAATATACAAGGTGAAACCTAAGAGGAGAAAGATTATTCTGCCGCCAACGCCGCCACCAGGGTCGTCTCCACGCGCCGCCACAAGACGGTGATGCGAGAAGGCAATTCTGAAAACTGCTCTCGGAGTTTTCTGCGCAGTCCAGCGAGAAAACTATCCGTAAATCATTCGATGATCGGATGGACGTGAAAGTTTGACAGAAGCTTCAAAACTCATGGATCTACAATATTCCAAAAGGAATTGTCAATCCAGTCCATAACCATGGAGATATTGAAGTCGGAGCATGCCTGTAATTTCAAATTCTGAAAAGAGGCTGGATCAGTAGGGGTGGGAAGAGTAGCTTCTCGAGTCATTATTCGATTCACGCTTCAAGGGTAACATCTCGTTTTTCCTAATTAATATACATATATTAATTAATTTATATTAATTGAGATATATGTATGTTAATTGATTATTGAATCACATGACTCTATATGTTCGATTATGTGTTATGTGAATCGTTCGTTGAGCATGTTTATTATTTGATTTCATTTTGCGAGCATGCTATGATGATTTTATTTATGTTATTTAAATTAATTATATATGCGAGTATGTTTGTCGGTGATTGGAAGCGAAAAGGTATGCAATTAATTGTTATTAATGTGCACGTGTTTATTTATATAAATTATTTTATATAAATAAAATACAAATTTCTGTTTTCCGCAGCGTACACGTGCCTGATCCCCAAAGGTGGTATCAGAGCTACGGTTGCGCAATTAATTGCCTACGTGTTTATTGCTTTCGATTGCATGTGAATAGTTTATTAAATTGATTGACTTGGTGAAATTGGAATTTGTTTGGTTTAATTTTAATTTGATTTTAAAATTGGATTTGATCGATTTTAAAATTGGAATTAGAAAATTGAATTTAATTTTTTAATTGGATTTGATCAATTTTGAAATTGGAATTAGAAAATTGGATTTTGGTTTTAAAATTGGATTTGGTCGATTTTAAAATAGGAATTGGAAATTGGATTTAAAATAAAAATTGGATTTGAGTTTTAAATTTCAAAATAATTTTCTAAAAACTATATGGGCCGGTCAGACCGGTCCAACCGGTCCGATCGGGTCTAACCGGTTTAGACAGCCGGATTTTAAATATATTAAAAGAAGGTTTCTTTTTCGAGAAATTAAAATTAAATCAAAATTGATTTTTAATTTTCTGAAATTATTTATCAATTAAAACCCAATCCAAATATTTGATCCATTAATCAATAATGTTCAATAAATGAGTGTTTAATTAATTAATTAATTTAAACGTTAAATTAATTTCATTAATGGTACACTATATAATAGTGATTATACTTCAACTTAATTAGTTGTACCTTAATCTTATTTGATTGATTTATGTTGCTTAAGGTCCTTTAATTATTTTGAAACAAATCCTCATAATTAATTATTGTAATTAATTCTAATTTAGGTCGAATGTTACTCCTAGGACAATATGCGTTTCCATATACCTTTAATTAGAGAACATAGTTGTAGGAATCCAATCGACCTGTCCAATAATTCTAATGAGATAACAACAAAACAATAATAAATCCCTCATTCTTACTTTATTAAGAATTATTTCAAGCTATAAAGAAAAATCAATCTGTTGAATTTTTCTTTTCTTCTACCAACGGTTAAATTATGTGTAGCCCCTTGCAATAGTGCAGTAAGCCGTGTTAGCGGGGAGGGCTATAGTAGGGTTAAGCTGTACTTTAATTGACATAATGATGAAGCTAGCCATAGAAAGAGTTATGCTAGATTAACGTCGTCGGCTAGATTAACTAGGGGTTGCATTAGTTTGATATAACCAGTTCTATGGGCATCTTTGATTGGTAGGTTAGACATGATACACGAAGATTTTGAATTCGCGAGATTAACTTACGTCATTATCAGGTGTGAGTAAAATATATCTTTAGGGTCATATAACGATATGATTGATGGAGATCTACCTTTGGACAAATGTAATCGAACTAGATTAACTACGGGTTACATTTGCCTATTGGACCTAATAAATCCCATTAAAAGAAAAATAAGTTTTCTCGTTTGTCTACTAGAGGGTAGTGGAATTCGATAAAATTTAGTGGGAGTACAGTTAAATGATAAATGTCCAAATATTTAATTGCAATCATTAATAATGAATGTAAAACCCTGCATTTTCGGTAAAATATTTAGTATTTTATTTTACCACCTCTACGTGCCAATTCATTAAATTGGAATTTAGAATTATTCTTGCATGATTAGTAATTACCTGAAAAATTAGGTGATTATGTGAAATGTATGATTTTGTGATTTTGTGAGTTATGTGATTATGTGAATTATGTGATTACGTGAATTATGCGATTAAGAAATATTTTGAGATATTATTTCTCGAACTTGTAAAATAAAATAATTGTCATGAACTAAGATTTTATTCTTGCATATGAATTTAAGTGAGCATTTTATCATATTTATGCATGCACAAAATTTTAGAAAATAAAATTTTCTCATGCATTTTTAGGATTATTAATTAGTGGAGAAAATTAGAAAATTCTCCCCTCATTTTTCTTCAATTTTCGGCCATTACACACACACACACACACACACACATGATTTAAAAATTACATGTTAATTAGGAATAGACATGCATTGGAATGCTTGTACTTTGAGCATTAAAATAAATACCCAAGCCTAGTCCACTTACTAGCTAGGAATGCCTTTCACCACTCCCACACTACACTTTAGTAAACCAAAGGTCACTCTTCTTATTCCTCCTCTCTCCCCTTCATTCCGGCAGCCCCAAACCACCACCATAGCCACCACATTCTCAAGCTTAAGCCACCCAAGAACCACCACCACACCGCTTTCGAAATATTGCAAAATCACCCCCACAAAAATATGTATTTTCCTTTCTTCTCCATTGGCTTTGAACTCTCCAAAAACTCTATAAATATATCCAATGACCAAGATCAAAATACACTCTCAAACTCCACTCTTACCATGTAAAAGTTTAAGGTCTCCTTCTATTTCAATAAGAGGAGAATTTTCGGCCAAGGCTAAGTAAGCCCTTCTTCTTCTTCTTTCTTCATTTTTTTTTCGAAAGAAGCTAAGCTCTTCTTCTTCCAATTTCTTCTTGTTGTTCTTCTTCCTTTCCTTAAGATATAATCTAACTCTTTATCTCTTCTTGTATAATAGAGAAAAGAGCTAACAAATCCTTCCCCTAAAGAGTAGAGGTAAGAATTCTTGAATTCTTGCTCAAACATGCAACACCACTAGTACTTTCGGTTTTCATTGATTTATTTGTTGATTCTTGCATATTATGTTATTATATTGCTTAGATGATGATTGCAGGTTAGTATTTTGAAAAGATAAGTTTGTTCTTGATGTTTTATGTTTTTCAAAAATTTGGGAAAAAATACTTAAATTGCTTATTTGGCTTATCTAGTAGCTTGCATGTGCTAATCTAGTGTTTGATTGTTAATTTGTGAAAAGAAAATGAATTTGTGGCCTAGCTATGAAACTTTCGAATTTTGGGTAAAAATGGATAAAATGCTTCTTCGATTTATTTGGTATCTTGCATGTGTTAATCTAGTGTTTGATTGTTGATTTAAGGCCTTGCGTGTTAAGATCTAGTGGTTGATCCTTGATCCAAGGTCTTGCATGTTAAAATCTAGTGATTGATGGTTGATCTAAAGTCTTGAATGTTAAGATCTAGAGATTGATGGTTGATCTAAAGTCTTGCATGTGAACATTGATAGAAGAAATAAGAATTTGTGCTAACTGGATTTAAAATACTCTTGCATGTGAAGATCTAGTAGAATTATTTGAATAAAATGTAAAGATGAAAGTCTTCAACTTTTTTCTTTTAAAATGTTAGATTTAATGAACTTTTGATTATAGATTGTCTTTGCATGTTAAGATTTCGCTTGTTTCTTGTATTCGATTATGGATTACATTTTTATGCCTAAATGCCTATGTGAAACTTTATTTGTGTTTTGCTATGTGATCTTGCTTGCTTATGTGTTGATCATTGGGTGTGAGGATGAGAAAAGGGTAAGTAGATGGGTGCATGTGTGGGTGTATAAGTGTCATGATTTTTAAAAGGTAAAAATATGTTGGAAAATCTTTCGAGGTTACAGTAAATAACCGGGGTACGACGAGTCGGTACCGTAGGGCCTAGGGGTGGATATTTAATCGGTAATCCGTAGTATTTTGTAAACGAAAGCGAATTTTACCAACTATATGCACGCACGCTTTTCGGCTCGTAATTTCTTTTTGTCTTGTCTTGATGTTTGAAAAATATTTTCATGTAGATGCTCTACTTAGAAAATCATGAAATTTTGTGAGTGTTTTCACCTTTCTGTTATCATCATTTTTATAGGTATTTTGCATGAATTGGGTAAGTATTTAATTAGTTATGAATTATTTCTCACTACTACACTAAAACAGGGTCAGTTTAGTGTTTTCAGTTATAACGGCAGTTTTACTCACTCAAATGCTTTGTTTCTACTTGGAAACTGTTTTCAACTTATTTTTCTGCCTGGGAGTATGTATCACTCGGAATAATACCATGTTATGTTTTACAGTTTGTTTGCAAATATGTTCAAACATTCTATGTTAATACCATTGAGTTAAATATATATTTAATAATTTCATCTTCCTAATTATTGTAAACTTTAGTGGAGTTCAAGAACGATTGATTACACCTGTGGTAGCACAAAATTCCGTAACGCCCCAGTGAGCAAAGAATGAAGTATGTTTTATTCTCGTCTATTTTTTCCTATTTATGCACTTACAAGACCTGCTCTACAAGCTTCGGAAATAAGAATCACAATAAATCGAATAAAGTGAAGGGTACATTACAACCACCCCTGAGGTATAGTCAAATTACAAAAACCTCCCTCTTATTTGGATAATTACATCTACCCCTCAACTATCAATCTTCTTACACCTCCACCCTTTTGGTGTCAAATTCAACATAATCATCTAGATTTCGTGGAATTTGCTCTAGTTTGTACTCGTTTTGTGTAAAAATACAGTTTCTGATGCACCACAATCTGACATGTACAAGCCAAAAAACACATATTATGATCATCTTGCTTCAAAATGTGGAGAGCGAATGGGATAAAATGGGTAAAAAAGTGATAATATTTCATATAATCAAGAAGATTCCACTAAATTTGAAACCGCAAGAGTGGACGTGTAAGATAATTTATAGTTGAGGGGTTGTTATAATTACTCAAACATGAGGGGGGTTTTCGTAAATTTACCATACCTAAAAGGATGTAATTTACCCTAAAATGAAACCAATCGACAATTTATGTAGAGTAATAATAATTAAAAGGTCATCATAGAAAAATAAAATAAGTCTTTTGAAATATAAATATTTTAATTAATTAATTTTTAAACTTAAATTGGACAGGGGCCGCGCGAACGCATGCCCTTCTATCACAAATTATGACGTAGGCTCGATCTCTTGGACCGACCTTACACTAGCACCCCTCCAAAGTGCAATGGAGGTCACCGGCATAGGCATAAGTCTTATTGATCGCCTGTTGACCCCGTCCAGGTAAGTAAGTTTTTCAGTCAATTTTTTCCAATTTATAAAACTCAATTCTCACCATCTATAGTTTATTCTCCGATGTGGGACAAGTGTGAGTCGGGGTGGAAATTGGAACGAAAATTCCGATTTCCGCCGAATCCGATCCAAAATATTCCGATTTTGGAACGACTTTTTCAATTCCGAATTCCGAAATTCCGATTTCCGAAAATTCCGAAAAAAATCGGATCGGAACCGGAAATACATAACAGAATTTCGGAATTTCCGATTTCCGATCCGAAATTATTCCGATTATTTCCGATTTATTCCGATTTTCCAATTATAATAATATTAATATTTATTACTATATATAATATATACTATATGTCTATATCTATCCGCAATATGTACTAATTACTAGTAATATATATTAGTATATTACTAATATACTTTTTCCAATTATTATTATATATATATATATAAATATATATATATATATATATATATATATATATATATATATATATATATATATATATATATATATATATATATATTTGGACATATTATTTTTTTTAATTTTCTAAAACATACAAAAGCCAAAACTCAAAATTTATTAGAATTACTTCGAAACCCTTATTTGATGTTTCTTTCTGCAATTTGGCTACTTTGTCGGTGATCAATTTTTTCTTTTTCTTTTTTTTTTTTGGGAAAATTCCGAAAATTTCCGAAAAATTCCGAAAATGAAGATTTCCGAAAAATTCCGATTTTCCGAAAATTCCGAAAAAATCGGAATCGGAATCACTTTTTGAGTTCCGAAAAAATCAGAATCGGAAGGCGTTTTGGACTTCCGAAAAAAATCGGAAATTTTCTGAAACACCCAAATTCGATCCGATCCGTCCGATTTCCACCCCTAAGTGTGACATACTTTCTTTAGCATTTTTCATCCTTCTCCCATAAAATATTAAGAAAACTTAAAACCATACAAATCCTTATTACGATTTCGCCAGACCTCCACGTGACAACCGTCGCCAACTGAAGAGTAACCGTATCCAATTTCTGGTGTAACAATTCAAACCAAGCCCATGCCGACACAGCTGAAATATCATACATAATGGCAAGAGAGGGTTGTTGCCGAACCTCTCTCATTCCTCTACAGAAAATAAAAGTACGTAAGCTCGTTTCCACCTCAACACCACACCACGGGCAATATGGATCAGTGGTATTTTTTTCTCCGAAACAATTCGACTTTGGTTGGTAGAATATTCGAGCAAAAGTGCCAAAGAAAAATTTTGATTTTCGGCGGGACCAAGAGATTCCAAACCATTTTCCACTTGCGTTACACTACTCCGCTAACAAACCCACCATAATCCATGCTACGGGCTTCGAATGCAAATTCCCTAGACAACAAACTGTGATAGCATGATTTCACAGAAAAACGACCATCCTTAGAATGGTGCCAAATCCATCTATCCTCGGCCAATAAATTTCCAATAGACATCAATTTAACTTAATCATAAATTTGAACTTGAATCGATTTGGCGATTTCCGAAATCCAAATTAACCCTCCAAAAAGAAGCACTGCGTGAATTTTACAAATATCACAATATTACCATGATCACAGCAATGTTATTGCTATCAAGAAAAGCCTCTCTTAATGTTAGTCTAACAAAACTTTCCTATCATGTGGCATTGAGAAATTAATATATCGGGAATGAAAATATGCTTTAAGCTTGAGAAACCAGTTATAACCAGGGTGAATCAGTTCTACTATATATAGAGGCTGCATTTTCTTTAATATATGCAGAAATTTGATGTTTGGTAAATAAATAAAAAATTATGAAACTTCCGTTATACGGTTAGCCACATGTTTCTAGCGATTCACATGGCATGATCAAATGATACAAAGTCTTGGATAAAAATCTACAACGCCCTTGTTGACTATCCATTACTCCAACAACATCTACCGTTCGCCGAACAGTGTGACCCTTCCCCCTCTTTCTACGACTAAATAATGTTCTTGTAAATTATGGCCAAACCTTCTATTTATAAGAGAGTGAATTTCAAATCTAGAGGTTGATCACACAAATTTACTAAGGTAGAGTTTGGTTTTTTTAAGGCTGATATTTCTTTATTATATGCAGAATTTTGATGTTTGACAAAAATATTAAAACTAGAACTAATGGGGTTCCTAAAGAGGAAACAACCCCTCCAAAAAGAGGCGTATGCTGCTTGAAAAGCAGCAAGCACACGGTATTCTTTAGTAAAAGGCGAAAGAATAGTTCGCTATGTGCTTACCGCGCAGCTGCGTGAATTTAAACAAGGGTTAAATACAAAAACACCCATGTACTATGTACTTTGTATCATTTACCCCCTGTACTACACATAAATACAAAAACCCCCCTGCTATTATATTTTTTCCAAAATATGACGAAAATACCCCTGCTAAACCTATAAATATAAGGGTTTGTTTGAGCCATTTTTCACTATATTTTTTAACATTTTCGGTCAATTTTACTTGTGAAATTTTTATTTTTTTTATTTTTTCCTTCAAAACATTTAATTACTTAGATTTTTTTTTTTTTTTTTTGTAAATTTCTGAATAAAAAGCTTTTATTTTTGTCATTTTGAATTTATTCATTTTTTTCTTAAATGTCTTCCGGTAGTTCAAAATTCTCAACAATAATAAGATTGTAAAGATGTTTGAAATCTTAGAATGTTTGAACTACCGGAAGACATTTAAGAAAAAAAAATGAAGAGACTCAAAATGACAAAAATAAAAGGTTTTATTTAGAAAATAAAAAAAAATGTAAGCTATTAGATGTTTTGGAGAAAAAAGTATAAATACCAAAATTTCAACGTAAAATTGACTGAAAATGGTAAAATATATAGTGGAAAATGGCTCAATATATATATATATATATATATATATATATATATATATATATATATATATATATATATATATATATATATTGTGAGGGGGGTTTTGTATTTATGTGTAGTACAGGGGGGTAAATGATACAAAGTCCATAGTACATGGGTGTTTTTGTATTTAACCCTTTAAACAATTACTGTGCGCTTCTATTTATTTCTTCGGCTCTAAGTTCATAGTTGGGTATTTTTTTTATGTGGGATACTTATCTATAGTTACTTTCTTTCCTATTAACAAATTTTAATTGTGTCTGAATTTCAAGTTTTAACCTAAGAAGAAAAGTAACTAAACTCTTCAAAATATATGTGCCGAATTATCGAGTAATTTTCCACCATTTGATGATCTAAACATGGCTTTCAGCTCTTCCTATTTGATACACCAATGCAAATTCCATATTTTTTCAACAAAATATATGTGCCGAATTAAAACGATATCCGGCTCCTTCAAAAGCCATTGAAATATATAAAACCGGAGCTCGATTTTTTGCAGTGTTGCAAGCAAAAGCCATAAGTAAAATTCAATCAAAACTCCACCAAAATTGCATTTTTTCGCAGTTACTATAGCTGCCAAATTTGAAATGCGGAATTGTCAATGAAAATATTATCAACATTTTCATCCCAATCACACTCGTAAAAACACTCTCATTGTGTGTGATGCATAATGGACCACATATTTATAAAGAGTGCTTGCAATTGAATGTTTGTATACGTCCAAAATACAAAGTAGATGGAAAACATTTCATTTCCAAAGCAAATAAGTTTTCTGAAATAAAGTTGGTGTTTAGTGTGGGCATATATTGAATTTTGTGTTGACCACATTCAATACAAAATAGTAAATATATACTAGGGGCTATATGACAAACACGTTTCATTGCGATTTTAATTCTTGATAAATTCTTTATTTATAAAGGATATTTGAGATAAATCCAATTTGCCTGAAAAATCATATATGCCCCCACTAATTATTAATTAGTATAATTATTTAATTTTAAATAAATTATACCCATAATCTATACCCAAATCATCTCCAAAAATTATTCCCCTCATCACGCCAATTCAGTTTTTTTTCCTTTTCTTTTTTATTTTGTTTAATGGTTTTCTTTATTTCGATTTAAATGAAAATTTTGTAATATTTTTATTTTTTGATTTAATTTATTTTGGGTTTTTTTATTTTAATTTTTTTTCTTATTAATATTTTTCATGTTTTTATTTTAATTTAAAAAAGTGGTTTTATTTTTATTTTCGTTTTTTAATGGTTTTTCTTTTTTTCTTAATTTCAATTTTTTTTAAATTGTTTTTTTTTCTTTCCATTTTTTTTTTAAATAAAAACCGCTGTATATAAACATGCAAACCACTCTGTATAAACACCTATATAAACATGAAAACCACTTTGTATAACAACTATATAACATGAAAACCACTCCGTATAACAACTATGTAAACTTGAAAACCACTCTGTATAACAACTATGTCAATATAAAAATCTGTACAAAAATTATTGAAAACCACTATAAAATTGTTGAAAACCACTATAAATTTATCAAACACAAAGCCTAACATTATGAAAACCACTCCCTATAAACAACTATATAAACATAAAAACCACTCTGTATAAAACAGCTATATAAACATAAAAACTACTTTATATACACAATTATATAAAAACATCGAAAATCACTATGATTTCTAACAAGAAAACATCAAAAAAATCTGCGAAAAAAAAGCTATAAAATCACTATAAAATACACCGTCTTCTCTCCAATGACCCCTAGAGCATAGTCCGTGTAATCTTCTTATTCTCGTTATTTGAAAAGTAAACCACTATTTGAAAAAACCATCATCTTTTTCCCCCACCAGCAATTTCTTCAAAAAAAATCATCAAGAACAAAAACATTACCAAAATCAAAAGAACGAAAATCAGCCGTTAAAAAAAAAAAAAAAAAAAAAAAAGAAGAAGAAACTAAATCATTACAATAATCCAACAAAAGACCAAACTAATGCACGTATCTATGTTATGTACAACACCACCTCTCTAAACCCCAAACGGCGGGCACCATAAATTTCGTTTTTCAATTTGAAGAATTTAAAATAAATTTAATGAAAAATAGGAGAAAAGAAAATCTCATACCATATGAGAGATTTTCATGTAACCTTCGTTGGGACAATGTTTAAGAACAACAAAAATAAATATGAAATGAAACAAAACGTATCTTCGATATCAATTCTTGTGGGCAAGAATTGAGCCGGGTTAGGGATCGGATCCGGAAGATCCGAAAATCCCTTACATTTAAGCGGCGGCGGCGGTGAGTAGAAAAGGGGAAGAATTAAAGCATATATGCCGCTTAATTTTCTTACCACCGCACAGAAATCTCGCTATGAGCACTGGAGAGAGAGAGAGAGAGAGAGAGAGAGAGAGAGAGAGAGAGAGAGGCGACGATGAAGGGTGAAGAATGATAGAGGAGAGGTTTGGGAGAAATAAAATAAAAATAAAAATAAATAGCCGATGTATTGAATATTAGGGTTGTGGAGATTAGATGGAATTACAATTCAATAATTATAAACCAATATTAAATAAAAGTCAAATAGAAAGAAGGGTATAATTTTGAAATTATATTAACTTTTATTAATTAAAATTGTTTTGGATTTAACTGAAAAATGGAAAAAAAAATATGGACTTAATGTAATTAGAGGAGTCTAATGAGGGGTGTTTGTCAAATAATCCCTATATACTATGGTTGGGTGATAAATTAATGGTCAAATTTAATATTTGCAACAACCACTTGTTCCTATAACTGTTCAAATAAGGGCATCTCTAACGCTAAGCCTTAAAAATGGGACATCAAATAGTCTTTTTGGGTCTGGTACAATGTTTTGGGGCCTCTATTAAAGTGTTTTACTCCAGCGCAAAAACCTCAAATTGGGTCATCTTTTTTAATTTAATAAAAAAACCCCTTGGAAGTTCCCTCCAAATTTTAGCTCTCCATTTTTCAGACCCCATATTTGATGGCAAAGGGAAGGGAGTCCCAAAATAGGGGCTGGTTTGATGATTCCCTTGGAAGCCTTTTTTTCAGACTCCAGCCATCAAACTAGCGGTTATTTTATTTGGGGCCTCATTTGATGGCCACGTTGGAGATGCCCTAAGGTTATAAAAATGAATTGCTTGAATCTTGTATACGAAAAAAACAAGTGATTTGACTAGTAAAAAAATTAATTCAACTTGTAATCAAGTACCTATTTGTTTTGTTATGTAATGTTTCTTTTTTTATGCGTATTAGTAGTTATTTTATGAAAATACCTAAGTTGCCGAATTGAGATATATTCGTTCTCAGACAAAAAGCCTAAGATGAGAAATCAGTGCATTGTCGACGGAGTTGAATGTGCGATGGAATACGATACGTTCTTAATGGGTCTATTGGACCGAGCTTCGAGTATCATGAGACCTTCGAGTCAGTAATCGTGAAAGTATCCGAGTAAATGGTTCAATCGTATGGGCGACAATTCAATGTGGATGCTATGAAACTCCGTCTGCAACACATAAGAAACTAGTCCGAAGACTTCACACGCTACACTCAACTTGAAGGGGTGACGTTCAATCATGTTACCAAGTTGGTTAAATCAATCGTGCGTACTGTACAAACTCGAAGCATAGGGTAAGTTGACATAGTTTATGATGATTTCTATTAATATTACAAATTAATTTTCAACATTTTTTTGCTCGTTCACACAATCCAGGAGACATCTACACAGAGATATTTCCACTACAATGGTTTTCCTTTCTACGAGACTTGTGCATTGGTGTTCGTGGAGAATGAAGCAACTGAGATAGATTTCGGTGGGGAACTCGGCCACAATTGAAATGCACAAATTGGCATAAAACTGGACAACGAAGAAAGTGATGGTGCTAAGGCAACCGACCTTTATGATAGTATTGCGGAGTTGGACTACACACGATATGTTAACAATCTGATTTGTAACCACATTAACGATCCCACGTTGGAAATGGATTGGGCCACTTGTACGTTTACTCGGTGTGGTAGTATCTTATTAAATAAATTTTCAATCTGTTAAATCGTGTTTTGGGTATTGGCGGTCGTATGTCTTTGTGTTTTAAGTGTCAACGAGATCTATATTATGTCTTGCTCAACAATATAACGCGTCGTGATGAGTTGTTTAGTGGTTTGTAATTGTTTGTCCAATTTATGTAAAACTTTTCGTTTGTATTTCCTTATGTTGAAATTGTTAATGACGAACTCTCCCTTAGAAATACAACAAAATATGAAATTGAAATCGTATTGATACGGTTACAAATTCAAGTAAAACAACGCGATACAATGGTGGAAAATTGTGACCCGTACAACCGAAAGGGCCGGTTCTGCCTAAATGAAGGCCTAGGACGAACCTTGAAAAATGTGTCGTTATCTGAAGAATTTTCTATCAAATCCTTAACTTCGTAATAAACGAGTTTACAAAAAATGGATGATTTTTTGGGCCTCGTTAAAACCTTCTTAGGAAAAAGCCCGATGGACAAAACCCCCAAAGAAGGAAAAAAAGTACCCTAACCCAAAAAGAAAGGCAAGAGAATACAACTAAGATTATGTGATACAAACATCAAATTATCATTTGATTTCTTGTAGCTTCATCACCGTGGTTAAGCATACCTACAACCAACTTATTTGTAGCTTCACACCTTGGTTTAGCGTCACCTAAAAAAGAAAGGCCAATCAAATAGCAACATAATATCATTTGAAATGTCTTATTGTTGCACTTTTAGAACGAAATCATCAATTATACTATCATATGAAATATTTTCCAATATATTTTTTTGAATACATAATATAGCAAACGCATTAAGCCTTTCTTGAGCCATTGTGGTACTTAAATAAGATTTCAACAACTTTAATATGGAAAAACTCCTTTGGCGGATGCCTCAGTAACATGGATAGTCAATAATATTCTATAAGCAATCATAACATTTGGAAACACATTTTAAGAACTCTAATATCTTAATGAAATTACATGGTTTATTTATTTCATATGATTCACTTGGTAACATAACTTGCAAAACCTCTAATTCTGATAGTAAATATCTAGAATTAACATCCGAAAGATCATCGAATTTTAAAGCATTTTCAGGATTCTCACAAAAACACTTTAATTTTTCACTATCTAATGAAATTAATTTTATTGCATTGAATAAAAATGCAAAAATAGATTGAAACAATTGCAACTGTTCAAACCTACTCCTTAATTGAGAAAGAGCATTATCCACTATTAGAAGAAAAAAAATCCATTCTAAAATATTCTTCTGGTGATGTATGTTCTCTTTCATTATTAGAAGTTCCATCGAAATGCCTCTTTCTACAAAGTTTTCTTTTTATGACAAATATATGCTCAATTTCTATATCAATTTCTATCTTTTTAGCATCTATAATTGTTGAATTTAATCCATTTATTCTATAATTGCTATCTTTTTAGCAATGAAATAAGCCCTTCCAATTCTCAGAGCTTCTCTAATATTGAAAACTTGAGATAAAATTGCTTTAACATTTTTAGTATGGTTTTCCTAACGTGTAGTTGACAATGACTTAAAGTTAGCCCGTCAATATAATCAAGTAAAATATTTCAACGTTTTGTGGAATTAGCAAACACAGTATATATGCATTGACAAGTTCCAAAAAATATTTTTGCTTTTATACTAGAGTTTGCCATTAAAATAGAATTTGGGACTTGTCACTTAGTTCAATTAGGTTTCGTTTGAGGGGCTCATATATATATATTACCCCTTATTTATTTCATACGATTCACTTGGTGACATAACTTGTAATATCTCTAATCATACGATTCACTTGGTAACATAACTTGTAACATCTCTAATCTGGGTGTAAACCTCTACAATTAACATTAGAAACATCATCAAATTATAAAGCATCTTCAAGATTCTCACAACAACACTTTAATTCTGCACTATCTAATAAAATTAATTTTATTGCATCGAATAAAAATCCAAAAATAGATTGAAATAATTGCAATTGTTCAAACCTACTCCTCAGTTGCGAAAGAGCATTATCCACTATTACAAGAAAATAATTTGTTATAAAATATTCTTCTGGTGATGCATGCATGTTGTCTTTCATTATTAGAAGTTTCATCGAACTGACTCTTTCTACAAAGTCTTATTTTTTACAAATGCAGGCTCGGTTTTAATACCAATTGCTATTTTTTCAACATCTATAATTATTGAATTCGATCAATTTATTCTATAATTCTAAAAAATGAAATAAGTTCTAATTGTTTAACAGCAACATCAAAACACATATCTTCATATTGTATTTTTTTCTAACTACATTAATTCGATGAAAAACATTATACTAAATGAGTAAACTTAATAAAAATTCAAAATTTGAAAATTCTCCTAATGCAAATGATTCTGCATCTCCACTCAATTTGGCATCATCACTAATTTATACAAACTTAAGCAAAGCTTCTCTAATTTGGGAAATTTAAGATAAAATTGATTTAACACTTTATCAATATAGCTTTCCCAATCCCAACCTGTAGTTGACAACGGCTTTAAAGTTAGCCCATCAACATAATCAAGTAAAATATTCCAACATTTTGTGGAATTAGCAAACACAATATATATGCATTGACAAACTCCAAAAAACTCTTTGCTTTGATAAAAAAAATCAAGTTAAGATAATGAGAAGCACGTGGCATATAAAACGGTATTGGGTTAATTTCAATCTATCTTCTTTAAACACCTATATCTTTTCCTCTCATATTAGAACCATTATCATACCCTTGCCCCCAACATTATGAATATCAAGTGAAATTGATGTTAACACATATTTTAATTCATTAAAATATCCAAATCAAGAAGTAACCACATTTCTATATTCTAAAAAGTACTCTTCTATTTTTATTGGAGTATTTGTCACATACACATATCTCATGATTACTGTCATTTGTTCTTAATGACTTGCATCATGAGTGCAATCAAGGATTACTGAATAATATTTTGCATATTTTATAATTTTAATAATTGCATCTTTGACCCTTGAAGCTAGAATTGGTATTAACTCATACTGATTTTATGGCTAAGATAATGATAATGAATTTTTTTATCTTGAATAAGTCGAAAATGATGTTGCATCACTAGATCAAACCCCGCAGTCATTTCAATATCATTAGTGACTTCGTTAAGTCGTTCATATGTACCACAAAAGGCGAAATTATGTATTGCGAGACATTTCACAACAACAATTATTCGAAGCATAATTTGTTTCCAATGTTGAGTGTCTTGCTTAATTAGCTCATGTATTTATCTATCAATTGTTTGATTTTTTTTTTCAATTGAATTTGTAACTCGACACAACTTCTTAAGTTCATGAGATGTTCTTTACTATTTTTGTATTGTGTAAGTTTTTCGCTAAGATGTTTCCAATCACAAATCCCTTCGGTTGCTGATAAGGGGCATTGTTTTAAATAACTTGAAACAAAAACAAAATACTTTTTTTCTAAATCCTTTCAGTATACAAGCCAATTTATGTCATGTTTTTCACCATTCGAAAATACCAGAATATAAAAATTTGAAGAGAAATGCCTACCAAGTTTATTAATAGGATATTCTAAATTTGATTGTCTTTTAGGAACTTTTTTTACGAGCAAATCTCTAAACTATGCATCTAAACCATCACATACTCTTGGGTCATAAATATCAACATCTAAATTTGGTTCATTAAATGTATAATCATTTTTTTCATTCACATTCACTTCCATCTCATTTTTAATTATATCACCGATTTCTTCATCCACACAATTTTAGTCTCGTCATTTACTTCAGTAGTATTTTTTAAATTACTAGGCAGGTGCACGTGCGTTGCACGTGTTGTGTAAATTTTTCTATGTATTTCTTAGTTATGTGTCGTGCTTACTCTATTTTACCAAAATAATATCATTTACTTTATGAAATGTATAAATATCTTGTTAAATTGTAAATTTTTGTTAATACGGTGTACGTATAATCTAGTTTTATTTAATAATGAAATACTTAAACATATTCATACTTTATTTTCTGATCAACTAACAGTTATTTATATTTGTGTTTTGTTAGTAATGAATTTCTTTAGCCTTCATTTTTCGACCACAACCAAAGTTTGAAACTGAAATCGAACGAAAACTGAAACCCAAACGTGTTGGGTACTCGTTCGAAAAAATAATAACTCCTTGACATGAAGTTGTATTTGTACATCAAAAGCTCAGTCCACAATTATCCAATTCACATCTATAAATTCAGGGGACAGTGACTCCAAGGTGTCAAACACTCAACTTGAAACTCAATTCACAACACTCAACTCATAAAGTGTTAAACCCTCGAATCAACCCAGAGATCTAGATCTGACTCACCAGCCCAAAACTTCAAAAAAATCTCCCAAACACACTCAAAACTCTCCGTTTTACCCATCGCTAAGACTGTATCTCTCACTCACAGAAGAGTGAAGACAAAAGATGAAGAAAAAGCATGAATTTGTATGTTACCCTCTCTCTCCATCTATACAACAAACATTTATACTCTGAGATACAACGGTCATTGGCGGATGCACCGTCTTAGTGTCAAAGTCTGCCATAGTTGGTGGCGTTTCACTCTAAAATCGCCTGAAGAAGACAAGAAGAGGAAAAGCAAAATGACATATGGTATAAGGAGACGAAGTATAGAGTTGAAGTTAAATTACGTATAGAGTAAATTATTTAACGGACTTCATGGACGGACAAGATTGACTACCCAATATGAACGGTGAAAATGGAAATCCAGAAGCTTCTTCATAAACTGAGCTTTAGTGGATGTGTGGGCCAACACCAGTATTGGGCCACCTCAAGTGGATTGTGAAATTGGGCCAATTCAAAATGAATAAATCATTTGACTCCAAAACCTGACAAAATCGAAATCGAACTGAAATCGAAACCAAAAATATATATCAAAACCGAAATCCTAAACCCTAAACCCTTAAACCGAAACCGAAACCGAAGCCAATGCGAACCGAACCAAAATGTATAACAACACAATGATTAAAAGAAGAAAAATATGAATTATATAATTGAAAAGTGATGAAATTAATATTGTTCTAGACGATTGTTTAATACCAAATTTTACTCTTGGAAGAGTTTTTCGGGCTAGTATTTATTAATTAAATGTACATTTATGCCATTGTTTATGCACATTTTTGCTGCAATTTTCGCATCGGCAAAGTGGAGTATTAAATGTGTTATACATGGGTTCAACCGTTCAACAATTTCTCTTTTCACTTAAGTAATCAAAATCATAACATTTTACAAATATTTCTATTCATAACCGATACACAAAAGTAAGTAGTATATTTTTAATAATCAATCAAACAATTCAATCTCATATGTTATGAATTTTAATTTAAAAATAATTTACTGCAACTTAAGAATATAAATAAATAAACCAAAAATACAATATGTTTTTTTCTACATACCACTAATTAGTTACGGTTCTCTTCATTAATTTTGTTTTTCCAAAAAAAGGATTGCATTGAAATTACACCATATAAAGAAAAAACGACTAGCAAACTTTTAAAAATGTTTGTAATTCCCCCAAGTTTGTACATTTTTTACTTTTGGTCCCTCATTTACCGTGTTCAACAAAATGCACTGTAATGTTGTCACATTGTAGTACGAGTCCATTTGTCTGTTTGACGGTCAAGAAGTAAAGGTCAATGGTTGAATTATGGCTGACTTTGGGATTTTTCTTTGAGAAAATTTCAATAGGGCCCATGTATTATTTTAAAATATTCTGAAAACCCCTAAAATTTTGTCGAACCATAATCTAACCCTAATTTCATAAATTAACCAATTTTGACCAACGATACCGATTTTTACCACCGTCAATGTTGCCCGCCTTTGATTTATTTATTTTTTAAACTTTTTTTTCGGCATTGACTTTTATTTTTTTAATATGTTTTTTAATGCCATTCACCGAAATTGGATTGCCGATTAATAGCGTTGACATTTTATTTTTCTTGATTTTTTTTTCTTTTTTTCATTGATTTTTTTCTCGATCAACACAGTATTATTACTGTATAACACAATAGTACTACTATATTAATATCTAGCATCGTAATATTAATTTCAAACTTCTAACAAAGTTTTAATCTAAAATGTTTGGACCAAAATACAATTTTAAAAATTCTTACAAATCCCTAATTTCTTTCTCTCCAATTTTTCTACGTGGAACCGCCTATGCATCCCAAATTTCTTCCCAAAACAAATATGAAGAAGATGAATTACGCATGTGTGAAATAATTTGGAAAGGAGAGTACAATTGTTTTTTGGTCCAACACGGGCCGTTGATATATTTTTTTTCTTCTTAAATTTGTTCCCATCATTGAGTGGCGATGATTTTTTCCTTTTTTATTTTATTTTGACTTTTTATGATATTATTTGTCTCGTCGGTTAATGGTTTGACTTTTTTTTATATTATATTTTTTCGCTACTTAGCAATTTAAATTAAAAAAAAAAAGTCAACGCAATTAACATGACATTTAACATCGGTCAATGGCGGCAATAAAGAGAATCAATTGAAAAAAAAAAGTCAACATTGGAAAAAAAGTTCAACAAAAAATAAAGTAAAATAAAATAATCAACGGTTGTAAAAATTTGGGTCATTGGTTAAATCGGTTAATTGGTGAATTTGAGGTTAAATTATGGTTGGATAAAATTTTAGGCGGTTTTAGAACGTTTTAAAACAATCTAGGGGTCTTATTGCAATTTCCTCACACAAAATCCCAAATTCAGCTCAAATTGAACCGTTGGCCGTTGCTTCTTGGCGGTCAAACAGACATAGGGACCTGGTTAAAATCGGTTAATTGTTTCAATTGAGGTTGGATGAAATTTTAGGTTTAGAAAGTTTTAAAATAATACAGGGGTCTTTTGCAATTTCCTCAAATAACATTCACAAATTCAGCCCTAATTCAACCGTAAACTGTTGTTTCTTGACGATCACACATGCTGAGGGTACCACCAATTTGTTATTATTTGACAACATTAGTGTATTTTGTTGACAATAATAAATAGTGGACCAAAAGTAAATAACACGCAAACTTAAGGATCAAAACTGTAATTATCCCATTTGTAACCGATGGATTATCCATCCTCATTCCTGACATCAGATCCGCTAATAAGTCCAAAAGAAAAAGAAAAAAAAATTGAAATACTTGAATGCTCCATCTTCAGTTTTGAAACTTTTCATATAAATTACCATAGAAAAGGTCAATACACAAAACATATAAAAAGTCGTGTAGGTAAAAAAAAATGTTTTTCCCAACACATGAAATTGTCATATTTAAACATGACATATTAATTATATAGTATAGATCAACTATTGTGTCACCTAAACTATCACGTAGAAAATCCATTTATCCATAGGTTTTCTCAATCATTTATCCTCTTCTTCTTGTTTTTTATTTTTTTATTATTTGGTGTTTTTGATAACTAGATACTTGTTTTCTAAGAACCATATTTAATTTTTCGTGAAAAAAATAGACTTCACAATACTAGAACACTATCAAAATTCAATAAATATAGAATAGAATCAAGTAAGGAAAAGAAACGATATCACCTGGTGATGTCAATTGTTTTCATTCTAAAATTCAAAATCCAATTCGAATAAGTATTTGGAATCACACAAAGGAGATTAGTCTTCCCAGGTATCACCCTCACTTTCAAATTTTCAATGTATGTGCATGTGTGGTTTTCATAATTAGTGAATGTTAAGTTAATTACCAACCCTCATTAGGAGAGTTGGTACCTAGCCTTTACCAATAGGGTAACGGTCTAGGGTTCGAGTCCCACCCACCCCTACTTCCCCTTGTAATGGACTTGAATTACTCAAAAAAAAAAAAGAATGTTAAGTTAATTAATATGATTAATGATTCTTTACAATTAATTGTCTTTGGCTAAGCAATTAAAATCATTGATTTGAAAAAAAATATAGAAAATGAAACAAATTACATGACGAATAATTAATTACTTTTGGCTGAGCAAGTTATGCTCCATCTTGCTTGATTATGGAGGAATAAAGTTTAAAAGTAAAGACAAAAACAAAGAAAAATAGAAAATATTTTTTTTTTCCGAACAAATCAAAGAAAAATAGAAAACTCAAGGGAAAAAGAAGCTACAAAAAATTAGTGGAGACCTTAAACCGTACCCAACAAAATAGCATGAAGTGTAGATTATCGGCTGGAGTACTCCTTCGACCGGAAATAGGACGGCGACAGCATAAATAAATGGAAACCTTCGAGCTTCGACCAGAAATAAGACAGTGACGGCGGGATAATGCGAAAAATTGGGTAAAAAAATATCGTCAATAATATTTTATCCTTTGAAATTGAATGAGGAAAAGAGAGTGAGGAGAACAACTGATTTATTGGCATTTGAAGAAGAATTCGGAACGTTAAATCTTACAAATCTGAGAATGAAAAGTAATCGTCGTTCTGTTAAATTGAACGGTGTTCTGTTCAATTGATAAGATAAAACAGCATTCTGTTGAATTAATTGCAAAGAAAAAGAAGAAAAAAAAAAGCCTAACATAGTTACATAGTATAAAAAATTAAAAAATGGTGCCCCTCTATAATAATGGGCCTTGGGCAGGCCCAGCTCGCCCTGCACCAGGGCCGGTCCTGACAGCCGGGATAGTCTTAGTTTAAGAAATTATCTACTACAAATAAAAAACAAGCACACTTAGAAATGACAATGCGGTGAGCCGAAGAGAAAATTTAGAACCACTATACCGTCATAAGGTACTGTCATGCGTGGGTACTACTCAGCTTATGGGTAGTTCGAAGCTGAACAACTTATGCCATCTTTATGATTCATCTTTTTGTTCGAGTTTAACATATTGGAAGTACGAAATTTGAACATATATCCATGTTTTTAGTTCGTCGTGCTCAACTATGTGCTCGAAGAGCACTCCGAATCACAGTAATATGTTAAGTAATTCCAAACGTCGAATTGGCTATTGTCCGGGCTATCCTGTGAAATCTAAACAGTTGGGGGTACATTGGCGATTCGTGTAACTGTGTGTGTGGGAACTACCCGTTGCTCTTTTGATCTCTAATGTATTTTGGATGGACCTTCGACTTCTTCACCATATGACAAAACAATTACCTCATTCTCGTTTGGCACTTTGCTAGGGAGAACAACGCGAGGAGCGAAAATGACCTTCAATTATTCCCATTTCTTTTCGCCATGTTTGTTGTATGCAAATGCATATGTACTTACCTGTAAATTTTTGCAATAGAATAAGTACTAAATGCTTAATCATTTCAAGATAAACTAAATAAAAAATGTACTTGCATGCAAATAAAATAAGTACGTCATGTACCTTCAATATATATTGCCAAACTAAATTCGGGGAAAATATCAAGTTGGTCATTGGATTATATTCCAATCCTTAAAGACTAAGTATCCAGTCAAATATTGTATACGTTGTTTCCAATATACCCAATCTCTTCAACAAATATTTGTGTGAGAAATATTGGTCATATTATCGTAAAATGACATCATGGGCCACCATAAGGGAATCTATATTGTATTTTCTGATAATGAAGTTGCCCAAATGTGCTTGTTGATTAAGGATCTCAATGTAAGTGTCATCATTTTTTTATCCCAATTCAACCCATAAAGAAAATCTTATTTACGAAAAATTGGCTTCAGTTTTTAGGCCATTTGAAAAAGTTGTTTATCCTCATTCGAAAAAGAAAAGTTTATTTCCGATAGCGTGGTGTGGTGTGTGTTCAGATAATTCACTGAGCCACATACATAATGGAAATTACTAACACTTTTTGTCATTATTATATGTGGACCTCTTGCTCACCAACACGACAACATTTGAAAGGAAATATTAGGTGAATATTTCGTATACCAATAAAAACATATCGAAACAAAATGGTAATCACATATGAAGTGAATCAAAGCTTGCTGAAGTGAAGAAAATCACATGTGCAGTGCAAATCTTGCTGAAGTACAAGAGAAACCAAATAAGATCTTGCAATATCTAACCATATTCCAACTTTAACCAATGTAGGTGGCACCTAGTTGGCATAATTATACATGCATCAAGAAATCACTTGTAGTATGTTCCCTCTTCAGTAGTAACACGCCAACAATTCCTTGTTCCACCTAACATTTGAAAGCTATAGTAGAATTGAAAGGCCTTATAAATTTAGACACGAACCTTACTACGCTCCTCACATTGACAATAGGTTCAAAAAGATGCCCCGAGTTAGATGAAATGGTCTTTTTTTCCATTTTGATGAACATCTCATGTGTATATTGGACTTGAACTCGATTCGTAACAACTTTGGATGATCCTAATGTCTTCGAGACCATTCTATATGACAGTTGGATTGAAATGAGGCTAATATTTCCTATAAATTTTGACACTTTTGCACATGAAATGGTGTGTGGAAGACTTGCAGAAAATATTTCAGGCGTTTAAGGAGTATATTCGCCGACCTGGGGTTATTTTTAATTCAGCAACATTGCGAGTGGGACTGCCCATGCAAACACGGTTAGATTTTTTATATTGGTATCTCAATATTGTAGTTAAAAAAAATTAACTCTTGCACGGTTAACAACTACTAAAATATTTTGGAAATAGGAAACATTGAAGGAAAGATTGTTAAGGAGGGAAGGATTTCAAATATACACCAATTGCGTAAATGTGATCGATATAAGGAATGCAGCTCCGACTGTTTTTGAGTGACCTAGGTATTTGTTAATGGAGATGATTTTAATCATGTTTATGCTTTTCATTACTTCAAGGTTGGATGTAAGTTATGTATATTATGATTTTTTTTCCGTACAGTTTGTTTCTATCTATAAAATTGGTTTTCAGCAAAACATATGCAAGTCGATCTGTTAACCAAGCTGTGTGACGTGCGTAACCGATATGAGTACCAAGCATTTGTCTCTAGTTACATTCATTGTTGTTAACTTCAACAACGATAAACATAACAATGTTTTCCAAATTGAACACTTTACATATGAACGATAAACATAACAATAGTTTATATAGACTACACCATACATAACAACGATAATACCGCGATAAGAATACTCGATGAGCAGGCGGCAACAATTTTTCCAATTCTTTATTTTTATGCGTTGGTCATCAGTTTTGTCACGCAACCTAGGAATTATTTGTTTAGCTCTGACGCACATCTCTTCATCGCACCACTGGAAAAACTAACAAAGACGTACGCTGGACAAATAAACAACAAATAACACGCATATATATATATATATATATACTTCTTATAAAAGTGAGAACGGTTGGATGGTTTCTTCCATTTTTTGTTGTCCATACCCTTCATAAAGCACACATCACATAATCTTTATAATTCGCATATGAAACTGCAAAATTAATGTAAGCTTTGAATGACACTAAAAATTATTGTATTTTTTCCTAACGTAATGAAATGACCACACATAAAAGAAAAGTAAGAGAAACTGAAAAGTATTAAACCATATTGAGATAATTGAGTATATCTATTTAGTGTTGGTCTCTTAAAATACCCTGGTCTCTTAACATTTGACAGTCTCTTAAGGTCGTCTAGCTTTAGTATACCAAAAAGTCGATTTTTGGTATAATTCTAAATAAGACAAATTAATCTAATCATTCTCAAAAAAATTCGAGGGTAAATGGGAAGGAGGAAAGATGAAGATTACAAGAGACAGCAAGAAAAATGATGGAAATTGAGTTCCCAGAGTAAAAAAAGTGTTGGGTGTACATCTAAATATATTTGAATGAAAAGATACTTCTTCAAGCTCATATTATGTAAGTTTCTCTTCAAATTATATGTAAGCATATATAAGTCCCATAAGTTTATTTACTTTAAAGAGATTTTTCATTGGCAAAAATTACATAATTAACATAATCCATGATATTTTTTTTTATTTCTTAGTGAAATATTGAAGAGAAATAATCATTCAGTTGAGAGGTAAAAAAGGTGGAAGGCATTCCACCTTGTCAATAATTATGATCATAAAGTTAATTATGTTCTAAATTATTCCTTTTTATACTAGGCAAAATAAAACCAAGTTTATTCAAGTGCAACAATTAACAAGCACAAGGAAAACATTATGAAAAGAAATAGGTCGAAGCAGGTTTGCTGAAAGAGGTTGCGGTAGAATATGACAATAACTTTCGAGCTCCACATGTGATACTTAACAGGTATTTGTATTATAATCCTTGTGATCATAAGTAAATTTCTATAGAAAATAGAATAGGAATTTTCATTTATATGTCAATCAATATGTTATATCATTAATTCTGCAAGACAGCTTTAACATACATATGAAGAAGAAGATAAATAGATCATAATTATTTTAGACATAAAATTTGCTTATCTTCATTACTTCAAAATTACCTTGAGTCTAAGCATATTACATGCATGGAGATTGCTACCTACATTAAGAATGAAGATCCATCCTTACCAAGATAATAACGAGCATAAGCTTTAGCTTCGGATTCAAGATCCTGGTCTCATTAAGGAAACTACAATATTATGTTTAGTTTTTAACATTTCGAAGCTGATCAGAATTAGGGTGAGGGAGGAATTACATTGAAGTGACAAACAAGTAAGTTATTTGACTCAAACATTGTATTTTTAAGTAGCAACATAGCATTAATACACATTGAATATTACGGTTTCTACAAGTTCCATCTGTATGTATGGAAATCTATGTATTGAGAATTATTTGATCATATGTACTCTGTTTTTTTATAAGTGATCATATGATATATGTACTCAATTCGTGTAATGATATGCTCTATAAATTGACTTATTTTTATTACAGATTTATTATTTCATAATAAAATTACTATAGAATTTTATTGAATATTTATATTTTATTGAAGAAGAATTTTTTTTATATAAATAAAAAGATGCAACTCAAGAGGTAATTGAAAATTATGTTGATACTAGAAGGGACATAAGTGAAGTATATGTAATATACTAGAAGGGATAGCTTCAATATCAAATGCACAAACACACAGTGAAAGATGAAATTTCACAAGTGTAGGGAATGTTGCTAAACACAATTAACAATTAACAAGTTCCAATGAAGTCGTAAATTACTGAATGCATGCAAGAACGTCCAGCACACACACACACACACACACACACACATATATATATATATATATATATATATATATATATATATATATATATATATATATATATATATATATATATATATATATATATATATATCTCCGATGGCAAGAATCAAAATTTTCAAAAAACGATAATATGTAGTATTATTTTATCCTTGTAAAATAAATTATGTTATGTTACTCTCCAGTTGACAAGTGTTTATTATTTCACTTTGCATCAAGGGAATTTTGAAATAGTAATTAATTAATAAACTTATACTTTGGATTAATTAATTGCTCGCATATTTATTCACTGTTAAATGTTTATGTTCAAGATATGCTTCATATGACGAGTTATCTTAATTTCATATGACGGACAAAGGTCATTGGAGTCTTCAGAGTTCTCTCACGGCGATCCGGAACTCTCTTTCTACTTTGGAGTACAGGATTTCACATATTTACCGGGAGGGCAATACAGTCGCTGATGCATTAGCTAACTTGGGCTGTCAGACTGAGTTGGCTCGTACCTTCACAACAGCGGAGCTTCCCCAACCTATTCAGCAGATGATTCGGATGGACCAGCTTGGATATCCATCCTTTCGACGACAGTCTCGCGCATAGGTGCCATGCATTCCACGTTTTTATATTATTGGCAATTTAGGCATTTTCGTGAACTTTACATGTTAGGAAGGGTTGGGGTGATTATGGATTGTCTCGGTCTATCAAGACTAAATTGTTTGCCGAATGGTGTAAGTGGCATCGGCTGTTGTGGTGAGGCGAACGGTCTACCTTGGTCTTCCCCGACCTTCTATGATCATTCCCACCCCTGTACTTTTTATTATTTGGGCCACCTGTTTTGCACGTATTCTTAACGTTTTGTTAGTTAGCTATTGCCTTTTGTTTGTCAATTGCTATTATTAGCCATATGTTGGATAGTAGCAATTTGAGCGAAACTCATTATGTACTTCTTAAATTTTGTTTTATAAACAGGTAGGGGGTCAAGCCTAACCCCCCACCCTCATCGGGTGTCGTTCTCTTAAGAAAAAAAAAACTATTGGGCCCCTATTTTATTTTATTTTATTGGGCCCCTATTTTATTATGTTATTTTATTGGGCCCCTATTTTATTTTAGATGCATTACAACAACTAACCCTAGCAAGAAGGAAGGGGAAATATTGAGCATTAACTATTATAGAGACCAAGATAGAATCTAGGGGAAATTTTATCCATAATATGTCAAGAATTTTTGTCAAGTATACAAAAGGCAAAAATACATACAAAAGTTAATTAATCATACACGTGTCGTGCACGTGCACCTTCCTAATACCATAAAACATCAAAGAAGCATCAAACGAATTTGCAAGCTTGCCCCTGTTAGGATAGGACACAAAATGACGCCCTGGATTCTTCTCGTTCCACGAAGTTTGGACAATCACATTATGCCCACAATGACAAACATACATATGGTTCCGAGGTTGCCTTGATTGTTCGCACTGGACGAGTTGTTGCTAGTAATAATGTCGTTTAATTTGGGGGAAGATGTTGGAATAATATTGTGTGAAGATGAAAGAATGACATATATGAGAAAAGGCGTACAGAGGAATCTAGTATATAAAGAACTAATGAAGGGTAATATTGGTTTTTTGCTACAACTGTCCGTTCAATCCTGGAATGCAAACAACAGAACGACAAAGTATCACTATGGGATCAGAAAATTTGTCCGTCAAACCAAAATATGAAATAACAACATTTACATTTATCTGAACAGAATTATCCCAATGGGTTTGTATAATCCATCTAATCCCATCTTTAAAACAAAAATAGCCCTAATTAATTTCCCAACATTGACTTTTTTTTAGAAAATTTATTTTTTCCACCCGTCGCTGACTGTTGACAGTAGTATTACTGTGATTGGCAATAAAATTATTGTAAACACATTAAAATAACTACCAACCACATCAATATTATTATTATTATTTTTTTGATTTTTTTTTTGTTTGTTTTATTGACCGGTGAACATAATAATATTATTGTCTAGTATTATAATATTAATATGAACATCACTAATATTGCGGTAGTTAACAGTACTTGTATTGTCAATCCCAACAATATTCATTTTTTTTTAGCCTTTTATTTTATTTGCCTTTGTGCAAACTTTGCCAAACAGGGAGAGTGATGAGATGCTGAGACGGAAACTTACTAAAATCCAATTAAAGTCGAAGACAAAGAAGAACTCAGAGAAGCCTGCAGCACCGCCGCCGCCGCCTCCTCCTCTCTCCTCCAGCACTTCGACCGCTCTTCCCTCGGTCCCTCATCCAAATCCCACCGCATCAGTGCACTTAGTCGCAAGGCGAAACTCGCGACTATTGGCCCCATTTGTGGTGACCTATCCGAGTGCATCAAGGAAGACTTGTGGCAATTCGCGGACATCATTAAGGTGTTTGAGATGACAAGGACGTCGTCTGATTAGGTGGGGAGAAGGTCACGAGCTGCCCATTTTGCCTAGGAACCAAGGGATTACAGTTGACCCATCAATGAAGCCCAAGAGTAGAGGATTCTAGAAGATCCTAGAATTCTCTCATTAATGTAGAGATTAATCAAAGAGTCTAAAGTTTGAGAGAGCATTTCTTAGCATTCTCCAATACTTGATCGAGGTTCAAGTCCGTGACATCGAGCTCAAGTTCTTCGAATATTTTTCTTTTTTTGGCTTGAGCTCGAGCCCGAGCCTGAACTCATTTTTATTTTTCTTTTTGTTTCCATAAAATTGAAGCACGATATAATTAATAAAATATCATCATCAAAGGTTTTAAATAAGCATTTCCAAATGCAAATATTGCAATAATTTAAATTTAAAGTATAATTGGGCAGGGGTTGCGCGAATGCATGCACCCCTCCAAAGTACAATGGAGGTCGCCAGATTAGTTGGGGAAGAATGTTAGGGGCTACCAATTTTAACTAGGAAACAAGGGGTTACAGTTAACCCATCAAGTGAGCCCAAGACGAAGGAGGCTCAGTAAAGCCCAAGAGTAGATGATTCTAAAAGATCCTAGAATGCTCCCATTAATGTAGAGATCCTTAGATGATCTTCCCTTGTATATATTTGGTAGGAGATCGTAGAACTTAATCGTAGCCTTTAGATCAAAATGATCAACCCCATCTATTGAAGAGGTGGAGTTGTATAAATATGGGTGGCCTTATTCTTTTGTAATCATCCTACAGTTCATTAATCAAAGAATCTAAAGCTTGAAAGAGCATTTCTTAGCATTTTCCAACACTTGATACTTGATCGAGGTTCAAGTCCGTGACATCAAGCTCAAGCTCTACGAATTTTTTTGTTTTTTTTGCTCCAGCTTGAGCTCATTTTTGTTTTTCCTTTTTTATCCATAAAATTGAATCGCAATATAATGAATAAAATATCATCATAAAAATATTTAAATAAGTATTTGCAAATGCATATATTGCAATAAAGTAAATTTAAAGTATAATTGGGTAAGGGATGCGCGAACGCAGACACCCTTCCAATACAATGGAGGTCACCAGCATAGGCAATATCTCTTATTAATTACCTATTGACCCCGTCCAAGTAAATGAATTTCTTACTCAAATTTGTTCAATTTATATCAATAAGACTTATTAATCGCCTATTGACCCCGTCCAAGTAAGTGAGTTTCTTACTCAAATATCTTCAATTTATATAACACTTTCTTCTCACCGATGTGGGACAACTGTAACATACTTTCTTTAGCATTTTGGTTTCGTCTCAACTTTTAGCAATTGATAATTCCGGTGAATCGGTTATAGTGTTCTACTATAGAGGATCCATTTTTTTTATATATGCAGCAATTTGGTTTTTGATAAAAATATTTCAACTACAATTAATGGGGCTAATTCCTTAAGAGGAAAAAACCCTCCAAAAAGAGGCTCTTTAGTAAAAGGCGAAAGATTAATTTGTAAGTTCATAGTTGAGTCTTCTTTCTATGTGGGATACTTATCTATGCACTATGTTTTTTTCATTTATTATCACAGCTCGTAATTTAAGAGACATCTTATTTCCACCCTCAAAATATCTTATTTCACCACCAAATTAACTATATTTTCCATTTTACCCCTTTGTTCTTCTTTCATCTATATTTTTTACAAATTTATAAACCGTCCACTAAACTAATTAAAATATTTATAAAAAAACACCCACCGTTTTCACTGGAATCTTTACCGCAAAATCTCACCCTCTCCGCCTTAAGTGAATAATACTTTCACAGAGAAAAAACATTTCCGAAGGTAAATAAGAGTAGAAATTCACGTTCTTGGAGAAATAAATTAAGAGTGCTTGCATGCAAGATCCTCAACTTCCTCCAGAATTGACCAGTTTGGCTTAATATAATTTCGTTTTGTAAAAAAAAGTTACATAATGGAAGTTTAAATATTTTGTAATAAATATTTCATTGCAAAGAAAAACAAAAAAAAAAACAAAAACAAAAAAATTTAAAAAAAAAATAAAAATTAATAAATAACTTAGAACACATGAGGATTAAGCGAATATAAGGAATGGTGATGGATTATAAATTTGAGGGATATTTATGATATTTTATATATCACTGGTGTTGAATTGAGATAATTTAGAGATGGAAATAGCACCACTCTAATTTAAATACAACCAATTCCTTATTTTACTTGATCTTGACTTTTAGAACTAAAGTCAAAATTAAAAATCCTCCGAAGAGCTTACTTCCCTATTAATAAATTTTAATTGTATTTTAAGAAGAAAACTATTATTTTTTTTAACTAAACTTAGTCAATTTGGTAAGTTAATTCAATTGTAGAGGGCAATGGTTTTAAACTTTTAGATCAGTCACAATAAATAATAATGCAGGGAGTAAACTGAATTTACTAATGAATGGACTATTGTATATTTATCATAATGCAGGGAGTAAACTGAATTTACTAATGAATGGACTATTGTATATTTATCAGTTGAAACTAATTTACATGTGGGTCCATTTGATATACACCTTTAATATGGAAAATATATAGGAATAAGTTCACCCCTAAAATTCTTCCTTTAAGATACTCTCCTGAAGAGGCAAAAGAATTATCGTGCCCTCTTGTATGCAATTTTCACCCAACTGCATTCAGTATTTTGCCAACTACATTTAGCATTATGGCCAACTGCATTTAGCATTATTGTTCATGCATTTATCATTTCTACAGATTTTATTTAATAAAAAATTATAAATGTTTATTTTATTATTATTTTTTATATATGCCCTTTTTGTATTTTGTATTTTTTTATTTTTTTCTTTTTTTATTTTTTTATTTTTTTATTTTTTTATTTTTTAATTTTTTAATTTTTTAATTTTTTTTAATTTTTTAATTTTTTTAATTTTTTTTAAGTTTTTATTATTTTTTAATTTTTATCTTTTTTTTTTCTTTTCAAATTTTGGATAAATATACTATACTGAAATTGACTACACATGACTATAGTATATAAAGTATAGTATATATAATGTAGTATGACTATAGTATACTAGACATGGCCACGGGCCGGATTTGACCCGGACCCGGCCCGGACCCGCCCCGCCCCGCCCCGCCCCGCTGACCATGGTGTTAAAGTAGGTGACCAACAAGTCAACTTGTGGCTGTGGTCTTTCCATTTATTATTGTAATAAACAAACTTTTTTCGTATTAATGATAAAACACCTTGGCATTCTATATCTTTGTCCCTTTTGTCACAAGCATAGATATAGTCCTTACAGTTATTACAAGTACTAGTAATTGATCATTAGGATCATGAGATATTTACTTAAGTATTATAACTGTTAAACGTGTTCCTAGTCGAAGGGTTACGCCACCAATGAGGATATCGGTCTTTCCCATTAAGAGACTAGCACTTAGTGTATGTGTACTGCATCTCATTAGTAAACAGTATTGTGATATCGGCATGCATAAGTCGGTGCTCGTAAGTTGATGAGTTCACTGAACTCCCTCACCTTAGAAATCTCTAAGTGGTTCCCAATAATCGAGTAGAGATATCTATGGTATAGTACTTGTACACCATTAGTCCTTATGACCTAGACATCACCGTGACTTCACTAGAGGACCAGCTGTATCGTGACTTGTCCCTGAGTTCCACCGAGGACCACCCCAAGGGTCAGTGTTCGTGCAGTCCGAAAACTAGTAGGAGGTCTGTGCATTGTAGTCGGGGATTCGATCGCTAGAAAGTCTTGGATGTCATGTGTGCTCTTATAGTTTGTAATCTATCTAAGTCTCTGGCCAGAGCTGACTAAGTGACGATTAGAAAATCCGATTCTCTAAGTCATGCACGTAACAATTACAACACTTAGAACGATCGCACGGTCAATGAACTACTAAGGAGGTCTCGATGAACCAATGCCTCTAGTTCAATCGGGACATATGAATTGAAGGGATCGTATTGTACGCTAACTATATCAAAAGGTTCTTGCAGGCACTTCATTTGTATCTAGGGAATCATGACGCGTAGTTGTTGTTAGAGTAGGTGACCAACAAGCCAACATGTGGTTGTGGTCTTTCGAATTTATTATTGTAATAAATGAACCTTTATTCGTATTAATGATAAAACACCTTGGCTTTCTATATCTTTGTCCCTCTGTCACAAGCATAGATATAGTCCTTACAGTTACTACAAGTACTAGTAATTGATCGCTAGGATCGTGAGATATTTACTTAAGTATTATAACTGTTAAACGTGTTCCTAGTCAAAGGGTTACGCCACCAATGAGGATATCGGCCTTTCCCATTAAGAGACTAGCACTTAGTGTATGTGTACTGCATCTCATCAGTAAACGGTATTGTGATATCGGCATGCATAAGTGGGTGCTCGTAAGTTGACGAGTTCACTGAACTCCCTCACCCTAGAAATCTCTTAGTGGTTCCCAATAATCGAGTAGAGATATCTATGGTATAGTTGTACACCATTAGTCCTTATGACCTAGACATCACCGTGACTTCACTAGAGGACCAGCTGTATCGTGACCTGTCCCTGAGTTCCACCGAGGACCATCCCAAGGGCCAGTGTTCGTGCAGTCCGAAATCTAGTGGGAGGTCTGTGCATTGTAGTCGGGGATTCGATCGCTAGAATAGTCTTGGATGTCCTGTGTGTTCTGATAGTTTGTAATCATTCTAAGTCTCTGGCCAAAGCTGACTAAGTGATGATTAGAGAATTCGATTCTCTAAGTCATGCACGTAACGATTACAACACTTAGAACGATCGCGTCATTGAACATATAAATAGGTCTCGATGAACCAATGCCTCTAGTTCAATCGGGACATATGAATCGAAGGGATCGTACTGTACGTTAACTATATCTGAAGGTTCTTGCAGGCACTTCATTTGTATCTAGGGAATCATGACGCGTAGTTGCTAGACGCCAATCTTGATTCGTTGGGTGATTAAGGTGAAACGAGCTTCATCTTAATCGTAACTCTAAGGGACGAGTTTTGACCACAAAGGGTTGTGGGCCCACGGCTAGCTTACACCTGAACCATCGAGGGTCACACTGCTCGTGCACATGAGATCTTTGAATAAACGGTCAGAGATAAAAATGGTTTATCTTTGCATGATTGGAAGTAAATATGATTGGGCCCAACATTCGTAATTTGGAATTATGAATGAGAATAAGAAAAGGAAAAGAATAGACGAACATCTTAGTGGACTTTCTAAATCGGGAAGTTTCCAAATTTAGAAAGTGCACTGAATTAGGGTTTCCACTTTTGAAAAGTTGGAAATCGAGAGTTGGCACTCGTAATGATGAGGACATTATAATGATCCAGAAAATGTAATCGTTACAATTTTCCGATCATTAAATTGAGAGAAACGAGCGAATAAAAGACTAACGAACTTAAGTTGTTGGGTCCGGTCCAACTTAAGCCCGTTAGGGCTTTTATGCAAGACACTATAAATACTTGATTTATAGGTCTTGCACACACACAACACACACAAAAACCCTAACCCTAGTCGCTCCCTCTCTCTCGGCCACATTCCCCACGCGGCCACCACCGCCGCCGCTATCTCGCCGGAATCGGCCATCTCTTGGCCGATTCATATTGGTAGTTCTTTTCTCTTTTCGTTTCTTCCGTTTTATTCTAACTACTTTGTGTCTAGTGCCACGTTTATGTAGATCGAAGTATATGAGGTGAAATTCGAGAGGAGAAACATCGAAGAATCGAAGAATCGAGGAGCAGCCCCCGAGCCGACGACGCACGCGCCTCCACGCGCCGCTCGAAGACAGCGCGTGAACCACACGCGCCACCATAGCTCGGATCATCGCCGTTGCTGCCTCGGATTGCACGGATAGGTTTCCGTGGCAATCTTGCTTCGTTTCGTGCGCCTACCTCACGCTTCAAGAGGTATTCTCGAATCCGGTATTCGTTTGATTATGATTTAATTAGATTAAAATTACGCATGTTCGTTTTAATAGTACGTTTCGTGAATTTGTATGTTTATATGAAATTCATGATTTACTGCGAGCATGTTATTTGATTTAAACGCAAGCATGCTAATTGATTTAATTCCGATTAAGTAATTAAACATGTATGTTGTTTTTAATTTCGAGCGCAAAGGTACGCAATTAATTGTTTTCAATTATCGGGCATGTGTTTATGTGTTTTAAATTTGTTTAAATCGCATAAAATTTTTGTTTCCGCTGCGTACACGTGTCCGATTCCCAACACATGGACCCGGACCCGAAAATGAATGGGTCGGTTTCGGGTCCCGATATTTAGGACCCGAGGTCCCGACCTGAGTACCCGTCGGGTCCACCCGAATAAAAAATATTTTTTTTTCAAATTTTGAAAATTTCAATGGCTATAAACCGGGCCCGAACCGGACCCGGTCCGAGAATTAAAAAATGTGTTTTTTTTTTTTTAATTACAACGGCTATAAACTCGGGTCCACTCGGACCCGAACCGAAAATTTCAAATTTTCTTTTTTTTTTTTTTAATTTCAACGGCTATAAACTCGGGTCCACCCGGACCCGACCCGGACCCGAACCGGACCCGACCCGAAAATTCAATTTTTTTTTTTTAATTTCAACGGCTATAAACTCGGGTCCGAACCGAACCCGACCGGTCGAATTAAATATTTTTTTTTCTTTTCCACATTTTTTTACCTATAAATACCCCCCATCTCCCTCTCAATTTTCTCACCAATTTACTCACAGTTCTCTCTACTCTCTCAATTCTCAAATCTCAAGTGGTTTCTATTTTCGGTTAAGTTTGCAAGCATTCTCTACTCTCTTTCCGGTTTTCAATTTTCGTTTTTGTTTTCGTTACACTAAAAAAAATGTCTTCAAGTGGTAATCGTGGAACGGGAAAAGGAGTAATCCCTCCCGAATTGGAGTGGGATTGTTCCGATGATTGGCAACACCAATCAATTCCCAAACTCGAATCTCACACTATCGATTTTCAAAATGTACATGATAGTATAAGTAGTGATGATGACCCGACCGAGGTACCGCCTCCTAGCCAACCGACCGGAGTGCCACCTAGGCCAAGGCGATCATGGGCGGCTTCTAGGCCATCTCCAACGCCATCTTCTACGTCGTCTCAATCATCACTCGGTGGAGGATCCCAAGTTAATGATACGGGAACAAAATCCGAAATATTTCGTGTCCATTTTACTAGAGCGGTTATGGCGGACGGGAGCATTCAAGCGTTTTGCAATTATTGCAAGGTATTTATTTTTGCAAGTTTTTTTTTTTATTATTTGTCTATTTAATTTAGCAAGTGTATTAATAGATTTTTAATTTAATATATAGGGTGCACCTAAATCATACGCGTGGAAAAAGGGCGATGGGCATGGGACCTTTCGTAAGCACTTGATTAGCAAGCATCCGACGGAATTCGGTCGCGACAAAACTCAAACACAAATACGATTTAACTCTTCACATGAAGGTACCGATTCTCAATTTTTTAAATTTTCAAAAATTGTAGAAAGAGAAGAATGGGCTAGAGTTATTTCATTAGCATCACTTTCAATTAGTTTTGCTGATAATGATTGACTTATAGACCGTTTTAAAAACATGTATGGACCTAGTTGTTCTCGTCAACCAAAAACTACAACTACTCGAACTACAAAAAAATTGTTTTTTCGACTAAACTTGAATTAGTACAAGAATTTCTTATGCTAAATAACAAAGTTTCTATTTGTTCTGATATTTGGAGTGATCATTGGGGTCGTAATGACTATATGAGTGTATTGAATCAATCGTGCATGGAAACTTGGAAAACAAAAATTTGGTTTTCCTGTTATGAATACTGGTCATATTGCATCTGAAATTGCACAATCACTTCGCTATGTGTTAGATTCATATTTATTAATTGAAAAAAAAAATCAATTTCATTCGATAATGCAAGTGCCAATGCGGCTTCTATCCCTGATCTTGTAGCTGCATGTAAGCCAGCATGTGGGGGGGAAAAATTTCACATTAGGTGCATATGTCATATTTTGAATTTATGTGTCCAAGATTGTTTACGAATGTTGTCAACGCATATTACTAAAATTAGAGCATGTATTCAATACATATGGCGACACAAGTCGGTTACCAGACAATGGTGGGAGTTTTATCAAACCCACCACATGCATCAAGTTAGATTTAACCGAGATACTCTAACTCGTTGGAACTCAACAAATAGACTTTAAAAACAAACTTTTGCATATAAAGACTTAATATGTCAATTTTTTCAAATGGAATGTCCTGAGGCTGGAATTTATATTTTACCATCTGAATGGGATACATGCTTGAAAATTTGTAATGTTTTAAGCATTTTTTCCGAAAGTTCTGATTTATTATCTGGTACTTATTATCCTACTGCCGGTGTTATTAACGAAGCTATCCATATTGAAATTTTAGTTCCCTGTCTGAATGAAATTAAGAAAAAATTCTGCAAATATTATATGAATATTCATGAATATATTTGGTTGCTACAATTTTAGATCCTAGACTTAGGCTTGATCTATTACCTGATATGCTACAAATATATTACGATAATTTGTCTAAGAATATATCATTGATTGATTGCCCTCCACTTCCTAACATACCTACTCTTGTTAGCACTTCGACTACATTATTAAATGAACTTTATGATGAATATGCTAGTATATCTGGAACATCTAATGTTCAAAATAACAATCATGCTTCAACATCGGATACATCTACTATGTTGGCGGCCCAACGTTTATTACATGAGCGCTTCAAGCGCCCAAGGTCCTCATCCTCAAGTTCCAATCAACGATTGGAACATGAGAGTTATTTAACCGTTAGATTTGATTCCACAAAAAGTACAGATTTTGACATACTAGCGTGGTGGAAGTCAAAAAGTTCATCGTTTCCAATTTTGGCACGTACTGCCAAGAATGTTCTCGCTTGCCCCGTCTCCACTGTTGCGGTCGAATCCGCTTTTAGTGTAGCCGATAGAGTATTGGATCCAACCAGAAGCGATCTCGGTGCCGACAATTTCTAAAATCAAATGCTTTTGGGAGATTGGACGAAAACCGACTACAAACACAAAGATGATCACATCGACAAAGACGAGGATGATGATGATAAATATGTTCCTACAGAAGGTGGGAATACAACTTCACCTGGTGGCAGCGACGACTAAAAAGGTAAGTGAAGGTAAGAGAATTACATGGACTTTGATTCCATACCGGATACGTAGGCAACTTAGTTTTAAATTTAAAATTTTATAATTTTGAATTTAAACCTAAGTTCAAGTCCTTCAAATTTATCTTCTTATTTTTTCTTTTTTTTTGATATATGTGAAAATAATAAAATTAAAAAAAATAAAAAATAAAATAAAATAAAATAAAATTCAAGAACCGATTTTGGACTATATTACTACATGTTACTACAGGTGACTATATATGACTATATGTCTATAGGTGACTATATATGACTATATGTATATGACCACATGTGACTATATATGACTACATGTGTATGACCACATGTGACTATATGAGTATAGTCATATATAGTGTAGTTTGTATTTATAGCTTCAAATTCCACTTTTCAACACGACAATTCCGATTGATCGGTGGCAAAAGAATTGTTTTGAATTGATGAACTCCATGTCCTTTCGGCAAAAACATAGTGCATAGAAGTTGTTCAAACATCAAGACTTGTAACAAAAAATCAAGTTTAGTTTAAATATTTACATTATAAATCAACTGATAACCAACTTTGATCGAAAATACACATTCACATGCATATGGTACTACATGTTATTATATGTTACTATATATTATATTTTGGATGGATGGGGCAATTTGTTCCACGTACCCCGTCTTGCTATGAACTCGAACTCTGCTTTATTCCAGACCCAATTCATTCCAAAACCAAATCCAATATCTTTATAACCATATAAAAAAAATTGAAATAAAAATAAAATAAAATCATATATGCCAGTAGAGTAGGAGGTTTTCGTCTAATTTGTTTCCCACATTGACAACAAGATGGTTGTCGATTGTCACATTAATAGTGGGGCCTGGGAATTTGCCATTTACAAAAATATTTTATTGAATTATTTGAATGTATTTAGTAGGAATTAAAAAGCTTACACACTGTGTGAAGTCCATTTTCTTGCAATCATCCTAGCTCAATTCTGCCTCCTCTGTTTTTGTCTCTCTGTTCGCCATAGCAATTTCCATGTGTTCTTCCTATTTGACGGAAGTACCGTTGGAAGCTCTTAAGGGAGTGGCGGAAGGGGTATGGTTGGAGAGAATGGTTAGGGTTTGGATGGGAAAAGAGAAACAAATGAGCATATCTTGACTTTTTCTAAAAAAACTGCCCATTAAGGATAAAAGGGTTACATCACTATGTCTCAGGGGTCTCCCAAATTAAGATCAAAATTTGGGTTTTTGACTGTAATAGAAAAATTCTTTGGACCTCCTCGTATATTTTTGTTGATGAAATCATACTACAAAGTAGGGGTTGAGGGTTGGAATCAGATGCATCGGATTTGAATTAGAACTTTCGGTGAAATTTCAGAGCTTTTCCAAAGTGAAAAAATAATTTCAATTTCTTAAAAACAAAAATGGAAAAAATAAAAAACCAAATTTCAAAAATGATTGAAAACTTATTATACGTAATAGAATACATAATGATATTGATATTAGACGTGTAGTTTAGAAAAGACACATTTTTTTTTCAAAATGAAAATCAGATCGAATTCCAAGTTAATTTAAAAAAAAAATCAGAAAACGAAGAAACAAAATTTTCGGATTTGGAAGGAAAACTATTGTTCCCAAAAAAAATGGGATTAAATTGAACGGAATTTGAAAATTTCGTTCCTACTTTCACCTCCAGTACAAAAGTTAATGTGAGACTTTACAGTTACATATTTTTTTACAATTTTTTTTTCTGAGAATGTGAATGATTAGGCTGCACGATATGCCGAAGGACATGCACCAATTAGCCAAATCAGATTGTCGGATCACCTCTTCTACATGCATCTTACGGTTTCGGTTGTCCCATAACTTCCACATCAACACAACTTCACTTAGCTTGCAAAAACTTCCGAGCTGAGCGAACGTTTAATGTGTGCAATCCAGCTCCAAAAAGACGAAATTGAATCCGAGTTCTGGATGTAAAGCGGAGTTTCTCTCCACACTTTGTCTACTCCATTGCATTCCGTAAGAATATGTAGTAGAGTTTCTTCGTTGTAACCACATTCACAGCAAAAGGGAGAAGATGCCATATAACCTTATCTTTGGCCCGTAAGATGCCTAATAGAACGATCATGATTCTGTCTCGATCATTCATTAGTGAGATGTTCCGAGAGCAAGTCGGAGTTGTCGATGAGACCCGAAACCCTGTCAGAAAAAAGATGAGGAGATCGATCTTCGGGTAAGAATTCTAACAGGAGTATCATCAATAATCCACTTGTCCGGCCAAATTGACGTAGTTGTGCCATCACCAATGCTAACCCTTATTCTATTTCTCAGGTTGGGAATAGCAGTGAGAAGACTCCGCCAAGTAGCAGATGGGCGCCCTCCAATATTAGCCGAGAGAATATTACAATTTGGGAAGTATTTGGCTTCGAAAACTCGGGCCAACAGGGTGTCGGGTCTTGTCAAAATTCTCCATCCCTGTTTAGCAAGTAGCGAAGTATTGAAGCTCTTTAGATCGCGAAAACCAAAACCACCAAATTCCTTTGCTGAACACATTTTTCGCCAGGAAGCCCATCCTAGCTTCCGCTTCGTCCCATCACCCCACCAATTTCTTTTAATTGCCGTTTCTAGCTCTCGAATAATCATGGTAGGAAGTAGAAAGCAACTCATAATGTATGCGGGGATTGCTTGAAGAACCTCTTTGCCTGCACTCGATAGGTGCTTTTCTCCCCACCCTTTAGTCTTACCCCAAATTCTATCACGAAGGTAGCTGACAATCTCCTTTTTGGTTAGTCCCATAGTTGCCGGCATACCCAAATATTTATGATGGCGCTTGTTGAGCGTATATTTTACACTCAATGTATACTTTCTTACGAGGATTTTTGTATACTTTTATTGATTTAATGATGCTTAGTGAGTGGTTTATTGTATTTTAGGTACAACTTGATGATTTGGAAGTTCCAAGGACGAAACGAGCCAAAAAAGGTCAAAAACAGGCAAAAATGGAAGAAAACAAAAGATGCTGAAAATTGGCTGAAAATTGACCCGCGCGGCCGTGCCAAATTTAGCCTATTTTTGGCGCGGCCGCGCCAACTGCAGAAGTTGGGCAGAAGGTTTCGGCGATTCTCGCGCGGCCGTGTGGGAATTATACTGATTTTCGCACGACCGTGCCAAAACACGCTGGAGACAATTTTGGACTTCTAATCACACAAGGAAACCTAAATTATTCTACCAAGTTGGGACATCTATTTAAGCCTAAACCAAGCACGAATTAGAGGACTTTTTTACACAATCTTAGAGCAAGAGGAGCGAGAGAACGGAGAATCGAAGACGGAGAATTGACAAATATTCATCACAATTCTTCTTTTATCTATCTTTTCTTAATATATGTCTTTTTATATTTTTATTATGTTTTTCGTAGAGAACATGAGTAGCTAAGTTTTTAATCTAGGATTTTGTTGGAACCCTATGTGGGGATGGTGAACCCGTTTTCTTGAGATTATGCAATTATGATTTTATGATTATTTCTTATACTTGTTATGATTGTTAGTGCATGAACTTGATCATTTTATGTGTTTTATCTGTGATTATTGGGATTGACTCGACAGAGTTATTTTGATAATTAGACGGTAAGTAGAAGAACCTTTGAGTAGTTTTCACCGGATGAGTGTGTCAATTGCATGTAGTGTCGTAGACATACAGATAGAACCTTAGGTAGCCATTTACGAGACTTGTTAGTTAATGATTTATTCATAATTTGTTTGTATAGACATATAGTGAACCGTTTATGAATAATAGACTCATAATACACGCGACAGCGGGTTATGAGTAAATTAGTGTCTCGGGTTAATAATCATGAATCATATATTTCATAATTGAGGGGTTTTGGGTGAGCAATTCTTGCATAGGGGGAAGATAAAATTCTAGGTCCGTTTTTTTTGATATTTTCTCGTGTTTAATTGCTTTCATATTTAGTTTAATTATTTAGTTGATTGAATTTGACAACCTTGCGTAGGCTGGATAAAAATCATAATTGTTAGAATTTGGTACTTAGGATTAGATAATTTGAGTATTCCCTGTGGGATCGACATCCGACTCTCACGAGTCCACTTTTACTACTTGTTTGCGATACGTGCACTTGCGTGTTAGGTATTTAGCCCAACAAATTTTTTGAAGCCCATCCTAGCTTCCGCTTCGTCCCATCACCCCACCAATTTCTTTTAATTGCCGTTTCTAGCTCTCGAATAATCATGGTAGGAAGTAGAAAGCAACTCATAATGTATGCGGGGATTGCTTGAAGAACCTCTTTGCCTGCACTCGATAGGTGCTTTTCTCCCCACCCTGTTAGTCTTACCCCAAATTATATCACGAAGGTAGCTGACAATCTCCTTTTTGGTTAGTCCCATAGTTGCCGGCATACCCAAATATTTATGATGGCGCTCCACCACAAGAAAACCTAGAATTTGGTGAATTAATTGCATTTGCTCGTTTGAGGTGGACGGGCTAGACATCATAGTGGACTTATCTAAATTAATCTCTTGTCCCGAGGTTCTCCCATTTTTGAGCAAAATGTTTTTCAACACCGAAGAGTCCGATTCCGATGCTTCACAGAAAAATAGGGTGTCGTCCGCAAAACAAAGATTGGATATAACTGGGGCAGGGGGCTATTCTCACACAATGCAAGTTTCCTGGTTCTACCGCACTTTGAACCATTGCAGTGAAAGCTTATGTGCATCAGATAAAGAGGTAAGGCGAGAGGGGATTGTTGGGTTTCGGGCACGCATACGCAGCGGAAAACAAAAATTCATGCGATTTAAACGACTTTAAAGCACATAAGAACATGCCCGATAAATTAAATTCAATTAATTGCGTACCTTTGCGCTTCCAGCGAAATCAAATAACAACATACATGCTAATTGTTAAACCAAATTTAAATCAATTAACATGCTCGCGTTTAAACCAATGAACATGCTTGCAATGATTTAAAACGATTACACATAATCACATAAAATCATACGAAAGCAAACATGAATATATAGTTTAAACGTATACGAATCGAAACAAGGGATTCGTGTGTTTACCTCTCGAAGCGTGAGGTTGGAGCGCTAAGCAAGTCGAGATTGCTACGGAAACCAATCCGTACAATCGGGGCAGCGGCGGTGCAGTGGCAGCAGCGGCGAGACGGGCCGTGGCGGCGCGTGTAACTCACGCGCGGTCTTCGGGCGGCGCGTGGGGTTGCGTGCGGCTTCGGCTCGTGTGCTGCTCCTCGTTTCTTCGATCTTCGATCTTCCTCCTCTCGGGTTTCACCTCGTATACTTTGATCTACTAAACACGTGGCACTAGACACGTAATAGTTAGAAAAACGGAAGAAAAAGAGAAGGAAAGAAGCTACCAAAGTGATCGGCCGATGAACGGCCGATTCCGGCGAAACGGCGGCGTTGACGGCGGTGGTGGCCGCGGGAGGGAGAGGCCGAGAGAGAGAGGTGGACGGCTAGGGTTAGGGTTTTCTTGTTGTGTTTGTGCAAGGCCTATAAATCAAGTATTTATAGTCCCTTGCATAAAACCCTAACGGGCTTAAGTTGGACCGGGCCCAACAGCTTAAGCTCGTTAGTTTCTTTACTTGCTCGTCTCTCTCAATTCAATGATCGGAAAATTGCAACAATTACATTTTCAGAATCATTATAATATCCTCGTCATTACGAGTGCCATCTTTCATTTTCCAACTTTCCAAAAGTGGAAACCCTAGTTTAGTGCACTTTCTAAATTTGGAAACTTCCCGATTTAGAAATTTCACTAACACGTTCGCCTATTCTTTTCCTTTTCTTATTCTCATTCATAATTCCAAATTACGAATGTTGGATCCAATCATATTGACTTCCAATCATGCAAAGATAAACTATTTTATCTCTGACCGTTTATTCAAAGATCTCATGTGCACGAGCAGTGTGACCCTCGATGGTTCAGGTGTAAGCTAGCCGTGGGCCCACAACTCTTTGTGGTCAAAACTCGTCCCTTAGAGTTACGATTAAGATGAAGCTCGTTTCACCTTAATCACCCAACGAATCAAGATTGGCGTCTAGCAACTACGCGTCATGATTCCCTAGATACAAATGAAGTGCCTGCAAGAACCTTCAGATATAGTTAACGTACAGTACGGTCCATTCGATTCATATGTCCCGATCGAACTAGAGGCATTGGTTCATCGAGACCTCTTTATATGTTCAATGACGGTGCGGTCGTTCTAAGTGTTGTAATCCTTACGTGCATGACTTAGAGAATCGAATTCTCTAATCATCACTTAGTCAGCTCTGGCCAGAGACTTAGAATGATTACAAACTTTCAGAACACACAGGACATCCAAGACTATTCTAGCGATCGAATCCCCGACTACAATGCACAGACCTCCCACTAGATTTCGGACTGCACGAACACTGGCCCTTGGGATGGTCCTTGGTGGAACTCAGGGACAGGTCACGATACAGCTGGTCCTCTAGTGAAGTCACGGTGATGTCTAGGTCATAAGGACTAATGGTGTAAAACTATACCATAGATATCTCTACTCGATTATTGGGAACCAGTTAGAGATTTCTAGGGTGAGGGAGTTCAGTGAACTCGTCAACTTACGAGCACCCACTTATGCATGCCGATATCACAATACCGTTTACTGATGAGATGCAGTACACATACACTAAGTGCTAGTCTTAATGGGAAAGGCCGATATCCTCATTAGTGGCGTAACCCTTCGGCTAGGAACACGTTTAACAGTTATAATACTTAAGTAAATATCTCACGATCCTAACGATCAATTACTAGTACTTGTAATAACTGTAAGGACTATATCTATGCTTGTGACAAAGGGACAAAGATATAGAATGCCAAGGTGTTTTATCATTAATACGAATAAAGGTTCGTTTATTACAATAATAAATACGAAAGACCACAGCCACATGTTGGCTTGTTGGTCACCTACTCTAACAATCTCCCACTTGACCTAAAGCCAGCTACCCATAAACCGCAATCCCATCGACTCTCGATGTTTCTCATGGACCGATCTCGGTAAAGGCTTCGTGAAGGGGTCTGCAACGTTCTCTTCCGAGGTGACTCGTTCTACCTTAACTTCACCTCTATCAATGATCTCTCGGATCACATGATACTTCCTCAGAATATGCTTCGACTTCTGATGAGATCGTGGCTCCTTAGCTTGCGCCACGGCTCCGGTGTTATCACAGTACAACGGTACTGGATCACTAGCATCAGGAATGACACCCAACTCTTGGATGAATTTCCTTATCCAAGTCCCTTCTTTTGCAGCTTCAGACGCTGCAATGTACTCCGCTTCGGTAGTGGAATCGACCGTCGTGCTTTGCTTGGAACTCTTCCAACACACGGCACCACCATTAAGCGTGAATATAAATCCAGAATTCGACTTTGAGTCGTCCACGTCCGATTGAAAACTTGAGTCGGTAAAACCCTCTAATTTCAACTCGGCACCCCCATAGACCAAAAATATATCCTTAGTTTTTTGCAAGTACTTGAGGATATCTTTCACGGCTTTCCAGTGAGCCGGGCCGGGGTTAGACTGATATCTGCTTGTGACACTCACAGCATACGCAATATCGGGTCTCGTACATAGCATGCCATACATTATGCTTCCTATGGCAGAAGCATAAGGCGTCATTTTCATCTCCTCGATTTCACTAGGTGTTTGCGGACACATAGATTTCGAGAGACGAACCCCATGGGACATTGGCAAGAATCCCTTCTTGGATTCTTCCATGCTAAACCGTTTCATAACGGTGTCTATGTACAGGCTTTGGGATAAACCAAGCATCTTTCTCGCTCTATCTCTATAGATGCGTATTCCTAATACGTAAGATGCTTCTCCCAAATCCTTCATTGAGAAACGTGTGGACAACCATGCTTTCGTTTGCTGCAACATTCCTACATCATTCCCAATGAGTAGAATGTCGTCAACGTAAAGCACTAAAAATATCACTGCCCTCCCACTAACCTTCTTGTATACACAAGGTTCCTCCGGATTCTTCTCAAAATCAAACTCTTTGATAGTTGAGTCGAACCTAATGTTCCAACTACGGGATGCTTGTTTCAATCCATAAATGGATCGCTGGAGCTTGCAAACCTTTTGCTCACTTCCAGAAGATATGAAGCCTTCCGGCTGCGCCATGTAAATTTCTTCCTCAATATCTCCATTAAGGAAGGCGGTCTTCACATCCATTTGCCATATCTCGTAGTCGTACCACGCAGCTATGGCCAGCAAAATCCTAATGGACTTCAGCATCGCGACTGGCGAAAAGGTTTCCTCATAGTCAACACCTTGCCTTTGAGTGTATCCTTTTGCTACCAATCTAGCTTTATAGGTCGATACCTTTCCATCCACTCCAATTTTCTTCTTATAGATCCACTTGCAGCCAATAGGAACAATTCCCTTAGGTGGATCTACCAAGGTCCACACCTTGTTGGAGTACATGGAGTCCATTTCGGATTTCATGGCAGTCAGCCAATGTCCCATGTCCGCATCTGATACGGCCTCATTATATGTTCTTGGATCTCGTCCAAGATCAACATGATCTTCATCATTTTCGAGGAGGAATAACCTATCCGGCATTTTCCGAACTCTTTCGGATCTACGTACCGTAGGTTCAGGAGGTATATTAGTGGTTTGTTGTATTGGTTTGATTACTTGTTCTTGCGTTTGAACTTCACTTTGTGGTTCTTGAACTACTTCAAGTTCTATCATGCTGCCCTTTCTATCGGATAGAAACTCCCTTTCCAAAAAGGTGGCATTTCTCGAAACAAACGTCTTTGCTTCTTTGACATAATAGAACTCGTATCCCATTGAGTCTTCGGGATACCCCACAAAATAGCACAAGTCGGATTTACTATCCAACTTATCTCCCACTAACCGCTTCACATAAGCGGGACAACCCCATATCCTAATATGTTTGTAGTTGGGTTTTCGGGAATGCCAAAGTTCATAAGGTGTGGATTTAACTGCTTTGGTGTTAACTCTATTCAGCAAATACGCGGCAGTACGAAGTGCATGACCCCACAAGTATGCCGGTAAGTTCGTGAACCCCATCATTGATCGAACCATATCTAATAAAGTTCGATTCCGACGTTCGGATACTCCAATAAGTTGAGGAGTTCCCGGTGGAGTCCATTGGGACTGTATCCCATTTTCTTTTAGATAGTCAATGAACTCGATGCTCAAGTATTCTCCACCACGATCGGATCACAGCTTCTTAATACTTCGTCCGAGTTGCTTTTCCACTTCGTGTCTAAAATCTTTGAACCTTTCAAAAGTTTCAGACTTGTACTTCATCAAGTACACATACCCATACCTAGAATAATCGTCGGTAAAGGTAGCGAAGTAGTTATATCCACCCTTCGCACTAACACTTAGTGGACCACATACGTCTGTATGGATCAAATCCAAAAGACCCTCGGCTCGTTCCATTTTCCCTTTGTAGGGTGACTTGGTCATTTTCCCTTCAAGGCAAGATTCACAAGTTTGTAGTGATTTCACGTCCTCCAAGGAGAACAATCCTTCACTAACAAAATCGTTCATCCTTCTGAAAGAGACATGACCTAATCTAGCGTGCCAAAGTTGTGCGGGGTTTTGATCTATCTCCTTACGTTTTGCTGATATAACATTAATAGGTATTTCACTTGGATTTAGTTCATACAAGTTGTTTAATAGTCGTCCTTTGCAAATCAAATTCTCATTCTTTTGTATAATGCAAATCGAATTTCCAAAAACAAAAGTAAAACCTTCAATGTCTAATACAGGAATAGAAATAAGGTTTCTAATGAGCGACGGAACAAATAAACAATCGTTCAAAACAATAGGAAAACTAGAATCCAAAACATTTAAGTAAATTGTGCCAATGGCTTCAGCAGCAACTCTTGCTCCATTCCCCATCCTTAGGAAGGTCTCACCCGCTCTAAGTCTTCGACTTCTTGTCATTAGCTGCAAATCATTGCACAAATGTGAGCCACAGCCCGTATCCAATACCCAAGAAGAAGAGTTGACAGACAAATTTACGTCAATGAAATACGTACCCTTTTCAGAACCTTTCTGCTTCAGGTAAGCCTTGCAGTTGCGGCGCCAATGTCCTTTCTTTCCACAGTGATGGCAAGCATCATCAACTTGTTTGCTAACCTTTGCTTTGGGGCCCCCACTACCTTCACCCACTTCGAACTTGCTGTTTGGGAAGGGAACTCTTTCCTTTCTCTTCTTTTGGAAAGAACTCTTCTTTCCAGAAGTGGCAGCAATGAGAACAGACTTCTCTTTCTTAATGGTGGACTCGAAGCTGACCAACATGTTCATTAACTCATCCAAGGGAGGATCTAGTTTGTTCATGTTGAAGTTCACTATGAACGATTCATAGGAACTAGGAAGGGACAACAGGATCAAATCCAACGAGAGCTCGGCCGGGAGGGTGACATCAAGATTCACTAGCTTTTCAAGGAGAGTGATCATTTTGAGACAGTGCTCGTGGACCGAAGTCCCTTCGCGCAGTCTCGCTGTGATCAACTCCTTTGTAGCAGCGTACCTCGATGCCCTAATATTCTCACTATACATGCTATCGAGATGAGCCTTTATATCGAAAGCATGCAAGTGAGACTCATATTTCCTCGCAAGTGCGGGCTCCATGGCGGCTATCATATAGCACCTAGCATGAGTGTCATCTTTCTTCCAAACTTCATAAGTTTCTTTCTCAGCATCAGTCGCTGTGTCAGGTATAGTGGCGGGAAGTCTCTCATTCAAAACATAGAGACGCCCCTCAACGGTTAGTACAAGCTTAAGACTACGCAACCAATCTAGGTAATTTGGGCCATTGAGTTTATTGTCGAGGATTGACATTATGGGATTCTTAGACATGATTATCTGAGACATATAGAGAAGAGGATTATTAGAGATTCGCGTTAAATGATTGTTACAATTAAATGTTTGGTCTTATGTTATTTAATTGTTCTCCCACTAATTTTATCGAGTTCCACTTCCCTCTAATAGACAAACGAGAAAACTGATTTTTCTTAATGGGCTTTAGGTCCAATAGACAAATATAACCCGTAGTTAATCTAGTCCGATTATATTTGCCCAAAGGTAGATCACAATCAATCATATCCACAATATGACCCTAAATTAATTTTCCTCACACTTGATAATGACCTAAGTTAATCTCGCGAATATCAAAATCGTCGTGTGTCAAGTCTAACCTACCAATCAAAGATGCTCATAGAACTCGATTATGCCAAACTAATGCAGTCCCTAGTTAATCTAGCCGACCACGTTAATTCAACATAACCCCTTTCTATGGCTACCTTCATCAATATGTCAATTGAATTACAGCTTACTCTACCATAGCACTCCCCGCTAACACGGCTTACTGCACTACAGCAAAGGGCTACACATAATCCAACCGTTGGCAGAAGGAAAGAAATAACTCAACAGATTGGGTTTTTCTTTATAGCTTGAAATGATTCTTAATTGAATTAAGAATGAGGAATTTTTATTAAAATGTTTTATCTCATCAGAAGGTTTTGGATTGGTCTATGTGATTCCTACATCTATGTTCTCTAAAGGTATATGGAAGCGCATATTGTCCTAAGAGGAACATACGGCCTAATTTCATAATTAATTACATTAATTAATTATCGAGTTTTTCAAAATAATTATAGAACCTCAACTAGCATAAATCATTCAAATAATGTTGAGGTACTACTAATTAAGTTGAATTTATAATCAATATTATATATGTGTTCTATTAATTGAAATCAATTTAACAATTTAAATTAATTAATTAATCTAATCACCTATTTACTAAAATAGATGATTGTTGATCCAATTATCTAATTGGGATTAATTGAAAATAATTTTCCAAAAATTAAAATCAATTTGTTTTAAGTTTAATTTTAGAAATCTGAAATAAATTTTTTTTTTTTTATTTTCAGTGAACCGGTTCGGCCGACCGGTCTGACCGGTTCGGACCGAAGCGGTCCGGTTCTACCCGGTCCAATTGACCCAAATCAGTGGGCCGGGTCAGTCGGACCGAGAACCGGTCTGACCGACCCGAATCCACTTGGATTCGGTCGATTGGATCGTGCACAACCATCGAACCGGCCGGTCCGACCGGTTCGATCCGAACAATTAAAAACCGACGTTTTAAAAATAATTTCAGATCCGATTTTCCAATTTTAAACAATTTTAAAGCTGGAAAAATTCTAAACAATATTTCAAAAATATTTTAAACTTACGAAAACTCCCAATTACATAATACAACAATCACTACTTTAATAAATCGAACATGCATAAAATCATAGCATATTAAGACGAACGCAATTAATTGCGCAACAAGCTCTGATACCACTGTTGGGTTTCGGGCACGCATACGCAGCGGAAAACAAAAATTCATGCGATTTAAACGACTTTAAAGCACATAAGAACATGCCCGATAAATTAAATACAATTAATTGCGTACCTTTGCGCTTCCAGCGAAATCAAATAACAACATACATGCTAATTGTTAAACCAAATTTAAATCAATTAACATGCTCGCGTTTAAACCAAAGAACATGCTTGCAATGATTTAAAACGATTACACATAATCACATAAAATCATACGAAAGCAAACATGAATATATAGTTTAAACGTATACGAATCGAAACAACGGATTCGTGTGTTTACCTCTCGAAGCGTAAGGTTGGAGCGCTAAGCAAGTCGAGATTGCTACGGAAACCAATCCGTACAATCGGGGCAGCGGCGGTGCAGCGGCAGCAGCGGCGAGACGGGCCGTGGCGGCGCGTGTAACTCACGCGCGGTCTTCGGGCGGCGCGTGGGGTTGCGTGCGGCTTCGGCTCGTGTGTTGCTCCTCGTTTCTTCGATCTTCGATCTTCCTCCTCTCGGGTTTCACCTCGTATACTTTGATCTACTAAACACGTGGCACTAGACACGTAATAGTTAGAAAAACGGAAGAAAAAGAGAAGGAAAGAAGCTACCAAAGTGATCGGCCGATGAACGGCCGATTCCGGCGAAACGGCGGCGTTGACGGCGGTGGTGGCCGCGGGAGGGAGAGGCCGAGAGAGAGAGGTGGACGGCTAGGGTTAGGGTTTTCTTGTTGTGTTTGTGCAAGGCCTATAAATCAAGTATTTATAGTCCCTTGCATAAAACCCTAACGGGCTTAAGTTGGACCGGGCCCAACAGCTTAAGCTCGTTAGTTTCTTTACTTGCTCGTCTCTCTCAATTCAATGATCGGAAAATTGCAACAATTACATTTTCGGAATCATTATAATATCCTCGTCATTACGAGTGCCATCTTTCATTTTCCAACTTTCCAAAAGTGGAAACCCTAGTTTAGTGCACTTTCTAAATTTGGAAACTTCCCGATTTAGAAATTTCACTAACACGTTCGCCTATTCTTTTCCTTTTCTTATTCTCATTCATAATTCCAAATTACGAATGTTGGATCCAATCATATTGACTTCCAATCATGCAAAGATAAACTATTTTATCTCTGACCGTTTATTCAAAGATCTCATGTGCACGAGCAGTGTGACCCTCGATGGTTCAGGTGTAAGCTAGCCGTGGGCCCACAACTCTTTGTGGTCAAAACTCGTCCCTTAGAGTTACGATTAAGATGAAGCTCGTTTCACCTTAATCACCCAACGAATCAAGATTGGCGTCTAGCAACTACGCGTCATGATTCCCTAGATACAAATGAAGTGCCTGCAAGAACCTTCAGATATAATTAACCTACAGTACGGTCCCTTCGATTCATATGTCCCGATCGAACTAGAGGCATTGGTTCATCGAGACCTCTTTATATGTTCAATGACGGTGCGATCGTTCTAAGTGTTGTAATCCTTACGTGCATGACTTAGAGAATCGAATTCTCTAATCATCACTTAGTCAGCTCTGGCCAGAGACTTAGAATGATTACAAACTTTCAGAACACACAGGACATCCAAGACTATTCTAGCGATCGAATCCCCGACTACAATGCACAGACCTCCCACTAGATTTCGGACTGCACGAACACTGGCCCTTGGGATGGTCCTCGGTGGAACTCAGGGACAGGTCACGATACAGCTGGTCCTCTAGTGAAGTCACGGTGATGTCTAGGTCATAAGGACTAATGGTGTACAACTATACCATAGATATCTCTACTCGATTATTGGGAACCACTTAGAGATTTCTAGGGTGAGGGAGTTCAGTGAACTCGTCAACTTACGAGCACCCACTTATGCATGCCGATATCACAATACCGTTTACTGATGAGATGCAGTACACATACACGAAGTGCTAGTCTTAATGGGAAAGGCCGATATCCTCATTAGTGGCGTAACCCTTCGACTAGGAACACGTTTAACAGTTATAATACTTAAGTAAATATCTCACGATCCTAACGATCAATTACTAGTACTTGTAATAACTGTAAGGACTATATCTATGCTTGTGACAAAGGGACAAAGATATAGAATGCCAAGGTGTTTTATCATTAATACGAATAAAGGTTCGTTTATTACAATAATAAATACGAAAGACCACAGCCACATGTTGGCTTGTTGGTCACCTACTCTAACAGGGATCTCCTTGACGATGACCTCTTTTAGGTGTACCTTGTCGAACTGTGTTCCATTAAATAAAAACGAATAAGAAACTCATGAGATGCATAACATAATCAAGTCCACAAAATTAATAGGAAAACCAAAACGAATAAGAATTTTTTTAAGAAAAAGCCATTCAACTCGATCGTAGGTTTTACTGATATCCAGTTTAATCGCCATAAGATTGGTTATGCCCCTAGAGTTTGACTTTTATAAAATGGTTAATCTCGAAAGCTACAAGGACGGTTTCTGTGATTAGATGATTAGGGACAAAAGCGGAATGAGTAGGAGAGATTAGGTTGTTTTAATAAAGGTCCAAGGCATTTGGTAATCATTTTCAACCCAATTTTATAAATTACTCCCTCCTTCCCCTAATATTTGACGTTTAAGTTAGTTGCACATGGATTAAGAATTCCATTAACTGGTCATTAATTTGATAGGAAAAACCGAAACTGCCCCTTTATCTAGTTCTCTCTCTTCATAATTGACTATTAATTTTCTTATTGACTCATTAATCGTAAAACTTATTCCCATTATTTTCTCTATTTTCTTACGTGTCTCTATAATCTTTTAATCTCAATTAAAATTAAAATTCAATTAACACATTATTTATTCCATTACATTACTAAACCAGTGATGAAGATGAACAGAATTTTAAAACTCAAATTGCAATCACATGTAGAAATCAAATTTGAAATTTTCAATAACCCTCCATAAAATAAAATTTAAAATTTCAAGAAAATCAAATACATGTATTTCCCACCAAAATTGTTCTATAAAAATTAAGAATTTGCTTTAATTTCTATGATTAAAAAAATGGGAGAACCTTTAATCGAAATAGATCTAAATACAGAGGTATCACTTTTTCATATAAGTAATGAGAGTGAAAGACAAGAGCACGAATCAATGAGTCTGCCAGATTTAAATTTGGTTGCTTTAGAAGTTGTAGATGATGTAAATATCAATCTACATTCTCCAATTTTAGACCTAAATGCTACTCCATCTGTTGAAAATGATGTACCATTGGATATGGGACTGCAAACATCCTTGGAAGATGAATTCACTACAGGTATTTTTTTTTTTATTTTATCAATATGTCTTACGAAACTTATGTGTCATGTCCTCATGCCTTTTTTATTTTTCTTTATTTGCAATTCTATAAATAGATGAAAACATAAATACTGGGAATGCTAATGGAGCATCGTTACAGTCACGAAACGTAAAACATTTACACAATAATGAACGTAGAGCCGTATATAATTTGCTACAACAGAAAAGTTTTAACGGAAAATTGCCGAAAGGGGCGACAAAAATGGTGGCAGCACAATTCGATGTTTCGATACGAACTATTCAACGCATTTGGCGGCAATCAAATAATGGTACGTGTGATGATGTATCTCATAGAAGGACAAAAAATTGTGGTCGCAAGAGAATACAAATAAGCGATGATCAAATCCGAGCGGTCCCTTTACATAAACGCACAACATTGCAGTCTTTTGCTCACTCCTTAAACACGTCGAAGAGCACATTGTTTAGGCGTCTACAATCAAGAGAAATACGACGCCATTCAAATTCTATAAAGCCATTTTTAAATGAAGAAAATAAAATATCTCGATTGAAATTTTGTTTGTCTATGCTTGATAGCGCTAGCATTCAACATGATCCAATTTTCAACGGGATGTATAACATTGTTCATATCGACGAGACGTGGTTCAACATGACAAAGAAATCAGAGCATTACTACTTATTACCCGACGAAGAAGATCCGTTGCGCACTTGTAAAAGTAAGAATTTCATTGCAAAGGTCATGTTTTTAGTTGCTGTTGCTCGACCAAGGTTTGATGAACAAGGAAATGAGCTTTTCTCTGGAAAAATTGGTGTATTCCCGCTTGTTACGTAAGAAGCTGCTAAAAGAACTAGTATAAATAGAGTTGCCGGTACACTCGAGACAAAGGCAATATCTTCGGTGAATAAAAACGTTATAAGGTCATACTTTATTGAAAAGGTCATACCTGCAATCAAGCAAAAATGGCCAAGAGGTGATTCAAGATGTCCAATATTTATTCAACAAGACAATGCAAGAACACATATCGATCATAATGATGAGGAGTTTCGTCTAGCTGCAACACGAGATGGTTTTGATATTCGTTTGATGCGTCAACCTCCAAACTCTCCAGATTTGAATGTTCTAGACCTTGGATTTTTTAGAGCTATTCAATCAATACAATACAAGGAGTCGCCTAAAACGGTCGATCAGCTTGTCAATGCAGTTGTGCATGCATTTGAAACTTTTCCGGCAATCAAGTCCAATCGTATATTTCTTACATTGCAATTGTGCATGATAGAGATTATGCGAGTAAGAGGTTCTCAAAAGTACAAGATGCCGCATATTAAAAAAGCAACGTTAGAAAGAGAGGGGCGGCTTCCTACTCGAATGAAATGCGATCTTGAGTTAGTTCAAGATGTTCTTAGGTATATAGGTTAAATTTTTATTTTCGATGGTGATTACAATAGTATGTGTTTTAACAGTACTGTGTAATTTATTTATTTTCTGATGGTGATTAATAGTACTGTGTAAAACTTTTTAATCCATGAGTATGCAGATGGGTTTTTAAATTATTTATAAGAAATGGAGAACGAAAAAAATAAATGAGAGATAAATGTACAAAAGATAAAATAGAATCTGATATACTTCCCCAGTAAATGGTCTAATATTATTAGAAATATTAAATTATGATAAATACCATGCACAACAACAAAATATAAAAGGAAGTGAACATGCAGCATTTCCTCCTTCCTCTTCTTCACGAAATGGCCTGTAAAAAAGAAAGAAAAAATGGAAGGGGGATTGACTAATCACACTTTAATAAAAATTTGGTAGATAAATTTTCAGCATTATTCTCACTATTTTATTAATTTCTTCATCCTCAAAAGATTCTCCTCCTTCATCAGGAAATTTGTTCAAATCAAATCCACAATCTCCCACCACATTCAAGTCAAAATCTCTGAAAGGTTTCTTGTATGGAAATACTTCCAACAAATGTTCTATATCTGAATTCATAGAATCTTCAACATTCATAAATTTTTCAACTCTTTTTTCACCATCTACTAAAGGTTCACTCTTCATTTTTGCCTCTTCACGTTTTTGTATTGCCGTCAGATTGATTCTTATTTGTGAGTTGTGACTTCTTAATTTCCTTTCAATAATTACCTTTACATTGAATGCTTATTGAACAAAGATAAATTGACTGGAAAAATTAGGAGTTACAATATTTAATGCTAAGGGTAAAACAGGAAAGAAAATATGAATTCTCTATTGAAAATAGAGAACGTCAAATAATTTGGAAAAAGTAATTTATGCCAAAACGTCAAATATTGGGGGAAGGAGGGAGTACATTATAGAGACTAATGGCCGATATTCAGTGATTCTCTCAGGTGTTTTTGACTTTGGGAATGAGGACAACATATGTGAAGTTCAAGGCCGAAGGAAGCACACGATGATTAATGAAATTCAGGGTACAAGATATTACACTATCACCCAGAATATGTCAATATTTTTTTTAAAATAAAACGGGTAAATTATCGGGGCCAGGTGATTTTAGAGGAGCCATTTGTGAGATGGCTGAGTTACCTTTGACAGTGAAAAGGGGAGAGAAAGCATCTGACTAGCCTCACTACTGATTTCACTCAATAAGTGTCATCACCTCATCTATCCACTCTATTCACTTGATTTCGCTGAGTAGCCTTTGCATGGAAAAACGTCGTAATCCTATCTCCTTCACGGATCCATCGAATCCTGCTTCTTTGTTTCCAAAAAATATCCTCAACGACATATAATATCTCTAATTCCGCATGAAGAGCACGAGATTCTTTGATATGTATCAAAATTAATTAATTCGGCTAATGGCATCGCATTTTGCCATGATACATATACTGCAAGGGTAAATTTTGCCAATTTTAAAATGTTTGGGTGCAAATCGACAAAAACTATTAATTCTGGGGTGCAAAACGCAATTCACCCCAAATTTTAGAATTTGTTTGTGAAACATAAACAAATGAATCTGTGCAAACTTGGCGAAACAGAGGAAGTAGCGAAATGCTGAGACGGAAACCTACTAAAATCCAAGTTAAAGTCGAAGACAAAGAAGAACTCGAAGAAGCCCGCAAACGCGCCGCCGCCGCCGCCGCCTCCTCCTCCACCGCCACATCCTCTCTCCTCCAGCACTTCGACCGCTCTTCCCTCGATCCCTCTTCCAAATCCCACCGCATCGGCCTCTCCTAAACCCCCCAAATCACACCCAAAAAAAAAAAAAAAAAAAAAAATCAATTCAATATCAAATCAGCAAAAAAAAAAACGGGGCTTTTATCAAGATTGATAATGGAGGTAGAAGTGAAGCTCCGATTACCAAACAAAGCCGCCCACCAGAAGCTCACCTCCCTCCTCTCCCCATTCCACACCGCCACCCACCACCAGCACAACACCTTCTTCGACGGCGCCGCCGCCGAGCTCAGCTCGCAGCGTGCCGTGCTCCGCCTCCGCTTCCACGAGGAAACCACCCACCCGAAATGCTTCGTCTCCCTGAAGGCGAAAGCCGTCCTGGCCAACGGCGTCAGCCGCGTGGAGGAGGACGAGGAGGAGGTGGACCCCACAATCGGAAGATCGTGCGTCGACGAACCCCGGAAGCTGATGGGCGAGGATTCTTCTAGGGTTTTGAAGAGGGTGAGGGATGAATTTGGGGTCGAGGGTTTCGTTGGATTGGGTGGGTTTAGAAATGTGAGGAGTGTGTATGAATGGAATGGTGTGAAATTGGAGGTCGACGAGGTTAAGTACGAATTCGGGGATATGTACGAGGTCGAGTGCGAGAGCTCGGAGCCCGAGAAGGTCAAGAAGATGATCGAACAGTTCTTTAACGAAAACGGGATTGACTACTCCGATTCCGTGATGTCCAAATTCGCCATTTTTCGCGCCGGGAAATTGCCCTCTTCTTAGTAAGTACGTTTGTCGCTGCTTTTTTGATCATGGAATGCCGTTTTACATTACGCATCAATCAATCGTATTCATATCGTATTCTAATATTTGGTTGTGCATTTCCTTGATTCCAAATTTTCGGAACTATTTAAATTGGTGAATGTAGAAGGGGTTCGTTTTATTTTCCATTGTTGAATCTGTTTCTTGTTGGTATGCTAATCGTGGTATTTAACATCGTCTATTTAAAATGCAAGGGCAAATTACGGCCACCTCTGAGGTATGGCCAAATTACGGAAAAACCCCTCTTGTTTGGGTAATTACAACCACCCCCTCCTTTTAAATATTTTCACATAAAATTTATGTAATTCGGTTATTTACCGAACCAAATCGTATATTTAGTTCGGTAAACGGTGTGAAATGTTGGGGTACCGAAATTTCGGTTCGGTTTTACCGAATTAACATCCCTAAATCTACCTCCGGAGGAGTCTTTTCGTAAGATAATACATAGTTGAGCGGGGTGGCTGTAATTACCCAAACATGAGGGGGTTTTTGTAATTTGACCATAACTCAGGGGGTGGCCGTAATTTGCCCAAAATGCAATGACAAAACTGAACTTTAAGGTGTTCTTCTCTTAGAGTACTGTACCATTTATCTACTATTACTTAGCCACTTTTTGAATGTGATCGGTACATATGTCGACTAGGGTTTGTGAAAGCATGCTGACAAGATTTAGTCTTTATCACCTTGCAATGAATATGATTCTTCTAAACGGGAAGAATAGCTGAGAAATATGCCGACCGTATCAGAAATGGGGTATTCTTGCAGAAGCTATGCTAGTTTAGAGAGATCACCTTACTAAAGATACTATCCTTTGAAACCTCGTCATTTAGAAATTTTTCATGTTCTTGGGTGGGAAATAAATTATCACGCGCACGTTTATTGTATGAAAAGAACAATTCAAATCTAGTTTTGAAATCTTATCTTAACAGTTTATTCCATAAAAATTATTGCCATTATATGCTCTAGTTTCGAACCTTTTTACGTAAGTTTATGAACGTCTTGTTGGTTGTTGAGGAGATTAAGGTTGTTTAAGCTGAAGAGCAGCTAGATAGTATTGAACCACAACATGGCAAGGTGTGCTTTGTGTAAAACTAATAAATTCATCGAGGTTAAATGCTTTAACAGTCATCTTTTGTGCTTGTACCTTGTGGGTTTTGGTTCGACAACTAGTTTGACGTTTAATAGTAATTGCTGAGCCACTAAAAGGGAATCTATGACTATAACAGCTTCGATGAATCTTAACTTTTTGGATTTGTTTGGTCGACAGTAAAGTTGAAGGCAAAGGCTGCTAATTTTGTTTATTGTTCGTTGTGCTGCTTTATTAAAGGCACAATTTAAATGTTGTTTATGTGTGCTCTAAGAATCAATCCACTATTTTTCATTTGTTCAGGTTATTCGGCAAAGGATGAAAATGGAGGAGCAGAGTAATAATAAGCAAAGAATTGTCACTACTGCTGCTGCTGATGCTTCAGCAACAGTGAGTGCTTGTAGTTTGCCAATAAGGTGTTGTTTCTCGAAGTTCAACTTAATATGCGAAAATAATATCTCCTTGTTTTGACTGTAATTCGTGGTTTAGTTGTGTGGTTTGTTTGTGTTTTCAACCGCATCCGGTAGCTTAATTGACTGCCCGATAATTGACTCCCCGATTCTGCCATAATATAAAACAAAGCTTATGCTTTAAGTAGACTTTCTTGCTACCAATATAACTTTTTACAATTGTTTTCCAAGCATCGTTTAGTTGCTGAGATAAGATTGTGCAGTCTCATGAGAATTCAATTTTATAATTGCAAAAAGGATGTCGAAAACACAATTCTCAATAAACCAAAATTCGAGTTTATTTTCTTCACCCTTGACAAAATTACCACTTTGCGGCTTTTCATATCTTTTTTATAACTTCAATCATCGGCGAGTAATGTTAGCGTAAAATCGGATAAATTTTTTTAATGAAGTCTTGAAATTCTAAAGTGACGCACAATATGGAGAGAAAAAGAACACAGCCAAAGAAACACTAAAAAGGGTCAAATTAAGGTCACTCGTTGAGGTAGACCTAAATTACAAAAAAAAAAAAAAAAAACTCCAGTTTGGATAAAAATAACGACCCTCCTCAACTATGTATTGTCTTACAAAAAAATCATTCATTCAATAGATAAATTTGACACTGTAAGAGTGGATTTTACGTGTGGATGTGTAAGACAATATATAGCTGAAGGGTGGTTGTAATCTTATTAATAAAAGTAAGGTTGCTCATGATAAGCTCTTGAGATTTAATGGCATTATTGATTTGAAGTAAATTTACGGAGACCTCTTATGGGTGATAAATAAGACGTCTTATGGGTGATAAATAAGAAGATTCGTCAAACTTCTACCCTAACTGAGAAAACAAAAGTTAAATTAATAAATAAAATATGGAAAAAAAAGCTTATGAACTGGGATTATCATTAATACATATAGCAAAATATCAATGTTAATTGAACCTTGAATTATGTGGTTTAAATTGAACTTTACTTTATATTAGTTTTACTTCAATCCGGTGCGATGCACGGGCCAAAAATCTATTTACATAAACATGAAGGTTCTTTCGTAGTTTGAGCATACCACATTGGCAATAATTTGCTCAAAGCATACCACATTGGCAATAATTTGCTCAAAAAAGAAAGGGATGGAGTATTTAGACTAACTAGACACAAAATAAGATCCAATTATCTAATAAAGCATGCCTAATCACACCAACCAAACAAGTCACAGACACACAATAAATAATCCAGAGCATGTTACACTCTCTCAAATGAAACGCAATCATCCTGATAAAAGATAGTTCAATCCCACTACTACTCATAAATAAATAAAAACAAGCTAAATAATTAACCTCATCCTATTAAAATAAACACTCCCAAACAATAGAAGAAAAAAAACCATCTAAAATAAGATAATAATAAACAAACACCTAAGGTGGGGGGCCCACTTCACATCACTTCCTCTTCTTGGCCGGGGGTTGATCCTCCTCCTCGTCATCCTCCTCATCCTCGTCATCATCATCCTCGTCATCATCTTCATCGCCATCATTGTCATCATCGTCGTCGTCATCATCGTCGCTGCCTTCATTGCCATTAGCGGCGGGGTCAGCCTCGGGGTCCGCCTCGTCATCATCTCCGGCCTCTTCACCGCCCGAGAAGTCCTCATCGCCGGCATCGTCATCGTCCTGGTCCTCAACTTCCTCTTCATCGTCCTCGTCGTCATCCTCAGTGTCGCTCCCGTCTTTGTTCTCGGGGCCGGCTTTCTCGACCCTGCGAAGCTCCTCCATGGGAAACCTGTTTAACAAATCGTTATTTTCACTAACATGTTGTTTGGGTTTTTGACGGCAAAAAATGGTTTCGGGAAATGGGAATTTACCGTTTCGCCATCCAGTCTGGTAGCCCGTCAGCGTCGTTGAGCATAGCTTCGGCCTGCGAACATCATTCGGAACGGTGAGAAGGGGATCGAAGCAACATTCTAAATTTTCAAGAGAGTAATATAAATGTTTTCTAATTGCAGAAATTATTGGCAGCGGATTTATGTAAATAATATTAAATAACATGAAGCAAAGAAAACGGCGAAATTGATCGCAGTAGATACAAATTAATCACTAATAAGCAGCTTGTAACAATCAATCTTAGAGGCGATACAATAATACATTCACTATTGGGGAACGTTAATCAATATCCCCAACGTAAAGACATCAAAGTAAACAATGTTACGATTCCAGACTCAAATAAGTTGGAAAGATAAGTTTGTACTTCGACAAAGTTAACCAAGTTCGAGTTAAATGCTTTACGTACTTCATCAAATATCCAATTAAAACAAGATTCCTATCAGTAATGACAATTGCAAGTGTAAGTCTGTGTTAACGTAAACGAGGAGATTAAAAAAAAAAAAAAAGAAAGACCAAGCGCACATACGACAAGAACTGAAGCCGAAAAGAAGATTCCTTGTCTTGGTGCAAATTAAATGCACCATCACGGACTTCACCCAAAAAAGAGAACGAGAATGAATTACTTCCAAAAAATTCTCCCTGCCACGGGTAGGCCTATTTTACTCGGAATCTTACATATTAGTAAATGAATTATGTCTTTAATTACCCCTTTTATCTTTCAAAGGTCCTCCAACCGTTTTTAACTTAAATCAAACACCCCATCAAAAACACATTCTACGACAAAAAAACCCGACACAACTACGAGATAACTTCAACCAAGACAAAGCATAACAAATCCCGTTCCCGTGTTGTTTAGCCCTTTATATCTCCAACATACCATAAGTAATTTCACAAAACAACAGGGTACAAATGTTTAATCTTTCAGACAGGCAGATAAACATCAATTCTCAACTACAATAGATCTCACAATGCACGAGGCTCGATTTTAAAAACTCGGTCCCCCAAACATTCGACACAAAATTAAAAACAAATCCTGACTTTACAAAATCACTTCAGCTATTAATACATTCCAAAATTACTCACCGCAAAAATCAAAAACTTCCAAAATTCACAACAACAATCAGTAAATCAGTTGCGCACAATTGCAAAATCTCAGAAACACACATCATCAATTCAATACATAAACACAAATAAAAGGTTAAAAATTCAAGTTTAGAGAGAGAAATTCACCAGCATAAGAAGGGAAACTAGGGTTTTGTGAGCAGCGAAAACAGTATTAACCGCTGCAGCCTCGAGAAAAGAGGAAACCATAAGCTGTTTGCTCAAAACAGCCATGTCAGGGCTCAACTTATTCACCTCCATTTTTACCCCCAAAAAAAAGCTCCGAAGAAAACCCTAGAAAAAAATTATATTGTCGGAAGGAAATAAAGGCGGAAGAATGTTGGAAGAAAAACAGCAGAAAGAAAAAAATCAGAGTGAGGTAGAGGAGAGAGAAACAGAGAAGTTAGAGAGAGATTCCTGGGTAGGGTTGTTGAATTATGGTGTGTAAAAAAATCGAGGAAAAAAAAAAGATGTTTGACTAAGGTTTTGGTTTTACTGACTAGGGTTTTGTGGGTGGAAAATGCTATTTCGGGATTGTATAGGGGGGAGTGATGCAAAGTTTTTTGAGTGTATTCGAATTCGAATCCAGTGCAATTAATTGGGGCGTGTCATTGGGCCGTTGGATGTTTTGCTCAATCAAATTGTCCACGCGCTTCAGTGAGACGTACATAACACATTTTCTTTTCCCCGTGTAATTTCTTTAAATTTAAGGTTTTTGTATATTAATAATTGAGAGATTTACTAAATATTTTATTTATATGTTATGTTTTTAAAACCCAATCGAATATAGGTGGTGTTTGCAAATGCTTTTTGAAAGTGATTATGGGGTTTTTTTATAATAATCTGTTTTTAGGTGTTTGCAAAATCAACTTTTGCTTTTGCTTCTCTTAAAATAATCTGCTTTAAGCTATTTTTTTAAGAGCACCCCTAACCCTGCTTTTTCAATTTTAGTTCATTTTTCGAAATATTTGCAAACACCCCCAACTTTTAGAAATAAGAACTTAAAACTAACTTAAATCACAATCACTAACTTCTGCTTTTAAATAATCATTTGCAATCGAATGGCCAACTGGATCATGACTGGCCGGCAACTCGGTTCAATCGGATATTTTAATTTAAATCATTATAAATGATTGCGATATTTATCTTGTAAAGCATCTCATAAAAATCATTTGAACTAAAATATCCATCACTAAATATCAATTTAAATACTCATATTCAATTTATCAATAACCCACTATTAGATTCAAGTATAAATGCTATAATGTTTAAAAATACAAAACTATGGTTTAATTAGGTCAAAATCGGTAGTTGCACCTACGCGCTGATACGCGTAAAACCTACGTATGAAAAACCGCAAGTGTACAGTATCGCGTTTTGTAGAATAGTGAATTCCGGATATTGATCCACAGGGAATTAAGTTCCTAAATCTACCAAGTACCGTAATTATACTATCCTAAACTTTATCTAGACGGGAGAAAAAGATGGGAGATGACATGAAGCCAAAAGGAAACAAAAATAATAAAAACAACGGTCCGCCAGTATACGCGAGGAATTCCGACGTGTGACGGCTTCTAGGGTAAAATCCATCAGTGTACTATCGATAAAGATCTACAAATCGAAATCTATTGTCAATTCTATGTTCGCTAACCCAGACACTAAAGTACCCTAACCCCCGTCTCCAGTGTAGTTAGAGTCTACCCACAGGTCCGACGTCTTCGTTCAGAACCTGATATTAAGAGAGCATTTAGGTCAAGTCCTTAAGGGCTACCCGAGGTGCATCACGTCTCCGTTTCCACAACCCGAGCTATGCTTTCCTAAAATCAAACGAGAAATCCTCTCTCGAGTTCATTCCCATTTAGAATCAATTCAATTGTTGGCCAAACAATCGAAAGCATTTAATACAGGAAAACATAAACAGAATCTAAGAACGACAAATAGATCACAAATCTGGAAATCAAAATCAATATATACAAGGTTTCATTTCCCTAAAAGAAAATGCTCAGTTCATTACAAACATAGCATCAAAATGAAGAACACGAGAAATTATAAACTAAATGTAAAGAAAAGCTTATGAAAAACCCGAGTCGAAACCCTCGTCGAATTTTCCCGCGAAGAACTGGCGAGAACCGAAGAGAAAACCGAAGAAAAAGTCGAGAGATGGTCGAGATATCAAAAAAATGAAAAGGAGACCTTCTATTTATAGTGAGATATCAAAGAAAAATATCTAGTCTCGATTTCTGTGCCCAGATCGCGATCTGGGCTTCTTGGATCGCGATCTGGCAACCTCGAAAACTGCCCACCGCCTTCCCAGATCGCGATCCAGGAAGTGCGGATCGCGATCTGCCCCAACTTTTCGCTGCTACTGGAATTTGCCACCAGATCGCGATCCGGTGATGCTGGATTGCGATCTGGCCTCTGCATCAACTTCAAACACTGTTTTGACCATTTTTCAACCCGAATTCGACAATTGTGCATTTCACAAAAGTTGTAGCCCTTGAAGTTAGCTTTCGAAATCCACTTGAATCAGCTCAATCGGAGGTTGCATGAGAAAGTTATGCTTGAAATACCAAACACTGCCACAATCCGCGAGAATGCACTTTTGCACGTGTTTGGTTTGGTTCTCGGCTTCGCTTCCAAAATCGTCTCGAATCGGCAAAAATAGCTTATCTTTACCTAAAATATAAATAAAACAAAAACAACATAATATATACAAATAAAGCCGAAAACTCGGACGAATGAAGACCAAAACACGAAGATTAGATAAGTAAAAGTTGTGCAAAACGAACACTTATCACGAAGATTAGGTTTTACGCGTATCAAGTTTTTGGCGCCGTTGCCGGAATTCACTATTCCCGCCTGTCACGCGGGTGACCCGGGTTCGATCCTCGGCAACGGCGCCAAAAACTTGATACGCGTAAAACCTACGTATGAAAAACCGCAAGTGTACAGTATCGCGTTTTGTAGAATAGTGTATTCCAAATATCGATCAACAGGGAATTAATTTCCTAAATCTACCAAGTACCGTAATTATACTATCCTAAACTTTATTTAGACGGACGAAGGGATGGGGGATGAAATGACGGCAAAAGGAAAAAAAATAAAAACACCGGTCCGCCAGTACAAGCAAGGAATTCCGACGTGTGATGGCTTCTAGAGTAAAATCCACCAGTGCACTATCGATAAAGGTCTACAAATCCAAATCTATTGTCAATTTTATGTTCGCTAATCCAGACACTAAAATACCCTAACCCCCGTCTCCAGTGTAGTTAGAGTTTACCCACAGGTCCGACGTCTCCGTTCAGAACCTGATATTAAGAGAGCATTTATGTCAAGTCCTTAAGGGCTACCCGAGGTGCATCACGTCTCTGTTTCCACAACCCGAGCTATGTTTTCCTAAAATCAAACGAGAAATCCTCTCTCGAGTTCATTCCCATTTAGAATCAATTCAACTGTTGGCCAAACAATCGAAAGCATTTAATACAGGAAAACATAAACAGAATCAAAGAACGACAAATAGATCACAGATCTGGAAATCAAAATCAATATATACAAGGTTTCATTTCCCTAGAAGAAAATGCTCAGTTCATTACAAACATAGCATCAAAATGAAGAACACGAGAAATCATAAACAAAACGTAAAGAAAAGCTTATGAAAAAACCGAGTCGAAACCCTCGTCGAAGCTTCCCGCGAAGAAATGGCGAGAACCGAAGAGAAAACCGAAGAAGAAGTCGAGAGATAATCGAGATATCGAAAAATGAAAAGGAGACCTTCTATTTATAGTGAGATATCAAAGAAAAATATCTAGGCTCGATTTCTGTGCCCAGATCGCGATCTGGGCTTCTTGGATCGCGATCTGGCAACCTCGAAAACTGCCCACCGCCTTCCCAGATCGCGATCCAGGAAGTGCGGATCGCGATCTGCCCCAACTTTTCGCTGCTACTGGAATTTGCCACCAGATCGCGATCCGGTGATGCTGGATCGCGATCTGGCCTCTGCATCAACTTCAAACACTGTTTTGACCATTTTTCAGCCCGAATTCGACAATTGTGCATTTCACAAAAGTTGTAGCCCTTGAAGTTAGCTTTCGAAATCCACTTGAATCAGCTCAATCGGAGGTCGCATGAGAAAGTTATGCTTGAAATACCAAACACTGCCACAATCCGCGAGAATGCACTTTTGCACGTGTTTGGTTTGGTTCTCGGCTTCGCTTCCAAAATCGTCTCGACTCGGCAAAAATAGCTTATCTTTACCTTAAATATAAATAAAACAAAAACAACATAATATATACAAATAAAGCCGAAAACTCGGACGAATGAAGACCAAAACACGAAGATTTAATAAGTAAAAGTTGTGCAAAACGAACACTTATCAAGCGCGCTCAAAACTCTTTCTCAAACACGTCTTCTAAGCCATAGGAAAGAAATTTATGTCACCTGCAACACATGGGATTGAGCCTGGTATAAACATCAGATGATCAAGTTTAACGGGGAAGACAATTCAAGAAAGAGAGAAAATATGTAAACGTGTAAATCAATCATAAGAACGATATAAAAAACAATGTATACTTGTAATTAGTTACCTTGTCTAACTATAGCACTTGATTTCCCGTGTATATTAATAACCTTATACGTGGGTGATGTCCTAAGTATCTCCTCAAGTTCAATAGCAGATCTTCTTTCCATTTGACTCCACCCTTCCGGCCAAACCCGAGCTATCTGTGAATATACTAACAGCATATTAAATATATTACTGCTGGCCCAAGATCACCAACCACGTTGTAGAAAGATTACAACTAAAAGAAGAATTGAACCTCAAATATGAGTAAAGAAGAAAGTTGAAAATTGAAGAGATAATTTGCTAAAGATCTTTTCTATTTCTCAATTGATTACAAAAGATAGATAATACACTAATATATACAACTGTATAGAAGGCTCTAGCATCTTAATTAATTAATTAACTTAATTAATGACCTTGGAAATTTAAGAATAAAATAAAGCTAAATTCTACTCTAGAAGCCTCTTGAAAAACCTACTGTAAAAAAACAAAAAATAACTTTAATATTTCACACTATTGTCGTGACTTATTTCAAAGAGTGTTTCCTTCGTAGTCTTCGTCTAAATGCTAACTCTATTAGGTCGGCCCACATAACAAATATAAGACCAAATATTGGCCTAAATGCTATGTTCGATCCAACTCCTAAACTAATCGTGTCACCTGGCTTCATCCGGTTGAACCCAATTTTATACCCGATTTAGTCCTGGAGCTAAGACTATTTCAATGCTCCCTTTTCGCAATCGTTGTTATACTCTAATAAAATAATAAGATAATTATAGGAGAAAATGATGATTTATTTCATTGAGAGAAAGTGGCTTATAAAGGCCTGTGTACAATTATGTACAATCCAAAAATCAGGGAAAAATAAATCACGGGAGAAAATTATGGGATTGCTACAACTACAACCTAGGCAATATTTACATACAAGGAAAGCAAATATATGACAACTCCGTGATTATCGCTAATACTCCCCCTCGAGTTGGAGAGTGAGGATTTCGAACACCCAACTTGCCCAATAAGTTGTGAAATTGTTGATTGCCGAGAGCTTTTGTAAACAAATCTGCGGGTTGACAATCAGTGCGAATGTGAGCCGTAGAGATAGAACCGGCAAGTAGTTGTCTTCGAACGTAATGACAATCAACCTCGATATGTTTAGTGCGCTCGTGAAACACCGGGTTGGACGCAATATGTAGAGCGGCCTGATTATCACAAAATAGCTTCATGGGTTGCGAGTGAAATACGCCAAGAGATGCAAGAAAGGATTTGATCCAAGTAAGTTCGCACGTAGTGACAGCCATAGCACGATATTCAGCTTCTGCAGAGGATCGGGCAACAGTAGGTTGCTTCTTTGTTCTCCATGAAATCGGGGAAGACCCAAGTTGAATAAAATAGGCTGTAAGTGAACGACGTGTGAGTGGGCATGCAGCCCAATCAGCATCACAGAAAGCAAACAATTGGAGAGAACTATCAGCCCGTAAAAGGATACCTTGACCGGGGGATCCTTTGAGATAACGAACAACACGATAGGCGGCGTCCAAGTGCTCTTGACGAGGCTCATGCAAAAATTGTGTCAAGATGTGGACTGCGTAGCAAATATCCGGTCTAGTAATCGTCAAATAAACTAGTCGACCAACTAGACGTCGATAGCGGCCCGGATCATGAAGAGCACGACCAGATGCACGAGCTATAGAGTGGTGTTGCTCCATTGGAGTTGTGGCTGGTTTAGCACCAGCAAGGCCAACCTCAGCAAGAATATCGAGTGTGTACTTACGTTGGCAAAGAAATAGACCGGAAGAATTACGGGCAACCTCGATCCCAAGAAAATATTTAAGAGGCCCCAAATCTTTCAGTTTGAAACAATCATTTAGGTATTTCTTGAATAGGGTGCAAGCATGAGAATTGTTGCCAGCCACTATCAAGTCATCGACATATACAAGAACAGCCAAAAAAATATTATTTTTGCGATAAGTAAACAAAGTATGGTCAGCATGCGACTGTATAAAACCATATCGTCGAAGTGAATTGGCCAACTTAGCAAACCAATTTCGAGGAGATTGACGCAAACCATATAATGACTTTCGAAGACGACAAACCTTATTCTGCTGAGAAGAATATTACCCTGGAGGTAAGCGCATATATACTTCCTCATCCAAGTCGCCATGAAGAAAGGCATTATTAACGTCGAGTTGGTGCAGTTCCCAACCTTTAATAACTGCCACTGTGAGAAATAAACGAACACTTCCCATTTTGGCAACCGGGGCAAACGTTTCATTATAGTCGAGGCCCTCGACTTGAGTGTCACCGTGTACCACAACTCGAGCTTTGTATCGTTCAAGACTACCATCAGAGTTATATTTCAACTTGAACACCCATTTGCAACCAATAGGTTTCTTGTCGGGAGGGAGATCTTCAATGGTCCAAGTTCCGTTGCGTTCGAGAGCATCAATTTCAACGTTCATAGCATCGCGCCAATTAGGATCCTGAACTGCTTCTGAATAAGATTGGGGTTCAACCCCAGCAGTAATGGCAGCAAGAAAACGAGTATGTGAATGAGAAAAATTCTTGCAGGATATATAATTTGCCAAAGGAAACCGCGTACCTGAGGAACCTTTGGAAGGAAGAGACGCAGTGGGGTGTGTAATGAGTTGGGCCGTGTGACAAATAAAATCCTTAAGATGAGCGGGAGTGTTTCGAACCCGATGCCCACGACCCAAATTGGGCTCCATAAGTGATGGCTGCTCAATGTGAATGTCAAGAGGTGACGATGCGGTTTCGTGCTGGGGTAAGGGAACTCCCCCTGTCGTTTGTGGTGGTGCTACGAGATTTTCAGATTCATAAATATCATAAATTAGAGGAGGCAGAGGAGTTGTAGAAGAAGATACCTCAGAGCATTTATTTGCATAAGGAAAAATATTTTCGTCAAACACAACATCACGTGAGATAAATACACGATTAGTCTCCAAATCCATAACCTTCCACCCCTTTTTGTCATAAGGATACCCAAGAAAGACACACCGGCGACCTCGCGGAGCAAACTTATCCCTAGTACGATCTTTAAAATGAGCATAACATAAGCAACCAAATATACGGATATGAGAATTTGAGGGTGGGGTAGAAAATAATTTTTCATGTGGGGTTAGGCCATTCAAGAGAGGTGTGGGTGTTCGGTTTATAAGATGTGATGCGGTTAGCACACAATCACCCCAAAACTCAATGGGTAACGACGCTTGAAACATTAAGGCACGAGCAACATTTAAAATATGTCGGTGTTTCCGTTCAACCCGCCCATTTTGTTGCGGAGTATCAACAATGCTAGTTTGATGAATTATGCCATGCTTTTGATAAAAGTATTGCATAAAACTAGATACAAACTCCATTCCATTATCGCTGCGAATGATTTTAACAGTTTTGCCAAATTGGTTATGGGCCATGACACAGAATTGTTGTAATAAAATACTAGCAGCCCGTTTAGTAGACATTAGGTAAACCCACACAGCACGGCTAAAGTCATCAACAATGGTGAGAAAATATTTTGCACCAAAATGGGTAGAAAAACGATAAGGTCCCCAGATATCACAGTGAATTAAATCAAACATATTTGTAGCACAATTAATATTCCTCGGAAAACTAGAACGATTCTGCTTTGCACGACAACAAATATCACAAAGGGAAGGTTTTTCAGGCAAAGATAGTTTTTGTCCATCGAAACGTAAAAGAGACATAGGTTTAGAGGAAGGGTGCCCCAACCGACGGTGCCAGAGGTCATACTTGTCACATACTTGAACGGCAGATGCTGTTGCCTTTGTCACCGGCCGAAAATAGTACACCCCACCACGATGCTCACCCAGTCCAATCAGGCTCCCCGATGTGCGGTCCTGTAATATACAATAGTCATCGGTAAAAATCACAAGACAACGAGAATCAGCTATCAACTTACGAACAAAAACTAAATTGACGGACAAACTCGGCACATATAACACATTGGTTACGATTAAACCAGGTTGCAATAAAGAAGAGCCCTCTTTGATAGCCGATGCATTAGCTCCGTCGGGTAGACCAACCGGAGAGGGTGCAATGTCACGAGCATGTGAAAGTAGTGATATATTTCCCGTCATGTGGTGAGATGCACCACTATCAATAAGCCAAATTGTATTGTGCTTACCAAACATATTAGCACCTTCGGAGGAGGGAGTGATGAGCGCAAGAAGCTGTTGGATCTGATCAGAAGTAAAGCCGGGAAACGTTGTTGGTGTAGGAGCCAACGTGGTGGAACCGGATGGATTTGCTACAGGCCATTGGCTTGCTGCTGCGAACGCTGCGGGGGTGGTGTTGTTCTGGTAGCGGGCTTGACCCGAGGAAGATGAACGCCCGCGCCCGCGTCCCCGTCCGCGGCCTGGAGAAGGAGAAATGCCAAGCCGCGTCCAACATCGATCAATTGTATGACCTTGTCGGTCGCAATATGTACAAAATGGGTGGCCATATTGCTGTCCAAGAGCACGAGTAGTGGATGAATCAGTGGTGGTTGGCCGATGAGATACGGCAAAACCAACGGGGTGAGGCTGAGTTTCAAGTGGTTGGATAGCAAATTTGTGACTTTCCACTTGGCTTACCATGGCATATACACGATCTAGATCTGGTAGTGGCTCCATGTTAATAATTTGAGTTCTCAAAGTACCGAAAGCATCATCAAGACCCATTAAAAATTGGTAGGTTTTGAGGTTATCAAACCAAGATGTTATAGTGGAATTTTTATCACATGTACAAGACTCTAGAGGAGATAAATTTGAAAGATCAGACCACATACCCAAGAATTTTGTATAATATGACATCACAGTTGTGCCAGACTGTTTAGTTAGAGTGAGATCATACCAAAGTTTGTAAACTTTCGGGCCATTTTTAACAGAATACCGGGTTTTTAAACAATCCAACAATATCTTGACATTGGAGAGACGAGAGACAGTAGCACGTATGGAATCATCAAGTGAATTGGCTATCCAAGAACACAACATAGAATTGACTATTTCCCAAGGTAGAAATTTGGGATCGGTTGTATCTGGTTTAGGAATCGTACCATCGATAAACCCAACTTTATTTTGAGATTTTAAGGCCAACAAAACGGCTTGTTCCCAAGAAGAGAAATTGTCACCCTTTAATTTAATTTGGGTGAGGGAGGTACCTGGATTAGAAGATGGATGTAAATAATAGGGAGATGTGGGATTATTGTTATCACTTGAAGCCATGACAAGAGATGTGTTGGTACTGTGCAGAAGAAATTTTTTTTTTTTTTTTTTTTTTTCTTTTTTTTTTTTTCTTTTTATGAATGATGATCGATTGGCTCTGGTGCCATAATAAAATAATAAGATAATTATAGGAGAAAATGATGATTTATTTCATTGAGAGAATGTGGCTTATAAAGGCCTGTGTACAATTATGTACAATCCAAAAATCAGGGAAAAATAAATCACGGGAGAAAATTATGGGATTGCTACAACTACAACCTAGGCAATATTTACATACAAGGAAAGCAAATATATGACAACTCCGTGATTATCGCTAATATACTCGATGAACAACTATAATCTAATTTTTTTGGCATCTCTCCTGATATTTTGACTATTTTGATTTTTTATTTCAATCGATTGGACCAAACACTGAATCACGGCCCAATCTTTCATACCAGTCGATGCGGTCTGGTTTTGACAACACTATTTATTTGTTAAAATAATTTATGTAAAAACATATTATTTACGTTTCCATAAATTAAGACAACACATATTTTAGTTTGGCATGAAGTCCCTCATCCTTCCCTTTATAACTAATGTCATATATTAAAATATTTTTAATAGTTAAAACATTAAAAAAAATAAAAATAAAATAATGGTGCAATCACGACCTATGTATGATTTATCTCAAAATGCAGTTTAATAAATAAAATATTGAATTTTGAAAATGGTAAACATTAAAGTTGTAAGAATATATTTATTTATTTCCAATACAACTTGAATCAATGCAATCCAAATCCATATAAAAGTCTTGTGGTCAAAATAAATGTATTTGGAGATAGCGCAATTCATAACTTATATTGATTACACAAAAAAATTTTAATCACTAAAGACATGTGATGGGGGTTGATTTGGCATGATGAGCTAGAACATATAAGCTAGGCCGAGCAAATCATGGATTTGGGCCACACCCAGGTCGGATTACTCATGAGCCCATCTCTGCCTAATAACCCCAAACGGTTAATTTAGGAATTCAAAGATCAAATCTTGGAGATCACGAAACTTGTGGAGCATGTATCATCTAAGAATGAAGCAAAATCCTATACGAGATTGACTCCGGAAACCTTAGGTGTATATATGTGATAAGTAGGGTTCCATCAAAATCATCTAGCATATGCCAAATAAACTACATATACACATTTTGTTCCGATAATTATCTCTCAATCCATAATCTAAACGAAAAAACTCTTCTCCAAAGATCTTCTCCCATGGCCAAAAGAGTTAGTCGTTAAAGGAAACTTGACCGTGTACTGATTCGCGCGATCATCATGAAAGTTGTACCTTTATTTATTGCCTTCAAAATGCAACTTGAATCAGTAGAGTCGGAGTTTGTATAGTAAAATTATGATAGAAATATAAGTCATTGAGATATAGAAATTCATGACTTATGTGCTAATTTCAACTATGCTAGCAATTCTCCCGGTAATCTCTTTCTAGTTGCTCTGGAATAATTAAGAGAAGGTGCGATGCATGAATTGCAAAAGAAAGAAAATTTAAATATATATGATAACCAAGTTGTATTAGAAAAATAAATTCACATTGATGTGCATAAGAGAGAAAAGAAAAGATAAAAGAAAACACAATATCCTAACGGATTATGAATTTGTTAGCAAATTTACAAATATGATTTACTATGAAAGTCATTAAAGAAAAAAAGTTGGAAATAGGGCATAAGAAAAATACTAATAATTAATTTAAAATATATATATATAGATATGGCATTAGAATTTCTTAGGTTGTCCTATTTTACTTTTATAAATAAAGATTTTGGATATGATACAATTTGAATTTTGAAAAATAAAAAATATGAAAGTTTTAGGTTTATTCATTTTCTTTTGTAACTTTAATCAAAATCATTGAAGTATGGATGATAAATTTACGATTGAAATAATAAATATTATCAAAGAATATTATCATTGCTATGCTCCGCCAAGCCGAAAACGATGAATCTCTCCAAGGAATTAAAATCGCCCCTACCACCCCAAGTGTTTCAAGTCTGTGCTTCGCAGATGACACCATCGTTTTCTGCAAAGCAACACCGTCGAATGCTCAGACCCTCCATAGCACTAGCATCGGGTCAAGTTGTAATTCGACCATGAATTTCTGTCCTATGACGCCGCATGAGAGCAAAAATATTATTCACAATATCTTGGGTTTTCAAATCGTGGAGAGCCACGAGAAATATCTCGGTATGCCACTTGCCATGGGGAAATCAAAGGCGGCCATTTTTGGATTCATACGTGATCGGGTGCAGGCTCACATTGATGGTTGGGGTGAAAAACAACTCTCGAAAGGAGGTAAAGAAGTTCTTATTAAAGCGGTTCTCCAATCTATTCCATCTTATTTGATGAGTTGCTTTAGTCTCCCACTCGGGCTCATTTATGATATTGAATCGGCGATTCAACGGTTTTGGTGGAGTAATGGGAAAAAACGCTCGATGGCTTGGACTTCATGGATCAAAATGTGTGCATCAAAAGAACGAGGGGGTATGGGATTTCGGCATCTCCGCTACTTCAACCTTGCTATGCTGGCTAAACAAACATGGAGGGTACTCACAAACCCGGATCTGCTGCTGTCCAAGCTGCTCCAAGCGAAGTACTTCCCCTCGGGGAACTTCCGGTCCGCTCCGGTTGGGATCCGCCCGTCGGCAACTTGGCGGAGTCTCATCCTCGCTCGCCCTCATGTCAAAGATGGTCTTCGGATTCGCATTGGCAACGGGGATCACACCTCAATCTGGGGAGATCCGTGGATTAAAGAGAATGGTCACTACAACAAAAGTGTTTATTACGACACTTGTTTGGAGACATTTTTCCAGAAATGCATCAAATATTGTGGGACATTTAATATTTTTTCCTATGTAAAAGTGTTATAGGGACACTTAAATCTAGGAGACATTTTTTTATAAATGCCTCTACAGTTCATTCATCAGTGAGTTAGATAAAATTTTCCTTTTTTTAATTAAAAAAAAATTAAGTGTGGAAGTTTTGATTAAACGGTACTCTTTCATTTTCACTTGCCCCCAATTTAATTCAACTTTTTATCTGTTCTTCGTAAAACGAGAAAAAGCCCTAGTTTTTCCCCTTCCAACTGCGAAGAAGAAGAAGAACGCCGCGAAGAAGAAAAACGCCTCGATCTGTTTCCTTCGAATCACGACATAGAAGAAGAAAGCCGAAGGTATTTTCATCTTTGCTTTCCCTTTCAAATCATCTAATCTCTAGCCATTCATCGCTGGTTTTTTTTTTCTTTTTCTTTTTTTGGTTTTTTTTGACAAACTTATTTATAGTATCATAACTCATTATGTATGTGTATGCATTATTTGTAATTGCAAATAAGAATATGATTGCTATTAACTCCTTTAACAACCCATTTGATTGTTTGATACGGGAAGTGGGAAATTGCGGAAGATAAGAAGAGAATGGTATATAATGATAAATCATAATTTGTTAAATGCCGAAAGAAATTGAAATTATGCGATGTTAATGACTCTTAAACTCATATCTCACGAATTAATTCCAACATTTGTTATCCTTTGCTGTCTCGACAGAAAATGAGACTGCTTTTGATGTGATTATTATGTTCTTTTTATTTTTTTAATGTGTGAGTTACTTTGTAAAATTATTCTATATCGACGATAAATGTAATTGGAATAAAAAAGGCACAAGAAAGTTGATGGAACCATGATTTCCAGTATACACTTTTAATCGGACTGAGATTTTAAGGGTGATTCCTTGGACTGCTCATTTGGCCGATTTCGACGCTCACCTTGTTGATCGCAAATTCTCTAAAATTGGCTCCAAAAGTAAGTTTTGTTTTTCTAATCACTATGTGACTTGGTGCTGCTTATTTTAATTTCGTTATTAATATTATATTGTCAATAATGGCTATAGATGGTGGTTGAGTGCGGATGGAACGTGAAACCAAAGGTTGGGAAATGGTTGTAGTAGGTTTGCCATTGTAATGAACTTAGGTTAAATTTTAATATTTTTAATATTCATGTGACAAGGTAAGTCTTTATTTTGATTTGTTGGATATGATTTCGTAATTATTCATTTATCCAATAGGAAGAACATATCTTCCCTTCCTCTATCGTTTCATAACTCTGTTTCTTGATTATTTCTCGTTACATTTGATTTGATGAGAACTACATGAAGAAATGAAGATAAAGATTGTTTGATGCTATGAGTGGCCCCAGAAAAACAGAATTCCAAGGATTCCACTTTTAAAAGAGAATTAGAAGTTATTAGATAAAGATCGTGAAGATAATATCGGGTATTAATATTCTTGAAATTTTCCCATGTTTGCTTGGTTAATCTTTCATGTTTACTGTTGCTTATTGTCTGTTTGATTTTCTCATATTTTACGTTATATTCATTATTTGTGCAAACACATGATTTTGAGGATTTTCACTAAGAGGCAATATACGCCTTCCTATTCTATTATTTGTATTTATTTATGGATCATCAATTTTTGTTGGTTGATTGTCTTAATTGGGTCTCTCTTGTTAATATAGTGATATCACTTGTTTCTTCTGATACATAAATGTAAGCTATTTATATATTGGGGGATATTTGAGAATATATGCCTTCACTTGTATTGTTAACATTAATATTATTTTGGAACTTGTTTCTTATTTATAATTGATGTATGTCTTGTACATGCAGATGCATGTTACCTTGGATGATAAACTCAAATATCTTGTTATTGGTATGTTAAATTTACTTTAGTCTTCTTTAACTTGGGTTCCTTTATAGATCAGCATTTCTATTCGTTGACTTTCATATTTGGTTATCACTCGGTCATACATGAAGAAAAACTGATTTTTTTTGAGGTAAAACTGACTTTCATATTCGTTGATTTTTCTTGTTACTAACTTATGTACATACTTTGTACATGCAGGTTATTTTGGATGACGAGTTTGATTATTGGTTTCATCACGTAGAATTCGGTGTGAGCTGAAGTTAGGCCGTTTTTTTTTTTTGTTTGTTCAAGATACACTTTCAGTTATTTGGTTAGAAACTAACGAAGTTCGGGATATTGTAATCTTATATTGTAAGACTTGTGATTTGTAGTACTATTTATTGACTATAATGTTCAATTACAGTTGATTTTTTCATGAATGATAGTTGAGAATGTTATGATGTTTGATTATCTTTTTAGAATTTTAATATGTATGCATGTATCTATTAAATTATAACTTTTATAAAAATATATTAATGCATGAAATTGATATTTATAAATAACATAATATTATATTTTAGGGACATATATAAATGTCTTCTGACTAAACTAAGTGTCGCGAAAAGGTTTTAGGCACTAATACGGATATCTTTATAGGCATATATCTGTGCCTCCAAAATACTTTATTGGGACATATATAAGTGTCTTGATAATAAATTTCTATCGGGACATTTAATAAGTGCCCCGTGAGCTATTGCGACAACAAGTACGCGACATATATTTTATTTGCCTCTAGAAGTATAAATGTCCCGAAATGGTACATTTAAGGACATTTTTTCAGCGTCTCTAAAAGACATTTTTGTTGTAGTGGGTAACTTCTGTATCATTACACGCAGACCACCCTTCTCATATTTTTCGGATAAGGTCTCCGACCTTATAATTCTGGAATCGCACACGTGGAACTTGGAGCTGCTCGACGATACATTCTGGCCAGTTGACAACAACAGGATTCTCTCGACTCCCATTGACATCGTTCACGCGAAGGACAGACTGGTATGGCACTATTCTCGCTTCGGTGAATTCACGGTCAGGTCGTGCTACCATAACATCTTGCACCACCATGCAACTGAAGGAGGAAACACACATTCCTCAAATGACGACGAAAAAAAGTTTTGGAAATTCCTTTGGCATCTTCACATTCCACCAAAAATCAAGGTATTCATTTGGCGGGCAGCCGGTGACATTATCCCAACAAATGTTGCCCTATTCCGACGACATGTCTCCTCTAATCCATTTTGCACCACCTGTCGCACTCAACCCGAAACCACGACACATGCATTGATTTATTGTAGGGGATTAACTGACGTTTGGCTGAATCAGCCGTTCGATCTTGATGTGGCAAACGAACCAGCCAACTTCTGAAACTGGCTTGAATGGTTACGGAGGAAACTTTCGAAGGAGCTTTTTTGCCTAGCAATGGTTATTTGCTGGAAAGCTTGGGATTCAAGGAACCGCGAAGCGCATGGAGAGGAGGGGTTGAGAGGTTGAGAATTGTGGAGTTGGAGCAAAAATTATCTTGCCATTTTTCGATTCGCTAGCACCGTTCCAACTATTCTCAAGAACCCTCCTCCTCGAGTGCATTGGATCCCTCCACCGGACGGAACTATCAAGGTCAATTTTGACGCCGCACTACCACCATCCCTTCCACACTACAGGGTTGCTATGGTTGCCAGAGACTTCGAGGGAATCGCTATTTGGTGGAGTATTGACATGTTCCCTGGAACAGTGCAAGCCGTAGAAGGAGAAGCCCACGCCGCACTTAAAGCAATCCAAAAATCAAAGACCAAGGGTTGGGCATCGGTTATAATAGAAGGGGACTGCCGACAGCTCATTTCGGCAATTCACGATGAAGACTCTACCTTATGTCCTATTGGTGCATATGTAGAAGATATCCGGGCACTTATGTTATCTTTCAATTCTTGTCAATTTTCTTTTGTTCCTCGCAATTGCAATAAGCTTGTGCATGCTCTAGCGGACTCTATAGAGCTTGCTAACTTGGAGAGTCCGACCCTCCCCTTTAAAGTGGCACATATTGCCTAATAAGATCTCGTCTTTTCCTAAAAAAAAAAAATCCAAATCTAACCATGTTAATATTTGAATCATAAAAAATTAAAAGACAATGTGTAGTTATTTTTGCTGACTTTTCAATACTATTTGAATTATCTCAATCGGATTTATAATGAGGGAGTTGTGAACTTGTGATTAAGTTATCAATTGGTTTTTTTTTGTTTAGAAAATATTTATTGTTGTAATAATAGAGTTTTATAGTTATTTTTATATTGTAGCAGTGAGCGGTATGTTGTGACGGTTAATAAACTTTACTAAAATGACACATAAATTTAATGTGGCTTGAGTATAATTGTATTCTACATTCACGAGAATCTCAAACAAAGTTTCACTAGATTTCAGTTTTACATGTTGATTCAGACCGAAATCTGCTCATGAAGCCTAAAACAAGAAGCCCGTTAACAAATAATTGGGTCTGGCGCATGTGGCCCACCAGAGAATCAGGCCCACGAAAAAGGATAGTCCTGAATGCTCCTTAGGCCCACTAAAAATAATGAGAGAGTTGGGGGCGACCGCCTGAGTGCACTTGTGACACTCAGGCGCCCCGTCGAGCTCTGAAAGGTTGGAGCAAATCATAAATAACAATGACAGTGTCACCAACGGCACATTCAATGCTCTTACAATAGCATTTAATGTCCGAATGACCAGGTGCGGCGTACCCACAAAACCTCTAACAATCAAGCCTACCTATAAGAGGGATTATCATGAGCCCGGTTGTCAGGGTAACAGAGAAGGACACCGCTGGGGAACGCCGACCTGAATTTTCAGGCTCTCGGGCGACGAGCCGAAGAGCCATTATAAAAAGGGGAATGTACCTGTCTCACAAGGGGAGGTTCTTTCATATTCTTCACAAACGCAATATAAATCATAGATAGTCCTTTCCAAAAATAACCAGTGAACTATTACTGACTTGATCGTCGGAGTGCTAACTCCAGCGTCAGTCCGGTTCTCTTCCTTGCAGGTCATAATCCAAACTAGCAAACGGGATCGTAGAGTCACATTGTTTTTTGTACGGATCACATGTATAATATTAGGATTAAACAAACACTCAATACTCCTACTTATGTTGACGCCCTTCTTGTACACAATACTCGAATTTGTCTATTTGAATCGACTCATCACCAAGATTATATCTCATTTTGTTCAATTCCCTTTCTGAACCCATGACCAATATGAGCTCGAATCCCCTTTCATAACTGCCTGAACTTCTTCGCGGAATTCCTTTTTCCAGCTGCACCATTACAAACTACAATAATTTGATTCTTCATGCACACTTATTCAAGAACTACTGCATGTCTGCATTGACGCCTTTGTTGCGCAATCTCTGTCTATTTTTCATGCATGCACAATTGTGGATAATGCCAAGTGCGAAAATGTCATTTTTGATATGATATTCAAGATGCTACACGATCTATTATTAATGGCGCGTTCTCTAACTGGTTGGACTGCTAATACAACCATTTTGGGCATCAAGAAAATTTGGAGTCTATGGCTTAAATGGCAGTTCGAATCGGGAACATTATGTCGTTCCCAATCTTAATCCTATTAATTGTTTTTGTGATGGAAGGTTTCCTCGGTGGACATTTGCACATTTTATTTGGTTTATAGATATTCATTTGCTTCAAAAAAGAACAAAAAAAAAAAAAAAAAAAAAATAGAAAAAACAAAACAAAATAGGGAAAATAACTAGTGGGGCCTATTTAATCAAAAATATGTAAAATATCTTATTGGACAGGTGAGATGAGTTACTCCGGCTTCCATTTTCCCCCAAATATAAGTTCAATATTCCCCAATCCCATACAGTCAACCCCCTCTCCTTCCAAGAAAAACCCTAGAATTGGTCAATTTTGCCGATATTTGATTTTTATCGCTACAATTTATATATCTATCTGCGTACATTGCTGATTCTCAATTCGAATCATCCCGATCTCCGTACGCATCTTCCATTTTCTGAGAATTTTGTATTATGGCGTCGGAGATCGAGGTGGTTGAGGAGGTGGAATCGAGAGATCATCGGTCGGAGTCCTATTCAAACGGCGGAGAGGGGGCGGCGACAACATCGGCGGTGGAGGATGAGAGCTTGCGGAACGACGTGTACACGGCTGCGGCGTACGGAGATATGGAGAAGCTGCAGCGTTTGGTTGAGAGCGAGGGTTGCTCGGTTTCCGAGCCAGACGGCCTTGGCTACTACGCCCTCCAGTGGGCGGCGCTCAATAATCGGACCGCTGCTGCTCAATACATTATTGAGGTATCCCATTATGTTTTTCGTGTTGGAAATGTTTGACCTTTTTCTCTTTTGATGTTTAATGGTGGTTGGCGGAACTTAATTGGATTCTGGATTTGGCTGTACTCACTTAATGGTAATTGATCCGGGTCGTTTAGGTTATATAGGAGGCCAAGTAAGTAACGAGGCGAAGTTAAATGCCGTAGCAAATAAGCTCAGAATATATAGAATGTAAAGTCCGTAAGTGATTACGTTGTGTAAAAGATCATTTCTTGGAAAAGCTTCTGTGGTTGAAAATTTCTTAAAGTTTTTTCGGTAAGCATATAGGAGCAGATTACACATTCCTATATATGATATTGTTAGAAACATGTTCAATGGAGTTAATTTGAAGTTTGATTATTACGACTTTTAGATTCAACTGCCGCAATTTAGTTATTTAATTTGAGAGAGAAGAGGGCTGGCGTTATGGCAGGGTTTCATTTCCCTGGTATATAATTTTACGTGTGGCTTGATGTTATGCAGTTTACTTTCTATTTTCTTAATTTGATTTTATTGTTGACTGTTGTATCTTCTGATTATCTCTGGTGCATTACTGGCAGCACGGAGGTGATATTAGTGCTCGTGATCATACAGGCCAAACAGCTCTACACTGGAGTGCAGTGAGAGGTGCAATCCAGGTTGCTGAACTTTTGTTGCAGGAGGGTGCTCGGGTTAATGCTGCTGATTTTAATGGCTACCAGGTTTGTTTTACTATTCTTGTGGGGTCTTCATTGCAAATAATACGTACTAATTCTTTAGGCCAGCCATATAAATTTATTGAGGATCGACCATGGTGTTGATATAATTCCTTATCTTTCTAGAAACATAACAAGGAGTTGCATAGCTCCTTTTTGTTGTTTGAACATGCTATCAGGTTTCGTAAAGTTTTCCGCAGTCTGAACGAGTAGAAAATTACAGTTAACAGGGTGTTTTCATGAAAATGATGTAGATTATAGCCAAAATAACCCACTCTTCAAAAAATGCATTTATACAGTTCTAGTTACATATTCACTCCCTTTCTTGCCATATTTTGAGAGCCTGTTATCAGTTTTGTGGTTTTAACAAGATTGGTTGTAAATCATACTCTCTTTTAACTAAACACCAGTAGGCTTGTGTGGAAGCTAAGTAATGTTTATTTCAGTTACTTAATAGAGGTTAATATGTTGGAAGTTCCATTGTCTGATGAAACATCAGTACAAACCGTTGATTTTGAATCATCTTTTGGAATTATGAATTTCTATTGGATGTTATTCTGATGACCAGTGTAAAATTTCATGTACTCGTTGTGTTTTCTACAATGGATTTTCTGGAAAGATTATCAAGTATGTTAAAATTAGCTTAAGTCTTCCACAAGGGAGTTATCTCTGCAAAATGCCTTGGTCTTGTATCTAGAATCCTTTTGTTACTTCAAGTTAACGCTGTTTATTTCCATTGCTGTTTGTTACTTCCACAAAATATTTGGTTTTCCGCAGTCCTGAAAGTTTCGTATGTATTGTTTTCACACTTAGTCTGATTGCAGACAACACATGTCGCTGCACAATATGGTCAGACGGCTTACCTGTGTCATGTTGTAACAAAGTGGAATGCTGATCCTGATGTTCCTGATAATGATGGAAGAAGCCCATTACACTGGTACTTGACAAATGTAATTGTAATTCTCTGTTGTCGTACATATTAGGTGTCTGGGCACAATATTTTCTATAAACTGTAAAATTGTGGGTATATTTTCTCTAGACAATTGTGGTCCATCTTGAGCCGGGTATATTAGTTTCCTTAAGTTGGTTTCGGTTATATGAGTCCATGTACTCCCTAGGTTGAGCCGTTGAGTTAATATGATAATATTGTCAAAATAAGCGCATGAGTACTATATGGTTGCACTAGGTTTTGCATGCCTTTTTTCCCCTCTTATTACAGTAACCCAGTATTGAACTGGCAACCTGCGCTTTTAAGCATGTTTATTTGCTTGCTATCTGCAAATAAAAATTTAATTCGCATATTCTGCTCCTTTTGTGCTTGATATCTGCAAGTAGAGTTTATATATGTACATTGTAAATTGTTTTGTTTCCTTGATTAAACTATTAAGTGCGTGTAATGCGCCACATGGATCATTGAAATGGGTTTGTAGAATGATAGTTTTAAGGATGTCTTGCAATCATACGGTGTTTCATGTTTGTTGGTTGTGTTGGTATTGGATCAATACCGTTTATTTGTTTACTAAAGGAAGTCATACTACAGTCTTGAATATTATCATTCTCTTTCTTGCCGACTATTCGTGTGCAATTTATATTTATACATTTGTCGTTTGATTGCTTTAAAACTCGACCTACTGACTTTTTAGTTTTGTAATTTTTTGGGGGTGTCTGTAGGGCTGCTTATAAGGGATATGCGGACTGCATACGGCTTTTGCTATATCTGAATGCGTATAGGGCACGGCAGGACAAAGAAGGTTAGTAAAAATGCTTCATACTTGATATATTTTCTATATGCTTTTTGTCGTTCTTTTTCTTTTGCTTCTGTTTTCGATCTTGTGGATAATGTTCCAGTTATACTACTTAAAAGTGTCTAATGTTTATGCTCTTTCTAGGTTGCACCCCTCTGCATTGGGCTGCCATTAGGGGTAATTTAGAGGCATGCACTGTTTTGGTGCAGGCAGGAAAGAAGGAAGACTTGATGGTAACAGATAACACTGGCCTTACACCTGCGCAGCTTGCTTCTGATAAAAATCACAGACAAGTCGCATTTTTCCTTGTAGGTACTCTAAACTATTTCTCTAGAAAAGCATATTTAAGTTGCTCCATGATAATGCTAAGTAGTTGTTCAACCTATTTAGTTAGTAGTTTTTAAATTTACATTTTCTGTTAAGGTGTTTGAATGTTAAGATTGTTATATTGTTTGAATTTAGTGTTGTTCGAATTCTGGCTGTAATACATAAATAATCACTCTGATGTACCTAGAAAAGCCAATAACAGCAAGGTGCTTTATTTAATAACAGGATTTTCCTCTCCTTAAATTCGAATGTACACATAATCGTGTTTAAACCATTCTTTTCAATTCCGGTATTTATCAATTTCTGATCTAGGTAATCTTTTTCTGACGTGTTTTGCAGGGAAATGCTAGAAAGTTGTTTGAGAAACGATGGGACAGCAACAGCTTCCTTGGCAAACTTTCAAAATTAGGACTTGCTCCAATTCTTTGGTGTATAATTTTCCTGATGCTTGTGGCATATATACATTCGGTCGTTACAGGTATTCATCCTGAATTTTCTAATGGTCTCAATTGACCATATAACTATTTTCATTTCTCATTTACTGGAGATAAGAATTTACATTACTTTGTCATAAACGCAGCTTCAAACCTTCCAAGATTAACAGCTGGGTTCGGTCTTTTTGCCTGGATGGGTGTATTCTTGGCAACTGTTGGCCTAATTCTATTCTATAGATGTAGCAGGTAACTCTAGGTTATGTGCGTGTTCAAACATTTCTTGAGATATTATCATATTTAATTTTATTTTCTGGAAACCAGGATAAATTGCTCTTATGGGTTGTAAAACTGTTTGTCCTAACATAGATATCGATGGGTATTATGAAGATGTTATCACCTTAATTTCATTGAAATACACCGAGTTACACAATGGATGTAATTACACGTCTATTTGTAGATCTTATCGAAGTAAAGCAATGTCATTTACGGTATTGAAATACTTGTTTAAATAACTTTCATGTTGAAATGCACCTAGCGGCTGATGATACAAAGTGAAACAAATTGTGTATGTCTTTCTTTAAATGTTGTACATCTGTGAATCAGAAGCATCCTCCATTGAGCTTTCATTTCCATGATACATGTTCTGGTGTTGCTTGATTACTCAATCATCGTGCAAATAAAACTTATTACAGATTACAATCTTCTTAACAGCCTTTTCTTCTTGCTTATTTATTATGGCTTACAGAGGCCCATAAACAAAATTGTTGATTGTATAGTTACCTGAATTGATGAATGAGCCTAATTTTGTGTGATCTTCTCACTTGCAGCAAGGATCCTGGCTTTATCAGAATGAACATGCACAACCAAGAAAACATGAAAGATGATGTAAGTTCCCTTTAGGGTTGGTTTCTTTTTAATGAAGTATTTTGTTGTTTCACTAACTCATCATTGCACACAGATAAAGAACTACTTCGCTCTGTCAGATTTTAACTCAAAATATAATACTTATACCTCTCATTTGAAAGTTGAGAGCTTGTGAAATTTCTTAGTATTGAATTCATTGGTTTTGTTTAGGAACCTTTCCTGAAGGTTGAAATAAACAATCCTGCTTTGCTCGATGGAAATTGGTCTCAGCTTTGTGCAACTTGCAAGGTATTGCTTCTCTGTGGTGCACTGTTGTACAGCTCCATTAAAGAGAACAAACAGCAGTTCCCTAAAATTATTAGTTGTATTGTTTAACGAGACTTCCTCTTTTGTTTAATCAGATTGTTAGGCCACTTCGCGCGAAGCATTGTTCGACCTGTGATCGTTGTGTTGAACAATTTGACCATCATTGTCCGTGGGTATCCAATTGCATTGGCAAGGTACTTTTGCATTTACGCATTTTCCTTCTTTTTAACTGTTGTCCATGTAGCTGATGTCTCTAGTGGAATGTTGGAGCCAGAGAATTCTGCTAATTTTTCTTATTAATGCTGCTTGCGTGCTCTAATAGCGAATGAGTGGAAATAACAGTATATATGTCATGTTCTAATTGCTTTTTATCATCTGTAACAGAAAAACAAGTGGGATTTTTTCTTGTTTCTTGTTTTGGAAGTTCTGGCGATGCTGATTACTGGAGCAGTGGCTCTTACAAGTGAGATTTACCTCATCTTTTTTTCCCTATTAGCCTTTCAACACGAACGTTTTTAGGCATCACTGTGAATATGCAAGTTTTATTACCCGTCTTTATCCAATGGCAATTTTGTTATTGTTGCAGGGGTGTTGACTGATCCAATGGCCCCATCTACCTTCGGTGCATGGTTGAGCCATGCTGGTAATCAGCACGTTGGGGCTGTATCATTTATAATAGCAGACTTTTTCCTCCTTTCTGGTGTCGGAGTCTTGACTTGTGTACAGGTGTCTCAGGTACACATTCCGACTCTTCTATCTTCTGCTTTTGATGTTGCTTTTCGGTAGATTCTCCTTAAAATGCATGGTTCACACTTTTGTCCCATGTTTATAAGACCGAAATTTCATGGCGGCTAATAACTAGTTCATATGCACTAATTAAAAGTGGTTTATATCTGGTTGCGAGGGATTTGTATGCTACACTACCATGCAATCTATAACTGGTCTCATTGTTCTCATAATGTGGATATGCATTTAGTTTTAAACTATCTTATAAGCATCATAATTAGGAAATAGATTAAATATCCTGTTTATTTTCCTTGTTCTCTATAAAGCTCTATTTGCTCTTGATAACTTCTAATCGTCATTTTTTTAGTATATTCTTTTTTTTCTTATGATATGGTTCTGTCTCGTGATCTCAAGACCTCTTGCTTTAACTTGGAAATTTGAAATGACTTATGCATAAATATCGTAAAAACGTCCAAATCATATTGAAATATGAATCATGCAATATCCTTGCTAATCCATCACTGCCTGCATCTGAAAGTTTATACATTGTGCTACAGATTGCTCGCAATATTACAACAAATGAAATGGCAAACATAATGAGGTACAGTTATCTAAGAGGGCCAAATGGTCGATTCCGCAACCCATACGACCACGGCTGCAAAAAGAACTGCTCAGATTTCTTGATTAACGGTTACAACGAAGATGTTGAGTACACTGAAGAATCAACAGAGTCTGAAGGAATCGGAATGATGCAAATGACAAGGAATACTAATGCAGAGCTTCCAAACGGTCATCAAACAAATGGACATGATAATAATAATCATCATCATGTAATTGATGTGAATAATAAAAATTCACATCAAGGTGGGGGCCACGTTCATTCTTCTCATTGCAGCCATAGTCATAGTCAGAGTCAGAGTAACAGTACTGTTCCTTTAGGTTTGGGTGTCGGTTTAGGTCGCAATGTTTCCCGTCCTGCTGCGGTTTCGTGATTAATCGTATGTGCTGTTTTAGTATTGGAAAAAAATATATATACTTAATTTGCGACACACCCACCTACTCTGTCTATATTCACACGCGAGGCGTTTGTATTTTTGTTTAATTGTTGTTCTTTTTTCATTCTTTGTTTATACAACTTTTTCTTCTATGTTGTAGCATGGAAAAAATATAAAGTAATTTTTTGTACCATTTTGAGATCTTGTTTCGGAGCTGTGTTGTCGTAATTTGGTTCTCCTTCTCGCTTTCTATCGTGCAGAAGGTTGTTTTCCCTATTCCTAAAGCATTGTGCCAGAAAATTTTTGCCGTAACATAATGGAAATTATTTTATACGTGTTGGTGTGAAAACACAACAGTGTGGATGCTGTAATGTTAATGCGATAAGCAGTGTTATTTTCGTGTTTTTATTGCTTGCAAATAACACTCAATTATTGCAATAATTTTGGTATCACGACAAAAAATCTGATTTGCAAAGATCAAGAAGTGATTTTTGGAGGTAAGATTGCAGAATTGTACAATGAATTGATACAGCGGTTGATGCAATATTCGATCTCACATCAAATTGTCATGCTCTATAAAATGAATTGATCTGCACATTATTATTATTATTTTTAAAGTTGGCCTTAAAATGTTGGCTACAACGCATACACAACACGCACCCAAAGGGATTCGAAACCCCGACTTCTCACGAAACACCACTATGGGTCCATGGGAGAGGCTCCTAGTACCACTAAGCTAAAGCTTAGTTGATATAGCCGCACATTATAGTGCATAGTATTGGAGCTATCTAGTGCAAAAAATGTAACTCGTTTATCACTAACGAGATCGAAAATAATGTGTCATCAACCGGTTATGAAGAGTGATCTTTATCGCGTAAATATACGCAGAGGCACAAAAGGTTTACTTTTGTATACTTATCGGACAATTCTCTCATACCACCATTCAGTTCATGGTAGCAAATGTGACATGACAAATTTAATTTACTTGAAGAATGTACCGGGCAGAAGACGATGTATGTATAATCGAATAACAAATCATCTTTTAATTTTAGTATATTTTTGTCTAATTATATGCAGATGTATACAGATGTGTTTTGAAGATAGAGGTGGGCGAGGGTTACTCTTCTTAAAATGCTCTGAATTCCATAAAAGTTGTACATAAATCTTTCTTTCATACATGGTTACAACTTACAACAAAAATGCTGCTGCATAACTACTAATACGATGACAACACAAGATTGCGATTTTGTGCCGTGAATATTTCTCCAAACAAGCTCCGACACCCAAAAACAGAGCAAAACGTGCGTAATATAAGCAACACTAATATGACAACGGAGATAACCACACTAACAAACTTGAACAAAGCACACCCGTATTTCACCGCAAATCTTTTTACCCTAACACCGCATACGTTGTCGTATCTCGTGTTCACACTGTCAATGGCCTCCTCGATATTCGATTTATTCTCGCTCCTTTTCATCGATTTGCTAATCCCGTTAAAAATGCGCGCAACTTCTTCATCGCTCAATTCGCTCTCCACAATATTCTCCCTTTTCAGAATATCCACATCTTTGGCGCTATCCACAATCCCGCACATCAAATCCACATACTCCGCAAACTCGAGTGTCGACCCTGGTTCGGTGATCGAAGCTGCTTCGTACGCCACCAAATTCCTCAGCACCACTTCCGAAGAAGCAGTCAGTTTAATAACAGGGAGATAGAACTTCTTCTCGCCCTCGTCGAATCTAATCTCTCTGATCCCGCCGCTCGCGAGTTGTGCGAACTTTATACCAGCGAGTCGACTCATTCGAGAAACGGAAGGAATATCAATCTCTTCGACGGAAGGGTTGTTGTTCTGTTCGTCCGAGTTCCCTTTCTTGAACATGCCTAAAATTTTATCCCACGGAATCTTCTGCATGAAAGTTAGAACTTGCGCAGTTATTCCTGCGCCGGGCAAGCCTTGGTCCGCCAGAAAGTGGGCCCCATCGATGACGTCAGTCAACTGGAGGGAATATGTGCTGAAGGGACTCTGGATAGTAACGTTGTTCACAATCGAATAATACATGTGGTGTAGTAGGTGGACTTGATTTATGTCTCCCTTTATGTGCTCGTTCAGTTGGAGAGGCGAATGGTTCTGACAGAAAAAATGGAATTCCTCGTACAATGTAGAGTTTCCATCTGCATCAGGTGGTTCAAGAACCTGCCGGATTTTCCGGAGCAGAACGGCTGGGATCTGATTCTCCACCGTTAGAATATCCGTTTCCATTTTAGCGTCACGTGGGGAATAACTTTTCAACAAGTGTAGTAAAAACACGGCATCAATGGCGAGAATCCACGACAGTGTTCGGATGTCGAGGTCGATGTACTGGTCGTAGCATGACCGGAGAAGAGGCTCCGACTGGACGAGGGCGTCGACGACATGCGGAAATTTGTGGAGGTTCTCGGTGCCGAGGAATTCGGTGACGGCGGCGAGTTTTAGGTTGTGGGTGGTGGTTGAGTAGAGGTCGGGGCGGAGGTGGTGGTAGGGGCCGAGGCCGAGGAGCTGAGGGGTGTAGGCTTCGGGTTTGGATTGGGATAAGGTTTTGGGTAGTGTGAAGACGCAAGGAGGGGTGTTGAAATCTATATCGAGAATGTGGTCATGTGGGAAATTCTTCTCCATTGCGAGAACCCATCTTTTCTCGCTTTCGCCGGACCTGAAAATGCTTATGGAACTCATTTTCTTGGTGGTGGTGGTGGTGGTGAAGAGGAAGAACTTATTTCTTAGTTCTTATTTGTGGTTGGTTCATTGTGAGAGGTAGTTGAGTTGAGTTACTACTTGCTATTGATTTAGTTATATGTAAGACTGTAGTGGTTAGGTGTGAAAATAGGAATATAATTTTGAGCATATAATTATTTGAAAATTCTGATTGGTTGATTTCACCTTCTAAAAATAATTTCGAAATTTCTTTTATTTTTTATTTTTTATTTTTTTTATTTTATAAATAACCTTATTTATAGATATTATATTTCTTTCTTGGTTTTGTGATTTTTCAAATTACTTGAAAGGAGAGAGAATAATTATATAACTGACTTAGATAAGTGAAATTAGGTGTTACACTTGCTGAACAATCTCAATGATTTTTGTTTGTTCAAAGGAAAAGAAACAAAGAGCAATAATTGGTACCACTGAAAAACGTGTGATTGTTAATAATTGCAACGTTTTTTCCATATACAATTGTGAATCATCACTAAGAGACAATAGTTATTACACCACGACAACACTGTGTCTTAGTCTTTTCGATCTATATGGTCCCAAAAAATGTACGATTTTTTCGTCATAGTATCATTTTTACCCAAGCTATGCTATGGTTTTTAATGAACGACGGCACCTTTTATCTTCTAATAAAAAAAAAAAAAAAATCTAAAGCATTTAAACGGCTCGGATTGATGATTGGATTTTACTTTTGGGAAATATATTTTGAGGGAATAATTTGAGAATCAAAGTGGGGCAATTTTTTTTTTTTTGGTGTTGTTTTAGAAAAGAGTTTTTAAAATGGCGTTGTTTTCGATGGAGTAAACGAATTGGGATTGAGCGCCACCCCCACGGCGGCACCGACAGGAGGCGCCACCACCAAAGGCGGCACCGGCTGGAGGCGTCACCCCCACGGCGGCACCGGCAGGAGACGCCACCACCAGTGGCGTCTTCTGTCTATTTTTTAAATATTTATATTTTAATATTTTAAATATTTATATTTTAATATTTTCGGATTTTTAATTTTTTTTTACAAAATAAAACAATTCTAACTAAATTCATTAGTTTGATATTAGTATTAAATTTATAATATCTTATATATTTTATCCATTAATATTAAATAATCATTGCATATTTTTATTTAATTAACACAATAAAATAGTATACAATCTTAAAAACATGTAGTCAAAAACAAAAGGAGTTCTAGAAAATAAAAGAGTTATACAAAATAAATATGTCCAATAGTAAAAACAAAATGAGTACAAGAAAATAAAATTGGCATTATGAAGTCAGTGCCCATGTGAACCAGTGCCACATGCAGGTGCCCGTCTAGTCCTACGCGGCTTACCATCTCGACGAATATGTCAGGTTCTGCCGGTACATCATCAACAAACTGGGTGTCATCCGGTGGATATGGAACATGGGAAACATTATACTGTGGTTGGATCCGCTCTTGGGGACTTGAGTATCCCAAATTAAGTTCCAAATGTGAACCCCATGAAAAGAACTGAGTATCAATAGCAAGAGGATACGGGGTAGCTAGAGAATCGGACCATGGCATATCTGGAACGTAATCATTCGTAGATGGACCAACTAAATCTGTAAATGTGGGTACCTGAGATGTAGACGGACCGAACATATCCATAAATCCTTGTGTAGTAGATAAATCGTCCATACCTCCATGCACAGAAACATCTGTGTATTAGAAGCAAATGGACCGGCAACATCTCCAGATGGAGGTACCCGAGATGTAGATGCATAATAGTTCCCCTCTCTCGTCTGTGTCACGTCATGCTCCAATTCAGTAGCTCTTGCGGCAACGCTGGACCTTCTTCCGATACGTCTATCTCGATGCGGAGAATGTATAGGAGGTATGGCAGGTATCGGAGGTAAGCTGAACGAAACACCATCTCTACGTAGAAGTTGAGTCCCAGCTGCATACATCCGTATAGCATTGTCCTGATACAGATCATATATCCGATTGTCATCTCGAGACACTGCCCTAGCAGCAAGACTCATGGATATAAGTTGATTACCCTGAAATAAAAGGGATTACAAGTTTAAGAACTTAAAAAACTGAAAAAATAAATTGAAAAACATCGAAAGTAATGGTTGTTTTGAGAAAAATGCTAACCACAAGATCCAGTAAAATCGGGTCTCCGACCTGAAAACTGATATCATCAAGATTGTCAATTGGTGATATCCAACGACGTGTGTGCCTCTCATACCACTCGTAGTATCATGGATCTGTCTGAGGCCCACCAAACTCAATAAATGGATAGTCAACGGAAGAATCAAGTCGGCCATGCCATCTATCAACATAGATACGGTGAAAACGAGCCCAATCTCTACCCTCTGCACCTCGACGATCATAAATATGCAACTTAATCTCAATATCGTGATCAGTAGGATGTGGTGGTATATGATGTACCCTCTCAAACTGATGTAGCACCCTATACGGACGGTGCATCTCAACTCTCTCGTAAAATATAAGGGGACAACTCGACAAACAAAGCTGTGGATGCATTATCTCAGGATAATCAAGTAAAGCGCCAAACTCAGGATCTAGTTCACTATTAGGCATCCATGTAAACTAGAAAAAAAATATATATTTTAATATATTGTTAAATAGACCACAAATATTAACGTAATTGCAGTTAACTTATAATAACCTGATCCCAGAGCATCCGATCGAGCGTCGTACGATAAACACGCATATTGTTTCGCGAGGACCGAGTGTAACTAGTAGGTCTGATCCAACTGTAATATCGTATGAAAATTTGTTAAGTCAATAAATTAACCTTCATATAAATAAATTATTAGTACTAAGATGTTTACCGTGCACCGTAAGGACGGTGAGGATATGCAAGCCGACGGGGATCATCATCTTCTACTACTGGTAGTATTGCTGGAGCGAGTAAAGGTATCCTCGACCATGCCCAACACTAATTATTAAACATAAAAAATATCAAAAACCGCAAGTATAATAAACTATTAATTTAGATTTTAAAAGTATTAAAAATCATATTACCTGTAACAGAGTAAGCGCACCACCTAGATTAGTTTTCCTCTTATCCAACTCAACAGTTCCGCCTTATTCCACAACTTTCCTAAGTAAAGCCCCAGTGCATAGCTCACGATACAAAAATCCAAGAAGTGCACTACCCCAACTGAAAGTACGCACTGCCTCTCTTCGAAAAGACGAAGATACAACAACGAGATTGCACTTGAAGATGTGTTAGGACACATAACCCCCCCAAGTAGCAATAACAGTAAACACCTGGCATGCTGTTGAACACGCTGCTCCGTGCTGTCATCAGTAATCGTGCAATGTCGTAAATGTAGGGCCAGATCATTTGCAAATAGTCGTCTCCCTTTGAAAGCTCCATCTGAAGGAGCATATTCAAACCACGTCTGACAATAATCCTGCCACTGCTCCTTCGACCGTGAAATATCCTGTTCCAGTAACAGGTAGTCCATCAACACGCAAACCCCATAATAGTACGACATCCTCAAGTGAAATATTCAAACCACGTCTGACAATAATCCTGCCACTGCTCCTTCAACCGTGAAATATCCTGTCCAGTAACAGGTAGTCCATCAACACGCAAACCCCATAATAGTACGACATCCTCAAGTGTCACTGTCGCTTTCCCTGCTCGAAAATGAAACGTGTGTGTCTCCGGGCGCCATCTCTCCACTAAAGCTGCAATAAGATGCAAATCAACTACGAGACGACCACATCGATATACTCCATAGAACCTAGTATCAATAAGTACTACATCACTCTAGGGTGTGGATCATCATCACCATCATCTCCATATAAACCCCAAATCCAACCATCACAGCGTCTCCCGCGCACAATATCATCCACGTTTGCTGATGTAATCGATCTAGATACGTGCTCTGACTGGCGGTATAGCAATGAAGTGTCCCACGGACCATAAACATACGTGACATCCATCTTGTATAATGATATACATAGAACACTCAGATAATAAGCACAAGTGTAATAATAAATACACACTAATAAATAGAACACTCAGATAATAATCACAAGTGTAATAACAAATACACAATAATACGTAGATAGACTCAGATAATATGTACAAAGTGCAATAACAAATACAAAGTCAAATACGATAATTAGAAAATGCAAAGTCCATAACAATAGCTAGAAAAGACGAAGTCACCATGACAAATAGACACTACTTAGTCCGACGTGAAAACTAGAAAATAACAATATAAATAATACAAAGTGCAATGAACTACATAAATTATACTATCGGAGCCTTCTTGCTTGTTCCTCTCTTCTAGATTTTTGTCTCGCCCGTGTTTGTGGCACATCTCTCATTAGGAATTCGACTGCGTCTTCGATCTCCTAGTAGTGTTGGATCATGAATTAGTTCAAAAGCAACATCCTCCTAATAGTGTTCGCTCAACAGGGGTTGGAATATCCCAGAATAAGTGTTCACTAATCGATCAACAATGTAGCAATCGTTCACATATACGGAGGCAGACAACAGCCATTCACGGCACACGTGGAGGGCATGACTGCAGGGGATTCCTGCTAGTAACCATTTTCCACAAGTACAAGTTCGGTCCCTTAAACTCACGGTGTGTTTGTTATTTCCACCTCCACTTGGACGAGCTCTAGTCATCACCTCGGCAGAGAGCTGTTGTTGATTAAAACGAGTCGTGAAACATCTAACAGAGTTGGCTTCATGTGTCCGGTAAATTCCATAAGCATATGTGGACCAGAACTGTCCATTATGAACCATCACATTGGCCTCGTGGAGACGAGTAAAAAAATACCTAACAATGCGGTTGAATGTGAGGTCAATAATTGTTGAGATGGGAAGTTTTCGAGTTCAATTGAGAACACCATTATGAGCTCCTGACATGTTTGTAGTAAGTTGACCACAACGCTTGCCCCCATCATGTGCAAATGCCCATTTTTCTTGATCAATATCCTTCAAATAGTTGTAAGCTTCAACATTCCGAGTTTTGATCACATTAAGAATGTGGTTAAACTTCCAAATTTGAGACTCCGCTCCTGCTGTGTAGCATAGATCATTCAAATCAACACTCTTAAAACGTTTGTTGAAATTGGAGCACATGTGTCTCAAACAAAACCTGTGAAAAACATTAGGGGGAGCAAATTCGGGCAACTGGAATTACACAAACGCTTTCTCCATCTGGAATTTGAGAAATTAGATGTCTGTGTAGCATTTGAAAAAACCACCTCCAAGCCGCCGTGGTTTCATTGTCAACAAGAACAAATGCCAGTGGCAACACTTGGTTAATAGCGTCCAAACAAACGGCAATTAGCAACTTGTGCTTGTACTTAGTGTAGACATGAGTTCCATCCACACTAATAACTTTTCGACACAACTTGAATCCATCCAAGCATGGATTGAAGGCCCAAAAAAAGTACCTGATCATCTTCCGTTGGAATGTCCGTTGGTTTGAAAACCCACTCAATTGCCGTACTCGGGTCCGTTCTATGGAGTGCCTTCATAAACTTGGGCAATTTGTTCACTGAGGACTCCCAAATGCCGAACAAGTTATCTCTGCAACGCTTTAAACCATACCAAGTTTGCATCTTCGAAAGTTGAAATCCTAATTGATATCTCACAATATTTTGTGCTTGTGTTATTTTGCAAGCTGGGTCACCTCGAACGGACTGAACCAATAAGGAAGCAATGTAGTTCCTGTTCAAATTCTTGTGTTCATTTGACATTTCATCCATTATGCAATTGTGGGGCCTACCATATCTCGTAATAAGGAAGAATCCTTTGCCCGGTTTTTCAATTCCCCGCAACGACCATCTACAAGGACTTTCAGGTATGCTATGCTTGCACTTGACACTCCATAGCTTCAGCTTACTTTCGACAACTGTGAATTCCCGTTTAGCAAATCGAATCGAATGGTCTCTCACCGCGGCGCAAAGGCGTTTTTTGTCCTCAAACACCATCCCGACCTCAAGAATACCTCGATCGCTATCGTAAAACTTATCATATCGGCCCCTTCCAGCATCAACTGAATCTGCCGGCACTTCTGGAAACGACATAGAGAAAAA